>NC_088397.1:52544140-53158640 GCF_034236695.1 Oncorhynchus nerka
ATGGGTTATTAGCAATTGCGGGCAGGTGCAGGTGAACAAATAGCTGACCCGTGCTCCACTATCATATAGATAATTCCTTTAAATATACAGCAGTAGCAATATAAGGATATGACATCTACAGAAAAGACAGGAATGCCTACGGGGGAGGTGTTGCGGAAGGCACATATGTTCAGAGCCATATCCCTGTAAAACTTAGAGAGGATCTCCTGTCAAATGTTGTCGAAGTGTTGTGGTTGCAAATTCACCTGCCTCATCTAAAGACTCTTATTTTGGGGTGTTTCTGTAGGCCACAATGCTTGATATGATGGTGTGTGATGTTTTAAAGGAGAGGTCTATTTTCTGGGTGACCTGAACATTGGCTGGTTAGCTACTAGATGTCCTCTTCAGAGGAAGCTTCTAACTGTGACTAACGCCTGTAATATGACCCAGGTTATCACTTAACCGACTTGTATTGATCATATCTTCACTAATGCTGCAGAGCTTTGCTCCAAAGCAAGTTCCCATTGGCTGTAGTGACCATATCATTGTGGCAATAACAAGGAAAGCCAAAGTGCCAAAGTATGGGCTTAAAGTAATTTATAAGCGATCACACAAAATGTTGAAGATGTAAAAAATGTATGCTGGTCTGATGTGTATGGAATGGCGGGAACTGTGAGGGGACACACACAAACACATGCACAAATAGACACACTTTAACACACATATTATAATTTTTTGTTGTATTGTTTGTATTATTTTTTAAACGTTTTTTATTGTTTGTTTATCATTATATTTTAAATGTGTGTGATTGTCCTTGTCTATCAGTGTACCAGTGTTTGGTTAATTGTCATGTTTTGTGTTTTTTTGTGGACCAGGAAGAATAGCTGCTCACTCTGCAAAAGCTAATGGGGATCCAAATGAATATATATTGTAGCTCAGAAACACTCAAGAAGTCATGAAAAAACAAAAAGTTGGTTAAAAAAAATGCTATAAAAATAAAACAAAATATTTACAAATGTACAAAAGCTCTCTGCCTTGTCTTCCTCATGGCGCCATGGCAACCATGAAACTCTAAATATTAGAGAGCTGGTTAGCTGTTAGCTGCTTTTCATCACTCTAATCTCAGACAAAACTCAAGGAACAATATTATTAAAATATTTCTGTGAAATAATCTCTCCTGTTTCATATTTGATGAGGTTGAAGCACTTCTGACACCATGTTATGATCTTAGTCAGATATGACTGTACTGCACAGCAGAGCATAAACAAATGGCTCACCATGAAAGTTAGTGATCGATTTAGTGATACTCGAGCCCTGCCCATACACTAGTTATTTATGAAAAATATGCCCTACCCTGCCCTAACCCGATGTATAATGTCAGGGCCAGCTCGGGTCGTGCATTAGAGCTTTAGGAGGAATCCACACTTTCTCCTGGTCTCCCTGGTGATTGATGCTTCGGTTTACAAAACATAAGGAATTCCTTCCTAATATTGAGCTGCACCCCCTTTTGCCCTCAGAACAGCCTCAATTCGTCATGGCAGGAACTCTTCAAGGTGTTGAAAGCATTCCACTTGGATGCTGGCCTGTGTTGACTCCATTGCTTCCCACAGTTGTGTCAAGTTGGCTAGATAAACTTTGGGTGATGGACAATTCTTGATACACACAGGAAACTGTGGAGCGTGAAAAACCCAGCAGCGTTGCAGTTCTTGACACACTCAAACCGATGCACCTGGCACCTACTGCTATATTCTTTTGTCACCTGAATGGCACATAAACACAATCCATGTCTCAATTGTCTCAAGGTTTCAACACTTTTTTACCTGTCTCCTCCCCTTCATCTACAGTGATTGAAGTGGATTTAACAAGTGACATCAATAATGGATCATAGCTTTTCACCTGGATTAACCAGGTCAGTCTGTCATGGAAAGCGCAGGTGTTCCTAATGTTTTGTACACCGAGTGTGTTTCTCTCAACAGGTTATTTAAATGTATCCACAGCATCACAGATTACATATGGAAACCCTCCTCTCCCTCTCCTCGCATTACGCGTACTTTCCCCCTCCTTCCCTCCCTCTCCCCTTCCTCCCATCCCATTCCCCCTCCTCCCACCCATCCAATCAATCCGATCGCTACCTGCACCTACCCGCCTGTCCAACATCACTACTCTGGACGGCTCTGACTTAGAATACGTGGACAACTACAAATACTTAGGTGTCTGGTTAGACTGTAAACTCTCCTTCCAGACCCATATCAAACATCTCCAATCCAAAGTTAAATCTAGAATTGGCTTCCTATTTCGCAACAAAGCATCCTTCACTCATGCTGCCAAACATACCCTTGTAAAACTGACCATCCTACCAATCCTCGACTTTGGCGATGTCATTTACAAAATAGCCTCCAATACCCTACTCAACAAATTGGATGCAGTCTATCACAGTGCAATCCGTTTTGTCACCAAAGCCCCATATACTACCCACCATTGCGACCTGTACGCTCTCGTTGGCTGGCCCTCGCTTCATACTCGTCGCCAAACCCACTGGCTCCATGTCATCTACAAGACCCTGCTAGGTAAAGTCCCCCCTTATCTCAGCTCGCTGGTCACCATAGCATCTCCCACCTGTAGCACACGCTCCAGCAGGTATATCTCTCTAGTCACCCCCAAAACCAATTCTTTCTTTGGCCGCCTCTCCTTCCAGTTCTCTGCTGCCAATGACTGGAACGAACTACAAAAATCTCTGAAACTGGAAACACTTATCTCCCTCACTAGCTTTAAGCACCAACTGTCAGAGCATCTTACAGATTACTGCACCTGTACATAGCCCACCTATAATTTAGCCCAAACAACTACCTCTTTCCCAACTGTATTTAATTTATTTATTTAGCTCCTTTACATTTACATTACATTTAAGTCATTTAGCAGACGCTCTTATCCAGAGCGACTTACAAATTGGTGCTTTCACCTTATGACATCCAGTGGAACAGCCACTTTACAATAGTGCATCTAGGTCTTTTAAGGGGGGAGGGGAGAAGGATTACTTTATCCTATCCTAGGTATTCCTTAAAGAGGTGGGGTTTCAGGTGTCTCCGGAAGGTGGTGATTGACTCCGCTGTCCTGGCGTCGTGAGGGAGTTTGTTCCACCATTGGGGGGCCAGAGCAGCGAACAGTTTTGACTGGGCTGAGCGGGAACTGTACTTCCTCAGTGGTAGGGAGGCGAGCAGGCCAGAGGTGGATGAACGCAGTGCCCTTGTTTGGGTGTAGGGCCTGATCAGAGCCTGGAGGTAGTGAGGTGCCGTTCCCCTCACAGCTCCGTAGGCAAGCACCATGGTCTTGTAGCGGATGCGAGCTTCAACTGGAAGCCAGTGGAGAGAGCGGAGGAGCGGGGTGACGTGAGAGAACTTGGGAAGGTTGAACACCAGACGGGCTGCGGCGTTCTGGATGAGTTGTAGGGGTTTAATGGCACAGGCAGGGAGCCCAGCCAACAGCGAGTTGCAGTAATCCAGACGGGAGATGACAAGTGCCTGGATTAGGACCTGCGCCGCTTCCTGTGTGAGGCAGGGTCGTACTCTGCGGATGTTGTAGAGCATGAACCTACAGGAACGGGCCACCGCCTTGATGTTATTTGAGAACGACAGGGTGTTGTCCAGGATCACGCCAAGGTTCTTAGCGCTCTGGGACGAGGACACAATGGAGTTGTCAACCGTGATGGCGAGATCATGGAACGGGCAGTCCTTCCCCGGGAGGAAGAGCAGCTCCGTCTTGCCGAGGTTCAGCTTGAGGTGATGATCCGTCATCCACACTGATATGTCTGCCAGACATGCAGAGATGCGATTCGCCACCTGGTCGTCAGAAGGGGGAAAGGAGAAAATTAATTGTGTGTCGTCTGCATAGCAATGATAGGAGAGACCATGTGAGGTTATGACAGAGCCAAGTGACTTGGTGTATAGCGAGAATAGGAGAGGGCCTAGAACAGAGCCCTGGGGGACACCAGTGGTGAGAGCACGTGGTGAGGAGACGGATTCTCGCCACGCCACCTGGTAGGAGCGACCTGTCAGGTAGGACGCAATCCAAGCGTGGGCCGCGCCGGAGATGCCCAACTCGGAGAGGGTGGAGAGGAGGATCTGATGGTTCACAGTATCGAAGGCAGCCGATAGGTCTAGAAGGATGAGAGCAGAGGAGAGAGAGTTAGCTTTAGCAGTGCGGAGCGCCTCCGTGATACAGAGAAGAGCAGTCTCAGTTGAATGACTAGTCTTGAAACCTGACTGATTTGGATCAAGAAGGTCATTCTGAGAGAGATAGCGGGAGAGCTGGCCAAGGACGGCACGTTCAAGAGTTTTGGAGAGAAAAGAAAGAAGGGATACTGGTCTGTAGTTGTTGACATCGGAGGGATCGAGTGTAGGTTTTTTCAGAAGGGGTGCAACTCTCGCTCTCTTGAAGACGGAGGGACGTAGCCAGCGGTCAGGGATGAGTTGATGAGCGAGGTGAGGTAAGGGAGAAGGTCACCGGAGATGGTCTGGAGAAGAGAGGAGGGGACAGGGTCAAGCGGGCAGGTTGTTGGGCGGCCGGCCGTCACAAGACGCGAGATGTCATCTGGAGAGAGAGGGGAGAAAGAGGTCAGAGCACAGGGTAGGGCAGTGTGAGCAGAACCAGCGGTGTCGTTTGACTTAGCAAACGAGGATCGGATGTCGTCGACCTTCTTTTCAAAATGGTTGACGAAGTCATCTGCAGAGAGGGAGGAGGGGGGGAGGGGGAGGAGGATTCAAGAGGGAGGAGAAGGTGGCAAAGAGCTTCCTAGGGTTAGAGGCAGATGCTTGGAATTTAGAGTGGTAGAAAGTGGCTTTAGCAGCAGAGAGAGAAGAGGAAAATGTAGAGAGGAGGGAGTGAAAGGATGTCAGGTCCGCAGGAGGCGAGTTTTCCTCCATTTCCGCTCGGCTGCCCGGAGCCCTGTTCTGTGAGCTCGCAATGAGTCGTCGAGCCACGGAGCGGGAGGGGAGGACCGAGCCGGCCTGGAGGATAGGGGACATAGAGAGTCAAAGGATGCAGAAAGGGAGGAGAGGAGGGTTGAGGAGGCAGAATCAGGAGATAGGTTGGAGAAGGTTTGAGCAGAGGGAAGAGATGATAGGATGGAAGAGGAGAGAGTAGCGGGGGAGAGAGAGCGAAGGTTGGGACGGCGCGATACCATCCGAGTAGGGGCAGTGTGGGAAGTGTTGGATGAGAGCGAGAGGGAAAAGGATACAAGGTAGTGGTCGGAGACTTGGAGGGGAGTTGCAATGAGGTTAGTGGAGGAACAGCATCTAGTAAAGATGAGGTCGAGCGTATTGCCTGCCTTGTGAGTAGGGGGAAGGTGAGAGGGTGAGGTCAAAAGAGGAGAGGAGTGGAAAGAAGGAGGCAGAGAGGAATGAGTCAAAGGTAGACGTGGGGAGGTTAAAGTCGCCCAGAACTGTGAGAGGTGAGCCGTCCTCAGGAAAGGAGCTTATCAAGGCATCAAGCTCATTGATGAACTCTCCGAGGGAACCTGGAGGGCGATAAATGATAAGGATGTTAAGCTTGAAAGGGCTGGTAACTGTGACAGCATGGAATTCAAAGGAGGCGATAGACAGATGGGTAAGGGGAGAAAGAGAGAATGACCACTTGGGAGAGATGAGGATCCCGGTGCCACCACCCCGCTGACCAGAAGCTCTCGGGGTGTGCGAGAGCACGTGGGCGGACGAAGAGAGAGCAGTAGGAGTAGCGGTGTTATCTGTGGTGATCCATGTTTCCGTCAGAGCCAAGAAGTCGAGGGACTGGAGGGAGGCATAGGCTGAGATGAACTCTGCCTTGTTGGCCGCAGATCGGCAGTTCCAGAGGCTACCGGAGACCTGGAACTCCACGTGGGTCGTGCGCGCTGGGACCACCAGATTAGGGTGGCTGCGGCCATGCGGTGTGGAGCGTTTGTATGGTCTGTGCAGAGAGGAGAGAACAGGGATAGACAGACACATAGTTGACAGGCTAGAGAAGAGGCTACGCTAATGCAGAGGAGATTGGAATGACAAGTGGACTACACGTCTCGAATGTTCAGAAAGTTAAGCTTACGTAGCAAGAATCTAATTGACTAAAATGATTAAAATGATAGAGTACTGCTGGGGTAGGCTAGCTGCGTTGTTGACACTACCCTAATCAAGTCGTACCGTTGAGTGTGAAGTTTCTACAATGCTGCTTATCGGGAGCTAGCTGGCTAGCTAGCAGTGTTGGTTACGTTACGTTGCGTTAGGAGAACGACAATAGCTGGCTAGCTAACCTAGAAAATCGCTCTAGACTACACAATTATCTTTGAAACAAAGACGGCTATGTAGCTAGCTATGTAGCTAGCTACGATCAAACAAATCACACCGTTGGGACTGTAATGAAATGAAATGAAAAAGTGATACTACCTGTGGAGCGACGCGGAATGCGACCGAATGCGAAAGTTCTATTCAGTAGACGTTGGCTGGCTATTGGCTAGCTAGGAGTGTCTCCTACGTTAAGGATGACAAAATAGCTGGCTAGCTAACCTCGGTGAATTAAGATAATCACTCTAAGACTACACACTCTAAACTACACAATTATCTTGGATGCGAAGACAGCAAAGACAACTATGTAGCTATCTAATACTACACTAATCAAGTCGTTCGGTTGAGTGTGATAGTTACTACAGTGCTACGGTAGCCGGTGAACGTATGCTAGCTGGCTAGCTGCTAGGCAGATAGGAGGGCGACGAAATACGATAATAACGCAATTATCACTCTAAGACTCCACACTCTAAGCTACACAATTATCTTGGATACGAAGACAGCAAAGACAACTATGTAGCTAGCTATGTAGCTAGCTAACACTACACTAATCAAGTCGTTCAGTTGAGTGTGATAGTTACTACAGTGCTACGGTAGCCGGTGAACGTATGCTAGCTGACTAGCTGCTAGGCAGATAGGAGGGCGACGAAATACGATAATAACGCAATTATCACTCTAAGACTCCACACTCTAAGCTACACAATTATCTTGGATACGAAGACAGCAAAGACAACTATGTAGCTAGCTATGTAGCTAGCTAACACTACACTAATCAAGACGTTCAGTTGAGTGTGATAGTTACTACAGTGCTACGGTAGACGGTGAACGTGTTGGACAGATAGGAGACGACAGATAGGAGACGACGAAATACGATAATTACGCAATTATCTTTGATACAACGACGACTATGTAGCTAGCTAAGAGGAAATTGCTAAGATTAGACAAATCAGACCGTTGTACTATAATGAAATGTAATGAAATGTAATGAAAAAGTTATACAACCTGCAGACCGAAGCGCGGATGCGACCAGATCGCTCCAACCCTTTGCACCCCATTATTTTTATTTCTACTTTGCACATTCTTCCATTGCAAAACTACCATTCCAGTGTTTTACTTGCTATATTGTATTTACTTTACCACCATGGCCTTTTTTGCCTTTACCTCCCTTCTCACCTAATTTGCTCACATTGTATATAGACTTGTTTATACTGTATTATTGACTGTATGTTTGTTTTACTCCATGTGTAACTCTGTGTCGTTGTATGTGTCGAACTGCTTTGCTTTATCTTGGCCAGGTCGCAATTGTAAATGAGAACTTGTTCTCAACTTGCCTACCTGGTTAAATAAAGGTGAAATAAAAAAATAAAAAATAACTCCCTTATCTAGTCCTATATTTTTATATTTCTCATGGAAATCAGAAGGGGAGATAGATTGTAGGACCCTCACAGGCACCTCATTAAATTGCAATGCACACAATCAATAATCTGTCAGTTTGTCACGCAACACTATTGCCTTGCTGCTAAGATGAAATCATGCTGCATGAAAACATACAATCACATTTGATATGATGAAATCTGATGACCGTCCTTGATTCATCCTTTAGAAATCTTACAGCACATAAGAACCTTTACATTGTTGGTAAATGGTCAACTTCTTCACAAATCCTGATGAACATGGTCTTATAAGGGCACAAGGCGAGACCCAGATGCAGACACAGGATGCAGATGGTTAGAGTCCAAGATGTTTATTAACAATCCAAAAGGGGTAGGCAAGAGAATGGTCGAAGACAGGCAAAAGGTCAAAACCAGTTCAGAGTTCTAGAGGTACAGAATGGCAGGCAGGCTCGAGGTCAGGGCAGGCAGAATGGTCAGGCAGGTGGGAATGGAGTCCAGAAAAACAGGTAAAGGTCAAAACCGGGGGGACTAGTAGAATAGAATAGAAAAGCAGGAGCACGGGAAAACACGCTGGTTGACTTGAAATTACAAGATGAACTGGCAGAGAGAGACAGGAAACACAGGGATAAATACACCAGGGAAAATAAGTGAAACCTGGGGGGGGGTGGAGACAATCACAAGGACAGGTGAAACAGATCAGGGTGTGACAGGTCTGTCTCCAAGAAGCTATTTTCTGATTGTCTTAGCAGTTTGATACGATTCATTACAACACATAAATAAAATTATCATATCTCTTGCAGAGTGTATTCCAGACCAAAGAGAAGCTCCTAGTATAAACCACATCCCAGTGATCCAGTAAACAGTGAACATAGAAGAGGCTGGATTAGGACGAGCCCCTCGAGACAGAAATGTTTTTCCTGAGCAGAGATGACATGCCAACCCATGAGCCCATGACACCACTTTACGATATGATTTATTCATAGTGTTTTCTCATGCACTTCAGCTGTGTCATCATGGCACTGACATCTGACTGTGTTGGGTCACTCCACCAACTCGGTGCCTTTTGAGAAGCGTAACTTGGTAAAAACAAAATGTTTGATTTCACCTACTTTTTACATTCTTTCATAATGAGCATTCTGTCATGAAGAGCTTTACAATGATGGTGAAACTCGACACAGGGTTGGCGGAGGGGTATGTCAAAATGCTGAATAAAATATTTGGATTTATTGAATTCTCCATGTGGTCTATATTAAATGAAAGGTCACAATTTGTGGTCATACCCACATCCTTAAAAACACAGGTGCTGGAATATAACAGGCTTTTAAAATTGGTGCACAATTTCTACTTTATTTCTGCCTATTACTTCCTGATCTGTGGAAGGTGAGGTCATAAAGTCAGGTCAGTCTAACCCTGCAGGTTTAATGTCCCAATGGGTGCTCTTCTCTCATCTACCATGATGGCTGATTCAGGAACAAAAAGTCTAACTAGTGGAAAGTGGAAACAAAAATAGCTCACCTCTGGGGAGTTAACATTACTCCACCTGACACGGTGGATAGCGAGCTGTTTATTAAGGAGCTAATGAAGTATTCATAGGAGGAAATTGATTCTGCAGCATGTGGACGACTATTAGTCTGGAGTGGAGGATCAGTTTAGAGAGATTTTGTGTTATTATAATAAATGTACAATATGTGATGTACTGTACGTGGCGCAACAAAGTGGATAGAGAAAAATAAGTACATTTGAAAACTGTGCAGCGAAAGGCTGGAAAGAGTCCAGCCTTGGAGTCCATCCACAAAGAGCCATAGCTGTATGCAGTAACCTTGGGAAACTTGTCTTGCCTTTTTGGGCTTCAGTGGGCTTCAAGCTGAGAGCCATGTAAGCCCATTTGGGTGAGGTTGTTGGGCCAGCAAATAAATAAGAATGAATGATCTTTCCTCTGATACTCCTAACAGACATCTACGTTGTGTCCTGCTGGGCTATTGTCCTTGGCTCACAGTCTCAGTTACAAATGAATTTGTTATTTTTGCCCAGTGTGCGCCTCGCTGATAAGAATGTCCCGTGTCAGCTGTGTTTGTGATGAGGGAGGACTTTGCGCAAATGAGACTGACCCCTCTCTATCTCTGAAAGCACTCCTCTTTTCATTCCCTCTGTTTATTTGGTTCAAGGCTGAGCTGAGCCCCTCTCCCAGTCCTCCCCCAGCCCTCCACTCCTCCCACCCCTTTCAAAAAGAGAAATGTGTGGCTGAATGCTGGTGTCTATCCATCAGCAGGCCCTAGCACTGAGACAACGCTTGATCACCATGACTACCCAGGGAGAGAGTGAGCCATCACAAAGGACGTGTATGGTAGTGCTCTGAATGTGGAGACTCAACCACAGAGGCTTGAGTGACACTGGGATGAGTACAGTGTTGCAAAACCCCTCAGTATAGCTTTTCGGCAACTTGTAAAATGCAAATAGCCTCGTGGCACATGGCACATGGCACATGGACTTAGACCACTACTGGTCCATTACCATACTACACTGGCCTGACTCATGGCCCTGCATACAAATCACACTATATCAGCCCCTCGCCATTACTGAAAATGCTACAGTATTCTGAACACACATAGCAATGTGGACCAGTGTCAAGAGTACCATTTGGTAGATATTCACCCGTGTGTATGGCCGACTTATGCTAATAACCACACCATATATTAATAGTACACCATTTTCCATGACGGCAAGGCATTGATTTAGCCGAACGTCTAAGGGTCATTAGGACGCGAGTGATGATACATGCCGCTCATCATCTTGTCATGTTTAATGTATTCTCGCCTTATTTATTTGTCCTCTCACATCACACGCTCCCATTACGTCCATAAATAGTTCATTGGGCATTTATGGACAACCACAATTTCTTTCAAGCAATTGCCTCTGCGCCCCAAGGTATTGATATAATTCATTCATGAGCGCCCAACCTCTCCGCACATGCATGATCCTCAATATGGTAGAAAGAAAACAATGGAATAGACAGACAGAACTAATGAAAAAAGAGAAAGGGAGGTCCTCACCCATGTCCCATCCACCTCTTGTCTGGAGTCGCGTGCCAACAGGAGGAAGTAGAAATGTTGTCTGGAGCAGGGCGGCCATGTGTCAACCTCAGTGTCATGAACAGTTTCTAGAATGACAATGTGAGAGGTGTTAGGAATCTGAGAAGTGGAAGATTACATTGACTTTTAGCAAGAAGTTGAGGACTTGTGAGGCATCTGTTTCTCAAACTAGACACTCTAATGTACTTGTCCTCTTGCTCAGTTGTGCACCAGGGCCTCCTGCTCTTCTTTCTATTCTGGTTAGAGCCAGTTTGCGCTGTTCTGTGAAGGGAGTAGTACACAGCGTTGTACGACATCTTCAGTTTCTTGGCAATTTCTTGCATGGAATAGCCTTAATTTCTCAGAACAAGAATAGACTGACGAGTTTCAGAAGAAAGTCTTTGTTTCTGGACATTTTGAGCTTTGCTGATGCTCCAGATACTCAACTAGTCTAAAGAAAGCCAGTTTTATTGAACAACAGCTTTCAGCTGTGCCAACATAATTGCAAAAGGGTTTTATAATGATCAATTTGCCTTTTACAATGATCCACTTGGATTAGCTAACACAACGTGCCATTGGAACACAGGAGTGACGGTTGCTGATAATGGGCCTCTGTACGCCTATGTAGATATTCTATTAAAAATCAGCCGTTTCCAGCTGCAATAGTCATTTACAACATTAACAATATCTGCACTGTATTTCTGATCAATTTGATGTTATTTTAATGGACAGAAAATGTGCATTTATTTAAAAAACAAGGACATTTCTAAGTGACCACAAACTTTTGAACAGGAGTGTTCAAACTTTTGAATATTTCTGCGTTTATAAAGGCATTCTGTCAATTAAGCCCTTTTTCTACTTACACAGATATAGATTAACTAATGGAAGGAAGTTGCTAACTAGCGCAAAGGCTCACTAGCATTACCGCAATGAATAGAAGTCTATGGGAACAGCTAGCATGCTAACTTTGCCACCGCTGCTGAAAAGAAATCCTAGGGGAAACACTGACACTACAGTAAATTATATTGTACTCTAGTCTAGTGTGCTCTACTCTACTGTACTATACTAAACTCTACTGTACATTACTGTACTGTATTGTACTAACCTATATTCTACTCTATTTTTCTTTACTGTACTGTACTTTAATGTACTGCACTGTGCTCTACTGTACTGTACTGCACTGCACTGTACTGTGCTGTCCAAACTTGTGAAACAGACTTTAAGATTGGTCAACGTCCATGGTCGTCCGGTGTCGGTCGGTGCTAAGTGGGTGAGAGCGCTGGTCACAGTAAATGAAAAGAGAGAGGGTTCATAAGTAGGTGTCAGTAAGAGCCGGGGGATTTGACATTAACTGACTTATAAATGTATGACATATACCCATTGATTCTTTAAGATTATAACTTATAAATGCCTCATGAGCTTAGTTCAACTGACGTATCCCATCAGAACCCCCAAAACAATCTTGTGTTACTACAATGTTTGCAAACAATGTAAATGTAAACAAACACTGTATTGCCTCAACACGTTTAAAACTACCATTTTGATATCATGGATGGTCCGTCTATAGCTATGTATAGGCATTTTGTCACGCCTGTTCCCGCTCCCCCTTTCTGGCGCTCGATGGCGACAAACTGCCATTAATTACGCACACCTGTCACCATCATTACGCGTAGCTGTGCAATATTGTACTCACCTGAACTCCATTACTTTGTTGATTGCCCTTCTATATCTGTCTGTTCCTCAGTCAGTTCCCCGTGTCAGCACTAATGTTGTTATGTTTTCTCTTCGGAACGCTGTCCTGTTCCATGTCCGTCGTTAATTAAATGTTCACTCCCTGTACTTGTTTCTCGTCTACCAGCGTCGATCCTTAAACATTTGAAAGTGGTTACATTTCTAGGGCCCTATAAAATCTGTTAAACTTTTGGCCAGATCCCGTTTAGTTATTTTCTAAATTCCGTTTTCTCCTTTTAGTTTTTCCAGATTTTCTTTTTCCCTGTTTCTTCAGGTTTTCACTCTCAAAATACACTTTTCAATAGAAAAACTAACTAAATTGGATGTTTTAAGTCCACAACAATGCTTAAACCACCTGACAGGTAGGTGTGGCATGTCAAGAAGGTAATTAAACAGCCTGATCATTACACAGGTTCACCTTGTACTGTGGACAATAAAAGGCCAATCTAAAAATGTGCAGTAAAGTAAAATCGTTGAAATTGTTGCATGTTTATATTTTTGTTCAGTATAGTTAACATTTCATTGAGAATGTTTATGGGAAAGCCTTTCTATCTATACCCGAAAAAGGTTATCATTAGCAGCATTGCTAACGGCGACACAAAGTGGTAGACACGTGCACCGCACATACACAGATCGGGAATTCTCGTTGCCTCTTCGGAAATTTGCAGGAAATTCAAATCACTGATGCATTCTGTTCATGTCTTATGATAAACTTGGGCAAATTAATTCATTTGAAATACCTTTAGTTTATTCCCTACTAAGTTAAAAAATATATATATTATATTGTTGAATTGCGTTTTAACGTCTTGATTCTGTCTGCGTTCCCCACATTATGGATTTTATTGGGCCCTACATTTCTCCAGGCCCATCCCTCAGCTTTTTACCAAAACAGAAGCGCGGTAACACAAGCTGGGTGACCTCTTTGTTATTGTTTCAATTAAGGATTCTAGCTTTAAATATATGTGGGGGGGGTTTTGGTAACAGAATGACAAGACACTAGGCAATATAACTTCCAGAAGGCAAATTTCTGCTAAACTAAATATAAATGTTGATATTAGTTGTCAGAGGTCTTTTCTTCAACATTATTGTTTTGATGTCTTTAATACCTTTTAAAAGGTGCTTCGCCATTTTCTGGTTGCAAAAATTCGAATAGTTTGCCTGATTTAAGTTTATGTGACAAAACAAACAATGCATAGTGTAGAAAATCATGGTGCCATCTAAAATTGAAATATATTTTCAATAACCAAAAACATTGTATTTTCAGCTTTTTGAAGCTGGTGTACAAAACCAAAAGCAAAAGACGCAAAAACAAAACTTAAGAACGGGAAGCATAGAAATAGAGCACATAGAACAGATCTTCCGCTTCTTAGACCTGCTTTCAATGATAATGACAGATCTATAACTGGGATTTCTATGTGAATTTGGTCTAGTCGCCCAAAAGGTTACATATTGCAGCTTTAAGACTTTTTCTGTAACTGTTTCCTAAGACCCCTTTTCCATCTGTTTGAGCAGAAATCAAAGCCTTTGCTTATTCCTACTTTTTTGGATAGAAATGGTTAAAAACATTTATACATGCCTTAATTAAAAAAAAATATAGACTTAGCTTTCATGTTCTCCTATATAAACTTCTCATGTTAGTGCTCATGGGGCTTTTTACATGGAAATGTCCCTGTCTGACTGACAGTGCTGCTAGTAGGAGCAGTGCTCCTTCAGACCATGGGATCTACAGATCAAAGTGGGGCCCCCTGCTGAGACCTTCGCTCCAGAGTAAAAGAAGCCTCTGTTTGGAAAGCCATGCTCACATTGCTTGCTAATTAACTAAACCCTGTTGACGTCTTACCATTTGCATATATAATATACCGTATTTGCTGTAATAACTGCCACACATACTAAGCAGGTGGCGCCTGTAGGTTGGTTTAACAAGGAACCCCGCTGTCTAAAATAATTACTCATGTAATCAGTTTTTAAACAGGCGAGTACATTACAAAATGTGTCAAGTTGTTCTGTAAATGGAAAGTTCCTGTACACACGTCACCTGGTAATGATGAGCTTCCTTTTTCCCCCTCTCATGTTTGCTGTGCTCACATGTTTTGAAGTATGTTTGCAGTGTCAACCTATTCACAAGTGCTGCATGTTCAATAATTGAAGTGTGAAATCTCACGTGTGCTACCAATAACGCGTATCCTAAATTCTCAGGAGTGCTACCCACATGCATGTGTAACCGATGTGAAATGGCTAGCGGTGATGCGCGCTAATAGCGTTTCAATCGGGGACGTCACTCGCTCTGAGGACCTTGAAGTAGTTGTTCCCCTTGCTCTGCAAGGGCCGTGGCTTTTTTGGTGCGATGGGTAACGATGCTTTGTGGGTGTCAGTTGTTGATGTGTGCAGAGGGTCCCTGGTTCGAGCCCAAGTAGGGGTGAGGAGAGGGACAGAAGCTAAACTGTAACATTGGTGCCGTGACCTGGATCACTGGTTGCTGCGGAAAAGGAGGAGGTCAAAAGAGAGATGAATGTAACCAATGTGAAATGGCTAGCTAGTTAGCGGTGGTGCTCGCTAATATCGTTTCAATTGTTGACGTCACTTGCTCTGAGGACCTTGAAGTAGTCGTTCCCCTTGCTCGGCAAGGGCCGTGGCTTTTGTGGCGTGATGGGTAACGATGCTTCGTGGGTGTCAGTTGTTGATGTGTGCAGAGGGTCCCTGGTTTGGGGCGAGGAGAGGGACGGAAGCTAAACTGTTACACATGTTTTAAATTATCATGTGTGCCATGACATCTACTAAAGTGACACTCAAGAAGTACTGTATAATTTCAGCCAGCAGTTTAGAAAGCGGTGCTCACGAACCAAAACGTGTCCCTATTTTTTGTATACTACATCATGCAATTATATATGTCATCCATTTTGTATGATGTTACGTCCTGCAAAAAACTTATTTTTTGTTGCAATTTGGATGATATGTTATGAATCCAATTCGTACAATATGTTACAAATTTGTTGCGTTTAAGACACCGGACTGCATCTTTAAACTATTTGCCAATGAACTGCTCTAATCCAAATTGAGAGGTGACATTCCTGCGTACCTCTCTTTCCGCTCTTGATTGTGCACAGGTGAAGTAAATGAACAGGACTCCCTAAAGGACAGAAGCACACAGCCAGTGAGCAAGCCGCTCAGACACACAGCGCTCAGATGGCAGCCTGCTCCTAGGACGCACCAGGCCTGTATCCCACGACTGCCTCTGAACACTCCAAACAATGAACTAAAGTTAAGTACTGTTTTCCTCTCGTTCTTATCTACGGATCAACGTCACTTCTGTAATGTGTGCACTTTGGATAAGTGATGATTACGCAAGATATGAGCTAACATTGTGCTGAAGATCTAGAAGTAAACAGGAATTAACACGGGGAAACTGTATCTACCTGACTCGGATACTTACACTGCCGCCTTCCCAGGAACTGACCTGAACCCCATCCTACACGGAGAAGGGAACCTGTGTAGAGAAAGCGATTCAATGGAGAGCTAGTAAGGAGAAGAGGCCTTACTAAAAGTGGAGGAACTGACACCACGTTGGACTCGACTACACAGGCTACATTTGGATGAATATTGACTGTTGGAAAATAAGAAATGTTGATTGATGGATTTTACCCAATCGGTTTTTGGGATGGAATTTCTATTTTTGAGGAGACTTTATTTTTTTTTAATAATATTTTTGACACTTCCTAACTTTTTCCAAATAAAGTATTATTAATTGTGGAACTTGCCTGGTTGTCATTAATACTTTCTGAAATTGCACTGGGCCACAAAATAACTTGAGTTTTCCCATATCTGAGACGGGCAGGAAAACCTCATTCACATATGTTTAGGCTTTACTCAACCCTGCTCTAAATCCTCGTACAGTTGAGTACATAAACGCCCGTGCGCACACACCACATTTGGGGTAAAGACAAAGTATCCTGGCAGAGTTTGGACATGGCCTCCATTCCAGAGACACAGCAGTGTTGTGGACAGGCAGGGTTAAGACAGCCTCGGAATGTCCCCACAGTGGGAGAGAAAGGCCTGCATTATAAATTGTGGGGCATTTTAAAAGGCTATGTAGATTAGCAGCCAGTCATGTTTGCTGTCCTAAATAATTAATGAGTTGTTTGTACCAAAAGCGGACCACATTTTTTGTTTTTTGAGTGCTGTCTGCAAACAAACACTCTTGCACGCAAGAGGGAGTACTAGGCAAGGTGTGAGGGAAGACTCCAGAGATGGCCCAGTATAGGGTCTGATGTCAGAATTAAAGAACAAACATCCATCCACAGGCTGTTGGAGGGGTGTGTGTGGAAGGTGGGGGCTGTTACGTAAAGGCTGGGTACACTACTTGAACTACTCAAGAAGGTTATAGTAAACAAACTAATCAAGAAAAAACTATTTAGTAAACTGAAAATAGTTTCCTTATAGTTTTAGTTTTTCAAATGGGTTTGTTAATTATATTTGACTCAAAGTTAATCAAAACCCTCATGAATTATGTTCAGTTTTACTTTTTTTCTGAACTTTGCAAAAAAATCTAAAGGGGTTTTCATTCTTTTGGGGAGTTTAAGCTACTAAGTTGCCAAGAGATAGCGCTGTTTCAAACAGGCCTAGTTCGTGCCTCAATATCACTAGCTAACAGGTCAAATTGTCCAGGTAGCTAAATTGACTCTTCTTACATGTACTGAGGTTAAAAAGCATTGGATTTGCTGAGAATTTTCTTTTTTTGTAGCAAATTTGGAAGATAGCTCCAACTGGGACTCAACTGGGACTCAAACCCTGATCCAGTGACTGACAAGCCAACACCTTACCTATTACACCAAGAGGTAAAAAGCTCTTGAGATCACTAGGAGTTGATTTAAGGTCGCTACAATATTTTCTGACCAGTCTCAGCGCTAGCCAATTCCTTTTAAATCCAAGTCACATTGAGATTTAGTTCATCATTTAAACCTTAACGTATGACCTGGCCCATCCCCTTATGTATTATACTGCCCCCCAGTGGCAAGGTGTGACATCCCAAAAAACAAAATATTCAACACAATTATCAGAATTAGTTTTTCACCACAAAAGGGCTTTATTACAGACATAAATACTCCTCAGTTTCATCAGCTGTCCAGGTGGCTAGTCTCAGACGACCTCGCAGCGATCCTGCAGGTGAAGAAGCCGGATTTGGAGGTTCTGGGCTGGCGTGGTTACACGTGGTCTGTGGTTGTGAGGCCGGTTGGACGTACTGCTAAATTCTCTAAAATGACGTTTGAGGCAGCTTATTGTAGATAAATGGAACGTTAACATTAACAGCTCTGGTGGACATTCCTGCAGTCAGCATGCCAGTTGCACCCCAAACTTCTGTGGCATTTTAGAGTGGCCTTTTATTTTCCCCAGCACAAGGCGCAGCTGTGTAATGATCATGCTGTTTAATCAGCTTCTTGATATGTCAAACCTATCAGGTGGATGGATTATCTTGGCAAAGGAGAAATGCTCACTAATGCCCACTAACCGGGATATAAACAAATGTGTGGAACAACATGTTGTGTTTATATTTTGTTTAGTATACATTGTGAAATACAAATATTTGTGTACAACTAAATAAAAAGGTCTGAAAACTAACTGAAACTAAACTGAATTTCAAATCAATAAAAAAAAATATAAAACTATAGAAACACAAAACTATAAAAACCTTAGATGAAATAATGTTTCACTCTACCCAGAGCTAAATTATGAATTGTGTAAAATCATCTTTGGCACGTCATATTACAAATCCAGAGATTGGAGAGTCAGGCAAAAGCAGAAAAGGCTGATGTAGACAGACAGAGTCCAGAACGCTATTCGAGAAATCTTCAGGGTGACATATTGTACACCTTTCACTTTAATTAACTGTCTCTCTGTCCTAAAAGGAAAAACAGCAACAGAATAAATGTCCATGCGCTCATCTGCAGCCCTCCACTCAGATATGGTTGAGTAATGTTCCTATCTGACTTGTGACTACCCAGAGGAAATTCTGTCAAATCATATCGGCCGCTCCCACAGCGATTTGCTTGTTTCCAATCCAACTGTTGAGATGCATAGTCTGTACTCTTCATTTTATTTTAGAATTCATTTTTCTATTTTAATTGCCATTTTAATTTGAAAATGAAGCAATGGCAATCATTGTGAGGGAGTGGATAAGCGGGCAATATTTGAATTCAAACTAGAAGGAGAGAGGTAGAGAGCCCCTAATTGTAATTTCAATCAGGTGGTTTTCCATTCAGCCTTCATTCATCTGGCTCTGACAAAGCCCATCTACAAAAATCTTGAGAGGATATTGTTATTATCTTAGATACCTTTGTTCCTTTACTGTACATCAGACGAGGCCGGTGGGAGGAGCCATACCGGGATGGGGTCATTGCAATGGCCGGAATGGCATCAATGGAATGGTACCAAACACGTCAACACATGGAAACAACGTGTTTGACTCCGTTCCATTGATTCCATTTCAACCATTACAATGAGCCCATCCTCCTATAGCTCGTAGGTTAAACAATATAATGGAAAATGAAGTGGGTGGCTGTCAATGTTTTGACCCCAGGTTGCACATTCCCAAACCATCTTGCTGTTCAATGTGTAAATGAATGGTTTTTTTTCAACTGTAGTGCTTTGCGTTTTATGTAAATGTAAATGTGTCTGCAACTGTTTGTGCTGCTATTTTGGCCAGGTCTCTCTTGTAAAAGTGATTGTTAATATAAATAAGACTGCTCATACATAATATATGAGCAGGGTGTCCCACACATTGCCATTCAGAAGTCTAAGGGCCTTACTGTATCAGTCCACTAATCTCAAAAGTATCAATCCACTCATCTCTTCCTACTCCACCTGGAGGAACATAGATAACCTTTTCTCTGGTAGAGGATGGCAGAGGAGGAGAGGATGGGAGGGAAGGGATGGGGGGCAGAAGTGACTGATGCTGAGGCTGCCATCCGTGGACATCCATTAGTCAAGCACTCAGCATGGGATCTGGCATTTTCTGAGAGCATCCAAATGCCATCGCAATCAATCAGGGCCCTGAATGCCAACCATATCAATATCTCATATACACTTTTATTAAACATGGAGAGCTGCTATATTCAGACCAACTAACATCCTGCTCACACTTAAAACCTGGTGTTTGTGTATGTTCATACAATCAATAAATCCCTTTCCTTGAAAGTACTTATGATGCCCTATGATGCCCTATTTCCATCCAAGACCCCTACAGGAAGGAAAAAGCTAAATAAATATTTATCTTCTTCGTTCAAAAAATATGTACAGTCTTTGTAAATGAGACGTGCTGAAAGGAGAGTGGGACAAAGTGATGTTTATGTGGAGATCAGTAGAGAGACTCTGTGACCATGTGACAAGAGGACACATAGCTATCCACCCTCTGAATAATTTTCTCTACTTGACTCCTTTCCAGCATTTGCACTGATCTGACTATTCAGAATGGTGGAAGCCTACTGGATATTTTATTTCACAAGTTCAGATATTGGAAAGGACACATGGGAGAGGAGGCTACTTCTGACTATTGAGAGTAGATGCCCCAAGTTGCTGAGGCAGCTGAATTTATACTGCAGTTGACTGACTTCAAAACTTGAAATCCACTTATACTTTGGGTAAGTTGAGCCCAAATAAAGTTGCTAAAATATGGCACGTGTTAGAGAAATGCTATAAAGTGACTGTGGGCCTCTTGGTTTAAAGTATTCCAGCAAAAGACTGACCTTCAGCGTGTGCGTGTGCGTGTGCGTGTGCGTGTGTGTGTGTGTGTGTGCGTGTGTGTGTGTGTGTGTGTGTGTGTGTGTGTGTGCGTGCGTGTACTCTCAAGCCAACTGAGCTGCAAACTGTGGTTTTCTACCCCGCAGAGATAGAGACAAGAAGGCATGTTGACATTTTCTGTTAAATAGACCCTATCTCCTACCATCTTGCCAGACCTGAAGCCTGTCACGCAATGCTTGCAGTGAGTCCCTATGGTCCCTTAAACTCAGCATTGGTAGGCTATACAATTAGTGTCAATATGTACAGCCCATGTAACCTGATAAATTCCTGTTCAGTCCAGGATAATACTCCAATACGTGCCCTGCTATATTTCTCACTTCTTCTAGCCCAGTAGTCATCAACCGGTCAAGGCTAGTCGATCACCAAACATATCTTTAGAAAAGCCAACAATAAAGGCTTGCGCTCCTATTTGTAGGCAAAGTGTTCCAATTTTTTACCTTTTCATTTGTCTGAAAAGAGAAACTCTGCCTACCTGGCTGTACATAAGACGTGTAGCTGTATCGAGTGTGCCTACTGTGCTGGCCAATCGCAAATAACCGTGCCTACAGCTTCCAGCTAGGTTTTATACACTATACAGTATATAAACAAAGTATGTGGACACCCCTTCAAATTAGTGGATTCTGCTATTTCAGCCACACCTGTTTGCTGACAGGTGTATAAAATCAAGCACACCACCATGCATTCTCCATAGACAAACATTGGCTATAGAATGGCCTTACTGAAGAGTTTGAGTTTATTTTATTTTTACAGGGACAGTGCACATTAATCAACATTTCAGTAAAAGTGCCGGTTTTAGCCAGCCGGCTAATTTTCAACCGCAGTCCCTGGGCAGGTTATTAATAACAATTACAATATAGACAATCATTGAGCAGTGAGCACACGCAGAGCAACATTGGACAAGCAAGACATAGCATACAGACAGAGCAACATAGGACAAGCACGAAGTAGCATATAGACAGAGCAACATAGAACAAAAAGCAGCAAGACAAAATTCATAAAAGCAACAAAGTGTTTCAACAGCTCACAAGCTACAGACAACAGACATCATGGAATTACACACAGCTAGGGATTATGTTCACAAATCTGATTGACCTTTAGCCATGTCTTCATGCATTTTGTGAAAATGTGATATGTGGTGCAGTTATGTGTGTCTGATGGCAGTTTATTCCGGACATTGGAATCTCTCACAGAGAAAGCGAATTTACTAAAGGTGCTTATCCTTAAGGGAACTATACAGTCACCTCTCATGGCAGACCTTGTGGATCTGCTGCCATATGTTTGGGTTTTCTGTTTAACAAAAGTACTGAGTGGAGGGGGAGCCAGGCCATTTAGGATCTTGAATACAAGACATGCGTTGGTGTATTGCACAAGATTTTCCCAACTCATGAGCTCATGCTTTCTGAGGATGTAACAGTGATGATGGCTATTGGGCTTCCTATCAAGCACTTTGAGAGCCTGTTTGTAGACAGACTGAATAGGTTTTAATGTTGTACAGCAAGCTTGGGCCCAACTAGTCAAGCAGTATGTTAAGTGGGGGAGTGTCATAGATTTGAAGTACAGTTATGCTACCTCTGTAGTCAAACAATTTCGTATAAATCGGAAATTAGCAAGGTTAAATTTGGTTATCTGAATTACCTTTTTCCACATGCTTCTTAAGAGCACAGTGATGTTCAACATGGCACCATCATAGGATGCCACCTTTCCAAAAAGTCCATTTGACACATTTCTGCCCTGCTAGAGCTGCCCCGGGCCAACTGTAAGTGCTGTTATTGTGAAGTGGAAATGTTTAGGAGCAACAGGGCTCAGCCGCGAAGTAGTAGGCCACACAAGCTCACAGAAGGGGACTGCCGAGTGCTGAAGCATGTAGAGCCTGTTCTCGGTTGCAACACTCACTACAGAGTTCCAAACTGCCTCTGGAAGCAAAGTCAGCAGAATAACTGTTTGTCGAGAGCTTCATGAAATAGGTTTCCATGGCCGAGCAGCCGCATACAAGCCTAAGATCACCATGCGCAATGCCAAGCGTCGGCTGGAGTGGTGTAAAGCTCACTGCCATTGGATTCTGGAGCAGTGGACATGTGTTCTCTGGAGTGATGAATCACGCTTCACCATCTGGCAGTCCGACGGACTAATCTGGGTTTGGTGGATGCCAGGAGAATGCTACCTGCCCCAATGCATACTGCCAACTGTAAGGTTTGGTGGAGGAGGAATAATGGTCTGGGGCTGTTTTTTATGCTTGGAACGTGACCTTGATGTCCTTTTGCCTAAAATCAGTGCCCGACCTCACTAATGCTCTTGTGGCTGAATTAGAGCAAGTCCCCGCAGCAATGTTCCAACATCTAGAGGAAAGCCTTCCCAGATTAGTGGAGGCTGTTAAAGCAGCAAAGGGGGGACCAACTCCATATTAATGTCCATGATTTTGGAATGAGCAAGTGTCCACATACTTTTGGTCATGTACTGTACTAGCCTGCATGAGATTTCGTAACTTTTAAAAACCATGACAAGAGAGAGACTGTCAAAGAACATAGCAAAGAGCTGGTATTTTTATGAGTCAGTTCATGTTTAAGTTTTTATTCAGCACTGCCAAAACTGTTTTATTCAACACTATTACAAAACATAAAACACGCTTTTCCGTACTACCGCTCGCACTGCAACTGCAATGAATTACACTGAACAAAAATATAAAACCCAACATGTAAAGTGTTGGTCCAATGTTTCATGAGCTGAAATAAAAAAATCCTAAGAAATGTTCCATATGCAGAAAAAGTTTTTTTCTCTCAAATTTTTTGCACAAACTTGTTTACATCCCTGTTAATGCTGAGGAGTATTTCTGTCAGTAATAAAGCCATTTTGTGGGGATAAAATTCATTCTGATTGGCTGGACCTGGCTCCCTAGTAAGCCACCCATGGCTGAACCCCTGCCCAGTCATGTGAAATCCTTAGATTAGGGCCTAATGAATTTATTTAAATTGGCTGATTTCCTTATATTTTTGTTAAGTATAGTAGCTAAGTGTATCGATAGCCCTTCATTTGTATTATTAATATTAGCAGCTCGTCATGTCTATTTTAATATTAAGGAATATTTCGCTTTCTCATAGGAACAACATGAATTTGTGCATAGGGTAGATGCGGATGAGTTTTGCCATCAGGTGGACGATGGTGTCCCCTCTCTCTGGTTAGTCTCACAACCGACAGGAAGGAGATGGACGGTGAGAGGCAGACCCTCTAGCTGCTCTTTTCTTCTGCCGTGTTCAAAACAACTGGGAACTCGGAGCTCGGACATCGCCGACTTCCGAGCGTTCAAGACAACTGGGAACTCGGAAAGAAACGAGATCCGACTGGGAAAGAGCTCAGACTTTCCGACCTGAAGGTCACTGACATCATGATTTTACTTCCCTTTTCCCCCGAATTCCCCGTAGTCTTGAAAGAACCATGACCATCAGATGCAGGCACCATCAGTCCAGTAAATTTCCCTAACTATCCCTAACTATCCACTGATATAGGCTCTCCAAAGTCAAACTGACTTTGCCATGGTCACTCACCAGCAGGCTGAAGATAATTGGCTAAATAATTTGGCTAACTCCTCCCACCTATGAACACACATACATGAGATACCCACATCAAACCACACCCCAAAGCCAACGCACGTTTGAATTCAGTCATTGCTATTAGCATGTCTTAATTAACAAAATCTAAAACAAGGCCAAATCAAGAAGTGCAGTCGCCCTTGAAGTTGCACAGTGATCTAGTGGTTATGCATGTACAGCACATCAGTTCTCCCTATTCTAAATTAATCTGTCAATTATTATCTGAATTCTTAGACAAAAGGAAACATGATACGTCGCATCTCGAAGGTCATTTCTTTGTCCCACTTTGAGGGAGTTGGTGAGCACCTGCACTTCAGTATTTGAAGCTACAATAACATGTTTAAGACACAAGGGGGCGCCAATACATTGCTCCAGAAACAAGAAGCAGAGATCAAAATTCAAGAGCAAAAATATCAGAGCACATCTCTGGAACATGCCGTTTGTGACAAGCAACTTTTGCCCACGATGTTAACCACTTCGACATAGGTTTACTATTTCATTCTTAATATCAATCTCTCTCTCTGATACAAGACCCCAAAAGCTTTTTAGGACTGCATTCGACTAGAAGGATGAGGTTTTCCCCGAGAAAGCGATGTCGATCCAGGTAAACTGTTTCTAATCTGTTTTGGATTTGTTCCAATGCCAGTTGTGTCCACAGTGCACCCCTGTGGTCTACACTCTTCCATGGGTGCAAATGAGACATGACATGAGCGTCTGACATCTAGTGCCTGACATCTAGTGCCTGAGGGTGCATGGGTGCAGTGCAGAGAGAACATTCTCTAGTTAAGTAAGCTGGATCAAATCCAAATCAAATCCAAATGGATTTGTCGCATACTCCGACCACTTTACCGTGAAATACTTACTTACGAGCCCTTTCTCAACAATGCAGAGTTAAACCGGAGGAATATTTGCAAATAAAAACAGAAAATAGTAACACAATAAATAACAATAACGAGTCTATATACAAGGAGTACCGGTACAGAGTCAATGGGGTACGAGTTAGTTGAGGTAATATGTACATGTAGATGTGGTAAAAGTCACTCAGGCAATCAGGATAGGTAAACAGAGTAGCAGAAGGGTATGTGGAGAGTGTGTCAGTATGTGTACTGGAATGTCAGTGTAAGTATGTGTGAGTGTGTGGGTAGAGTCCAGTAAGTGTACATAGAGTCAGTGTAAGAGAGTCAGTGTCAAAAAGGGTCAATGCAGAAAAATGACTTAGGGGTAGTTATGGGTGCCTTTTGGTCCCAGACTTGGTGCTCCGGTACCCCTTGCTGTGTGGTAAGTCTATGGCTTGGGTGGCTGGGATCTATGATAATTTATTTGGGCCTTCCTCTGACACCGCCTTGTATAGAGGTCCTGGATGGCAGTGAGCTCCAGGACCTCTACCCTCTGTAGCGCCTTGCTGTTGCCATACCAAGCGGTGATGCAGCCAGTCAAGATGCTCTCAGTGGTTCAGCTGTAGAACCTTTTGAGGTTTTGAGGGCCCATGCCAAAACTTTTCAACCTCCTGAGGAAGAAGAGGTAGTGTCACGCTTTCTTCCCGACTGAGCTGGTGTGAGGAACTTGACGCTCTCGACCCGCTCTACTACAGCCCCATCGATGTGGATGGGAACATGCTCACCCCTCCATTTCCTGTAGTCCACGATCAGCTCCTTTGTTTTTGCTGACGTTGAGGGAGAAGTTGTTGTCCTGGCACCATACTGCCGGGTCTCTGACCTCCTCCCTGTAGGCTGTCTCATCGTCATCGGTGGTCAAGCTTACCACCGTCTGTTCCTTCAGAAAACTTGATGATGGTGAGTCGTGCGTGGCCACATGATCGTGGGTGAACAGAGAGTACAGGGGACTAAACACACACCCCCGAGGGGCCCCTGTGTTGAGGGTCAGTGTGGCAGATGTGTTGGTACCTACCCTCACCACCTGGGGGTGACCTGTCAAAATTCAGGATCCAGTTGCAGAGGGTGGTGTCCCAGGGTCCCGAGCGGTAGTGGCCCAGGATCAAGAGCTCAGTGAGCAGTGAAAACACAGCCGTAATAATAACCTGTGGATCACTTCACTCTGAGTAAACATCAAGGCTTGCTATTTGTTCTTCATTATTCCCCAGTGGCCCAGAGCTTCCAGTGAGGTTCCCATGACCTTACCGATGAACACAGAGTCGTCCTCCTACTACCACCTCTTTCCGCTTCACTGTGTGTGTGTGTGTGTGTGTGTGTGTGTGTGTGTGTGTGTGTGTGTGTGTGTGTGTGTGTGTGTGTGTGTGTGTGTGTGTGTGTGTGTGTGTGTGTGTGTGTGTGTGTGTGTGTGTGTGTGTGTGTGTGTGTGTGTGTGTGTGTGTGTGTGTGTGTGTGTCTATGGCGAGACACTGTATCCCCTTTCTCTCTCTCTGTCAGGATGAGAAAGGTAGACTACAACGTGTCTGGTGTTGTCTTTCAGGTCAGGCCTGTTAAGGGTACCAGGGTCTACCAGCCGTCTCTCTCTCTCTCTCAAAAAACGCCTCAGAACGGGACTTGACTGGAAGTCAATAAAATTGTTTGTTTTTTCAGCAACAAAACCAACGCCTATGCAACTATGGGGTAAAACAGACAGGGTTGGCTTAGATTGTTTACAACATGTAATCTATATTTATTCTCCAATGTTTATTGAAAACATGAATAGATTTGCACAATGAGCACTTGTTGTAGCAGAAGTACATCGTTACAGTTGTTGGTTATTTAGATATATTAGAAAACACCTCAAAACAAGACATGGTATCAAGAACGAGATGAAACTAGCTGAAACGAGCCACCTACCATTCCCCACATGGCAGCTTGTCATGGTTGCTAGCTATCTGGTCATCCAGAATCACAACACACGGACTTCTGCCCCATTGAAACATGTTCATCGGTTTTGTGACGTTGTCAGCTAACCCATCTGTGGTAGGAGCAAACGAAGCAACCACTGGTTTTCATTGGCTGATCTCTCAGTCCTTCACCAGCTAGCATAACCCTTAGAACCTCCGTACCCACTTCGTTGTGGACTTCAATGCGCGAGCAGTGCAAGTGATTTAAACAAGGAAGTTCGGGAAATCTAGCAATAGTTTTCACATATAAACATTATACACTACCAGTCAAAAGTTTGGATACACCTACTCATTCAAGGGTTTTTCTTTATTTTACTATTTTCTACATTGTATAAAAATAGTGTGCAAAGCTGTGTACAAGGCCAAGGGTGGCTACTTTGAAGAATCTCACATCTAAAATACATTTTGATTTGTTTTGTCACGCTGGCGACAAGCACAGGAATTCGTAATAGAGGTTTTTATTTTCTCCACCAAAACAACAGAGCGAGGTGTAGACCTCTAAATAATACACGGGGACAAGAGACCCGTAAAACAAGTGCCCAATAACACGTGGCATGGGAGCCGATACAACAGCACAGGTGCTCACAGGACCAACGGACATGGTAACAATAACTGACGATGGGGAACAGAGGGCACACATATACACATACTAATCAGGGGGAATGGGAACCAGGTGTGCGTAATCAGACGAGACAGTCCGGGGTTGGCGGTGATGACCCAGTTCAGTGACACCTAGAAGGCCGGTGACATAGACCTCAGGAAACTGGTGATGAATGAGCAGCAGTACCGGGGGGGATCCGTGACATGTTTAACACTTTTCTGGTTACTACATGATTCCATATGTGTTATTTCATAGATTAGATGTCTTCACTATTATTCTACAATGAAGAAAATAGTCCAAATATAGAAAACCCTGTAATGAGTAGGTGTGTCCAAACTTTTGACTGGTACTGTGTGTCCGAACTCAGAATCAACTGGGCTTCCCAAAAATAATATGGTAAATGTGATAGAACCATAACCCTTTTAAGTCCCACTCCGTTGTGCAGTGTTACCAGGCTCTATCCGCCAGCAATTCGAGCCTGGAGACAAGGTTAAGGGTTCTGTTATAACCCAGCCATATAAACGCCACTTATTTCAGTATGTAGTGTGTTACAAACCAGGTTAACACACCAGACTGGAGCATTTTTTACGACTATGGTTGAAGTGTAGTAAAGTGCTTTACAAACTGAATGTGACAGACTGGTTTGACAGATGCTGTATACAAGTATAGGCTACACAGTCATGTTGTTGTAATAGTGAGCCCTGTTTTACGTTTCAGTCTACTGGCTGAAAGAATAACACTCTCCCATTATCTGTGAGTGGGGTTGGTCTGTTATGGTTCTGCTTCACTGAGCTCCTCAGAAATACCAGTCCTGTTCTCTCCAACTGTTATCTTATCTGCGTGGAACGACTGCTGTCTACACATCTGAATGTGCTGTAGAAATCAGTGACTTTCGCAACTCTCTCTTATGTTGAAAAGTTTGAGTTTATTTGATTGAACATTGCATTTGTTGGTACAACTGTGTGGCTTTGTCCGTATGGAAGAAGTCTCAAAATACACTACTTCATACATAGATTTATGGACAACAACAACCTGTGCTCAGACATGCAGTAGATTCTCTTCTTGCCCCTGTTTCTATCTTATAGGTCAGTGGTTATTTTATCTATGTGTGCAGGTCTGATGTGAGAAGCTTACCCAGGCCCTGTGGTGCCTGGCCTGGTCCAGCTGGTCAGCCCTGTGTTGGTGGTGGTGCCGCCCCAGTGGCTCTGGTGTGTCACACTGTGTTCTGCCAGTGTGGCAGCTCTAAACCCACACCCAGCCAGCCAGCAGCACATTCACTGTGCAAAGCCAAGGCACCATTACCAACACTGAGGGCCTTGGCTCTGTCGCAACATGTCAATACAAACCCTGACACACACGCACCTCCCCAACAATTTTATTGCACAATTTATAAGTCTCTGATGGTCACTATGAATCAGCCCTTATCCCTGCCTCTAGAGTAAATAACAAAAATCACATTCAGATGCCTCTGTGTTTTACTGTCAACATCTTGGCCACTTTGTTGAGTGGTTTTTGGTCTATGGTGAAACACATGCACTTCATAATTTATCTGTAAAATACCATATCACATACTGTAATGAAAATATGCCTGGATGATCTCATGAATGATATACTTTGGGTGGTACGTGCCGATGTAGTGTTCCATATTCTGTTCTTAGTGCCAGCTGGGGTCAGCTTGGCATTTCCCAATCAGTCAGTGAGAACTGTTCAAAATCTCACCTTCAGAAAGCAGGAAGAGGATCTCTGTGACCTTTGTAGTGTGATACTCAGCCCAAACGACCTCCTCAACAGGTGACAGCAACCGTGGCTGTTTGCACCTGTAGTCAGAGGAATTAAGGTCACCTCTAGCCCCATTCACCTGGGAGTGCTTACTCTCTCCTGTATCTGGTATCGCCCCCTCTCAGTATCCCCCCCTCCTCCTCCTCCTTCATCGGACAGAAAACAACAGTGGGAACCTGAGTGGATACAGGTGGCGAATGGGTGTGAGCGCTTCACCAGTGCAAATGTGAGAGATTGATTTCATAGTGAGAGCCATTCAGACACGCAAAGCACACTTTGTCTATTTGTCATAATGGCTTCCAGAGAAGGCAAACAGAACCAGTGTTATCCAGATGGGACTTTGTTTTTTATGGATATTACCTTGTATTTCCCAAGTAGCCACAGTCATTTATTCCATTTGAGAGTTCAGGCAGTTCAGGGAGGTTAGGGCCTTGTTGGGGTATCGCGTAGCTCCCTTTTACGACCTGTTTAACACCAGAAACCTGAACACAGCCATTTATCCCCGAGTGTATGACACAGTGTGAATGTGATAGGGCGAGCAGGGCCGTAAAAACACCATGTTCATTACTGGTGAGGAAATCAGGGAACATGGAAAACGGAGGGCACTTTGTCTGCAGTAAATCACGTTGCCACTCGGGACGCCTAACTCTCTGGGTTCTCTGACAAAGGTTGTTTCTTCTGGTTCTCCGCCCTTCGGAGGGGGACACTATTGTGATTGTGTTTTTTATGCCAGGGGAAACCCTGGGTTGAATGCTGTTTACAACAGAACCAGCAATAAAGTTAGAAACAGAAACCCCTGTGGATACTCACACACATGCATAAGTCAACTTTAGTCTAAACCAGGTACTGGTTATCTCAGTTATTTGTGACACAGTGGCCAAGTATTTACCATCCATTTTATCTGCCATATAATTGGCAACGGAGCATGTCTCCATGAAAACCATAAAACACTTCAGCCAAGTCACACAAACCATATCTTGATGAAGATTAGGATAACAAACACACAAACGCATGTGCTGGTGCTGACGCATATGGCAGAGTAGCCCTTATAGAATCTCATACATACAACACGAAAGAGTCCTAGTGTATTTGATAGAGGTCTTGTAAAAATAAACCACTGTCAGCTTGAAAGGTTCTCTGTGTGGGTGAGGGATAGTTTGAGGGAGATGGGAGGGGTGGAATGAAGGAGGGAGACAGAGAGGAGGGAGATAGAGAAGAGAGAGAGATAGAGAGGAGGGAGATAGAGAAGAGAGAGATAGAGAGGAGGGAGATAGAGAAGAGAGAGATAGAGAGGAGGGAGATAGAGAGGAGGGAGATAGAGAGGAGGGAGATAGAGAACAGAGAGAGAGCAGGAGTGTCAGGATTAGTAGACCCCTGAGGGGGACGGAGAGCATTTGCCCAGAAACAGGACCACACTTAGTTCACACTGCCAAAACAACAGCAGCTGTGTGTGTGTGTCCCTGTGTCCGTTTGTGTGTGTGTGTGTGTGTGTGTGTGTGTGTGTGTGTGTGTGTGTGTGTGTGTGTGTGTGTGTGTGTGTGTGTGTGTGTGTGTGTGTGTGTGTGTGTGTGTGTGTGTGTGTCCCTGTGTCCCTGTGTCCGTTGGTTTGTGTGTGTGTGTTTGTGCGCGAGAGTGAAGCGTGTGCAGATGTAATGTTTATCACGATAGTGTTTATTGTGTTTGTCAGAGGGAATGTGTTTATATGACCATTCTTTGACTTGTCAATTCCTCGAAAGATCACTGGCTGTCCCCTGTGAACGCTTATGCTCTCAGTCTTTGGAAGGATAGAAATAACAATCCCATTTGTGATGTCTTCCACATGCTCACTATGACTACAGTCATTTGGCCAGTTATTCTGTCCTTCATCATATGAGTTTGGAGATGACAGAGAGGAGAGAGTGTGTATGCTTGTGGGACTGTGGGGGTGAGGGGGATTCAATTTCAATTGAACACCAGCACCTATGCAAACACAAAGAGGGGACGGTGGCCCAGGCAGGGCAGGCAGGGCAGGCAGGCAGGCGAGTGGCTGAGGGAGAGAGGCCTAGTAGAGCCAGTGAGTCTAGACTCCAGATGTGCTGTGTGGTGTTGCCTGGCCTGCTGGCCCCCGCTCTGTGCTGCTCTCTGAATATCCCCAGCAGATGTCACCGCTCTGCCTGTAAATCACCCAGGCCAGGACCGCGGCCACAAACTCCCTCCACACGGATCCCCAAAACATGCAGGCCAGCGACAGGCGGACGCCTGCGAGCCGCCACGACGCGCAACTCCAATAACCTTCCCTCCCTCTACTTATATGAGATGCACAGGGATCCAACTGACGTTACCACCCTTTTCCATGTACAGTGCCTCTTTGCTCTGGTTGCAGTTAAAGTGCCACTCCAGTCTCCCTTTCACCTCATTTAACTCCTGATTTACTTAACAAAAGGCACATCTGTGTGTGTGTGTGTGTGTGTGTGTGTGTGTGTGTGTGTGTGTGTGTGTGTGTGTGTGTGTGTGTGTGTGTGTGTGTGTGTGTGTGTGTGTGTGTGTGTGTGTGTGTGTGTGTGTGTGTGTGTGTGTGTGTGTTGGAACCCCTTTGCATGTGATTATCAACACGTTTCTAATAAGTACAGAAGAATGTACTACTTTGTGATAACCGGTGCCGAAGCTGTCCTCATTTAGCTTACCACAGAATGTTTTGGTAACATGTCATTCATTCAATAGCACACCACATTCATACTGGGCCCACTTCTAGACTCTCGTCCAATCTAAACGCCAGAGAATGAATTCTCACAATGACAGATTCTTGGTGGATGTGTGTAATCTTTTCCCATCAGCACTAACACATAATTAGATGTTTGAGTTGAAGCTCTGGTCCATATATAGTAAGCCATGCACACCACAGACATGGACTAAAACCTGCAGGCTTTATCGTTGTGCATCTGATCAGAATGGGCTTGAAGTGGGCTCATTGGGCAGAAGTGGATAGGGCGGCAATGGACACGGAATTACACCCAACCAGAGAGCAGCATGTTTCCAGCTGATCCTCTGCCATTGTGAGGCCTCTGGAGACAAGGCATACTCAGCTGTATAAACAGGTAGCGTGTAGACATGCAGGCTGTGTTGAAGTTGATCAGGGTGCGGGCATCCTCTAAACAAACAGGTAGAGTAGTGGCCTGTCCTCCCACAAGGACGTCTGCTTCCTCCCAAAGTCTTTTGTCTCTATGTGTGAACAGGTGAGCAAACTACAGTCATTGCTCCCGACACACACACACACACACACCAGTAGCAATGTGTGTATTTTTTTGTTTGTTGTCACAGTGACTCAGAGGGAGTTCTCTCAGCATCAGGCCCTTCGTGTAAAGGGAAAGGGGATACCTAGTCACAACTGAATGCATTCAACCAAAATGCATCTTCCGCATTTAACCCAACCCATCTGAATCAGAGAGGTGCAGGGGGCTGTCATCGGCACCTGGGGAACAGGTGTTGTTGGGGGGTTAACTGCTTTGCCGGGGCAGAATGGCATATTTTTCCACCTTGCTGGGTCAGGGATTCAAACCAGCGACTTTTCGGTTACTGGCCCAACGCTCTTCAGCGCTAGGCTACCTGGATTTGCATAAATGTACATACCTATATATTTTAGGGAACTGGTGAGTGAAGGAGTTGATGATTTTGTTTGTCCATAGCATCAATGGGTAGCATCAGGAGTAACAGCTTAAGGTCTATGGAATCCTTAATCTATGAGGTTAAATAGGCTTTAACCCTGCCTGCTAACAACATGCACAGTGGGCAGTGGTGAGAAAAGTACCCATGTGTCATACTTGAGTAAAAGTAAACATACCTTCATAGAAAATGGGGGCAGCAGGTAGCCTAGTGATTAGAGCGTTGGGCCTTAACCGAAATGTTGCTAGATTGAATCCCTAAACTGACAAGGTAAAAATCTGTCGTTCTGCCCCTGAACAAGGCAGTTAACCCACTGTTCCTAGACTAGTTAACCCACTGTTCCTAGTCCGTCATTGTAAATAGGAATTTGTTCTTAACTGACTTGTCACCCAGTGAAATACTACTTCAGTAAAAGTATTTGGTTTGAAATATACTTTAGTATCAAAAGTAAATGTAATTGATAAAATGTACTTAAGTATCAAAAGTAAAAGTATAAATCCTTTCAAATAATTGACAAACCAGACAGCACCATTTCTTGTTTTTTATTTATTTACGGATTGCCAGGGGCACACTCCAACACTCAGACATAATTCCAAGCAAAGCATTTGTGTTTAGTGAGTCCGCCAGATCAGAGGAAGTAGGGATGACCAGTGATTTTCTCTTGTTAAGTGTGTGAATTGGACCATTTTCCTGTCCTGCTAAGCATTCAAAATGTAACTAGTACTTTTGGCTGCCAGGGAAAATTTATAGAGTAAAAAATACATTATTTTCTTTAGGAATGTAGTGGAGTAAAAGTTGTCAAAAATATGAATAGTAAAGTAAAGTACAGATACCCAAAGAAAACTACTTAAGTAGTACTTGAAAGTATTTTTACTGAAGTGCTTTACACCACTGACAGTGGGAGGGAGCTTTGCTATGCCATATATGCAAATGTTTCATGGTCTGTGACAGTGACATGGACATGTTTGCATATGAATAGGTGGAGGTTGACTTCAGAATGAATCTGCCTCATAACATACTGAGAGAGAAAACACAAAGGTTCCTCCTGTTTTCTGCAGTGTCTTATCTATACCACAAGGGGGCCACATGCACTCCTTGAAACTGAGGGACTCACAGGGTGATGAGTTGGTGTTCAGTATTTACAATAAAAAAATATTTAACTAGGCAAGTCAGTAAAGAACAAATTCTTATTTACAATAACTTCCTACCAGGGAACAGTGGGTTCACTGCCTTGTTCAGGGGCAGAACTACATCTTCTTGTTTTGGGGATTTGAGCGAGAAACCTTTCGGTTACAGGCCCAACGCTCTAACCTTGCGTGTGCAAGGGGGGGACTGGAGACCATACAGGCACTGAGGGAATTTACTGGCCCAGTTAATTAGTAGCATGGATTGGCTACAAACAGCCCAACAAACAGCCCATGTGAGACGGCTGAAGGGGGGATATAGCTCTCTCTCTCCTGAGATGAAGCTGTTCAATGGCCTTATCTGTGTCTGGCCCTGTCTTATCTGATCTGACCTCCACTCATATGCCTCCTGTTACTCTGGCCTTCGTGTGTGTGTGTGTGTGTGTGTGTGTGTGTGTGTGTGTGTGTGTGTGTGTGTGTGTGTGTGTGTGTGTGTGTGTGTGTGTGTGTGTGTGCGTGCGTGTGTGCGTGTTGAATGCTTGACTTGGATGAGAGCTGGGTGAAGTCATCATCAGTTGAGGTTATGAAATAAAATTGCATATCAGATATGTAATGTCATTAAAGTGTAAGGTATTTCATGATGTGTTTTTTTGGAACCTTGTTTGTGCAGGCTATGTGGCTGTGGCTTTACGCAGGTGTGTGTTTGTGTCTAAATGTGTGTGTGTGTGTGTGTGTGTGTGTGTGTGTGTGTGTGTGTGTGTGTGTGTGTGTGTGTGTGTGTGTGTGTGTGTGTGTGTGTGTGTGTGTGTGTGTGTGTGTACTGCAGGTGGCTATTTATGTTTTTAATTCAACTGTAACAACCAAAATTCCTATATTGGTATTTGATTATATGTTTTAAATCAAAGCCATTGCAAACCACTTATCCCCTATGTACTTTTCTCGGGCATGGCTTTAAGTAGGTTAGGTATGAAGTGATATGAACAATTTAGCTACAATTGAGCTACAACACTGCAGTAATCGTTGTTACATACACACACTCTCTCTCTCTCTCTCTCAATGTTGACACAGCTTCAGCGGGACACCCCCTCCACACCCTGACACCCCTCACCCCACACACACACACAACCCTGTTTGGTGCAGATCAGAAGCCCAGCTTGGAGGCCCCACACCTGGGGATGTTTGCGGAGGAAGAGGGCCTGGGCGGGCGGCGCTCCATGCGCCTGTCGACTGGCTCCACCATGTCTGGCCAGCTGTGCTCCTGGCCTGGCCTCGCACTGTGGGGGCTGTGCAGCTGGGAAAGGCATGTTTCCCAAAGAGAGAGAGAGAGAAAAAAAGCAAAAAAAGCACTGGGTTATTTCAAGCTCATTACACATTCAGTCTCTCTCTCTCTCTCTCTCTCTCTCTCTCTCTCTCTCTCTCTCTCCCCACTGCTCTTTCGATTTCCCAGTCTTTTTGCTAGGTAACATTTTGATAACTGAGCATTGTTGGGTGTTTTCCACCTACGGTGTTCATGATTTTTCTGATGCTTCTGATGTATTTCCAGTTGAAAATGTCAGTGTAACAGATTGATTAATGTTCTTCACTTTATTGTCATGGTTTAGGCCAATTAAGCCTCAGCATACCAAAGGCTTTATGCAAGTGTATATTATCTTGCTAAATGTGCCATATTTTGTTGTTGCCTTCAGATGTTGTTTTTCATTAGCTGGTATTGAGTTAAATCAGATGCCATTATCACAACGATGTGGCTGGGGTAGAATAGAGTTGAATATGGTCCAAATAAGGGGATCAACAAGTTCAAATGCAATGAGACAGCATATGCTTGCCATTTCACATTCATACAAAATTGATGAACTTTTATTCATATATTCTTTACTGTTACTGATTAAGACGACAAACCATTGTCTATCTGTGAGTGGCCTCCTGCTGGTCCTGAGGGATGCAGTGCAGTGCCCAGCAGTAGCAGGAAGTGGTGTACGTGTGAAGAGGCCCATGTATGCCCCTGCCACTCAGCACAACCAGGCAGAGCCAGGACCAGGGGAGATCCCGTCAGGACATGCCCAGGATGCTTTGTCGTGGGTAGAGGCTTCAAACCCATCAGCTCAAGGCTAGCTCTTAAAACCACCCACACCCCCTAATTGTGATGGATTGAGATTGTATCCTAGCTGTTCATTCTTGTGTAAGGAAAGTGAAATGCCACAGGCTCTTCCCAAAAGCTCCTCTCTCTTAAGCACCGATAGTAGATTTTCAGCCGTCCTTGTCCAGGACTGTTCACATAGCTTAGATTTTAGATGCTATCTGTATAGATGTTAACTGAGGCAACTTAAGCTTTAAGATACCATGGGCATGACTAGACAGACCCTAAGTTATGTGGTTTCAAATGTATTGCTTAGGGAGAACAACCATAAATGATGGTATTTATCCTGTCTAATTATTCATTGTTGAGTTAAATGGAATGTATCTAACATATTTCCCCTAGAAATCCTTAAACATACGTCAGTGAATCTGAGGGAACTCATACACATTTGTGCTCATTGGGTACTCATCATACCCATTTGTCCATTCCATATCCCATCTGACCACACTGACACCATGACCGCCCCATGAGAAGCCCATGTGGCTGCCATGTCCCCTGGTTCAAAGGAGACACTCAAAGTTTGCCCTCTCCGAGGGGAGACATACCGACGGGCCTGTACCCTCCCCAGGCTGACTCCGCGAGCACCAGCCCCTCTCCCCAGGCCCTGACCCTGGCAGCCAACCCTGCTGTCATCCCTGGCCCATGCAGGTGGTCACATGGACACACTGAGGGCATAAGGTGAACATATGGTAACCAGTACGACTGGAGCTGGTGCTTAGCCGAACTGAACGGTGTGCCTGCATATTCCGTTAAAAGACCTCCGATTGAAAAATTTGAAAAAAGTCGCAACAAAACTGTTTGTCCATTTTGATACGCCAGTGCCAGTAAATACTTCCTCAAAATAGTCAGAATTAATCTGCCTAGCATTTGCCCAGAAACAGGACCACACTTAGTTCACACTGCCAAAACAACAGCAGCTGTGTGTGTGTCCGTGTGTGTGTGTGTGTGTCCGTGTGTGTGTGTGTGTGTGTGTGTGTGTGTGTGTGTGTCCGTGTGTGTGTGTGTGTGTGTGTGTGTGTGTGTGTGTGTGTGTGTGTGTGTGTGTGTGATTGTGTGGCCGGAGACAGGTGTGCTGGAGTCAGAGCAGATTCTCACCAGCTGCAACCCGTTCCATAATCCAAGACCTCTACAAATACTCAGTCCTGCCACTTCCACACTGCCAGATCGCAATCTCTGTCCAGTCAGTCTACGCTTCTAGCTATTTGTTTTTACTCAGATCGTGTCACCCTGCTGTACCTGTTTCCCTGCCTGACACTGTTTTTCCTGTCCACTACAGTTCTGCCCGCTCTGACTCTGGTCCCTGTCTCCTGTCCCACGTCTCGTCATCCTGCTCCTCTGTCCTGGATTGCCCACTCCATTACTCCCCTGGATTCCTCCCCGGACCTGCTTACCCTATCTCAACCCCTCTCGCTCCAGCCTCAGCCTCCGAACCTGCCTGAGCTTCTCCTGACCTGCACTCCATTGTTCCCCTGTGTTCCAATAAATATCTTGGTTACTTCATCCCCGTCTCCTTGTCCGAGTCTGCTCGTGGGTTCACCCGTTCCACTCCGCCTAACAGTACGATCTGGCCCTAGAGATGAACCCAGCAGACTCTGCTACTCTCCACCAAACCCTCGTCGGCCAAGGCGCCCTGCTCGAGCAACATGACCAAGCACTGAAGACCCTTCTGGAGCACATCAAGGAGTTTTCACAGAGCCTGTCTGACTTACTGGGCCGACCCCTCGCTCAGAGCTCACAATCAGTTTCTAGTCCTTCTCCTCCACTCCGGGAGCCGTTTGTTCTGACTCCCGAGTTTTATGATGGCAATCTCGGAGCTTGCAGATCCTTCTTGGTACAATGTTCACTAGTATTTGAGCAACAGCCCTACTCCTATGCTAGCGAACAGGCCAAAATGTATTTTCTGATTGGCTGCCTCCGTGGAGCAGAGCTTTCCTGGGCCACGGAGGTTTGGGAGAGACAGTCCTCCATCTGCTTCTAATACACCAGATTCACGGAGGAGATGAAGGTTTTCGAGCACCCGGTCTGCGGTAAGGATGCCGCTAAATGACTCCTGTCCCTCTGTCAAGGCCCCCATAGTGTTGCTGAGATGGCATGTGAGTTTCGCACCCTCGCCTCTGAGAGCGGCTGGAATGAGGAGGCCCTTCAGGGAGCATTCCGGAACACACTCGCTGAGATCCTCATGGACGAGTTGGTGTTCAGGGATGAGCCTGATGGACTTGATAAACTCACCTCTCTTGCTATCCGCATCAACAACCGTCTCCGTGAGTGTCGGATGGAGAGGGTAGGTAGGGTTGCATGTCCCATAACATCTGCTTCAGTGCCTTGCCCACTTTCTCCGACTGCATCCCATCCCCAGGCATGTCCAGATCCTGAACCCATGCAGCTGGGCAGGGCAGGGCACGTCTCTCTCCAGAGGAGAGTCAATGATGAATCGGCACTAAGAGCTGCCTATACTGTGGCCAGGTTGGTGACTTTGTCTCCACTTGTTCCCTGCGTCCAGCAAAAGAGGGGGCTCGGCAGTAGTGGGGGATATACTGTTGAGACAAACCACCTGCCCATCTTCCCCCAGACCTCTGCATGAAGGCAACCTTGTGTGGCAGAGTCAGACTTTTCCTCTGTCTGCTCTTATCAATTCCGGCGCAGACGAGCGCTTCCTGGACCGAGGTGTCGTTACCCAGTTGTGCCTGGACACTGTTCCACTCGATTCACCCCTCGATGCCAAGGCTCTCAATGGAAAGCTCCTCGCCTGTGTCTGTGAGAGAACCGTCCCTGTCATCCTGCGTCTCTCTGGAAATGACCAGGAAAAGATCGGTTTCCACATAAACAAACTGTCCTTACTCTCCCCTGGTTCTTGGCCATCCATGGTTAAAGCTACACAACCCACAGATTGACTGGCCCTCCGGAAAGGTCACCACTACTTGGAGTTAATTTAGTCACTAATTGTTTACATTCGGCCCTTCCCCCTGCCTTGTTTATGCCTCAGTTCATTCCAGATCCTCAGGACCTGTCATCTGTTCCTCCCGAGTATTGCGATCTAGCTCCTGTATTCAGCAAGGACCACGCCCTGTCGCTGCTGCCTCATCGGCCGTGCGACTGCGCCATTGATCTCCAGCCTGGTGCTCCTCTCCCCAGTAGCCGGTTGTTTCACCTCCCTCATCCTGAGCAAGAGGCTATGGAGAGTTACATACAGGATTCTCTGGCTGCAGGACTTATTTTTTTTAAATGGAGCCGTTATTTTACCAGGTAAGTTGATTGAGAACACATTCTCATTTGCAGCAGCGGCCTGGGGAATAGTTACAGGGGAGAGGAATGAATGAGCCAATTGTAAACTGGGGATTATTAGGTGACCGTGATGGTTTGAGGGCCAGATTGGGAATTTAGCAAGGACACCGGGGTTAACACCCCTACTCTTACGATAAGTGCCATGGGGTCTTTAATGACCTCAGAGAGTCAGGACACCCCTTTAACATCCCATCCCAATCACTGCCCTGGGGCATTGGGATATTGTTTTAGACCAGAGGAAAGAGTGCCTCCTACTGGCCCTCCAACACCACTTCCAGCAGCATCTGGTCTCCCATCCAGAAACTGACCAGGACCAACCCTGCTTAGCTTCAGAAGCAAGCCAGCAGAGGTATGCAGGGTGGTATGCTGCTGGCAATGACTTATAAAGCCATCTTCCTCCCTGGTGGGTGCTGGGTTTTTCTTTGTGAAGAAGGATGGGTCACTGAGGCCGTGCATGGACTTCCGTGGGCTGAATCATATCACTGTTAACCTCTCTAGGGTATGTGGGACGCTAGCGTCCCATCTGGCCAAAATCCAGTGAGGTTGCAGAGCGCCAAATTCAATTACAGAAATGCTCATTATAAAAATTCAGAAAACAAAACATATTTTACATATGTTTAAAGATTAACTTCTTGTTAAACCAACCACAGTGTCATATTTACTGGCTACGTCCCTTCTGTCTTCAAGAGAGCGAGAGTTGCACCTCTTCTGAAAAAACCTACACTCGATCCCTCCGATGTCAACAACTACAGACCAGTATCCCTTCTTTCTTTTCTCTCCAAAACTCTTGAACGTGCCGTCCTTGGCCAGCTCTCCCGCTATCTCTCTCAGAATGACCTTCTTGATCCAAATCAGTCAGGTTTCAAGACTAGTCATTCAACTGAGACTGCTCTTCTCTGTATCACGGAGGCCCTCCGCACTGCTAAAGCTAACTCTCTCTCCTCTGCTCTCATCCTTCTAGACCTATCGGCTGCCTTCGATACTGTGAACCATCAGATCCTCCTCTCCACCCTCTCCGAGTTGGGCATCTCCGGCGCGGCCCACGCTTGATTGCGTCCTACCTGACAGGTCGCTCCTACCAGGTGGCGTGGCGAGAATCTGTCTCCTCACCACGCGCTCTCACCACTGGCGTCCCCCAGGGCTCTGTTCTAGGCCCTCTCCTATTCTCGCTATACACCAAGTCACTTGGCTCTGTCATAACCTCACATGGTCTCTCCTATCATTGCTATGCAGACGACACACAATTAATCTTCTCCTTTCCCCCTTCTGATGACCAGGTGGCGAATCGCATCTCTGCATGTCTGGCAGACATATCAGTGTGGATGACGGATCACCACCTCAAGCTGAACCTCGGCAAGACGGAGCTGCTCTTCCTCCCGGGAAGGACTGCCCGTTCCATGATCTCGCCATCACGGTTGACAACTCCATTGTGTCCTCCTCCCAGAGCGCTAAGAACCTTGGCGTGATCCTGGACAACACCCTGTCGTTCTCAACTAACATCAAGGCGGTGGCCCGTTCTTGTAGGTTCATGCTCTACAACATCCGCAGAGTACGACCCTGCCTCACACAGGAAGCAGCGCAGGTCCTAATCCAGGCACTTGTCATCTCCCGTCTGGATTACTGCAACTCGCTGTTGGCTGGGCTCCCTGCCTGTGCCATAAAACCCCTACAACTCATCCAGAACGCCGCAGCCCGTCTGGTGTTCAACCTTCCCAAGTTCTCTCACGTCACCCCGCTCCTCCGCTCTCTCCACTGGCTTCCAGTTGAAGCTCGCATCCGCTACAAGACCATGGTGCTTGCCTAAGGGGAACGGCACCTCAGTACCTCCAGGCTCTGATCAGGCCCTACACCCAAACAAGGGCACTGCGTTCATCCACCTCTGGCCTGCTCGCCTCCCTACCACTGAGGAAGTACAGTTCCCGCGCAGCCCAGTCAAAACTGTTCGCTGCTCTGGCCCCCCAATGGTGGAACAAACTCCCTCACGACGCCAGGACAGCGGAGTCAATCACCACCTTCCGGAGACACCTGAAACCCCACCTCTTTCAGGAATACCTAGGATAGGATAAAGTAATCCTTCTCACCCTCCCCCCCCTTAAAAGATTTAGATGCACTATTGTAAAGTGGCTGTTCCACTGGATGTCTTAAGGTGAATGCACCAATTTGTAAGTCGCTCTGGATAAGAGCGTCTGCTAAATGACTTAAATGTAATGTAAATGTAAATATTTATAAAATGCTTTTCGGCGAAAGCATACCTAGCCCAGAACATACCTAGCCCAGAACATAGCCCAGTTGACAAATTATTACAAACAGTAACCAGCCAAGCAGAAGCGTTACAAAACTCAGAAATAGAGATAAAATTAATCCCTTACCTTTGATGATCTTCAAATGGTGGCAATCAGAAGACATTCATTTACTCAATAAATGTTCCTTTGACTCTTTATCTCCAAAAACCTCCGTTTTGTTAGCGTGTTTTCTTCAGTAATCCACAGGCTTAAACGCAGTCAAAATAGGCAGACAAAAAAATCCAAATTGTATCCGTAAAGTTCATAGAAACATGTCAAACGATGTTTATATTCAATCCTCAGGTTGTTTTTTAGCCTAAATTATCTATAATATTTCAACCGGATAATAACGTCGTCAATATAAAAGGTAAACAAGAAATGCACTCTCTCGGGATTGCGCATGAAAAAGCTCTGTGACACGTCAGACTGGTCTTACTCCCTCATTTATAAGAATACAAGCCTGAAACAATTTCTAAAGACTGTTGACATCTAGTGGAAGGCATAGGAACTGCAAATTGAGTCCTAAGTCAATGGATACTGTAATGGCATTGAATAGAAAACTACAAAACCAAAAAAGAAAATACTTCCTGAATGGATTTTTCTCAGGTTTTCGCCTGCCAAATCAGTTCTGTTATACTCACAGACACTATTTTAACAGTTTTGGAAACTTTCCCCCCTGTGTTCCAATAAATACCTTGGTTACTTCTTTGGGGTACCCCCTTCTTCTCAATTTCCGCCTAAAGACATACCCTAATCTAACTGCTCAGGCCCAAGGATATGCATATTCATGGTATCTTTTGAAAGGAAACACTCTGAATGTTGTGGAAATGTGAATTTAAAGTAGGAGAATATAAAACAATAGATCTGGTAGAATAAAATACAGGGAAATAAACATACGTTTTCTGTTTTTATTGTTGCTGCATCATCTTTCAAATGACCAAGAACAGCCAAACATACAGATATGATGCTGTGGATGATTGGAATGAATAACATAAGATGGCAACAATAGCTGAGCAAAGTATTTAATACACTGCCGATTTTGCAGGTTTTCCCACTTACAAAGCATGTAGAGGTCTGTAATTTTTCATCATAGGTACACTTCAACTGTGAGAGACGGAATCTAAAACAAAAATCCAGAAAATCACCTTGTATGATTTTTAAGTAATTAATTTGCATTCTATTGCATGACATAAGTATTTGATACATCAGAAAAGCAGAACTTAATATGTGGTACAGAAACCTTTGTTTGCAATTACAGAGATCATATGTTTCCTGTAGTTCTTGACCAGGTTTGTACACACTGCAGCAGGGATTTTGGCCCACTCCTCCATACAGACCTTCTCCAGATCCTTCAGGTTTCAATACGGACTTTCAGCTCCCTCCAAAGATTTTCTATTCGGTTCAGGTCTGGAGACTGGCTAGGCCACTCCAGGACCTTGAGATGCTTCTTACGGAGCCACTCCTTAGTTGCACTGGCTGTGTGTTTCGAGTTGTTGTCATGCTGGAAGAACCAGCCACGACCCATCTTCAATGCTCTTACTGAGGGAAGGAGGTTGTTGGCCAAGATCTCCCGATACATGGCCCCATCCATCCTCCCCTCAATACGGTGCAGTTTTCCTTTCCCCTTTGCAGAAAAGCATCCCCAAAGAATGATGTTTCCACCTCCATGCTTCAAAGTTGGGATGGTGTTCTTGGGGTTGTACTCATCCTTCTTCTTCCTCCAAACACGGTGAGTGGAGTTTAGACCAAAAAGCTCTATTTTTGTCTGATCAGACCACATGACCTTCTCCCATTCCTCCTCTGGATCATCCAGATGGTCATTGGCAAACTTCAGACGGGCCTGGATATGCGCTGGCTTGAGCAGGGGGACCTTGCGTGCGCTGCAGGATTTTAATCCATGACGGCGTAGTGTGTTACTAATGGTTTTTCCTTTGAGACTGTGGTCCCAGCTCTCTTCAGGTCATTGACCAGGTCCTGCCGTGTAGTTCTGGGCTGATCCCTCACCTTCCTCATGATCATTGATGCCCCATGAGGTGAGATCTTGCATGGAGCCCCAGACCGAGGGTGATTGACCGTCATCTTGAACTTCTTCCATTTTCTAATAATTGCGCCAACAGTTGTTGCCTTCTCACCAAGCTGCTTGCCTATTGTCCTGTAGCCCATCCCAGCCTTGTGCAGGTCTACAATTTTATCCCTTATGTCCTTACACAGCTGGATTAATAAGACATTAATCTTTTAAATGATGTAAGATACATGTATTTACAAGAATGTTTACTATAACAAATGGTGTATTTAGAATGTTAGCTCTCTGCAGTTTCACCGGATGTTGGCCTGGTGGGACGTTAGCGTCTCACCTACCCTAGAGAGGTTAATCCCTGTCTCCTTGTCTGAGTCTGCTCTTGGGTTTCGCTCCACCTAACAGAATGACAATAAATACCTTTTTTGAATAATACCTACTGTTAACCAACAGTACGTAGACTTCGCCTCCAAACTTCGGCTTGCCTCCAGAATTGTGTTTTTGTGGCCGAACAGCCGAAAAAATATCTCACCCGAAGTCCAAAATGAACAAAAACGTTACAAAATGTTGTTATAATGCAGAAACTCTTCTGAACTGTTAACTTCTTGCGTCGAGCCATCCCGGATCCGGGATCGTGACTACAGCCTCAAGTCCATTACCATAACGCAACGTTAACTATTCATGAAAATCGCAAATGAAATGAAATAAATCTGCTAGCTCTCAAGCTTAGCCTTTTGTTAACAACACTGTCATCTCAGATTTTCAAAATATGCTTCTCAACCATAGCAAAACAAGCATTTGTGTAACAGTATTGATAGCTAGCGTAGCATTTAGCGTTAGCATTCAGCAGGCAACATTTTCACAAAAACCAGAAAAGCATTCAAATAAAATAATTTACCTTTGAAGAACTTCGGATGTTTTCAATGAGGAGACTCAGTTAAATAGCAAATGTTCAGTTTTTCCTGAAAGATTATTTGTTTAGGAGAAATCGCTCCTTTTGTTCATCACGTTTAGCTACGAAAAAAACCTGTATCCAGGAGTGTAAATCTATTCGCATGCTCATTAGCATAACACAACGTTACCTATTCATGAAAATCGCAAATTAAATTAAATAAATCTGCTAGCTCTCAAGCTTAGCCTTTTGTTAACAACACTGTCATCTCAGATTTTCAAAATATGCTTCTCAACCATAGCAAAACAAGCATTTGTGTAACAGTATTGATAGCTAGCGTAGCATTTAGCGTTAGCATTCAGCAGGCAACATTTTCACAAAAACCAGAAAGCATTCAAATAAAATCATTTACCTTTGAAGAACTTCGGATGTTTTCAATGAGGAGACTCTCAGTTAGATAGCAAATGTTCAGTTTGTCCAAAAAGATTCTTTGTATAGGAGAAATCGCTCCGTTTGGTACATCACGTTTGACTACCAAAAAAAAAACGAAAATTCAGTCATCAAAACGCCAAACTTTTTTCCAAATTAACTCCATAATATCGACTGAAACATGGCAAACGTTGTTTAGAATCAATCCTCAAGGTGTTTTTCACATATCTCTTCGATGATATATCGTTCGTGGAAGTGTGCTTTCTCCTCTGAATCCTATGGGAAAATGCCTGCAGCTGAAGATTACGCACCAATTTAGACAAAGGACACCGGGCGGACACCTGGTAAATGTAGTCTCTTATGGCCAATCTTCCAATGATATGCCTACAAATACGTCACAATGCTGCAGACATCTTGGGCAAACGGCAGAAAGCGTAGGCTCATTCAGGGCACATTCACAGCCATATAAGGAGTCAATGGAAAACAGAGCCTCAAAAATTCTGCTCATTTCCTGTTTGAAGTTTCATCTTGGTTTCGCCTGTAGCATCAGTTCTGTGGCACTCACAGATAATATCTTTGCAGTTTTGGAAACGTCAGTGTTTTCTTTCCAAAGCTGTCAATTATATGTATAGTCGAGCATCTTTTTGTGACAAAATATTGCGCTTAAAACGGGCACGTTTTTTTTATCCAATAATGAAATAGCGCCCCCATAGGTTCAAGAGGTTAAGGCTGGGAAGCATGCGGAAGCCTTTAGTTTGTGGGGAGACAGATAATGTAGCCTACAGTGGGCTTGACAAAGGAATGGGAAGATTGCGAGATTCAACAGCCTAGAGCAGTGTTTCCCAGCTGGCACCATCTCAATTTGGCCCGTTGGTGGTTTTACTTGCAACCCCCCGTAGTTTTCTGAACAAAAAATAAATAAAACAAAGACTGTAAAAACACCAGGAAATCAGCCCCAAGTGACTTTAATTTTGGAAATCTGCTTCCAAGTAGTCCCACGCTTAATAGAGACACATGATCGTATGCAAATGTAAGCAAGGTTTGAAATGATTGTGTTAGTCAAACATTCTGTTCGGGCATCTGGTGGTCAATTTGCATTCTACAAATTATTCGCTATGTTCTGGCCCCCCGACCAACCACTCAAGAAAAAATTGGTACGCGGCTGAATCTAGTTGATGATCCCTGGGATAGTGGCACCATCTCAATGTAGAGTAGAGGAGGCTGGTGGGCGGAGCTATAGGAGGACAGGAAAATTATATTGGCTGGAATGGAATCAATGGAATGGTACCGGACACATCAAAGACATGGAAACGTGTTCAAATCAAATCAAATCCAATTTTATTTGTCACATACACATGGTTAGCAGATGTTAATGCGAGTGTAGCGAAATGCTTGTGCTTCTAGTTCCGACAATGCAGTAATAACCAACAAGTAATCTAATTAACAATTCCAAAACTACTGTCTTATACACAGTGTAAGGGGATAAAGAATATGTACATAAAGATATATGAATGAGTGATGGTACAGAGCAGCATGGGCAAGATACAGTAGATGGTATCGAGTACAGTATATACATATGAGATGAGTATGTAAACAAAGTGGCATAGTTAAAGTGGCTAGTGATACATGTATTACATAAGGATGCAGTACATGATATAGAGTACAGTATATACGTATACATATGAGATGAATAATGTAGGGTATGTAAACATTATATTAGGTAGCATTGTTTAAAGTGGCTAGTGATATATTTTACATAATTTCCCATCAATTCCCATTATTAAAGTGGCTGGAGTTGAGTCAGTGTGTTGGCAGCAGCCACTCAATGTTAGTGGTGGCTGTTTAACAGTCTGATGGCCTTGAGATAGAAGCTGTTTTTCAGTCTCTCGGTCCCAGTTTTGATGCACCTGTACTGACCTCGCCTTCTGAATGATAGCGGGGTGAAGGCGAGGTCAGTACAGTGTTTGACTCTGTTCCATTCCAGCCATTACAATGACCACATCCTCCTATAGCTCCTCCCACCAGCCTCCTTGGATGTAGAGCATGTGGAGTCTTACATATCAGCTGGTGTACACATCACATCTACACACACAAATATACATTGGTACATACTGGAAACCGTTTCAGCTGGGTGGAGTGATACACTGCAATCCCAGACAGCAAGGCACCCAAAGCAGAGCCTCATCCACATTTCCTCCTCCGCTCCCTCATTCCCTCTCCTTGTATTCCCTCTCCACCTCTCCCTTCTGCCTCTGGCCTGTGATCCCTCACCCAGTGAAGCCCTCCTCCCTGCAGGCTGTCTCTGCTATGCTCTGCCCCGTCAGGGGAGACTGTGGTGGAGCTTCATGTACCAACCAGCGCCTGTCTCTACCGGGGCCCAGTCACCACACCCACTGCATTCCTCTACACACACACACCCAGGGCTCCTGGAAGGCCTAAGGGAATGCTCTGAGGAGAGGAGAGCTGATGGGAATGCACAGTCCACTGAGGATAGACTGGTGCAATGCTGTAGTTAGTCTTTCACATTACTATGTTGAATATGTACTTTGTGCCTATATTGTGTTTCATCATGTAGTATGTTATATTTCCATCTCATTTTATTGCTCTGCTTCAATAGCCCCGACAGGTCCACTCTCCAAAAATGGAGATGACATAGCTCAGGGGGATTTGATTCGGTTAACTTAATATCAAAATAAACCTGCAGCCAAGCAGAGTAAGTGGAAAAACAGCACATGGAAAAGAAGACACTTGAGTAAAAAAAAATAGAAAAATCAGCAAAAAGGGGGAATTATCTCCACAGCTGTCTGTGGAACAGGAAGTCTCTCCCAGAGAGGCGGCTTAGCAGGGCCTGATCACAGATGCAGGGCAGGAAGTCACACAAAAAGACAGGAAGTGAACGCCAGCTCCAGGAAGTGAGTTTGCAGCTTCGGCTCCATGAAGTCTGGACCCTGAAGCGAGGGAGGAGGGAGAGAGCGCATCACAACATCAGAGAGGGAGAAAGGGAAGAGGAGAGATACATACAGGGAAAAATGAGGAGTAGAGATATAGAGAAAGAGGGAATGGAAGAGAGAGAGAGAGAGCAGGGCCTAGTTATGGCAGTGACAGCTATCTCCACAGAACCAGCTGTGTCATTCACTGAGTCCTGATGCTCTGGTGCTGAGCTCCCTGCGTTAAATGGATGCATCGTGTCACCACTAACATCCTCTTAACCCCCCCACCCACACACAAGAATACGCAGACAGGGATACACATGAAAGAACACACAGTATTCACTTAAACACAAGTAAAAACAGCCCTGACTGTGTTTTGTTCCATGCATAAATGAAGGCATGAGAAACGAAAAGGGCACAGCAAATAAGCCTTAATGAAATGCAGCATTTGCCCAATACATAACACACATTACATAGTATAATAACCAATAACTATCATAAGATTTATTCATATTTCAATGTTACGAAGTGGGATAAAAATGGATTTAAATGTTATTATTTTGTCGATGATCTACACATTCTACTCTGTCAGAGTGGAAGAAAAATTCAATAATAAAATGTATTATCATGACAATAACCTGGATTGTTTGCCCATTATTCTTTTCAAAATCCTTCAAGCTCAGTCAAGTTGGTTGTTGATAATTTTCAAGCAGATTTAAGTCAAAACTGTAACTCAGCTAATGAGGAACATATTGTCCTGCTGAAAGGGGAATGTGTCAAGTGGAAAGAAGACTGAACCAGGTTTACTTCTAGGATTGCGCCTGTGCTTAGCTCCATTCTTTCTTTTTCACCTGTAAAACTCCACAGTCCTTTTCAAAAACAAGCATACCCATAACATGATGTAGCCACCACCATGCTTGAAAATGTGGAGTGTGGTGTGTTGTGTTGGATTTGCCCCAAACATAACCCTTTGTTTTCAGGACAAAAAGATAATTTCTTTGCCACATTTTTTTGGAGTATTACTTTAGTGCCTTGTTGCAATTGTTGCTTAAAAGTACCCCACAACAACCAGTCCTTATCCCATTAGCACCTCTCCTGTTCCCCCCTCCTGTCTCTGAATCTATCTGTGCAAATCAGATCAGCAGGTCCGGGGCCAGGTGCAGCCCAGAGGAAGTTAGCACCTCCTCAACCATGCCAACACACTCTATTTACATGCACAATGCATGCAGGTTAATTAAGCAAATCTGTGAGCACAGGTGTGTTTGATGGATGGGAGGAGGGACACACTGTTGTGACTGGAGCCATTTATACATGTAAAAACGTAAAATGCTTGAACCTGTTTGGTTCAATAAACATCTTTGATTCTAGCTGTCTGCATTTGGGTCTTATCCTGAGTTCTGATAAATGGCTGTGATAGGAGAAAATTGAGGATGGATCAAAACAATGTAGTTACTCCACAAAGAAGGTACAGAATAGAAAATATTGAAAAACATGCATCCTGTTTGCCAATAGGAACAACAGATGAAGCCTCATTGTGTTACTGCTACCGATGTGACCCATGTCAGGCATAAAGTCTCATGACTCAACTGGTGGATCGTACCCTCTAATCAAACCATTTCTGTTATCCTCCTTTTTACTGTAAAAAAAAACAAAATCACAAAAACAGCCACTACCTCAAGCTAGTAACAATTCTATGAATAACGCATTCATACATCTTGACCGTGGGATTATAATATTTAGGATGTTATATTCCATGAACAAACTCATAAAAAGATTCATATGAATCTGCCTCTCAATTAATAAATAGCCTAAAATGGGGAAAAAACTTTAAACGACATTTGGGGCAATTTGCGCCTATATTTCTAAAACGTGCATCGGGAGAGGCAGAAGTAGGATGACGTCTCCATCAACCAGATACAGAGATGATATCTGTACAACCATTCAACCACACACCCTCAATGAAGGCTCACCTGTTTTAAGCAAAGAAATGAAAAGCCATGAACTTCTCATATCAGAGTTGATAAAAAGTAATCTATTGTAATCATCATGGTCAGTCTTCCAAATTTGCTTCAAACACAGATATAATTTTGGTGTTTTGAGTGTGAGACATGCAGTCATAACTTTTGGGTTTGAGCATTCCAACAGGCACACAGTACCAGCCAAAAGTTTGCACACGCCTACTCATTCAAGGGTTTTTCTTTATTTTTACTATTTTCTACATTGTAGAATAATAGTGATGACATCAAAACTATGAAATAACACATATGGAATCATGTAGTAACCAGAAAAGTGTTAAACAAATCTAAATATATTTTAGATTCTTTCAAAGTAGCCACCCTTTACCTTGATGACAGCTTTTCACACTCTTGGCAATCTCTCAACCAGCTTCATGAGGAATGCTTTTCCAACAGTCTTGAAGGAGTTCCCACATATGCTGAACACTTGTTGGCTGCTTTACCTTCACTCTGAGGTCCAACTCATCCCAAACCATCTTAATTGGGTTGAGGTCAGATGATTGTTGAGGCCAGGTCATCTGATGCAGTACTCCATCACTCTCGTTATTGGTCAAATAGCCCTTAAATAGCCTGGAAGTGTGTTGGGTCATTTTCCTGTTGAAAAACAAATGATAGTCCCACTAAAGCGCAAACAAGATGGGATGGCATATCGCTGCAGAATGTTGTGGTAGCAATGCTGGTTAAGTGTGCCTTGAATTCTAAATAAATCACTGACAGTGTCACCAGTAAAGCACCCCCACACCATCACACCTCCTTCTTCATGCTTCACGGTGGGAACCACACATGTGGAGATCTTCCGTTCACCTACTCCGCGTCTCACAAAGACACGGCCGTTAGAACCAAAAATCTCAAATTTGGACTCATCAGACCAAAGGACAGAAGGAAAAGCAGCCAACAAATGCTCAGCATATGTGGGAACTCCTTCAAGACGGTTGGAAAAGCATTCCCCATGAAGCTGGTTGAGAGAATGCCAAGAGTGTGCAAAGCTGTCATCAAGGCAAAGGGTGGCTACTTTGAATAATCTAAAATATATTTTGATTTGTTTAATACTTTTTTGGTTACTACAGGATTCCATATGTGTTACTAAATAGTTTTGATGTCTTCACTATTATGCTACAATGTAGAAAATAGTACCAATAAAGAAAAACCCTTGAATGAGTAGGTGTGATTGTCACGACTTTGGCCGAAGTTGGTCCCTCTCCTTCTTCGGGCGGTGTTCGGCGGTCGACGTCACCGGCTTTCTAGACACCACCGATCCATGTTTCATGTTCGTTTTGTTTTGTCTTGATTATTTACACACCTGGTTTCCATTCCATTAATTATGTTCATTATTTAACCCTCTGATTTCCTTCTCTGTTTTGTGCGTTATTGTTTGTCATGTGGGTTCTCGTTGTTCGTGCTTTAGTTTATTGTATATGTTCCTTGTTGGAATCTTACCATTTATTGAGTAAATCTTGGATTATCACTCAGAACTGTGTCCTGCGCCTGACTCTGCATTTATTCAATTTTACCAACGGCCTCACAGGGATACTATTACACAGCAAATACAACGCGTTAAACTTTTGACTGGTACTGTAATTCACCACAAATTTAAGATTTAAACAACAAAGCCCAATAATATTTGAAACAATCTCTGTCATATTCTGAAAATAAGTGCACCTGGCTATCTACACAGAGCTGTATTTGGCCATGTATTTTATTATAATCACTTAGTGATGGTACTTTGGGTGGCTATCACGTGTTGTTTCAGTCTCATTTTCAAGTTAGCGCTGTGATCACCTTGCCATCGCGTTCCAGAGGGTTTTCACTCTCTGCACAAAGAGAGAAGGGCATTAGTCCACAAGAAAGACCAGCTTTGGCTTCCTAAAGAAAGCAGAGGTTTAGCTCTTTCACTTCCATAGCATTGTTATGCTAAGGGCGGCTTTAGAATAAAAAAATGGACCATTAGCATCTGAAGAAGACCCAACATCTGAGAGAAACATGTCTTTAGGGCCCACAGAAAAGGATCCGTCCATTCTCTCACTCCCTCTCCTCTCTTTCTCTCTCTCACTCACTCTTTCCTCATCTCTCTCTATTCGAGGTTCATTCTCTTTCTGTTTTGGCGGGAGGAGGGGGTTTGGTGAATTCATCTCTTGGATGAAAGGTGTTATTTTCCATATGAATATCTATACTCTATTTTGACTTGCATATAACATTTGTTTCCACTAAAATGCCATTCACTGTTTAACACTGGAGAGTCATCATAACTTGTGAGTAGAATCAATGATTCACCCTCCTCACAGAGACATGATATTACCATGTTGTAGTGAAGATACAGGTGAAGCCATATGAAGAATGTGTTAGTCAGTAGAGATCGATCCATGATGGGCCTGTTCAACGGGTTGTATTTGCTGTGTAATATTATCAGTACCAGTCAGTAGTCCTACACGGGTAATGTGTATCATTCCACAGGCATCATTAGTCCATTAGGCCTGCTGCAGTAAACACTGTGGTCATGCCACTGGCTTGTGACCTGGTCTGACTGGGTATACTCCTCCAGGATGGGTGGGAGTCCAGAGGCAGCTGTGTGATGAGTCACGGCTGCTGCACTCACACGTCATCTGGGGAGGAACGAAGAGGCGTTCCCCTGGTCCAGAGCAGGCAGAGTCCTCCAGACCTAGAAATATACTGTATACACAGAGAGCATGTGTGTGTGGAGACACACACACACACACCAGTCTTGTACAGCTAACCTTGTGGGGACACATTTTCCCTAACCCCTAACTCTAACCCTAACCCGTACTCTTACCCTAACCTTAACCCTAAACTTAACGCAAAACAATCATCTTAACCCTGACCCTAAACCTAACCTTAGCTACTAACCCTAAACCTAACCTTAGCTTCTAACCCTAAAACTAACCCTAGCTCCTAACCCTAACATTTAACATAATTCTAAACCTAACACAAATTCTATCCTTAACCCTAAACCCCCTAGAAATAGCATTTGACCTTGTGGGGACTAACAACATGTCAGTTGGTCAAATTTTTGTTTGTTTACTATTCTTGTGGGGACTTCTGGTCCACGCACGCACGCACGCACGCACGCACGCACACACACACACACACACACACACACACACACACACACACACACACACACACACACACACACACTAGAATCTGGAAAATAAAAATGATGGATCATTATCGGTATCTATGTGATGAAAGTACTATCATCGATGTCACAAGCTGTGTTTTTACACATAGGGCGTGGTCCGGCAGGGTGATTACAACACTTACCTGAGGCCGTCAGGTTTCTGTGGAATAGAGAAGATTATTAAATGACATGCAGCACAGGCAGATTCGGGGATGAGGGCATGAGTAACGCCTGCACCTGCACCTACTCAGGGTGTTTCACTGGAGCCAGGACGGTGAGAGAGTGGAAGGGGAGAGGGAAGGACGAGAAGGGGGGGTGAATTTTCAAGGACAGGGAAGATGTTGTGAAATAATATTGCGCATGTGGCTGGACAGCTGCAGAGGGAGTGAATCGCTCCATGTGCAAGAACATGAGTCATCAGGAGAGTTCCTCTGACCTAGGCTCAGACTCAAATCTTTCCCACTTCCCCCCTTCTCTCCCTCACTCCATCCATGCCTCTCCCCCTTTATCACAGGTGCAAGTAGGGAAGTAAGCCAAGAGATTACACACAACACACACACACACATTCTCTGCATCATCATGAGATCATGTAGCACATGTGACATACTGTTCAGAGACTTCCTTCCTGCACTTCAACCACAGGTGGCTCCAAAGCAGAGCATTCCCTAGCATGTTGTTACTGATGACTGATGTTTCACTGCAATAGATAATGGAAGTGGCCTCATCGTCTTGGAAAATTTGAATCATCACAATGTTGCATTACTCATATGAATAAGTATAGTCTTCTTCATATTATTTCCAGCTCAAGTGGATCACTTTGCGATTGTGTTTAGGTTCAATACACCAATGTTTGTAAAAGTGTCACACAAAAACAATGAAGGTTGGCTGAGGCAAGTCGTAGTGGGTGGTTTGGATTGGCACACTCCACTGATCCTGTTGTGTTACACACTACACTGTCATTCTCCCAGAGTAAGATATGGGGAAAGCGATCTGTGAAATCTGTGAAACTATTTACATTGACACCCCCCATACCCCCTTCGTTTTTACACTGCTGGTACTTGCTGTTTATTATCTATGCATAGTTACTTTACCCCACCTACATGTACACATAACCTCGGCTAACCTGTACCCCCGCACATTGACTCAGTACCGGTACCCCCTGTATATAGCCTTGTTATTGTTATTTTTTTTATATATTTTTTTAACTTTAGTTTATTTTGTAAATATTTTATTAACTCTATTTCTTGAAATGCATTGTTGGTTAATGGCTTGTAAGTAAGCATTTCTCCCACCTGCTGTATTCGGCTCATGTGACAAATTTAAATTTGATGTGATATGGGGAAAGCGATCTGTGAAATTCCCATTGATTAGGGAGGGACACCTCTTCACAGAAGGCTCACAGTGTCTCTGTCAATCATAACTACAACTTGAATACATCAGGATGCTAAACCTGCCCTCCAGGGCAGCAGGCAGCGTCATACGACCATGATGAGGCCTGTCCAATATTAGTCTGTGTGGTCCAGCCGCAGGGCCCCTCAGTGTCCCTCTCCTGCTTGTCCTCCTTTGATATCAAGAGTGGTGGAATGGAAGGGAGCGGTGCAGAGTGAGGGGTAAGGGGACAGGGGGCTCTCTAGTTGCCAAGCGAACACCATATGGGAAGCTCACTGGTGTTACTGGGAGCCCAGGACAGTTCCCAGAATTCACATGATAATGAAGCGGAGGGCCATTCAGAGCGCCGACCTAAAGCTGTGCCTAAGAGCTTTCGGTAGCCCCCAGCAGCCTGTAGCCTGCATACCCCGGGCCCAGCCAGCTTTTCTGCCAGGGACAAACCACCTGTTTGATTTTCCCAGGGCCTGCGAACGATAGAGGAGTGGAGAGGATGGAGGAAGAGGGGGAGGAGGAGAAGGGCCTGCGAAGGAATGTCTCCCTCTCATTCGGTCACTGAGTGTGTACTTCCAATACACTTCCTCTTTATAATCCTACACTCCTACCCTCACGTGCACACACACACATACACATACACACTGGCGAGTAAAAGCCCAGACGCACACACACCCCTGCTGACCCACACACACCCTCTCTCTCCCCTTTGTTAACTCCCTGAAACAATCCCAGGGAGAAGAATGAACTTTCAAACTAGGGCACCTTCTGCTGCATTTAGTTTCACACAAGCGGATTCCTGGAAGTGGGTCCTGGCTTTGTGAGAATCAGGGCGATGTCCTAGCTGAGCGTGCCTCAGACAACGTGGGAAACACAAGAGCATCATCAAGGTGCTGTTGCAGTGTGACTGTGAGAGTGGTGCTATGGCTAAGAGAAAGGGGGAGACAGGGAAGAACAGGGAGTAAGAGGATATTAGGGGAGGGAGATGGGGGAGACAGGGAAACAGACTAGTGTCTTTAGACGTTGAGGGAATGAGGCCGTAGGGAGGGGGGATAGGGGGCTTGTAGGAGAGTCTATGTTTATGTGGTGGGTACACTCCTTTATCGTGAGAATACAGCCAACACACAGGGACAAACAGGACAGAAGGGCCTGATGAGTCCTCCTTTAATGTCATCAATTAGAGGGCAAAGGTTGTTCACAAACCATCATAACTGTATCACTATTAAATCATTATAGAGTAATATGTTAAACTGTTATTACATTGGTTTTCATTGTTGTAAAACATCTTAAGAGATCTTAAGAGTTGCCACTAAAAGACAAATCTCATAGCCATGATAATTAATGACGACAACATTTCTTTGCCTCAAGTTGTCCTGAAGAAATATTTGGTTGTATTGTGTAATCAAACAGAGTAGCTCACTTTCTGTGGGCACAGGTGTGTGACTGACTGACTGTGTGTGTTGCTTAGTGGACACCTACAGTTTCCTACGTGGAGAGGGCAGGGCGGGATTCCTTTAGTCTAACCTGAAACGGTGCCTTTGCCGGGGGCTAAACACCTGCACTCCACTCCCAGGCTGAGGGCGAGGCCTATAATATAGGGCACTGTGCTGTGGTATCCCACGTCACACCACCTCACCTAACACTGTATTTTGTTACTGTGCTTCCCACACTGAGGGTGTTCTTTCTAACACTGTGTTCAGGGCAGGTAGAAAGGGAAGCCTGCACAGAATACAAAGCAATAATAAGAAAGCAATGTAGGTCTGTTGACTATAACTCACGCTCACACCTGTTTCTCTTGTGCCTCCTCTTCAGAAAAAGGTGGAGGATGAATGGAATGGACGTAGGATCTCCAACATCCAATACCATCATGACTGGGATGTTCATTCAACATAGCTTGGATAAACAAAAGCAATAAACAAGAGAGGAAACCTTGGCCCATCATAGCCCTTTCAGAAGTGTAGAAATGTCAAGGGCCTCATGGGAGAGAAACAAAAAACCAACACCCAAATAACCTGATTATATACATGCCACAATCTGTTCACTGTCAATGGCAGAGCTCATTTGTCAAGCCATCCAAAAGGTTGGTTCTCAGACAACTCGCACAATACCCACTGACAAACAGGAGGGCTCTCCTTTTAGCCGAGCCTGCCACCGGGAAGCCGATCTGAAGTATTAATCTTTGGGTGGAACAGCGGAGGAGAGGGCTCAGCCTGGCCCAGCCATTGTCCCCAGGCCTGGGCCCTCTGAATGGGGCTTTGTGAGCTCCCCAGCTGCCACTGTCCAGGCTCCATCTTTAGGGTTTGGCTCCCATGTCCCCTGGCTGTGCTGACTGGAGACCTCTGTGCAGCTGTGGGGATGTGTGTGTGATAGAGAGAGAGGTCAGGTGACTGACTGTTTGTCACACAAATGAATACACAACACAGCCTACACGGAGGCACTCACGCATCATCTGAAAGCCAGGCTCTCTATGTTAAAAGTTCAATATTCTCAATTATGAGTACATGCCTATGTTACTGAAACTGGTTTTGAAAAGCCTCAGAGACATTAACCCCAAAACATTTGATCTAATTTTGAATTCAATGTCTTGATGCCTCCTCCACACATATCATCTCTGTCATATCATTTAACATAGATATGACAAGGTCCCAGTGTGTAGGCATGTAGCTATATCAGTGGAGGAAAAATAACCCAATTTTCCTACTTGAGTAAATGTAAAGATGCCATAATAGAAAATGACTCAAGTAAAAGTGAAAGTTAGCCAGTAAAACACTACTTGAGTAAACGTCTAAAAGTATCTGTTTTTAAATATACTTAAGTATCTAAAGTCAAAGTAAATGCTATAAATAATTTCAAATTCCTTATATTAAGATTTCCATGAAAACGTTTCCATAAAAAATGTTAGTTTTTTTTAACGGATAGCCAATGGCACACTCCAACACTATGACATTATTTACAAACAAAGCATTTGTGTTTAGTGAGTCAGAGGCTATAGGGACGACCGCATCCTTGATCCTTCTCTTGATAAGTGCGTGAATTGGACTATTTTCCTGTCCATTCGAAATGTAACAAGTACTTTTGGAGTAAAAAGTTTATATTTTCCTTCGGAATATAGTGAAGTAAAAGTAAAAGTTGTAAAAAAATATAAACAGTAAAGTACAAAAGCCCCAAAAAACTACTTAATTAGTACTTTAAAGTATTTTTACTTAGTTACTTTACACCACTTAGCTAGATGACTAGGAGCCATCCATGTCCAGTTGAATGCGCTATGCAGCCTGAGGTAAGGATGGGCTCTGCTCTGGGGAGGCAGAGGAAGCTGTCTGGTTGAGCTGATGATTTTCAGCAGCAGCACTTTGTTTGCCCTTTATCTTCCTCCCTGCTGGTGGTGACAGCTGCCCAGCAGCAATGGGCCCTGGTCCCCACAGTCCTCCATAGTCCTCCCCCTGCTGCCCAGCTGTGAACAGCTGGTCCCCCCTAACGGATCCACTGGACCTGGGCCCCACTGTCTATGTGTCTGTCTGTGTGGGGGCCATGTAGGCCAAACACAGGCCCTATTCACAGATAGCATAGCAGACCACTGGAGGAGCTGCTAATGACTAGGCCTCATTAGGAAGACATCACAGTTTCTAAAGAGGTGAAACCATTGTTCCCCCTAGAGCTGCAGGGTCGCATGCAGTACAATGGATTGGAACACCTTATCAGGTTTATTACCTATGCTCAAAACAGAACACAGAACAGCACCTTCTCCATGGAGCACAGTGCTGTGAACCAGATTCACTTTAGAGAGGCCAATATGTTGCAGATGAGCAAGAGGAGAGATAGGGGGGGGTCCAGGGACAGAAGGAACTCTGGCATTATTAGATTTGCAGCAAGCCATAACACTGTCTCCCATTGTGTGTCCCTCCACCAATGCCCTCCCCCAAACCCCTGACCGTAGAACACTCCCCCTCGCTAAAACTCTCTCCAGGCAATTGCCAGTGGAGTGGAAAGTATTCCAGAGTACAATGCCGATGCTCTGAAAGGGTGCTTTTGCATGCCACCAGTGCGCTGTCACCAGCAGATGGGGAGCTAATTAGAAGCCATTAAAGGGCTTTGATAGTGTGTGTGGGAACCAGGCGGAGGCAGGGGTTAGGCTGGGGTCCGCTGGTCCCACTGTGAATGTGCAGGCACACAAGCTGCTGCTGGCTGCAAAGTGCCCAAACTGTGCTTGTCCCTGAGTGTGAGGGAGAGGGTAGCCATCCCCAGTCCAGGGCCAAGGATACAGTCCAAGACATCTGTGGGACTGGATGGATCTCTATTGTGCAGCACTTACTATCAGTCTACACAACTCTTATATAATCTAGAGAGTTGCCAGTATCAAAGTCCACAAGACTGCTATGATAAACAGCTAAATATAGCCATACATACAGTGACCGTTCAGACGCTCCAGACCTTTCAGCAGAAAGCCGGTTCTGCTGATGACACATCTGTGAACAGGGGCTGCCCTGTCATTGGACAGGATGTGACCGAATCCCCACGGCCAGGAACTCATTAGAGGCCAATCTCCCCAGGGGGACACCAGGGCTGACCAGGCTAGAGCAGGGCAAAACAGAGCAAAGCAGGACAGTCACCACAGGGAACAGGAGGGAACCAATAAAAAACAAACCCAGCCCAACCACCCCATCTTGCAGCCACTTATTATCATCTTTATTTCCCCTGCTCCTAATGTGTCTCAATCACTATCAACAGTACACATTTGACATTGACTATCAACCACCATGTATACCTGACACCACACCCCACCACTCCCATATGAGTGGCGATGCTCGTCTCCACACACCTGCACAGGTGTGATCATTATCGACCAAACAGGAAGAGCCAGACTGGGAATTGCAAACTAATCCCACAGCTGCAGGAAGATGGTGTGTGTGTGTGTGTGTGTGTCTGTGTGTTTTTGTTTTACTATCCTTGTGGGGATCAGAAGTCTACACAAGGATAGTAAAACAAGGAGAATTCAGACAAGTGGGGGAATTTTGCCTGTCCCTACAAGGAAAAAGGCTATTTTAGGTTTAGGGTTACAATTAGGGTTAGGGTTATAATTTGGGTTAGGGGTTAGGGTTAGGTTTAGGAGTTTAGGTTTAGGGGTTAGGGAAAATAGGATTTTGAATGGGAATCAATGGTTTATTCCCACAAGATTAGAAAAATAATGTGTGTTTTGTTTCTTCTCAATTAAATTACATCATAAAATAAATTCCACTATATGATGTCATGTTATATGTTTGAATGATAATCGTTAAGTGTGAAGTCTACAATCAAAAATGATATCCCACATTATTGTTGACTCCTAGAATTAGAAGATCCATGTTTCAGGAAGCCCTATGAGCAGTAGCTATTGTTCCATGGTAATTATAACAGTAGCAACAGGGTTAATACCGAATGTCCTTTCCCCTCTGATCTCCAGCTTTCCCCTCTGATCTCCAGCTTTCCCCTCACTACATCCTGCACTTCGCTTTTGTGGAACTACTTTCTGTAGCAATAAAGAGGGTGTATTAGCCAATACACTTTCCCTGTCCAAATGGCACAATTTACTACAGTATAGTGACAAATCTGTGGGGAAAAGTTTCTGTTCTGGCACAAACTGTTGAAAACACTGCTGCACTGTACACAGTGTTCCTTCTAAGCAACAGACTGCAACTGTTGCATATCAGCCTTTTTGATAGATGCTCTAATAGCATGTTTACATTGATACGTTCAGAATACAATGCACAAAGATTAAATACAACGTGGGATCAGATTTTTACTATATGTCATTAAAATGAATTTGGCAATTAAATGCCTGTTTGCATTTCAGTATTAACTCAAATGAATGAATGTCCATGGAAAACAGGGTTTGGGGTAGTTGGATGGTGGTGAGGGTCATTGCCATTCTGTCAGTTAAAATCAGGAGCTAATTTCCTTCACTTTTCTTTTCCCTCATCTGTTTCTTCCCTTTTCCCTCTTTCCTCTCTCTGTCCTTGCCTTGATGTGCTGTAAACAGGCTAAAAAGGGCCCAGCTGTGTAGAGTTATTGTTGGTGTCAATAGGAAGTGCTGATAGCTTTTGCAGCTGAACAAAAGCTGGATGAGGGGAGTGGAGGGGCGCTCCAGACACTGTGGCTCCAGCCTAGATTCTCTCCCACAATCCCTTCACCGCACTCCCATTGTTCTGGCAGCCGGCCCTCCCCCTTCCCCCCTCCGCCCTGTCAGCTGCAACCTGGGACAGAGTGCAAAAAAATACAATACTAAATTACGTTTAAGACAGTAGGCTAAAATTATTTTAAACGGACTATTTTCTGCTTTTAATTCATTTTTTCCATAGTTTTCCTAGTGATATCTAGGCTAATTTGCATACATATAGGCTAATTTCAATAAGTCGCTTCTTCAAAAAGTTTATTTCAATTTTATAACTAAACCCATTGCTATAGGGTTCAACAGAAGTGAACTATTATCATTTGTAAGAACAAAGTTAAGGAACTTTTTAAAACTTGCGGCAGTAGCTCCTACATTTGTTTTAAAATGTTGCATATTATATCATTGTATAATACTTTTTGATATAAACTTTTCTTGGAAATTCCAGCTTTTAGAAAAGCTGCATGTTTTATATAAGATGTTGATTTTAGGAGACATTCACATACAGCCTCCATAGAGTTTCATGTGAAGGAATGCTGCCGCAATTTATCCTATCAATTTGCGTACAAATGCGGTACAAATGCATGGTTTCACTTTACAGCGCTCGCTCTTTCTCTTTCTTATTCGTTTCCTAAAATACTATGCTTGAGTAAACTGGCGAGAATGACGGTTTGCAGGTGTGCGGGGCGGTAATCTCATCAAAGTGATTTAAAGTGATAAATTAATAATGAACTCTGATGCCAGTTTGTTCTCAGGGTTTGCGCGTGGTTAGTGCATTATGGGATCCTTGGGACGTCCATAGCCTAACCATAACTCTTTACCTAACCCTAATCTTAAATATTTGAAATGTCAACGTCCCAAGGATTCGAAATAGCATGGACCGTTGGCGCTCTACTCAGGTGAACAGTGGAGTGCGAGCCTGTTGTTTGAGGTCTCCATAGCGACCGCCCGCTCGGCGCCAGGCTGACAGGCGTCAAGGCTCCAATGAATGGGTGACGTCACGGCGCTGGCGCCTGCCTGTCTGCCTTGGCTTGTTTGGACAATCTGGGGAAAGATTCAGAACAGAGCAATGCAATTTCAATGTGCACACAAGGCTGAGCACACACGGAGAACATGTGAAGGAATCCGTGAAGTGGCTCACAGGGGCTTCCCTCATGAGAGGAAAAAGAGAGTCTGTGCTAAAAAGTGCAGTTTGTAAGTATAAAGAAAGCTTGGTGTGACTTTTAACACACATTCTCAGCCAGCTATGGTGAATAACGGGAGAAAGTGCGCCAAAGACAGACATGTAGGCAGGACCTATAAATACATTTTATAATAAATAATAACTAATGCTACACTAAATTGTGAATGTTGTTTTCCCCCTTGTGTGTAAAGTTCTGAATCATAAATTGCACACATGAGTGTTATAGATATAGAGCTAATTGTTTGAATGGACTTTAATCATATTACACCATACCCAATGGTAATAAACCAGTTATTATTCATAGTCTGAATATCTCTTAATTTATTGCACCTTTATAACGTGGTCATCTAAGGTGCCCTCTAACTGTTGGGTGGGCAAGTCTCAGGCGCTATGGTTATTATCACCAGCCATTCATCCCATCCGACACACAGCACATATACCCCCATATCCATACACAACACCAACCCTTCAGTGTCCCCAGGCACTCTACACCTGCAGAGTCCCCAAGCCATGGCCAGCTGGATTCCCACATAGGCCCATCACCCGTAAAAATACACATTTGTTTCCATTTGTAACGCCTTCTCTCAAACATATTCTAAATCCTTAAAATCAGGCGCAGGCTCCCATTGGCTAAGAAAACAGTTGTGAAACGTCCTAGCACTAACACGGCGGCGCTTATAGGCCCTCGCTCCGCAAACAGGACAAGTTTGGGCACGCCCCAAAGTCCCAGTCTTATAAATTCAAGGCGGTACACTCGTGCGTTGTTGAGAACTGTCAACATTGCTGAGACAATATTCCCATTACTACTAAAAATACTGTTGGAGCCTTTGCTAATCTCTATAGCTTTTACACACCATCTTTTTATTATCTTTCGAAACTACAGCTACACCTTCAGCCAATATGAAGGTTGTCGGACCTACCTGCGCACTGAAGAGTAAGGTTGGCGGCGAGGACATGGTGCGGTGCCTCGCGGACCAGAGCCTGTCCATCTCCAAATGCAAGATCCCGCTGCTGGACGAGCAGATGACCGTCTTTCTGCAAGACATGAACAGCTGCTACAGCAAGCTGAAGGAGCTGGTACCTACTCTGCCCACCAACAAGAAGGCCAGCAAGGTGGAGATCCTCCAACACGTCATTGACTACATCTGGGACCTGCAGGTCGAGCTGGATGAACCGGAGAAGAGTCGTCAGCAGAGCAGCGTGCCCCGCACACCTCTGACCACCCTGAATGCAGAGCTGGCAAGCATCACTGTCGAGGTAAATATCACTCTGACATGCCTTTATGAGTTTCTGTAAGAGCTACCTAGTGTCTCCCAATATCTGACCCAACTGTTGGAAGTAGCCTAAATATGAATAGTCTGTAGCCGTGCGTAAAGTTGGTTTATAACAGTGAATAAAGTTATGTTGCATTGAAACTAGTAGACAAGTACTTTCACAGCAAACACGGACCTAACGTTTGTATCTTCTCTCTCCAGAATGGATGTTCGGATGACAGAATCATGTGCCGCTAGACCTCTCGGAGCATCGCCCCTTGTATCGTTCCAGAGCGAGCACCACGAAGAAAGAACAAGGTTACATTATGTGACATTCGATCACAAACAAACCTTGAGCCAAGTAGGGAAGTTGCAAACTCCCATGCTAGAAAATACTTTTGATGGACATTCTCAAGAAGAGGGGAACTGTCACTCAAGGCATTCGATCCATCCCGAGGTCTCTGATCTCATGGCGACTAGTGGGTCGTAATAGACTGTGTTAGTCATGGGACCATGGCAGTTACTGCAAACAGCTTCGCCTGTTGTTGTGAAAGACAACGTTTCTCTTACGTTTTGTAAAACATGTATGAAATTCAAAATTTTGTAAAATAAAATGTATTCATTTTCTCAGTATCCTGAGCGACAAAATGTATTGTATATTACAATGCCACACTATGTGAAAAATATTGTTGTTTTTTTACAATGTACCTTCATGGTGTTTTTATTAAAATAAGGCAATTATTTTAAACATGGCTTTTGATGTTTATGGTCTGTGTGTGTGTGTCATATCATTACCCCATCACATTTACAGTTAGCCATTATGCATTTACTATAGTGTTTACAAGTGCACATAAGATGATGTACAGGCTGAGAGAAGAGGGAAACAAACATTCCCTGAACTGTCATCAACTATTCAGAATTAGCTGTCCCAGCTCCTGAAATGAAATTGGACCACCGCTGGTAGCCTACATAATGACTTAACAGTTAACTTGTACTTTGCTTTTATATGCTTCGTTAACATCAAATAACACGGCGAAGTCTTGAGCGTTGAGTCAAAATGTCTTGACGGTATTGACAATGATAACTAGCATGCAGAAAATATGTGCGGAATTGTATAAAATGTTATGCACTCACTGTCAAAACACATTAGGAAAGGTATAGGCAAGTATTCTGTCTAATCAGGAATTCATCAACAATAGATAAATTGGGATATACTATAAAACACTGAAATCAATAATTGTGTTTTAGTTCAGGATCCTTTTTTATTTCGGAAATGCAGGGGTTAAATCGGCAATTCTTTAAAAGATTTATTCTGTCTCCCCTGGTGCAATGTTTTTCCCATTTCCCTGCGGTGCGATGCGCACAGCTGCAGCCCCGGCGTTCTGAGGCACGGCCAGTGTGTGATTGTGTTTGTGTGATAGCTTTGTGCCAAGGGCAGGGGAGGGCGACGGGGCCCAGACTGAGCGGCGCCTCCGCACACCTGGGGAAGTTCAGGTTAAATAGCTCCACATTCCTCAACACACAGCTGATTGAAACATTAACAAACAGTACTCCACGAGCCAGGCCGCAGATGGGACGGGCGCTCTGCCAAGCAAGAGACTCGCTCTCTGTTATAGATTATATTCCCACACATAGGAGACATACAGCTATTAATATATACTTTTCACTTCTTTATTTGTGTTAAGAAACATAGAACTAAACAAGTGTGACTATTTAAAATGAAATATGTGTGTTATGTAGGTCTATGCTTAGTTGTGGATTAAATGCCAGTGTTTATTTTTTATCTTACCCCCTTTTCTCCCCAATTTTGTGATATCCAATTGCGATCTTGTCTCATCGCTGAAACTTCCAAACTGGCTCGAGGTCAAGTCATGCAACCTCTGAAACATGACCCGCCAAACCGCGCTTCTTAACACCCGCCTGCTTAACCTGGAAGCCAGTTGCACCAATGTGTCGGGGGAAACACCATTCAAGTGATGACCAAAATCAGCCTGCAGGCGCCCGGCCCACCACAAGGAGTCGCTAGAGTGCGATGAGCCAAGTAAAGCCACCTCCCCCAAAAACCCGGAAGGCGCTGGACCAATTGTGCGCCGCCCAATGGGTCTCCTGGTCACAGGCCTGTTGTGATACAGCCTGGGATCGAACCTGGGTCTGTAGTGACGCCTCAAGCACTACAATGCTGTGCTTTAGACCGCTGCGCCACTCGGGAGGCCCCATATGCCAGTGTTTTTATACGTATATTCTTTCAACAATGATATTTTCACATTTGATTAGACTTTTCAATCACACATTCTTTCAGAGGAAGTTTACGAGCCCTCTTACATAATTCTGCCTCGGAATGTTGGATAGGCTACAGATAGGGCATATCCTACACAGTGATATAACCAACATTGCATATTTGCTTTAATTACATCCTTTATCTAGGAGTGTGGGTGGGTAGCCAGCCAGGCAATGAGTGTGTAGCCTGTTAGTCTATGTTTTTTGGAATGCCTTATAATATACTGCTCCCATGTGGCAGCTCATTGGACTACAGTCTTTGAAACTCAGATACCACCCAAAGAACATCATATGTCTCAATCTGACCACAGGAGTCATGTGTAAAACATGCACTGTGCAATGTTATTGGGATTTACACCACTCTTTACAGTTCAAAGATCACTCCAAAACCTTTATACTTCTTGTTGCAGTAAAATATATACAGTTGGAGTTGGAAGTTTACATACACTTAGGTTGTAGTCATTAACACTTGTTTTTTCAACCTTTCCAGAAATTTCTTGTTAAGAAGCTATAGTTTTGGCAAGTCGGTTAGGACATCTACTATGTACATGACACAAGTAATTTTTCCAACAATTGTTTACAGACAGATAATTTCACTTAGAATTCACTGTATCACAATTCCAGTGGGTCAGAAGTTTACATACACTAAGTTGACTGTGCCTTTAAACAGTTTGGAAAATTCCAGAAAATGACATCATGGCTTTAGAAGCTTCTGATAGGCTAATTGACATAATTTGAGTCAATTGGAGGTGTACCTGTGGGTGTATTTCAAGGCCTACTTTCAAACTCAGTGACTCTTTGCTTGACATAATGGGTCAGCCAAGACCTCAGAAAAAATAGTAGACCTCCACAAGTCTGGTTCATCTTTGGGAGCAATTTACAAATGCCTGAAGGTATCACGTTCATCTGTACAAACAATAGTACTCAAGTATAAACACCATGGGACCACGCTGCCGTCATACCGCTGAGGAAGGAGATGCATTCTGTCTCCTAGAGATGAACGTACTTTGGTGTGAAAAGTGCAAATCAATCCCAGAACAGCCCTTACACAGCCTGGAGGTGTGTTTTGGGTCATTGTCCTGTTGAAAAACAAATAATAGTCCCATTAAGCACAAACCAGATGGGATGGCGTATTGCTGCAGAATGCTGTGGTAGCCATGCTGGTTAAGTGTGCCTTGAATTCTAAATAAAATACGGACAGTGTCACCAGCAAAGAACCCCCCCCCCCTCCATGCTTCACGGTGGGAACCACACATGCAGTGATCATACGTTCACCTACTCTGCGTCTCACAAAGACATGGCGGTTAGAACCAAACATCTCAAATTTGGACTCATCAGACCACCTTATATATATTTCCACCAGTCTTATGTCCATTGCTTGTGTTTCTTGTCCCATGCAAGACTCTTATTATTGGTGTCCTTTAGTAGTGGTTTCTTCGCAGAAATTGGACTATGAAGGCCTGATTCACAGTCTCCTCTGAACAGTTGATCTTGAGATGTGTCTGTTACTTGACCTCTGTGAAACATTTATTTGCATTTTAATGAGGGAAATAAGTATTTGACCCCTCTGCAAAACATTACTTTGTGATTGCCAACAAGGGCTTTGCCACCAAGTACTGAGGTCAGACGTTTCTTGTAGTTGGCCACCAGGTTTGCACACATCTCAGGAGGGATTTTGTCCCACTCCTCTTTGCAGATCTTCTCCAAGTCATTAAGGTTGAGGTTGACGTTTGGCAACTCGAACCTTCAGCTCCCTCCACAGATTTTCTATGGGATTAAGGTCTGGAGACTGGCTAGGCCACTCCAGGACCTTAATGTGCTTCTTCTTGAGCCACTCCTTTGTTGCCTTGGCCGTGTGTTTTGGGTCATTGTCATGCTGGAATACCCATCCACGACCCATTTTCAATACCCTGGCTGAGGGAATGAGGTTCTCACCCAAGATTTGACGGTACATGGCCCTGTCCATCGTCCCTTTGAAGCGGTGAAGTTCTCCTGTCCCTTTAGCAGAAAAACAGCCTCAAAGCATAATGTTTCCACCTCCATGTTTGACAGTGGGGATGGTGTTCTTGGGGGTCATAGGCAGCATTCCTCCTCCTCCAAACACAGCGGGTTGATGCCAAAGAGCTCCATTTTGGTCTCATCTGACCACAACACTTTCACCCACTGGTCCTCTGAATCATTCAGATGTTCATTGGCAAACTTCAGACGGGCATGTATATGTGCTTTCTTGAGCAGGGGGACCTTACAGGCGCTGCAGGATTTCAGTCTTTCACGGCGTAGTGTGTTACCAATTGTTTTCTTGGTGACTATGGTCCCAGCTGCCTTGAGATCATTGACAAGATCCTCCTGTGTAGTTCTGGGCTGATTCCTCACCATTCTCATGATCATTGCAACTCCACGAGGTGAGATCTTGCATGGAGTCCCAGGCAGAGGGAGATTGACAGTTCTTTTGTGTTTCTTCCATTTGCGAATAATCACACTAACTGTTGTCACCTTCTCACCAAGCTGCTTGGCGATGGTCTTGTAGCCCATTCCAGCCTTGTGTAGGTCTACAATCTTGTCCCTGACATCCTTGGAGAGCTCTTTGGTCTTGGCCATTATGGAGAGTTTGGATTCTGATTGATTGCTTCTGTGGACAGGTGTCTTTCATACAAGTAACAAACTGAGATTAGGAGCACTCCCCTCAATTCTTCTTTATTAATGAACAGCGGGCAAAAAAAAAACTACAGTTGGGAGTCATGAGTTTAAATAAACATTTACATCAAAATCAGGACAAACTGTCATACATCCTATAAAATAAAAAAGGAAACAAAATAAGAATACCCAGGTGAAAAGATCCTTTGTTTTTGCTCTTTATTAAAATTCTACCTAGGTAAGTGATTAAAAACGGGACATTGAAAATGTATATTTTGAGAAAAAAAAAATCCATATGGTATTCCTCTTCCACAGAAAAGGACTTTGCCAGTCAATTATAGATCCACACATTACTGCTACTGTTAACTACCCACTGGCCTCTGAACAATACGCAGTCCCCTATGCTTTCAGTACAAAATCAAAATATGCATTTATCATTTCATAAAATGTACCCGGTAACTGTCTGCATATACAATGCATAGATAAAAAATGTACACCGTCAACGTCAGAAGCTATACAATGAACTGGAAAAATATCTTTGGATTGCGCACTGTTAAGGTAGATTTCTTAGAGAGTGAAGAGTAACAGTCAAAGGAAATGATGAAGGCGAGAGCTAGGGAAGGAACAACTACTTTAGGAACAGTCCCTTGTTAACTCCTGAAACTGTCCCCCTATCCCATCTTTTTCTACAATGTTTACATATCTGTATCCTACACAATCAGCTTGCCAACCAGCTGCTCATTTGAGGGACTGTCCTTTCTTCATTCACCATCAAACCTTTTGATAATTTCAGAAGTTCCAAACAGTCAACACACCAAATCAGAAGTAAAAGTGCTTCTAAAAAGAAATAGATGGCTTTTATCACGTAAAAAAAAAAAAATGTTCAAAGGACAAGGACCAAGTGGAAAATGGGAAACCCACCCCCCTCAGTCATGTTCCAAAAGGTTCAAATTAACTGCAAACTAAAAGTGTATTGACCTTCTAGACAAAGATGAGTTAGAATTTGACCAAGTCTTACACTGTGCAAAAAAGAGTGATCTATAAAAAGCATGTATGATACATTTATAGCATATTTACAATTTGTATTCACATAGAATACATTCGTGACTAATTTGATCTAACACTGGAGTACCGTTTGCTTAGGAGTTCATGACGCTCAGTTCACGTTTAAAGCAGAGGTTTTATTGCTTGAATCTGCATAATATATAGAAATAACCTGTGCTTATAGCTCCTGATGATTTAAACATAAAATGAGGTGCATCCAAAGGATAAAAGGAAAAGAAACCCAATGCTGTGAATGCATTGAATCGCTGGTAAGGCTGTAATGACTAAGAAATATTGCAACAATCCTTTTACATAGAAGCCTTCTGGTAAAGTGCAGCCATAGCTAGTTGTACCGTATCCCATCCAGTTCCCAAATAGATTCTGTTTCCCAGTGTTGATGCTGAATACTGCATGACAGCTAGCTCCAGGGGTCAAGAGGTGTTAGTCGGATTCCGTTGCAAAACATTTCGCAACGGAAACAGTTTACTCCAAATGGAGAATTTTATTTGCAACAAAAACAAGTTTCTATTGGACAAATTCAGGTAGGTCCCTCAGTTCTGTTCCATTTGCTCCGTTTGCGTCCAAGAGTAAACGGTATCTGTTGCTAAATGTTTTGCAACGGAATCCGACTAACACACACACGATGAGGCCTCCTCTGGTGTAGAAGGCAGGATGCCAATCACACTCCCACAGGTTAGAGGAAGAGAAAAGCATGGCGTCTTCTTGAACTAAGCCACTCACATACTCCTCCAGAGAGAAGAAACCTACATTGAGAGGCTGCATTAGGTATGAGGTGTCTTTATTTCAGTCTCTCATTCTCACTGAGGCTTCTTTTGAGTCTCTCCACACACAGGTCTGAGAACAGTGGCGGGAGCAGATCTTGGCGCTGTGTCTGGTGGCCCCTGGCCAGGCCATCTCCCACCCACCCAGGTGGTGCACTGTAGTCTCTGCTGCCTTCCTGGTGAAGGCTCTTATTGATTACATACGTTTTCAGCAATATTTCTGTAAACGACAAAAAAAATGTAGGCTATTGTTACAATACATTCACACAGTTCAGGCTGAGCTATAAAATAACTAAAAGTTGTGACCTTTATAACTATCTTCATTTACTTACAAATGACAAACTAATTTACCTGTTCAGGTCCCATTGGCATTCTGCCCATTCCCATGGAGTTCGTGCCCATCTGCATTTGCCCCTGCATTTGCCCAGACATTTGGCCCTGCATCTGGACCATCTGTGCTCTACCAGCACCACTGACTGGACCTGGCCCGCCCATGGAGCCATTCATCATCATGGGCCCCCCAAACTGGCCTGGGTTCCCCTGCTGGGTGAACTGCTGCTGGGGGTATGAGCTGAAACACAGAGGTATAAAGAACAAAGTAGAGGAGATAGAGAAGGAAGTAATGGGAGTGTTTTTTTGCCATTACATCAGTGTATATCAGACATACTTGTTCCGTGCCATGCCACCCTGTGGCCAGCCTTTCATGTCTGCTGACTGGTACATGGGGCTGCCTTGGGGGTGTTGTTGCATCACGGGATTCTGAGGCCCTCCCATGCGACCTGGCATCATGTTGCTGCCTGCGCCTACAAATGAGGCGTCTCCCTGCTGGTTCATTCCTGTATGCACAGCCAGAAACAGGTCTTATTTCATGTCTGCATTGTAAAGTCTGTTAGAAATAACAGTTAGAAAGAGAGAAAGTCAGTTTACGTTACAACACCTATGAATGGAAAAACTCCTGGTCAGAAGCGGAAAGAGTTGTGAGAACATAGCCTTCTATTTTAGAGAATAGTCAACGTAGGAGACTCATCAAGGCTAGTAAATAAACGGATATGAATTTAGGTCAGATAGCTCACCATAGTTTCCACCGTAGGTGAACTGCTGCTGTCCTGGCTGGTTCATGGGTGGTCCTGCCATGGGGTTGTCCATGCCTGCAGGGGCCGTTACGTTAGGAGGGGGGCTGAAGCCTCCTGCTGCAGCCTGTTGCTGCTGTTGCTGCTGCTGCATTAGCATCATCATCCGCTGTCTCCTCATCTGTATGGTCATCATCTCTCTGCTGCGCTGAGCCATCATCTGAGCATTCAAGAAGCCAGGCTGACCAAGCAGACAGGGGAAAACACTGAAATGACTGCAAGTACTGCATTGGTTTCAGTGTGTGTCTGCGGTGGTCTGCCCTAGCAGATGTTGATTTTAAATGGAGCAAGATGTGGCAGGTGTGTACCTGACCGCTCATGCCGGGCTCCATCCCAGGCCGTGTCGCAGGGTTTCCTGTAGGGGCATTCTCCATCTTGATGCCCATGGCCTGACGGGTCTGGTTCATGAACTACAGCGGGAGAGAACAAAAGTTACTCCCATTTGCCATCCATATAAGTCACCCACCTGCCTGCTTTTATACGTGGCTCTGTATCGAGACCTATCACAATCAAATATAGCCTCTTCCACAACTTCTAAGTCATGTGTGTCATATGCTAATACCTGCTGGCCCTGTAGTCTCTGCTGCAGCTGCAGTCGGAGGGGCTTGGTGGCACTCATCATGCGGGGTCTCATGTTGGCGCGGGGGTGACTCATGCCCCCCATGCCAGGGAAGCCCCCTGGGCCTGCCTGAGCCCCCATCTGGTTCATGGGGTTGAAGCCAGAAGGAGACTGGCCCTGCATGGGGTTGGCCACATAGGCTGACTGCATGCCCATGGAGGGTGGTCCTGGGTACCCCTGGCCATACATGGGCTTCTGCTCCATCCCCATGGAGGTGTCTGGTCCTGGGACAGGACCTGGCTGCTGCTCTGGACCAGGACTCTGGGAGGGAGAGAGGCCAGACATGATCAAAATAACAGTGTGGTTCTTGTCACGTGGTTTATAGGGACTGTAGATAGAGGACGCTCCATGTTATCCGAATGTCCTCATAAGGTACCTGTCCTACGAGGTCGGGGATGCCCAGGGCCCGGTCGATCTCCTCAAGGGCAATAACGTCGGTGTTGTTGAGCAGAGAGTCCAGCTGGTCCAGCAGCGCCAGCTCATCACTCTGCCCCTGGCTGGTGGAGGGCGGCACCAGGAGCTCATCCAGGGGGTTCCCAAACTGACGCCTGGTACACAACAGGGGGGGGGTCAGTGCAGGCACTTGTTGTATACCGAGGAGGCAATGTACTCCACACCACGTGTTATTGATGTGTGGGTTAAAAGGAGACAGAGCGAACAGATTAATGTGTACAAGTGTGTGTGGATGATGGTTATTCACCTATTTGTGGTAGCTGGTGGTCCGTCTATTCCCATTGCACTGTCAGGCCAGGAGGGGGACAGAGGTGGAGGACCCTGCCCACTGAAGGGACTCATCCCCATATTCACCTCACTGGAACCTGTAGAGGCAGTAGAATTCAGCATGAACCAATCAAACATCTACCAACAGGAAGAACACACATACAGCTGGTAATATTTACACAGACGCGTCAGTACATACCCATTTCTACGAGTTGCTGCTGCAGCATAGACCTGGTGTTGCCAGGTAAACTGTTGGACCTGATGACCATGGGGCCTCTCATCATGCCCTTGGAGTTGAAGTCCATCCCTGGCCGGCCCATTGAGGGGTGACCTGGCACCCCCACAGGACTTCCACTGGACCTGGGCATCCCCCAGTCACCTTGCCCTGCCATGGGAGGCCGCTGTGGCATCCCCATACCCCTGCTCATGCCTCCAGGGGAACACACAAACAGTGCAGTTATTATCCATGAACTAGACACAGTCTAGTAACTGTAGCCTTCACACTGTTCCAGTCAGCTGGGAAGAGTAGTACTGGGGGGGTAAGTTACTTGTGCCGGCACCGCCCCGTAGTGGACACACACCCATGCCTCCTGGTCCAGGGAAGCCGTTGGTCATGCCTGGCCGGATGTGGGCCTCCACGTTCTCCTGTTTGATGAGCATGGGGCAGGGAATGTTCCTCCTCCCCGCCAGGCATCCACCACCAACCAGGGGTTTAGCGTCCACTGACAGAGCCCTCTGGAGGGGCCCACGCCGGGCAGGCAGCATGGCTCCTCTCTCCACATCTGGAAGGCACAGCAGAAGGGTCAGTACAGGCCAAGGACAAACACTCTATAGTAAGGATGTCTGGTTTGCTGCATAACAGTCAATGAAATGGCCAACATATTAGCACTTCTGATATAGTCATAATTTAAATTAGAATACACTCATGCTAGTATACCATGGAAACTGCCTGGGCCATTTCCCTGCTGGTTTCCCCCTTCTTTTCCTGCTCTGGAGTCCGGTTCGGGATTAAACCCGGAGCTAGAGTTCCTGCGGCCTCCGAGAATTGTCTCCAGGGTTTCCAACTGGCAAGAAAAACAAATGTTACTGTTAATGAACACGCTGCTCTTTGCTGAATAAATAATAGAAAGTAATTAACCGTAGGCAGGACACACATTTCTTTTTCAATTGGTAGCACTGGTGCTCACAACTGTAAAAGGTTAGGAGCACCAGAATTTATTAAATTAGAATTGATATAGATATGAATTTTCGTTACTTCTGAAACATGTTGTGCGTTGGTTTCGTATTGAAAAGCTAAAATGTTGATAAAATTTCGATTATTGGTATTTGTAAAGTAATTTTTTACTTTTACCCCTTTTTCATGACATCCAATTGGTAGTTACAGTCTTGTCTCATCGCTGAAACTCCAGTACGGACTCGGGAGAGGCGAAGGTCGAGAGCCATGCGTCCTCCGAAACACGACCCAACCAAGCTGCACTGCCCGCTTAACCCGGAAGCCAGCCACACCAATGTGTCGGGAAGAAACACCGTACACCTGGCGACCGTGTCAGCGTGCATGCGGCCGGCCCGCCACAGGAGTCAGTAGAGCACGATGGCACAAGGACATCTCTGCTCGCCAAACCCTCCCCTAACAACGCTGGGACAATGGGGTCTCCCGGTCACAGCCGGCTGCGACAGAGCCTGGACTCAAACCGGGATCTCTAGTGGCACAGCTAGCATCCGCGATGCAGTACTTTAGACCACTCTGCCACTCAGGAGACCCCAGTATAATATTAGGTTTCTACATTATGTAGAAGCACTATTTTCCTATTGAGATGCATTACAATAAAAATTGTAAAAGTCTCTTAAGAGCGTCAAGTTCTTGATGACATCTGTCATTCATTCAACGCAATGATCATTGATCTCCCGAAGAAGCTATCCCTTTCCTTCCTTTCTGTGCCCCCAAATGTTTGGATATACTGATCAAGTTGCCAGGTTGTTAGGAAGAAAATTGGGTCAGATCTTTTGAAGTATTTGGTTTAGAAACAAGCAGTTTTTGCTGTATTAATGGTGCAAGCATGACACTAATGAATCTGTGCGTGGGAAACAAATGGTACAGCAAAGCCTCATCACTACAACAATAATACAATTTTTTTAACGTATTTTGTCACACTGGTTGCACTTTAGAGCCCTGACCGTAGGCACAATGTCCCTACCTCATCAGGTGGTTCAGTCTTGACCTGCTCCACAATGGGGTTGGGTTCAGACGTCGTGACCACTGAGGATGCTCCCTGGGCTCCTCTGCCCTTTGGTTGGACATCACCCCTTGCTCCTTTGGAGTCATCTTTTTTGAGGAGATAGTGGAGGAGGGCGTGGGTCTTCTCCTTCTTGGGGCTGTGAAGTTCTTGCTTCACCTCAGCCCCCCTCGCCCCTGGTCCCTCTTCTGGATCTCCTGGCCCAGCCTCTGGACCCCCACCATCTGTGACCTTCCCAGTGGCCTCGGCTGTGATGCGGGCCACCTCGTCTGGGGTGTTGCCATTCTGCAGCAGCTTGTGGAGAATCTTGTGCTTCTCCTGCAGGGACTGGTTGGCAAAGTGTGCTGCTGCAGCAGCTGCTCCTAGGCCTTGCTGTCCTACTGCAGCCGTGGAAGAGGATACGCCTGTGGAGGAGCTGGTCAAACCCCCCAATCCCTCCTTGGACTCAAAGCCCATGGGAGTGTTGCCAGGGCCGGCCTGGTGGTTAGGGGGCACTAGCTCCTCCGTAGGGGAGGTGAGGAGCTGCAGGAGCTTTTTGTGGCCCCCTTTGTTGTCATGGCTCAGTCGGTTGGCTTCTCCCCCGGCTGGGCCCTCACTGTTGGCCTGGCTATCTGGGGTCACCTCTGTGGTGGGGGTGTGCTGCTGCTCTCCTCCACTGGCCAGAGTGTTGCCCGGGCTCTTGGAGTCTGAACTGCCTTGTTTACAGGTTCCACCGTGGCACTGCCCCTGCTGGGTGGAGTTGGCGCCGAGGCAGCTGTCAGGCTTGTGTGTGGGGGGAGAGTTCAGGGGCGTGGGGAGGGCCGAGGGTAGAGAGGTGCCCACCCCCTCACTGATGGCCTGGAGGGCACTCAGGGAGCTGCTGGAGAAACTGGTGCTACCACCTGTGCCTCCAGGACCACCTGGGTGACCCGAGCTCATGGAAGAATGCATACCTCCTGGGGAGAAGGGGCTAGCACCTATTTTGGGGCTCCTCCTTACTCTAGGGGAGCCAATGTTCTGCTGGGGGGCATTCGTCCCTGGACTGCTCTGTGGGGGGCTGGTCATGCCCCCCATGCTGTATCCCGCTCCATGGAATGGGGCCTGCTGCTGCTGTGGATACTGCTGCTGCATTCCAGGGTGGTTCATCTGATTCCTCTGGTTCATTTGATTCATCTGGTTAATCCGACTCATAGAATTCATCTGGTTCAAGGAATTCATCCGAGAGTTCATTGGACGCATGGAGTTCATTTGATTCATGGAATTCATCTGACTCATGTTGTTCATCGGTTGACCCATTGAATTCGTCTGGGAGTTCATTTGATGCAACGAGCGGTTCATTTGATTCATCGGATTCATGGAGTTCATCCCATTTCCCCCTGTGTACGAGGGGCTGCCTCTTTGTCCCATGTGCCCCTGCTCTGCCCCCATACCGTAGCCCCTGTTCATGCCACCACTGCCCCCTCCAGGGGCCATGTTCATCTGAGTGTTGGGGTTGGTGACGCCCATGCCCTGGGGCCTCATCACTCCCCCCTGGTTGGTTTGGTAACCATTCTGCTCCCTGACAGAGAGAAAGATAATGAGGGGTCAGGAGTGGAAAAAGTTCATTAAAACACTACTCTACAGTATAAAAAATAAAAAAACTCAGTTCAATCTTAGCTACTACAGCTGGGAAAAGAAAACAGTAAAATCCTACACGGAGTGAGTGATATTGATGCCATGTCTCGGAGTGCTCCAAGCTGACAGACTAACCTCTGTAGCAGATGGGTAGAGAGGAAGGTGGGTGGCTCATTGGCGGCGCGGCTACGACAGAGCTCGCTTCTGGTCTGCGCAGTGACCGGGGTGCCGTCGGAGAGAGAGAACCGGTAAGACGGCGTCTCGGCACGGCCATGCAGGAAGGCTGGAGAGGACAGAGAGCCTTCGTTAGGAGCAGAGATGCATTGTACTTGTGCATTTATAGCAGAGTAACAAGGTGAAACATTGGTGAGAAGACATGGTGATATAGCAGGGAGCACGGAGCCAGAGAAGAGGGTTTAGCAGAGAGAGAAGTACCCTCATGGTAGTGGTGTTTGTAGGACCAGGGATGGCCCTCACTGCGATGGAGGAACATCTGCATGCAGCGCCTTACCAGGTCCTCCCACCCTGGCCGCATGGTGGTGTGGAGAGAACTCTGCTGTTCGATCTCTACCAGTTTACCTATCAGACAACATTACAGCATAAAGGGCAAGGGTCAAATGAACGGAGCAATTTTTTTTTTTTTATGTCTTCACTCTCAACTGCGTTTATCTTCAGAAAACTTAACATGTGTAAATATTTGTATGAACAAAACAAGATTCAACAACTGGGACATAAACTGAACAAGTTCCACAAACATGTGACTAACAGAAATGGAATAATGAGTCCCTGAACAAGGGGGGGGGGTCAAAATCTAAAGTAACAGTCAATGCAGCTGGTGGCCACACCAGATACTAAGTACTGCAGTGCATCTCCTCCTCATGGACTGCACCAGATTTGCCAGTTCTTGCTGTGAGATGTCACCCCACTCTTCCACCAAGGCACCTGCAAGTTACCGGACATTTCTGGGGGAGGGAATGGCCCTCACCCTCCGATCCAACAGGTCCCAGACGTGCTCAATGGGATTGAGATCTGGGCTCTTCGCTGGCCATGGCAGAACACTGACATTCCTGTCTTGCAGAAAATCACGCACAGAACGAGCAGTATGGCCAGTGGCATTGTCATGCTGGAGTGTCATGTCACAATGAGCCTGCAGGAAGGGTACCACATGAGGGAGGAGGATGTCTTCCCTGTAACGCACAGCACTGAGATTGCCTGCAATGCCAACAAGCTCAGTCCGATGATGCTGTGACACACCGCCAAAGACCATAACGGACCCTCCACCTCCAAATCAATCCCGCTCCAGAGTACAGGCCTCGGTGTAACGCTCGTTCCTTCAATGATAAACACGAATCCGACCATCACCTCTGGTGAGACAAAACCACGACTCGTCAGTGAAGAGCACTTTTGAAGAGCACGGTCCTGTCTGGTCCAGCAACAGTGGGTTGCCGTTGCCGGTGATGTCTGGTGAGGACCTGCATTACAACAGGCCTACAAGCCCTCAGTCCAGCCTCTCTCAGCTTATTGCGGACAGTCTAAGCACCGATGGAGGGGTTGTGTGTTCCTGTACCTGTCCCGCAGGTGTGATGTTCAGATGTACCGATCCTGTGCAATTGTTGTTACACGTGGTCTGCCACTGCAAGGATGATCAGCTGTCCATCCTGTCTCCCTGTAGCGCTGTCTTAGGCATCTCACAGTACAGACATTGCAGTTTATTGCCCTGGTCACATCTGCAGTCCTCATGCCTCCTTGCAGCATGCCTAAGGCACGTTCACACAGATGAGCAGGAACCCTGGGCATCTTCCTTTTGGTGAGTCAGCAGAAAGGCCTCTTTAGTGTCCTAAGTTTTCATAACTGTGACCATAATTGCCTACCGTCTGTAAGCTGTTAGTGTCTTAACGACCGTTCCACAGGTGCATGTTCATTAAACAAGCACGGGAAACAGTGTTTAAACCCTTTACAATGAAGATCTGTGAAGTTTTGGATTTTTACAAATCATCTTTGATAGACAGGGTCCTGAAAAAGGGACGTTTCTTTTTTTGCTGAGTTCACATGGCAATTATATTCTTATTTAATTTTGAGCAACAAAATATTGCATCTCAATGTTATAATCTAGTCAAACTAAACTGTATACTCCTACATTTTTGCAGATCAATAGACAATCCCAGAAGAGTCAAAGAGTGTGTTATTTTGCTCAGATTGAATGAAGGGAAAGAGCATTTGAAGAGAATGAACACGTGAATGCAGTGGGTTTACAGTCATCTCACCTGAGAGCTCATGGCGGGTGCTGAACCTCTCGGTCCTCTCCACTGCAGTGACGCGCCGGGCCACACAGATCATACACGACTGCAGGTCTGCACACACACACAGCCAGTCAATATCCACAATCCTTCTCGAATGAACCTATATCAGGCTTGACAACACTTTAGTCCAACTTCCCATAATCAAGTTACAGCAACTCAATGTGAAGAGTACAGCAAGTCTGCATCATAAATAGAAACACATCTAACTGTGACATGACTGAGGAGGATTCCCCTACCTTCTCCCTCCTCCATTATGGTGCGGGGTTGAGTCAGGGCGAAGCACTGCATGGTCTCGTAGCGCTGCCTGTTGGGCCCCTCCTCAGACGGACCATGGTTCTGATGGCTCTGCCCGTGACCGTACTTCACCAGCATACGACAATTAAAGGTGTGGCTCTTCTGCCGCGGTGCCTCTCCTCCCCATGACCCACCGTTGGGTGCTAGAAGGGGCAAGGGGACACAGTAATTGCTTTCATGCTGTGGGTTGGGAAGATTACCGTTCTGCATTACCATTAAATCCAAGTCCAATGGCACATGCATTATCGTGACTGCATTTGTGTGCGTCTGCGTACCCTTGGTCTTGGGCAGATTCTTGTGCAGCTCCTCCCTGTCGTCCTCATGGAGGATGTTGTAGACAGAGGTGTTGATGAGCTCCTCCTGTTTGTACTGCAAGTACTGGGTCACATTATCAGACACAAATACGATGCTGCCCTCCCGGTTCACCACAAACAGGAAGCCATCCAGGGCCTGAGCCAGAGGAAAGATGCACAAAATTATATTATCAATCAATATCTATACTAAATGTGTGACCAGCTGCACCCCTGTACATACAAGAGTCTTGTATGTCCCCCATTCAACATAAGGTGAAGCTAATTACACTGCCCTTTGACCCCCACCCTGTCCTCAGGCTAACCTGTAGCAGCAGCGGTCCCAGATGGTCCTTGTCAATGACCCCTTGACCGGTGGATGACACATCTGCCTTCTGTACATCGTCATCGCTGCACGAGCTCTTCCCTGCAGAGGGACAAGGACCCCCAGTCACTTCACAGTAGATAAGGTAAATCTAGTAACAATGCAACACACAGCAGGATATGTACACCCTCTGTAAACAAGCAGCTTGATATACATTGTGGAAATTTGAGGAGAAATGAGAAACATTACTTGCAAAACAGTTTTACTGGAGGCCAAAATTAGCATACAATACAGAGACCAGTGATCCAGCCAACCATGTTACTGTAAAAATAACTTACTGTCCGCCACCAGGAGGCAGCATTACCAATGCTTTTACAGTTCTAAAAATGTAACTATATCATGATTTAAAATGGAATTATGAGTCAGATTCTGATTCTGAGGGAAGAGATTCACTTGCAACGAAGAGAATGACAAAAAAATGATTCTGGTTTTCAAGGCTGCTTCAAGGCTAACACTAATGTAAGGGACGAGAGGATAGAGTCTGCCTAAATAAGATGACCTAAGGAGTAAATGGATAGGTGAAAGAGAGCTGGTTAAAAAGGTACCGGTGAGAGAAGGACGGCCTTCATCATTTACTTCCTGTAACTATGGGAACCTAGCTGTACAAAGCTCCTGCCAGCAGCAGCCATCTGTGGCCCTGGGGTGGATTCCAATCCAATAATTCCCTCCCTTCCTTCCTTCCTTCCTTCCTTCCTTCCTTCCTTCCTCCTCACTGATCTTATCTGATTGGACTGCATAGTTATAAGATTGCATATAACCTACCAGAAGGCTGGGTGGAGTTAATACAGCTTATACCGATCCAACCACTTCAGATCGGTAACAGTGAAATGAGGCGGGGGGGGGTTGAGTGATTTATGGGGTCCCTCACCTGTCCCAGCCCTCCCACCCTGCTCTCCAGTCCCATCCGTCACAGTCTGGGGCCTGCTACTCCAGTGCAAACAGACAGATGAGCCTGGAGCACCACAGCCTTGAGCCATCACCACCACAACTCAACTACTGGTGTTAATTTCCCCCAAACAGAGGCCAGGCAGGCCACAGGACCATGAACCCACCACCTAGTCTCTACAGCCCTGGTTGGCAGAGGCATCCTCCTGACCATGCAACCATACACTGAGCTAATACTACAAAAGGATTTCACAAATGCCAAATCATGTTCTCCTATTTCCTCTTTTTGCTAAATCCAATGGCGATAACATGCTGATATTCAGATGACTGCTAGCGTTAGCATTACACGGAACCGGCTGCGCGCGTGCGTCATCGTGCATAAATTAATTTTTTTCCCAAACGCGATCACAACACGCAGGTTAAAATATTTAAACAACTCTGAACCAATTATATTAAGTTGGGGACAGGTCGAAAAGCATTAAACATTTATGCCAATTTAGCTAGCTAGCTTGCACTTGCTAGCTAATTTGTCATATTTAGCTAGCTTGCTGTTGCTAGCTAATTTGTCCTGGGATAATTTGTCCAGGCTTTTTCTTCTCTTGACTTTATATTGCGATTGGCAACTTTCATAAATTAGGTGCATTACCGCCACTGACCTCGTTCGTCTTTCAGTCACCCACGTGGGTATAGCCAATGTGGAGATGGCACATTGGTACCTGCTTCTATAAACCAATGAGGAGATGGGAGCGGCAGGACTTCCATTTTAGCCCTTGGCAACGCAGACGATCATTGGCGCGCGCGAGCAGTGTGGGTGCAATAATTGAATAATCTAGATAACTAAATTTATTTTGCAACACTCGAGCACACGACACGAGCAGTGTAGTCAGCCTGTTAGGGAGCTGGTACCTTGCCCTTTGATTTGCCTGATCTGCCGAACGGTCTCCTTGAGGATGGCACATTTATCTGGCTTCACGTTGAAGCTGTCCATGTTGCCGAAGTTGGCAGAGATCAGCTCGGCCAGCTCCTCCATGTAGTTACTCTCCTGCTCCTTCCTGCGCTTGTCACATCTGCAGGGAAAGGGAGTGGTGGGGGGAGAAAATAGGAGATAGATATGTCACCATGACAACCACACCTCTCCCTCCATAATGACCTGCTGTATACTTGAGTTAAAATGCTGACACCACAGAAATCTTCAACATGAAAAACAGAATTTGAAGCTGAGGGAATTTAACAGAGGCTAGAGAGAAAAGGACACACTTTGCCCATAAGACAGACAGTGTCACACACAAAGATCGACAGAAAGGAAGATGGAGACGTCGCTCCCGACAGGGACTCACCCCATGCCTGGTGTATCGCAGGTGGAGATCTTGCGTTTCCGTTCGGAGCACATGGGCTCCAGCGAGTTGTCTGCCACTTCACTCATCCTCAGCGCATGTCAGCACCTGAGACAGAGACACAATGTATCCAGACCTCTGAGACCAACATGGCTTGGTCTATTATGTTAGAACTTTGAGAAGGTCCCATCTTTGGGCGTCTTGTCCAAAAGGATAGTCCATTAAAACTATTATTCCAGACACTGACCGACTATAATCCCTTGATTAATACTTCAACTCAACGCTGATTTCAGGGAGAAAGCTGGAGGTTTGGAGCAGTGCTGAGCGATAGTGCTTTCTGAGGTCGGTTATTCAAAATAAATAGAAAAGGTTTTCGATTTTCGGGTTGAATGCTGTAACTGAAACAATGAATAAAAGTCCCATGGTAGTGACTGCCCATTACTGCTTATTTACATTACTGTAATAAATTACTTCAGTCATGTATATTACATTTATTTTATTTGATGACTTATTTAATTCCAAGTCATCTCATCTCTACAGAGCTGCTGTCTTACAAAAATCACTATTTTGGAACCTCAACTGAAATAAGGCATACTTTTATGACTGCTGAATACCAACTATCAAATCAATTTGATCATGTATTTGCAGGTGGAGAAGTCACGAAGCAACAGCTGCTCTCTTTATCCCTTCATGATCTTGCAGTCTGGTCTCTTCAGCAGTAGAAGGCATTAAAAGAACCACAGACCGGACAAGTAAATGCGCAATGGATGATAGGCATTGTAGTTAATTACCACGTTTTATGCTCGAAACTATGTAGAATATTGGCCTGTTGGAAACTACAACTCCCTACATCGCACAGTTCAAGCTGGATCTGATTTATCTCTAGAGAAACTGTGCAATGTGCGCATTGAGCTCACAAGAAGAAAAAATGTAATGGAATTCAAATAATTGAACTGACTTGGACAATTAGTTGTTTAAAAAAAAACTAAAACAAATTTTGGTTAATTGCTCAGCACTAGTAGCTACATGAGTCTCCCTTCATTGCACACTGTTCCAGTGTGAGGAGAGACTGACAATGATGTAGTGATTTAGAGCCTCTGGGGAAAATGGGTCATCCTGCGTTCATCCTGTGCCTGCACCACTCCTCGTGCTCTAATAGTACAGTACGGTCAATAAACCCCCAGCACAGGGACAAGCACAAGCTGGATTGCGTTCCTACAGAACAGAGATGTCCCAAGGTTAGGCTATACTGCTCTGTTTAACCTTACTGAACCGCAAGATACATTCACATTTCCAACTGCTCCCCGACCCCTCTCTCTATATCCGCTCTCCCCTTCTTCCTACACTCTGGCCATTCCTCTTCCCGTCCAACACCCCCCCTCTGAGCGTGCTGCTGGCCGGGCGATCCTGCCCTTGTTTTCCTCCCCTGGCCCAGCCTTGCACTGCGTCTGACCCCCTCAGGGTTCACACCAGAGGAAGGTAGACACTAAGGCCACTGCTCTTTTCATTTCCACACAGAAAAAAAACACTGGAGTTCATTGTTCCAGCACTTGAGACGTAGGCAATGACAGACACACATCTCAGGGTGGGCAAGCACACACAGACATACACTGGCTTTCTAACAAGAGCACACACACACACAGCTATGAGCGCATCATTTCGGAGTGGAATACTGCAGAACGGATGGGAGTGGTTATGCAACCCCAGTCCAAACTGCAGGCATGGACTTGTATAGCGCCACCTCTTTGACACAGTCCTAGTCTCCTACCCACGCGCCCGGTCTTGTCGCCACTGCACGCTCCCTGTCCTGTCGCCACTGCACGCTCCCTGTCCTGTCGCCACTGCACGCTCCCAAATCTGTCTTTCCCCACTCAGTCTCGCTCTTTTTCCATCCCCCTTCCTTCCCTCTCAGTCCTCTTTTCCGTCCCCCAACTCACCTCTCGTGCTCCTAGACCTTAGTGCTGCTTTTGATACCATCGATCACCACATTCTTTTGGAGAGATTGGAAACCCAAATTGGTCTACACGGACAAGTTCTGGCCTGGTTTAGATCTTATCTGTCGGAAAGATATCAGTTTGTCTCTGTGAATGGTTTGTCCTCTGACAAATCAACTGTAAATTTCGGTGTTCCTCAAGGTTCCGTTTTAGGACCACTATTGTTTTCACTATATATTTTACCTCTTGGGGATATCATTCGAAAACATAATGTTAACTTTTAATGCTATGCTGATGACACACAGCTGTACATTTCAATGAAACATGGTGAAGCCCCAAAATTGCCCTCGCTAGAAGCATGCGTTTCAGACATAAGGAAGTGGATGGCTGCAAACGTTCTACTTTTAAACTCGGACAAAACAGAGATGCTTGTTCTAGGTCCCAAGAGACAAAGAGGTCTGATTTCAAGTTTTTACTGCTAACCTACAAAGCATTACATGGGCTTGCTCCTACCTATCTCTCTGATATGGTCCTGCCGTACATACCTACACGTACGCTACGGTCAAAAGACGCAGGCCTCCTAATTGTCCCTATAATTTCTAAGCAAACAGCTGGAGGCAGGGCTTTCTCCTATAGAGCTCCATTTTTATGGAATGGTCTGCCTACCCATGTGAGAGATGCAAACTCTGTCTCAACCTTTAAGTCTTTACTGAAGACTCATCTCTTCAGTGGGTCATATGATTGAGTGTAGTCTGACCCAGGAGTGGGAAGGTGAACGGAAAGGCTCTGGAGCAACGAACCGCCCTTGCCGTCTCTGCCTGGCCGGTTCCCCTCTTTCCACTGGGATTCTCTGCCTCTAACCCTATTACAGGGCCTATTACAGGGCCTGAGCACTGGCTTACTGGGGCTCTTTCATACCGTCCCTAGGAGGGGTGCGTCACTGATGTGATCTTCCTGTCTGGGTTCGCGCCCCCCCTTGGGTTGTGCCGTGGCGGAGATCTTTGTGGGCTATATTCGGCCTTGTCTCAGGATGGTAAGTTGGGGGTTGAAGATATCCCTCTAGTGGTGTGGGGGCTGTGCTTTGGCAAAGTGGGTGGGGTTATATCCTCCCTGTTTGGCCCTGTCCGGGGGTGTCCTCGGATGGGGCCACAGTGTCTCCTGACCCATCCTGTCTCAGCCTCTAGTATTTATGCTGCAGTAGTTTATGTGTCGGGGGGGCTAGGGTCAGTTTGTTATATCTGGAGTACTTCTCCTGTCCTATTCGGTGTCCTGTGTGAATTTAAGTGTGCTCTCTCTAATTCTCTCTCGGAGGACCTGAGCCCTAGGACCATGCCTCAGGGCTACCTGACATGATGACTCCTTGCTGTCCCCAGTCCACCTGGCCGTGCTGCTGCTCCAGTTTCAACTGTTCTGTCTGTGAGTATTATTATTTGACCATGCTGGTCATTTATGAACATTTTAACATTTTCGCCATGTTCTGTTATAATCTTCACCCGGCACAGCCAGAAGAGGACTGGCCACCCCACATAGCCTGGTTCCTCTCTAGGTTTCTTCCTAGGTTTTGGCCTTTCTAGGGAGTTTTTCCTAGCCACTGTGCTTCTACACCTGCATTGCTTGCTGTTTGGGGTTTTAGGCTGGGTTTCTGTACAGCACTTTGAGATATCAGCTAACGTACAAAGGGCTATATAAATACATTTGATTAGATTAGATTTTACCTCTGCAGTTGTGGAGAATGATGACAACAAACCTCAGTCAGCTTCACATCTTGAAAGACAAACACATGCTAGAGTGCTGCTTGCTGGTAATAATATAGAAGGCAGAATATGTAGCTCACATGTATAGAGTATATCGGTGGAAAAGAACAAGGAAGTGGTTATATAGATCAGGGTTTCCCAAACTTGGTCCAGAGGCCCGCCCTGGGTACACATTTAGATTTTTGACCTAGCACTACACAGGTGATTCAAATAATCAACTCATCCCCCTGTGTATAGCCTCGCTATTGTTATTTTACTGCTGCTGTTTGTTACTTTTATTTTCTATTTTTTACTTAACACTTTCTTAAAACTGCATTGTTGGTTAAGGGCTTCTAAGCATTTCTCCAAGGTCTGTTGTATTCGGTGTATGTGACAAGTAATATTTTAATTGATCATCAAGCTTTGGTTATTTGAAATCAGTTGTATAGTGCCAGGGAGGGCCCCAGGACAGAGTTTGGGAAACTCTGCTATAGGTGACCGTAGTGAAAGGTTTTATTCCCTTGTAGAAATCTTTCCCCTTGTATAGAATCTGCCAATCATACTGTGGTGATGGTAAAGCATTTGAATATAAGAAACGATTTTCTCCAGTATTGACAACCATGCTACCATGGCATCAAACAGTATATGCATGTTTGTAACATGCCTCATTTATTTGTTGTTCGCCTTTATTCCTCAACTTTTCCCCCAGTAAGTTTGTTGACTTTGAAACCTTGCAGTGAATCACGCTTCGGGAGAGACAGTAGGCCTATACTCGGGAGAGAACGCAAACATTGTGCCCTTTCTATTTCAGAGAGACGTCGACTGAAAACAGCAGCCAGCGCACCACAAATGAGTCACAACAGGCCTGGCATTATGCAAATTATCCTGAAGCAGACACTTCTGACAATGTGAAACTTGCCCAGAGATAGATAGATGTTTGTTCCATCAGATACGGGGCAGATTTTAAAGTGATAGGTACCGAAAAGCAGTTGGTTGTACAAGACTGCATAGGCTTACACAGTTTGTTGAACTAATGGAGACCAAGACGAATGAAGATCTGGGGCTTCATTTATCATCCGTGTGTACATTTCTCACTAAATTCTAGCATACATGGAGATTCTAAGACTTGCATGCTCAACAAATTGGGATTTATAAAAAATAAAAATAAATCAGAGCCATACTATGTGTGTGCTCGTGAACGACCGTTACAACCCCAACTGGAAAAAAAGGTGAATGGAGGGAAAAAAAAAAAGAAAAAACTAATTTGCTGTATAATTTGGAGAAATTAGAACTGGGCAATGACAGTTTCTAAAAGAAAGCGCAATGGCTAATTTCAAATCACCTGTAGAAGTGTGGGCAGATTATTATTATTTTATACAAACTCCTGCAGTGACTTTTTCAATCCAAAAATGCTTAGCGAGTCCGAAACACTGGCTGTGCATTCTGAAATAATTGTCTAGTCAAGCAATTTAAAAAAGGAAATACTACGGCCCTCACTACTATACAAAAAACAAACTGTTCTTCCATATTAAGATGAAATATGCTATGGTGTTGCACTCGTTATCAATACTGTTGCTTCCCCGTATTGTCAACCGTTTTGAATAGACCACAGGTCCATTTACTTTTGAGCATGGCTTTGTGTAGCAGGAATAATCTGGTCATGTCAGAAAGGAGAGACATGTCCTGTAATATGCTTGTGCTTGCGGCCTATATAATAAAAGTAAGATAATATAAGAGACTACATGTTGCTATGCGATCTCCTTACCAACGGCAAATGCAGATTTATCATTAAAATGGTAAAATGTTTATTAGCCTACCATTATTATAAGTCCTGTGCACCAAACACCTTCACCCCCCCTGCAATATAAATTGATCAACCACTAGAAGCTGTGCGGGTGCATGGTTTGAGCTGTGCGTGGAGATACACACTTTCCCGTCACGTTTGATAAATACCAACCTTTGCGGGAAAACTTTGTTGTGCGCAGGCACCTTTGATAAATGAGGCCCCTTGAGAGTGAGGGGCAGTGTAAGTGACATGGACTCCAGCGCACTGGTCTACTCACCTTCACCTGATTGTGTCCAATCAAAATCCATTCACAGTCTAGGGTCTCAATGTCTTAGCACAGCCTGTTATAAAAGACAGAAGAGACCACATTAGCAGGTCTGCAGCATATCATGCACTCTGACCAAAGCACGGACTACAGCAGTTATGAGCCAATGAATGCTACTGGAGTCAGACAGACAGCACTGTGACATGAGTTGGTGAACAAACATAACCAAGCCCAATGTGCAACTCAACACAAACCATACGTTTAATTTTTGGCTCCGTTTACTTTATGTTTACTGACGGTGGGCAAGGTAGACGAAATTCGAGCAAGGGTTGCCTTCCAGAGAGACCGAGATTGTAACATTCGCTGTTTTACGGAAACATGGCTCTCTGGGATATGTTGTCAGAATCGGTTCAGCCACCGGGCTTCTCCATGCATCACACAGAGAAACACCTCTCTGGGAAGAGGAAGGGCGGAGGGGGGGGAGGGGGTGTATGCTTCATGATTAACGACTCGTGGTGTAATCATAACATACAGGAACTCAAGTCCTTCTGCTCACCCGACCTAGAATTCCTTACAATCAAATGCTGGCTATTTTAACCTACCAAGAGAATTCTCGTCAGTTATAGTCACAGCTGTGTACATTCCCCCTCAAGCAGACACCAAGACGGCCATCAAGGAACTTCACTGGACTATATGCAAACTGGAAACCATATATCCTGAGGCTGCATTTATTGGAGCTGGGGATTTTAACAAAGCAAATTTGAGAACAAGGCTACCTAAATTTTACAAGCATTTTGACTGCGCTACACGCATGGGCAATACCCTCGACCACTGCTACTCTAACTTCCGCGATGCATACAAAGCCCTCTCCCGCCCTCACTTCAGCAAATCCGACCATGACGCCATTTTGCTCCTACCGTCTTATAGGCAGCAACTCAAACAGGATGTACCAGTGACGAAAACCATTCAACGCTGGTCCGACCAATCGGAAGCCACGCTCCAAGATTGTTTTGATCATGTGGACTGGAATATGTTCCGGTCAAGCCTCAGAGAACAACATTGACATATACGCTGACTCGGTGAGTAAGTTTATAAAGTGCATTGGAGATGTACCCAATGTGACTAAAACCTACCCTAACCAGAAACCGTGGATGGATGGCGGAATTCGCGCAAAACTGAAAGCACAAACCACCGCATTCAACCATGGAAAGAGGTCTGGGAATATGACTGAATATAAAAACAGTGTAGTTATTCCCTCCGCAAGGCAATCAAACAAGCGAAATGCCAGTACAGAGACAAGGTGGAATCGCAATTCAACCGCTCAGACACGAGACGTATGTGGCAGGGTCTACAGGGGGAGGAAAAAAATAAAAAAAATAAAAATAAAAAAAACACACCAACTACACACAGAAACAGCTACGTGACAGACACCGACATCACACTTCCAGACAAATAAAACACCTTCCTTGCTCACTTTGAGGATAATACAGTGCCACCGTTGCGGCCCGCTAACAAGGACTGCGCACCTCCACCCCTCTCCACAGTTGACGTGAGTAAAACATTTAAACCCTCGCAAGGCTGCTGGCCCAGATAGCATCCCTAGTCGTGTCCTCAGAGCATGCGCAGACCAGCTGGCTGGTGTGTTTAAGGACATATTCAATCGCTCCCTATCCCATTCTGTTGTCTCCACATAATTCATGATGGCAACCATTGTTTCTGTACCCAAGAAGGTAAAGATAACTAAATGACTACTGCCCCATAGCACTCACTTCTGTCATCATGAAGTGCTTTGAGAGACTGGTCAAGGATCATATCACCTCCACCTTACCTGCCACCCTAGCTAGACTCACTTCAGTTTGCATACCGCCCCAACAGGTCTACAGACGATGCAATCGCCTTCACAATCCCATCTGGACAAGAGGAATAACTATGCAAGAATGCTGTTCATGGGCCTCCCGGGTGGCGCAGTGGTTAAGGGCGCTGTACTGCAGAGCCAGCAGAGACTCTGGGTTCACGCCAAGGCTCTGTCGTAACCGGCCGCGACCGGGAGGTCCGTGGGGCGACGCACAATTGGCCTAGCGTCGTCCGGGTTAGGGAGGGTTTGTCCGGTAGGGAAATCCTTGTCTCATCGCGCACCAGCGACTCCTGTGGCGGGCCGGGCACAGTGCGCACTAACCAAGGTTGCCAGGTGCACGTTGGTGCGGCTGGCTTCCGGGATGGATGGCGCTGTGTTAATAAGAAGCAGTGTGGCTTGGTTGGGTTGTGTATCGGAGGACGCATGACTTTCGGCCTTCGTCTTTCCCGAGTCCGTACGGGAGTTGTAGCAATGAGACAAGATACTAAAACAATTGGATACCACAAAATTGGGGAGAAAAAGGGGTAAAAAAAATAAATACAAATAGAATGCTGTTCATTGACTACAGCTCAGCATTCAAAACCATAGTACCCTCCAAGCTCATCATCAAGCTGGAGGCCCTGGGTCTCAACCCGTCCTGTGGAATTGGGTCCTGGAATTTGACGGGTGGTGAAATTCACTGACCCTCAACACTGGGGCCCCACAAGGGTGCGTGCTCAGCCCCCTCCTGTACTCCCTGTTCACCCATGACTGTGGCCATGCACGACACAATAGTAGGCTTGATTACCAACAACGACGAGACCGCCTACAGGGAGGAGGTGAGGGCGCTGGGAGTGTGGTGCCAGGAAAGCAACCTCACTCAACGTCAACAAAAGGAGATGATCGTGGACTTCAGAAACCTGCAGAGGGAGCACCCCCTATTTACATCAAAGGGACAGCAGTGGAAAAGATGGAGAGTTAAGTTCCTCGGCGTACACATCACAGACAAACTGAAATGGTCCACCCACACAGACAGCGTGATGAAGAAGCCGCAACAATGCCCCTCCAAACTCAGGATGCTGAAGAAATTTGGCTTGTAAGCCCTGAAACTTTCATCACAGCCTGGTACAGCAACAGCACCTCCCTCAACCGCAATGCCCTCACCAAACTACAGGACCTCAATGACACACCTACAGCACCCGATGTCACAGGAAGGCCAAAAAGATCATCAAGGACATCAACCACCTGAGCCCCTGCCTGTTCACCCAGCTACCATCCAGAAGGCGAGGTCAGTACAGGTGCATCATAGCTGGGACCGAGAGTGAAAAACAGTGTCTATCTCAAGGCCATCTGACTGCTAAACAGCAATTACTAACTCAGAGGCTGCTGCCTAGATTGAGACCCAATCACTGGCCACTTTAATAAATGGATCACTTGTCACATGCCACTTTAATATTGTTTACATATCTTATATTACATGTATATACTGTTTTTTCACCATCTATTGCAACTTGCCTATGCCGCTCATTGCTCATCCATATACTCACATGTACATATGTACATATTCTTGGATCAAGCAGCCTACGGAGCTGTGAGGGGAACGGCACCTCAGTACCTCCAGGCTCTGATCAGGCCCTACACCCAAACAAGGGCACTGCGTTCATCCACCTCTGGCCTGCTCGCCTCCCTACCACTGAGGAAGTACAGTTCCCGCTCAGCCCAGTCAAAACTGTTCGCTGCTCTGGCCCCCCAACGGTGGAACAAACTCCCTCACGACGCCAGGACAGCGGAGTCAATCACCACCTTCCGGAGACACCTGAAACCCCACCTCTTTAAGGAATACCTAGGATAGGATAAAGTAATCCTTCTCACCCCCCCCCCCCTTAAAAGATTTAGATGCACTATTGTAAAGTGGCTGTTCCACTGGATGTCATAAGGTGAATGCACCAATTTGTAAGTCGCTCTGGATAAGAGCGTCTGCTAAATGACTTAAATGTAAATGTAAATGTATTCTCATTCACCCCTTTAGATGTGTGTAGTAGGTAGTTGTTGGGGAATTATTAAATATTACTGCACTGTTGAAACCAGAAACACAAGCATTTCTCTATACTCACATTAACAATCTGCTAACCATGTGTATGTGACCAATAAAATTTGATTTATGATTTTATTTCATTGGAGAGGTTTTCATGTGGAGTATGTCCCGCCGAAGCACGTCAGTAAGAGTCATCCAGTTGGCTGGCTGATACAGGATGGAACAGAACCCACTTCTCTACTTCCCGTGGAAAAGTTTAATATTTTGGTAGAACTTCATGGAACCATTATTTCTAAAAAAGATACAGGAAGCCACAGAAGACAGCATCCTATTTGCATCCTCTCTCACGGTCCCCTGCGTCATCACTTCCTGGATATGGCCTCCCAGCCACGACATTTACATAGAGTGGGGAAAGGGACCGATACAGACTATCTGGCCTCAGTTGGCTGTCAGAGTCCACTACTGCAGTACCAAGCAACTTTCCAACGCTAAGCTTAGCTATCCTCTGTCAGTTCCCTTGGTGTCTTAGATACTTAATTTCAACATTATTCACAGGTTTCCGTTAGGAAAATGTGGCACCGGACAACATGACAGGGAAGATTTTATATTTACAGTCCATTTGAGAAATGTACCAATGGCAAGGTTTAAGAGGCCCTTCTCTTGGCTGTAGAGACAACTAGCTTTAAAACAGCAAAATGTCCTGCTATACTATATATTTGTCATTGATTATGCCTTGTTTTTATGCCATCTGAGTGACTCAAAACATAATAATATCAATGGGGTCCCAAAAATATTTTCTTATTGATTTGCAGTGGCAGCCACGATTTAGCAGCGGTGGTGCATATAGGGGAAACACTGCGCACACAAAAAAAGATGCACCACCTGTGTATTCCTATGGGATCTTCCACACAGATCAAACCCAAAAAATGGTTCACAGCAACTGAGCTAAAGGTGCAGCTGAATAATTAAAACACACAGAGCGAGGGAGAAAGAGAGAGAATGGATGAGGAACGAGAGATGTTGGGAGGCAGACAGACTGAGAGTGTGTGCCACTTCAAGTCAAGCACCAAGGCTAAATGGTTTGCATCTCCCTTCTAGACATGCATTACTTCAGGTCGGCAGCCGATAAACTGGTAACACAAGTCTGACAAGGGGCACACACACACGTTTTTCATTAAAAAAAAAAACAGAAGACATGAATATGATAGGGGAGGTACTGTAAAAAGAGAGAAAGGAAGGGGTGGAAAAGGGAGGAAGAGTGTTGAGCTGAGCTCAAGAGCTGCAGTGTCACTAAGTCAGGATCAGAATAGAGGACATTCTAGCTGCGCTTGAACTGAAGCCTGTAATCTGAACTGTGAGACGCAGGCTAGCACAACAAAGACACCACACACTACGGACTGACCAGACCACAGCTCTCCACACGTAAACATAACCGCAACATCGTAAGCAGACAAACCGTCACCAACTGACCCACCTGTCTTTGGTCTTCAAATATGAAAGCAGTGGCAGATACATTTGGCGCAATTACCCTGTATTCAACCATTCAACCAACCCACACAGTCATAAAGAAACAAAAAGGCATCTACAAGAGATTGGGACGTCAAGTGCAAAAGGAAACAAGAGGACAGAATGACTTCCTGTTTTTCTTCAAAGACCAGCCCCACCTCCACCCCAGCAAAACACAAATCTTTCAGCCACTTTGGGATGACAACGGCTACAATAGCTGCTGCTCACACTACAGGAGCTTTTCTCCCGTCTCAACCCGTGTCATATCCCATTTTATATAGCTGAAGTTGACAGCGTGCACAGCGTGCACAGCAACAAATCCTTTGTTTTGTTGTCGCATCCATGTAAACAGGTGACCGAGTTAGCTACAGAATCTGAACAGTTTTATCCATTTGTGAAAACACATGATTCTCATGAAAATAGTGGGTCGTTGAGACAGAACTATGACTTATGATAAAGAAAGAAATATATGATTCACAAATGGGACTGAAGTACAGCGAGGCAGACATGCCAAGCATGTGAAAACTTGTGCAGACTTCCAAAAAGCTCTGCTGTAAAACTGTAAGAAAGACTCCATTATCCAGTCGGAAGCGGACTGGCAGCTCGGAATTCCAACCAAGCCCTGAGCATGGGGGGGGCGGTTCTCGCAGTCTGCACTTAAGGGCAGGACAGTCTGGAGGCATCCCCTCTGTCCATCCCAAGAGAGTTGCATTATAAAAACGCAACAAGGAAATCAGTCTATTGAAATAAATTCATTAGACCCTAATCTATGGATTTCACGAGACTGAATACAGATATGGTCACAGACACATTAAAACAAATTAAATAGGGGCGTGGATCAGAAAAAAGCAGATACTGACTGATGTGACCCCCATTTGGCATGACAATGGGCCTCAGGATCTCATCGAGGGATCTCTGTGCATTCAAATTGCAATTGTGTTCGTAGTTTATGCCTGTCCATACCATAACCCCATCATGGGGCACTATGTTCACAACAGAAAACCGTTCAGCCACACAACGCCATACACGTGGTCTTGCAGTTGTGAGGCCGGTTGGACATACTGACCAATTCTCAAAAATAACATTGGAGGCAGCTAAAGAAATTAACATACAATTATCTGACAACAGCTCTGCTGGACATTCCTGCAGTCAGCATGCCAATTGCACATTCCCTCAAAACTTGAGAAACCTGTGGCATTGTGTTGTGTGACAAAACTGCACATTTTAGTGGCCATGTTTTGTCCCCAGCAAAAGGTGCACCTGTGTAATGATCATGCAGTTTAATCATCTTCTTGATATGCCATGGATGGATTATCTTGGCAATGGAGAAACACTCACTAACAGCGATATAAACATATGTGTTTTTTTTTTAAATTGTGGGGGGGGACACTGTGCATATGGAACATTTCTGGGATCTTTTATTTCAGCTCACGAAATCAACACTTTACATGTTGCGTATGCATTTTGGTCAGTGTAGATAAACATACTGTTTTTGTATCCAGATCATCAAAACCAGCCCCATAGTACCGTTAGCCACAGTCCTGCCCATTTCTGCAACCAATATGACCGAGTGAGATGGAGGAGAAAGAAGCTTCAGTACACAAAGATATGTAAAAGCGATATCCAAAAATGCTTTATCTTATCCAGTGAAATGCCAGCACCTCCGTCAGACAGGAGACAGCAGTAGCTAAGGTTTACAGTAGAGTGCAAACACACCCCCAGCCTCATGAAGAAACAGCTCACATTAGAATAAAGCAAGCCTTTCACAAACTCCTATTCTATCACTCAGTATGAAGAGACAAAGAAAGAGGGGGAGGTAAGAAATGAAAAGGAAGGAGGGCAGAGATTCGGGACAAGAAAACAACCATACCTGTACCTCTTCAAAGTGCCAGGCCGTGTAACAGCCAATGGGCTCCTTGGGCTTATTCAGAGAGGTGCAACGGTAAAAGGGATATGCCACTCTAAATACAACCCAACTACATAGGACCCACAGTCAGCATGTGTGTCATCTCTGCCTGTCTGCGTGCTGTTTTCTGACGAGGTGCGAGTGTGTGCACATGAACATTAGAGGGAATTGGTGGTGCTGCAGTGCAGGGGAAGAGAAATACACAAAGAGAAAGGCACAGCAGAAAGAGGCACAGCAGAAAGAGCATTCAGAGCACAGCAGCTTCTCTTCTTGAGAAGGCACCCACCCTCCCACACACCATCATGCAACCGATAGAAACCCGACCATGGCCGAAACAAATGTGTGTGTGTGTGAGATTTGATCACGCAGGGCTAATATTATGCTAATGGATTCATTAATCAATGGCCAATGAGCCTTTTATCTGACAGCACAGAGCGCCAAGCCTGCTATGCCTCCATTCTGCCTATTGAGATAATAACATACCAGCTCTTCTCAGACTCTTATTGAAGAAGCAAAACACATGGTAATTTATCATTCTCATGAGGAAAATAATTTGAAGAACAATATAAAATCTCTACCACAAGTTTCAACTCGAGGGTAAATAATATGAACAATGAAAACACACCAGTCTACAGAGAGAGGAGGGTTAACTTTATACCTCCACCACCCAGGCAGGAGCAGTGTGTATGTAGTGTTAACGGTGTTGCTCAGCTGAAAAGCCAACTTTCATTTCAGAGCACGGCACATGATTTCCTCCTCGCTGGCTCCTCCCTCATGGATCTGTGGAGTAAACACAGGAAGAGAGCAGGCTCTGTTCCACGCCAGACCTGGGCGTTCCTGTGTAGCTCCTGCGGGGTCAAAAGTTTAACGTGGTTTAAATGTTACCTTTCCTCAGCCAATCGCAGCAGCTGAACTATGACACCTGCAAATAATTCCAGTCAAAAAGGTCTGATGCCAGTTTCACCACTACCCCCCCCCCCCCCATCCCCTTACTACTCCTTTTCTTTATTTACTCTGCCAATTTGGTTTGTTTGAGAATTTATGGGAAAAAGAGCATTTCCGACTGTGCAGAGAGAAAGAAGCACACGCAGTAGCTTTCAAATAAGAGGACGATTTGTCTTCATCACATATTACATCAGGTGACTCATGAGTTAAACACAGAATTCCCATAATTAAAAAGAAACACTACATTTATAGCTGCAAGTGGTGAACTTGATCAAATGCGTCAAATTAGGTCAATCCATTTATCTCCACGGAATGGGCACAATCGAATACAGTACATTACACTGTGGTCTACTGTACTGTCCAAACTTGTGAAACAGACCTCTGATTGGTTCAGATTTTGTCCGGCCAGGGCGGACTGACCCAATTTGAACTACTTTTCAGCGTCCATTGACATTCGGTGCTTAGTGGGTGAGCATGCTTGTTACAGTAAATGGAAAGAGGGTAGATTTCATGGTAGTAGGGATGGACATTTGAAATGATTTCACTATTCAAATTATATCCATACATTTTTGGGAGCTATCTGATGGGGATTTGCTCGAGCGACTCAGGAGCGAGTCGGTGCACACTGCTTGCTTTGAACACTAGATGACAGAAATAAAGAGTTATGAGCTTAACATAACAGTATGCCAGTGTAAGGGAGGACACTAGCCCGTGACCAAACTGATTTGTGACTACTATGATTTCCCAATGTAGCCAATTCAATTGCAGTAGTTCCATTACACATTTTTTAGTAATTCCATTTTCAACTTCGTAACAGAATTACAGTTTTAAAATCACTTATCTTTATATCAGTTAAAACAATACGATTGGTAGTTTGACCTTTACTTGTTACTTCTGTGAACTTTCATTATCCTGCCTCACGTGGGAGATTTTATTTTTAATGTTTTTATATAATCTTAAAAATATTTGAGTTTTTGGTAACCGAATAACAAGGTACAAGACAATGCTTCCTAAACTTACAGAACACAACTTTTTTTTAAACTAAATATAAAATATTAGTTGGCAGGGGTCTTTACTTCAACATTGTGATTTGATGCATTTCTAATACCTTAAGAATTTTTCTAAGAGCTTCCAAGATGGTGTAAGCAGTGGGATGTCTGTTTTGATGGTCTTGTCCCGTCTCTTGTATATATCGTTTTTCTTCGTATATATATTTTTTTATCTCAATTTCCATCTATGGACTGAACATACTCTTGTAACCCGCCTCACCCAATGTGGTATGGATCTGCTATTTTCTATACTTTAGAACTGGAACCCCCTTCAGAAGCTAGCCAGCTAACTAGCTACTAGTCAGTTAGCCACTGCTAGCGGTCATCACCGTCATCAACTCGGACATCAGTCAGCCTCAGCCCTGTCAACTCCTGCACAGCGCGATATCGGACTGTTTTTCCCTACCACATCTCTGGATTCCTACAGCAAACTCTGCACCTTTACACTGGAACGTCGCAGCTAGCTAACTGCTATCCGAGTGACTACTCATGGCTAACGTCGCCATCCCGAAAAATGCACCAGTTAGCCTGGAGCTAGGACCATCTCCCGGCTAGCCGAAGAGATCCATCAGCCAATTCCTGGGCTACAATACCTCTTTTGCCATTTGTCCTGGAACCCTTTACAGCCGACATGGGGCCCCGCCGATCCATCACAACTGGTCTGCCAACGTAACCGTCTGAGGGAGTTTCTACAGGCATCCCCCGCAGGCCCATCTGCTAGAACCGACCTGCTAGCTGTCTGCTCACCTAGCTACTCACTGGACCCTATGATAACTTGGCTACACATGTCTCTCCCTGCCTTGTCGATTGCTGTTTTGGTTAGTAATTTGTGTCTTATACCACTGTAGAGCCTCCAGCCCTGATCAATATTCCTTAGCTAGCCCTTATGTGACCGCACCTGGCTCACATCCTACCATACCCATGTCTGTACATTAGAGGTCGACCGATTAAATCGGAATGCTGATTAATTAGGGCCGATTTCAAGTTTTCATAACAATCGGGTATCGGTATTGTTGGGCGCCAATTTTCATTTTATTTTTTACACCTTTATTTAATCTTTATTTAACTAGGCAAGTCAGTTAAGAACACGTTCTTATTTTCAATGACGGCCTAGGAACGGTGGGTTTAACTGCCTCGTTCAGGGACAGAGACAGAGTTTCACATTGTCAGCTCGGGGGATCCAATCTTGCAACCTTACAGTTAACTAGTCCAACGCAATAACGACCTGCCTCGCTCTCATTGCACTCCACAATGAGACTGCCTGTTACGCAAATGCAGTAAGCCAAGGTAAGTTGCTAGCTAGCATTAAACTTATCTTATAAAAAACAATCAATCATAATCACTAGTTAACTACACATGGTTGATGATATTACTAGATATCATCTAGCGTGTCCTATGTTGTATGCTCAGTCAGATTATATGCAAGTATCAAAGTATCTGACTGAGCGGTGGTAGGCCGAAGCAGGCGCGTAAACATTCATTCAAACAGCAATTTCGTGCGTTTTGCCAGCAGCTCTTCGCTGTGCGTCAAGCATTGCACTGTTTATGACTATCAACTCCCGAGATGAGGCTGGTGTGACCGAAGTGGTGAAATGGCTGGCTAGTTAGTGCGCGCTAATAGCGTTTCAAACTTCACTTGCTCTGAGCCTTGGAGTGGTTGTTTCCCTTGCTCTGCATGGGTAACGCTGCTTCGATGTGGTGGCTGTTGTCGTTGTGCTGCTGGTTCGAGCCAGGGAAGAGCGAGGCAAGGGACGGAGGCTATACTGTTACACTGGCAATACTAAAGTGCCTATAAGAACATCCAATAGTCAAAGGTTAATGAAATACAAATGGTATAGAGGGAAATAGTCCTATAATAACTAACTACAACCTAAAACTTCTTACCTGGGAATATTGAAGACTCATGTTAAAAGGAACCACCAGCTTTCATAGGTTCTCATGTTGAGCAAGGAACTGAAACGTTAGCACATATTGCACTTTCACGTTCTTCTCCAACACTTTGTTTTTGCATTATTTAAAACAAATTGACCATGTTTCATTATCTACTTGAGGCTAAATAGATTTAATTGATGTATTATCTTAAGTTAAAATAAGTGTTAATTCAGTATTGTTGTAATTGTCATTATTACAAATACATTTTTTAAATTTAATTTAAAAATCTGCCGATTAATCATTATCGGCTTTTTTGGTCCTCCAATAATCGGTATCGGCGTTAAAATCATAATCGGTCGACCCCTACTGTACATTATGCCTTGAATCTATTCTTCCGTGCCCAGTAACCTGTTCCTTTAACTCTGTTCCGAATGCACTAGACGACCAGCTCTTTTAGCCGTACTCTTATCCTACTCCTCCTCTGGTGATGTAGAGGTTAACTCAGGCCCTGCCAACCCCCAGCATCACTCCCATTCCCCAGGCACTCTCATTTGTTGACTTCTGTAACCATAAAAGCATTGGTTTCATGCATCTCAACATTAGAAGCCACCTCCCTAAGTTTGTTTTATTCACTGCTTTAGAACACTCCGCCAACCCGGATGTCCTAGCCGTGTCTGAATCCTGGTTTAGGAAGTCCACCAAAAATCCTGAAATTTCCATCCCTAACTATAACATTTTTCGACAAGAAAGAACTGCCAAAGGGGGCAGAGTTGCGCTCTACTGCTCTGTCATACTATCTAGGTCTGTGCCCAAACAAGTCAAGCTTCTACTTTAAAAAAAAAATTTAAAAAAAAAAAAACCCACCTTTCCAGAAACAAGTCTCTCACCGTTGCCGCTTGTTATAGACCCCCTTCAGCCCCCAGCTGTGCCCTGGACACCATATGTGAATTGATCTCTCCCCATCTATCTTCAGAGTTCATACTATTAGGGGACCTAAACTGGGACATGCTTAACACCCTGGCCGTCCTACAATCTAAGCTAGATCCCCATAATCTCACGCAAATCAAAGGAACCTACCAGGTACAACCCTAAATCCATAACCATGGGCACCCTCTTAGATATCATCCTGACCAACTGGCCCTCTAAATACACCTCTGCTGTCTTCAACCAGGATCTCAGTGATCACTGCCTCATTGCCTGCATGCGTAATGGGTCCGAGGTCAAACAACCACCCCTCACTGTTAAAACGCTCCCTAAAACACTTCAGTGACCAGGCCTTCCTAATCGACCTGGCCCGGGTATCCTGGAAGGATATTGACTCATCCCGTCAGTAGAGGATGTTTGGTTGCTCTTCAAAAGTGCTTAAATAAGCATGCCTCATTCAAGAAAATGTAGAACTAAGAACAGATAAGGCCCTTGGTTCACCCCAGACTTGACTGCCCTTGACCAGCACAAAAACATCCTGTGGTGTTCAGCATTATCATCGAATAGCCCCCGCGATATGAGACTTTTCAGGAAAGTTAGGAACCAATATACTCAGTCAGTTAAGAAAGCTAAGGCTAGCTTTTTCAAATAGATATTTGCTTCCTGTAGCACTAACTCCCACATTTCTTGGGACACTAAAGTCAATGAGAATAAGAGCACCTCCTCCCAGCTGCCCACTGCACTGTGGATAGGAAACACTCACCACCGATAATCAATCATTTCAATAAGCATTTTTCCACAGCTAGCCATGCTTTCCACCTGGCTACCCCTACCCCGGCCAACATCTTAGCACCCCCTGCAGCAACTTGCCCAAACCCCCGCTTCACCCAAATCCAGAGAGCGGATGTTCTGAAAGGGCTGTAAAATCTGGATCCTACAAATCTGCTGGGCTAGACAATTTGGACCCCCTCCAAAAATTATCCACCGAAATTATTCTAACCTTTATTACTAGCCTATTCAACCTCTGGGGATCTCAGACGATACAAAAGAGAAAAGCTGCTGCGGTTATACCCCTCTTCAAAAAGGGGGAGACACTCAGACCCAACCTGTTATAGACCTATCTTCATCCTGCCTTTCTAAAATCTTCAAAAGCCAAGTTAAAATCAACAGATCACTGACCATTTAGAATCCCACCGTACAGTCTCCACTATGCAATCTGGTTTCCGAGCTGGTCATGGGATCCACCTCAGCCACGCTCAGGGTCCTAAGCGATATAACCGCCATCGATTGAAGTCCGTACTGTGCAGCCGTCTTCATCAACTTGGCCAAGGCATTCGACTCTGTCAATCACAGCATTCTTATCGGCAGACTCAATAGCCTTGGTTTCTCAAATGACTGCCTCGACTGGTTCACCAACTACTTCTCAGACAGAGTTCAGTGTGTCAAATTGGAGGGCCTGTTGTCCGGACCTCTGGCAGTTTATGGGGGGGTGCCACAGGGTTCAATTCTCAGGTCGACCCTTTTCTCTGTATATATCAATGATGTCGCTCTTGCTGCTGGTGATTCTCTGATCCACCTCTACAGAGACGACACCATTCTGTAAACATCTGGCCCTTCTTTGGACACTGTGCTAACAAACCTCAAACAGAGCTTCAACACCATACAACACTCCTTCCGTGGACTCCAACGGTTTTTAAATGGTAGTAAACCTAAGTGCATGCTCTTCAACCGTTTACGGCCTGCACCCTCCCGCCCGACTAGCATCACTACTCTGGACGGTTCTGACCTAGCATGTGGACAACTACAAATACCTAGGTGTCTGGTTAAACTGTAAACTCTCCTTCGACTCACATCAAGCATCTCCAATCCAAAATTCAATCTAGAATCGGCTTCCAATTTCGCAACAAAGCCTCCATCGCTCACGCTGCCAAACATACCCTTGTAAAACTGACTATCCTACCGATCCTTGACTTCGGCGATGTAATTTATAAAAATATCCTCTAACTCTACTCAGCAAACTGGATGTAGTCTATCACAGTGCCATCCGTTTTATCACCAAAGCCCAAATTACTACCCACCACTGCGACCTGTATGCTCTCATTGGCTGGCCCTCATTACATATTCGTCACCAAACCCACTGGCTTCAGGCCATCCATAAGACTTTGCTAGGTAAAGCCCTGCCTTATCTCAGCTCACTGGTCACCATAGCAACACCCACCCATAGCACGTGGTCCAGCAGGTATATTGCACGGGTCATCCCCAAAGCAAACACTTCCTTTGGCTGCCTTTCCTTCCGGTTCTCTGCTGCCAATGACAAATGAAAAACAAAAAAAATACAACAAACAAAATTCACTGAAGCTGGAGTCTTAGCTCTCCCTCTCTAACTTTTAGCATCAGCTGTCAGAGCAGCTTACCAATCACTGTACACAGCCAATCTGTAAATAGCACACCCAACTACCTCATCCACATATTGTTACTTACCCTATTGCACCCCAGTATCTCTACTTGCACATATATCACTCCAGTATTAATGTGAAATTGTAATAATTTTTCACATCTACAGCCTATTTATTGCCTACCTCCCTACATTTGCACACAATGAACATAGATTTTTCTATTCTGTTATTGACTGTACGTTTGTTTATGTGCAACTGTTGTTTTTGTCGCACTGCTTTGCTTTATCTTGGCCAGGTCGCAGTTGTAAATGAGAACTTGTTCTTAACTGGCCTACCTGGTTAAATAAAGGTGAAATAAAGACAATAACAAAGCCACCGTCTAATTTTTAATATGAAAAACAGTGGGGAAAGATTTTTTATTTTATAGCTTTGCCTTAATTTCTCCTCCAAAAATGGACTTCCTGCTTTCAATTGACATGCACCCATGACTTCACATGTTGGTGCTTATAGGTCCTTTTACATGGAAATGACCATAAAATCCACCTATCATGTTGGTTCTAAGAACTACACAGGATTACAAATCCTGTGCAAATGCCCATTCAAGTATGGCAGGATTAATTAATTAATGTTCTACAAAAAGGCAGCTGAGGAACATTCAGCTTTCACCACCCATTTAGAATAGTGAAGTGTCAAAGGGCATTTGTTCTGGCTTGCACTTTAAAATATAACCTCTGACATGGGTTTAGTTCAAAAGGAGTCTCTACATGTTGGTGTTTCATCAGGTATATTAATATAAAGTATGATGGCAGAGCCTCCCGATGTTGGGGGCCTCTTTTGCGCATAGGGAAAGAAAGCTTCATTTGCCAGGCTAGTAGCAATACGGGAACGGAAAAAAATAAAAGACTCGAGACTAAACAGGAAATTATTCCTCTGCAATAGGATCCCTATCTGCACATCTGAGCCATTAACCTTTGACAATAGGGACCTGTCAAAGCACTAGTAGAGTCCAGACTCCTGGTACAGATCATCAGTTGAGGTGCATGAATGCAGAGCCAAGACCACCCAAATGGGTTTGCTCCTGTGTTATCATTGCTCTACATCTGTGGGGAAAATGACAGCAGTGCTGGCCTGCTCTTAAAACATGGATCGACAGGTATCGGAAAGCAACCCTTGGATTGGGTGTTGCCATAAACCACATGAAGAGTGACATCACGGTAACAACTGAGCAGAAGTGGCAAGGGTGGGAATATGTTAATATATTACCCCCCACTAAGACGTACAGTGTGGGGTGGGGGGGTATTTGATCCCCTGCTGATTTTGTACGTTTGCCCACTGACAAAGAAATGATCCTTCTACAGTGGAGGGAGTTGAAAGTCCGTGTTGCCCAGCAACAGCCACAAAACATCACTGCTCTAGAGGAGATCTGCATGGAGGAATGGCCCAAAATACCAGCAACAGTGTGTAAAAACCTTGTTTTCTGTAAGTCTTCACATTTGACCTCCGTTATATACCCTTTGTTGGCAATGACAAAGTATTGAGATAAACTTTTGTTATTGACCAAATACTTATTTTCCACCATAATTTGCAAATAAATTCATTAAAATCCTACAGTGATTTTCTGGATTTTCTTTTCTCATTTTGTCTGTCATAGTTGAAGTGTACCTATGATGAAAATTACAGGCCCCTCTCATCTTTTTAAGTGGGAGAACGTGCACAATTGGTGGCTGACTAAATACTTTTTTGCCCCACTGTATAATTTTAATGGTAGGTTTATTTGAAGAGTGAGACAGAATAACAACAAAAATCCAGATAAACTTGTCAAATTTTATAAATTGATTTTCATTTTAATGAGGGATATAAGTATTTGACCCCTCTGCAAAACATTACTTTGTGATTGCCAACAAGGGCTTTGCCACAAAGTACTGAGGTCAGACGTTTCTTGTAGTTGGCCACCAGGTTTGCACACATCTCAGGAGGGATTTTGTCCCACTCCGCTTTGCAGATCTTCTCCAAGTCATTAAGGTTGAGGTTGACGTTTGGCAACTCGAACCTTCAGCTCCCTCCACAGATTTTCTATGGGATTAAGGTCTGGAGACTGGCTAGGCCACTCCAGGACCTTAATGTGCTTCTTCTTGAGCCACTCCTTTGTTGCCTTGGCCGTGTGTTTTGGGTCATTGTCATGCTGGAATACCCATCCACGACCCATTTTCAATGCCCTGGCTGAGGGAATGAGGTTCTCACCCAAGATTTGACGATACATGGCCCTGTCCATCGTCCCTTTGAAGCGGTGAAGTTCTCCTGTCCCTTTAGCAGAAAAACAGCCTCAAAGCATAATGTTTCCACCTCCATGTTTGACAGTGGGGATGGTGTTCTTGGGAGTCATAGGCAGCATTCATTCCTCCTCCTCCAAACACAGCGGGTTGATGCCAAAGAGCTCCATTTTGGTCTCATCTGACCACAACACTTTCACCCACTGGTCCTCTGAATCATTCAGATGTTCATTGGCAAACTTCAGACGGGCATGTATATGTGCTTTCTTGAGCAGGGGGACCTTCCGGGCTCTGCAGGATTTCAGTCCTTCACGGCGTAGTGCGTTACCAATTGTTTTCTTGGTGACTATGGTCCCAGATGCCTTGAGATCATTGACAAGATCCTCCTATGTAGTTATGGGCTGATTCCTCACCATTCTCATGATCATTGCAACTCCACGAGGTGAGATCTTGCATGGAGTCCCAGGCAGAGGGAGATTGACAGTTATTTTGTTTTTCTTCCATTTGCGAATAATCGCACTAACTGTTGTCACCTTTTCACTAAGCTGCTTGGCGATGGTCTTGTAGCCCATTCCAGCCTTGTCTAGGTCTACAATCTTGTCCCTGACATCCTTGGAGAGCTCTTTGGTCTTGGCCATGGTGGAGAGTTTGGAATCTGATTGATTGCTTCTGTGGACAGGTGTCTTTTATACAGGTAACACACTGAGATTAGGAGCACCCCTTTAAGAGTGTGCTCCTAATCTCAGCTCGTTACCTGTATGAACGACACCTGGGAGCCAGAAATCTTTCTGATTGAGAGGGGGTCAAATACTTACTTCCCTCATTAAAATGCAATTTATAACATTTAACATTTTATTTTTGACATCTTTTTCTGGATTTTTTTTGTTTGTTATTCTGTCTCACTGTTCAAATAAACCTACCATTAAAATTATTAACTGATCATTTGTCAGTTGGCAAACGTACAAAATCATCAGGGGATCAAATACGGGCAAGGTGGCAGTGTAGCAGTTGAGAAGTTAATCCAGAACTTACTCCTCTCTGCCCACATGAGAAAAAGCATCTGGTAACACCCCCCCCCCCCCCCCCCGCCCCTTTTCTTCCCAAACTTTAGAAAGAGGGGGCCCTAAACAAAACACAAATAGTCTTGCTAACAATTTACAATGGTAACAAAACCAGGGCAGGGAGCTACCCTCCCATTTGGTTGTTCAGGTGAACCAGTTTTACAAGCAAGGGAGAGAAAGTAGAGACGGGTGGAAGAGAGCTGTGCAACCCCCTTCCCCCTCCTTCTTTACAACATAAAACTGTTACAAAGCCTTGCTGGTTATAAATTGGAATTTGGTGCAATGATTGCTTCAGGCTGCACGTTTAGCCTTCATAAGTGTGGATGGCTCACATACGGCAGAATTACCCCTGCATTTGGGTATTACCTCAGAGTTGAACAAGAGGTGAATGGGGGAATGATTTAATACGAAGTGATAGACTAGGGCTTGGTGGTTTCCATTGAAGGAAATTCTGCCGTTTAAGTTGCTCTGCAGTTCCTACACATCCGGTATTTAACTCACTGTCAGAAATGTAGTCCTAAATAATTCAACCAGCTAACCTGTTACGGGTATTTGTTGAGATGTGGGGCTTTGGTTCCCCTCAGGTGTGCGTTGACATGCAGTGATACAGTCTACGGTCACCACATGAATGACTGACCTTGAGCTTGTTGTACAGGACTGTATCGTCACGGAAATGTAGCGTCATACAACCTGATGCTACTTTAGCGCTCTCGCCAAAGAAGAACCAGAAGTAAAATGTTAACTCAAAAAAGGTGTAAAACTGTATATAAAAATTTTAAAAAGTTAACTTATACGAAACAAAAATATAAAACGCAACATGTAAAGTGTTGGTCCCATGTTTCATGAGGTGAAATAAAAGAAGCTGAGGGAGTGTGTAATTGGCATGCTGACTGCAGGAATGTCCACCAGAGCTGTTGCCAGAGAATTTAATGTTCATTTCTCTACCATAAGCTGCTTCCAACATTGTTTTAGAGAATTTGGCAGTACGTCCAAACAGCCTCACAACCGCAGGGTACGAGTAACCACACCAGCCCAGGACCTCCACATTCAGCTTCAGGATCATCTGAGACCAGCCACCCGGAGAAACTGAGGAGTATCTCTGTCTGTTATGAAGCCCTTTTGCAGGGGAAATCAAATTCTGATTGGGGAGCCAGGCCCATTCAGTGGGAGGGCCGATGCACTCCCAGGCCCACCCATGGCTGCGCCCCTTCATATTCATGTGAAATCCATTGAATAGGGCCTAATGAATTTATTACCCTTATATGAACTGTAACTCAGTAAAATTGTTGCAAAATGTATTTTTGTTCAATATACTATGACTGAGATGTGGTTGTCGTATTTAGCTACCTTATGATGAAAGCACTTTACTGCAAGTCACTCTGGATAAGAGTGTCTACTAAATTACTAATATTTAAATGTTTCAAGTTAATGATCACATGCACAAGTACAGCAAAATGCCTTCCTTGCAATCTCCAAACCCAACAATGCAGTAATCAACATCAATATAGCACTAACAATAAACACAAGGCAGAACAAAAACACATGAGAAATAAAAATGAGAACACAGAAAAGCAAGAAGCTATATACAGGGTCAGTTCCAGTACCATATTTACAATGTGCAGGGATACTGGAGTGATAGAGGTATATACAGTACGTATAGGGATAAGGTGACTAGGCATCAGGATGTACAATAAAAAGAGTAGCAAAAGTGTAAATGAAGATTGTGTGTGTGTAGTCAGTATGTGTGTGTGTGCACGCGTAGAGTCCTGTGAGTGTGAAGAGGGCATGTAAACGTTTAAATAAAATACAAGCGTAAACTAAGATCGTCCGTGCAGCCAATTTGTTAGCAATTTTGCAAAGTTATGGCTTTGGGATAGACGCTGTTCAGGAGCCTGTTTGTGTCAGTCTTGATGCACCGGCAATTTCGAAGCGGAGACAACAGTCTATGGCTAGGGTGGTTGGAGTCTAATGATTTTCTGGGCCTGATATAGAGGTCCTGGATGGCAGGGAGCTCAGCCCAAGTGATGTACTGAGCTGTCTGCACCACAATCTGTTCGCCCATGCAATCCAGGGCGGTGCTGTTGCCATACCAAGCAATGATGCAGCCAGTCAAGACGCTCTCAAATGATGCAGCTGTAGAACTTTGAGGATTTGTGTAAACATTGTGTAACCCAAGTGTGACTTAAACCAAACAAGAAAATTACACTTAACTCCACAAGAGAAAAAGCCTACCTATTCCAAGTTAATAAGGATCACCTACAGGGATAATTCAGGATTTTGACAATGAAACCCTTTATCTACTTCCCCAGAGTAAGATTCATTTGTCTCTGAATGCAGTTTGGGGGAGGGGCTTGCCTGTTTTGCATTAATACGTGTCACATATCAGTTTGCAAACAATGTAAAAAAATATATATAATTTAGTTAATAAAGCCGCAAACACTCTTTTTTGCTTTCTTGAGTAAGGCAGCTCCAAAAATGCAGGCGTTTCAGCCTAGCTCAGTGCTTTCTGTCATGGGGCAAAACAGCAGAAAATAGAGCGTTGCGCTGTGATTGGGCCAGTGTTCTGTCACTCATGGGGACACTACGTCATCGCCAAGTCTAAGGGTAGAGCTAGAAAATTCTAGCCCCGTCGGTGCTGCCATAGAGCTACATTAGAAGTGCCCACCCAAGAAGGCTCAAGGTCAGTGGCCACAGATAAAATGACGTCAAATCAAGTTATATGTACAGCAGCTTTGGTTGGACTGATCATGTCAACATCATACTTGCAAAATCTTAGCTAGTAGTCGACATCATGAATCAAGTCGACAATCTACTGGCAAATCATTTTTTATTCCTTGTTATTTGAAAAGAAGTAATGAAGAGAAACTATAGCTAAAACGTATCGGTGCGCATCGGCCATAAACATGACAAGTTGGAAATTGCTCATTTAACAATGAGTCGTTTGCAAAGCAATCTCTAGCCTGCCATTCAGTGGAGTGGCTGTGTGGTCCCAAATCTGGGATTAAGGGGCTCTTTTCCAAGTTTAAAATGATAAATAGGGATGGATGATACCAATGCTGGCATTTTTAACTTCTTCGGGATAGGGGGCACTCTTAGTTTTTGGATAAAAAACGTTCCCGTTTTAAACAAGATATTTTGTCACGAAAAGATGCTCGACTATGCATGTAATTGACAGCTTTGGAAAGACAACATTGACGTTTCCAAAACTGCAAAGATATTATCTGTGAGTGCCACAGAACTGATGGTACAGGCGAAACCAAGATGAAACTTCAAACAGGAAGTGAGCAAAATTTGAGGCGCTGTATTCCATTGTGTCCTTATATGGCTGTGAATGCGCCCTGAACGAGCCTACACTTTCTGCCGTTTCCCCAAGGTGTCTGCAGCATTGTGACGTATTTGTAGGCATATCATTGGAAGATTGGCCATAAGAGACTACATTTACCAGGTGTCCGCCCGGTGTCCTTTGTCGAAATTGGTGCGTAATCTTCAGCTTCAAGCATTCTTCCATGTGATTCAGAGGAGAAAGCAGACTTCCACGAACGATATCATCGAAGAGATATGTGAAAAACACCTTGAGGATTGATTCTAAACAACGTTTGCCATGTTTGTCGATATTATGGAGTTAATTTGGAAAAAAGTTCGGCGTTTTGATGACTGAATTTTCGGGTTTTTTTGGTAGCCAAACGTGATGTACCAAACGGAGCGATTTCTCCTATACAAAGAATCTTTTTGGACAAACTGAACATTTGCTATCTAACTGAGAGTCTCCTCATTGAAAACAACCGAAGTTCTTCAAAGGTAAATGATTTTATTTGAATGCTTTTCTTGTTTTTGTGAAAATGTTGCCCGCTAAATGCTACGCTAGTTATCAATACTGTTACACAAATGCTTGTTTTGCTATGGTTGAAAAGCATATTTTGAAAATCTGAGATGACAGTGTTGTTAAGCTAATATCGTCTGATTCCGATATGTTCACCGATGTATCGTCCATGTTTATCTTAACGTCCGATGTGCAAAACCGATGTGCATACGTATATAAAAAGGTACAGGGCTCCGGGCAGCCGAGCGGAAATGGAGGAAAACTCGCCTCCCTGCGGACCTGACATCCTTTCACTCCCTCCTCTCTACATTTTCCTCTTCTCTCTCTGCTGCTAAAGCCACTTTCTACCACTCTAAATTCCAAGCATCTGCCTCTAACCCTAGGAAGCTCTTTGCAACCTTCTCCTCCCTCCTGAATCCTCCTCCCCTCCCCCTCCTCCCTCTCTGCAGATGACTTCGTCAACCATTTTGAAAAGAAGGTCGACGACATCCGATCCTCGTTTGCTAAGTCAAACGACACCGCTGGTTCTGCTCACACTGCCCTACCCTGTGCTCTGACCTCTTTCTCCCTCTCTCTCCAGATGAAATCTCGCGTCTTGTGACGGCCGGCCGCCCCTACAACCTGCCCGCTTGACCCTATCCCCTCCTCTCTTCTCCAGACCATTTCCGGAGACCTCCTCCCTTACCTCACCTCGCTCATCAACTCATCCCTGACCGCTGGCTACGTCCCTTCCGTCTTCAAGAGAGCGAGAGTTGCACCCTTCTGAAAAAACCTACACTCGATCCCTCCGATGTCAACAACTACAGACCAGTATCCCTTCTTTCTTTTCTCTCCAAAACTCTTGAACGTGCCGTCCTTGGCCAGCTCTCCCGCTATCTCTCTCAGAATGACCTTCTTGATCCAAATCAGTCAGGTTTCAAGACTAGTCATTCAACTGAGACTGCTCTTCTCTGTATCACGGAGGCGCTCCGCACTGCTAAAGCTAACTCTCTCTCCTCTGCTCTCATCCTTCTAGACCTATCGGCTGCCTTCGATACTGTGAACCATCAGATCCTCCTCTCCACCCTCTCCGAGTTGGGCATCTCCGGCGCGGCCCACGCTTGGTTGCGTCCTACCTGACAGGTCGCTCCTACCAGGTGGCGTGGCGAGAATCCGTCTCCACACCACGTGCTCTCACCACTGGTGTACCCCAGGGCTCTGTTCTAGGCCCTCTCCTATTCTCGCTATACACCAAGTCACTTGGCTCTGTCATAACCTCACATGGTCTCTCCTATCATTGCTATGCAGACGACACACAATTAATCTTCTCCTTTCCCCCTTCTGATGACCAGGTGGCGAATCGCATCTCTGCATGTCTGGCAGACATATCCGTGTGGATGACGGATCACCACCTCAAGCTGAACCTCGGCAAGACGGAGCTGCTCTTCCTCCCGGGGAAGGACTGCCCGTTCCATGATCTCGCCATCACGGTTGACAACTCCATTGTGTCCTCCTCCCAGAGCGCTAAGAACCTTGGCGTGATCCTGGACAACACCCTGTCGTTCTCGACTAACATCAAGGCGGTGGCCCGTTCCTGTAGGTTCATGCTCTACAACATCCGCAGAGTACGACCCTGCCTCACACAGGAAGCGGCGCAGGTCCTAATCCAGGCACTTGTCATCTCCCGTCTGGATTACTGCAACTCGCTGTTGGCTGGGCTCCCTGCCTGTGCCATTAAACCCCTACAACTCATCCAGAACGCCGCAGCCCGTCTGGTGTTCAACCTTCCCAAGTTCTCTCACGTCACCCCGCTCCTCCGCTCCCTCCACTGGCTTCCAGTTGAAGCTCGCATCCGCTACAAGACCATGGTGCTTGCCTACGGAGCTGTGAGGGGAACGGCACCTCAGTACCTCCAGGCTCTGATCAGGCCCTACACCCAAACAAGGGCACTGCGTTCATCCACCTCTGGCCTGCTCGCCTCCCTACCACTGAGGAAGTACAGTTCCCGCTCAGCCCAGTCAAAACTGTTCGCTGCTCTGGCCCCCCAATGGTGGAACAAACTCCCTCACGACGCCAGGACAGCGGAGTCAATCACCACCTTCCGGAGACACCTGAAACCCCACCTCTTTAAGGAATACCTAGGATAGGATAAAGTAATCCCTCTCACCCCCCCCCCTGAAAAGATTTAGATGCACTACTGTTCCACTGGAGGTCATAAGGTGAATGCACCAATTTGTAAGTCGCTCTGGATAAGAGCGTCTGCTAAATGACTTAAATGTAAATGTTAAATGTAAATGTACATGGCATAATATTTTGCTCTATACGTGCAACACAGCATTCCTAAACTAGCCCACAATATCTGCTGTGTGGATCGAGCAGTCAACAAGTCAAGCAGTCATTTTAAAGAGTAACAAAATGTCAGCGAGAGAACTCTAGGGCGAAATCCATTAAAGCCCAAATTGAATTCATTGCCCTTGAAAATCAACTGTTCTGTCGTGGGTGATGTTGGCATTCACCAACTGGTCGAGCACCGTTTAACACTACCAAGTGCGCTATTTATCCGATGATGCCCTACCGGAGTTACACAGTAATAGCGTCACTGCTATTAGCATCCCGACATACATAGTATGGAACGTTGTTTGCATGTCAAAAAAGATACAGTAGCACTGTCAAAGCAGTACAACAAAAAAAGTCAGCAAACACCGGCCATGAATGATGTTTACAATACTGTGTTGGTAATAAAGCATCATTTGTTCGACTGAAACTTATGGGGTACCTAGCTAGCACCAATACTTTTATTTTGAAGGCAAATCGCAAAGTCCACTTTTGTGGCTAATCCTTATTGTGGCTAGCTTCAAAGATATGTCAGTCCACAATTAATCAAATAGAACAGTCTTATAAATTTGGGATATTTTAGATGGTACCTATCTATATAGTTAGCCATCTACAGCTACTGAAACAGATTGTCGTATTGCTATGTTTTTGGGGAAGAACGTTGTTTACATCCATGAGCTAGCTAGCTTTTTTAAATTGCCAGCACTGTAGGTGCGCGAGACACCTTTACCAGCATCATAGCATACGTATAGATGAAATACAAATGAGTGTAATAACTACTTACAAAAATGTTTGACGTGCAGTCATATTCAGGTCCTGATTGGTCAAATAGTGTTATTTGACACGACAAATAATATATTTTTTGACATGCAAAGACCCCCAAAAAAATCCTGGTTGAGAATGAAACGACTGAAAAACAAAAACGGCACAGCAAGTAAGTGAGAGAAATAGGTTTGATGATGTTTTACTGGTAATGGGGACATACGTAAATGACAACAAAATAACTTTTTGGTCAGTGTGGTGTGTGTGTGCAACTTTAATTTAACTAGGCAAGTCTGTTAAGAACAACTTTTATTTACAATGACGGCCTACCCCAGCCGCCCCATGGGACTCCCAATCACAGCCAGATGATACAGTGATACAGTCTGTATTTGAATCAGGGACCGTAGTGACGCCTCTTGCACCGAGATGCAGTGGCTTAGACCGCTGCATCCATGCGTGTGTGTTTGCTATACTAGAATTCTTAAAAAGGCCGCTCAAGTTTTAAATATCCTATTTGGGTTTTTTTTTGGCAAGGGAAATATTGGATTTCGGTATCGGCCAAAAATATATCGGTGCATCACTAATGATAAACATTCAACATTGGCTATGATTTGTGCCGCGCTCAAAACAACCGTTAACTCGGAACTGTGAAAAATTGACTTCAGTGAGTGCAAGACAACTGGGAAGTCCGTAATAAAACGAGCTCCGACTGCGAAAATACATTTTGAACAGTCATCCAATTCAGAATTGTAAATCCAGCCACTTTCTGGAGCTATGACCTGAAGATCAATGATGTCATCATGATTCAACCTCATTTCTCTCACCCTAATAATTTGGTCTGTTTACCCCTCTTAATTTCACCTACTGTTCTGACTTGGTGGCGCACATGTAGCCTATAACCCGTTTTAGAGAAATGTAACCATTGAATATTGTAGGAGCTTTTATTATTGTCTGCTTATATGCCCCCTTTATTTATCCTACGGTTCTGACTTGGTGTACAGGGAGAACACTAAGAACGGCCCATGTTCTATATTCTGTTGCTGTGCATTTCAGAAGTGCTAAACAAATAGTCAATATAATTACGTCCGTCCTAGCTCGCTCATTAATGTCTAAATCTAAATTACGGATTGCCTCTTATTCGCTTGTCGTCCCCTTATGCCATAGTTCAATTGTCATTAGAAACCACATTTGTTTAAGCAAGTCAGCCATATCAGCTATGTTTTTTTTTAAGGCAGTAAATGAGGCAGAATTAACTGTTTTGCTGAAAGTGTATCGGTGGTAAAATGTTGGGACAGCTTTATGTAGGCCGTTTGTGGGTACCATTTGTCACCGTTATAGTGCAATTCATGTATCGATTAGTTTTGTGTAGTGGCTTTGCTGGCATGCATCCCACTTGTTTTTGTTTGTTACCCAACCAAGATTTACATGCTTAAATCACCTTTGTTTAGCACAATTGCTAACTAGCGTTATCGCAATGACGAAGTCTATGGTAACTGCTATTGTGCTAGTAGATACCATATACTTCCAGGTATTGTGGTAACGCTAGTTAGCATTGGCTACCTTCAACTTCCCTCATACTGGATGCAGAGACAAAAATGTTATCCATGAGTTAATTTGACTGGGGAAATATTGCCCAAATCCTAATGTAGCCTTTCCATTTAAGCTCCTCACTACCGCTCCTCTTTTACCCTAAAAGAAGAAAAAAAAAGTACAGGCCAAGGAATCAAAATTCCAATTAGGAAAACAATCAGGCTTTCCTTTCAGCTCGCTGTGTCATCAAGAGCCCTTCCGCAGCCACTACTCCGCTCTCCCCACTATTCATCTTGTTAATGCCACACACACACCAAATACCTTTGATCTAACATCCTCTCTCAGTAACACACACACCCCTTACGACACACTAAAAGAATGCCATCTATTCAGACATCAATGGAGCAAAAATGCAGCGTGACAAAGACAAGAGTGGAGGTAGTTATCAAAAAGGGCCTCGCCACCACACAAAAAGGGCCTCGCCACCACACAAAAAGGGCCTCGCCACCACACAAAAGGTGATGAGGCATTCGCTTATTTTCCCGCTCATTCTTATTGATGGAAGTAAAAGTCCACGCTTTCAGAGGTGGCAAGGATGAGGGCGATTTTCTTATACTAACAATTAAATAAGGCCAAGAATGCTCTTTCAAATCCTAGTCTAACTGCTGACAAACACCAACTCAAAAACACACCAACAGTATCCAATCAATATGCCATGAAAATCATTCGATTGGTTCATCTGCTACAAAGCTCTGACACCACATAGAGAGATGTTCCCGCTCCCATGAGACGAAGCCCGTTAATGAGAACACAGTAGCAAAACGGACAAAGAGCAAAAGCAATGCATCCAAGTCACTTCAGCCCATCTGTAGTCAAAGAATCTCCCAGAAGATTGATTCATTGTTAATGCAGCCTGACACCCTGTGTGTGACAGAAAGGGAGAGAGAAAAAGGGGGATACAACAGGGGCTCCATTTGTTAAGAATATGAGTAGCAGCAGCAGTTCATTGGGTAATTTCCCACAGTGGCCACTGTTCCCCTCCTACAAACATACTAACACATATAGGCCTACACTGCTAGAGAAGATGTAAGTGTGCATTACATTTAATTAGGCCTATTTATTTATCATGAATAAATCATCTCAAAATTAAGAGACCATGAAGACCACCCGGTAAATAGGCTAGCTCAGTGGCCTTATCCATACTCCATGCCAACAAGCCAAAAAAAAGAAAACACACACATTCACATGATACCATGCTCGCCAGACTTACATGTCACATGTGTGGGTAGTAGTGTGGAGGAGAAAGGATGTGTTATAACTCAGGTCTCAAGCTTTTCTTGGTCAGGTCACATTGTTAGGAAAAACTCCTGACCCTAATTAGAAAACTGACAGATAGACATGGCTTATAACACAACCCCCATCTTCTAAACCAATACCCAAAGCATGCATGTGATTGAATAGTTATTCTATGGCAGATTTCATTTAAATTTGCCCCCCCCCCTTCAAAAAAATAAAAATGTCCGAAGTCAGACACAGAGCATTGAGTCTTGCAAGACGAGATGGGTAGGTCCTCCTCCTGTATATGTGTGCGTATAGGTGCTTGTGATTCACGTGTTCTGCCAGCAAGCAAAGACTGACTGCACACACCTAGACCTGAACCTTACAAATCCAAGCGACATGACTCACGCTCCATTGTCTGTCGAGTTACATGAGCAAGCTCTCGGAAGAATGCTCCCTTACCTCCTCCGAAAGTGAATGTTCAGCATACACAGATATCAGTAGTTGTTAACCTTTAAAAAAAAAAAAAAAACTCAATGAGGAGTTTGCACTGCTGAGTACACCGTCTCGCTAACACACACTCCACACACACGAATTGATACTAACACCATGTCCCATCAAATGTCTACACTACAGTAAATTAAAATGTAGCCTGTGAACTTGAGACATATCGTGTCATAAGTAGCCTATTCTGTACCGGTGTGTGACATGTAGCATAGACTAGAGGGTTTCACGGGTGGCCTGGCGTCCGTATCCAACCCTCCCCTTTCCGTTGTACATAGTAGTGCTGGGTCATTAACCGTTACAATCACAGAGATACTTAACCTGCTAGACTACACAAATAGAAGAGTTCACTCACAGTCGAAATTAAATAGAATTGGTTCTGAACGTAGCCCATCAATTGCCCCTCGGATAAACTTTGTAACAAAAGAGTAGGTGGTATAAAAGCAGTCCGAAACCACGAGGAATGCACATTCAAAACGACAAAATTTGGTCTCGCATCAGCAGGTAGAAAGAACACTTCACACAACCTAAAATTCCGTAAATAAACGAACACGATCGGAACTAACGTTACAAGGTAGGTTAGTTGGTTGCACTGAGGTATACTAAGACGGGTGAAACCTCTACCTATTCCAAGTAACTCGGCACATCAGATCAACAGGAACATTTGCCACATGTTTAAACCCCAAATCAGTGTTACCAACAAAACACTTTAAAAACTTGAAAAGAAAACACCGACTATTAGCAGAAAAACTCACCCGCTTCAATGCATTCATTGGGTACACCACACCAGTTTCTTTTTTGCCACTATTAACTCTCCGCCATCTTCACCACTGTGCTTGTTTAAATGGGAAACACTCCCAAAGCGCAAGAAGCCAGGGGCGTATTCATTATGCCGATTATGTTGCAAAACGTTTCTTAAACGAAAGCAAATGGAACGAAATGGGGAGGGACCTACCTGAATTTGTCCAATAGAAACTCTCGTTTTGTTTTACAACGAACAATAGTGTTTCTATTGGCCAGATTTAGGTAGGTACCTTCCCATTGGCTGCACTTGTCCAATAGAAACGCTATTTTTCGTTGCAAAACGGAACATTTAGCAAATGTTTGGAGTACTGACTTATACAACCCAGCTTGCAACAGAGCGACAGGAATTCTGGGTAGGGTAGTTGTCTTCCTCCTCTATTAGCGTAAAGATGTATAGGCTTTTCTAAATATGGACTACACGTACACGAATTAAATAAACCTACCTATGAGACAGGCAGCAGCAATGCATTTATTTATAGCTCACCAAAGTAGCTCATGGAGATATGCATGATAACGGTGCACGTGGCCGTTGTGACATGCTATTTTCCATTAGGCCAAGTCAAACTATTTTCTTTATAGACACATCATTCTATGAGGTCTCAGAAATTGATATTGACAGGTCTAATGTTTCGGTCTGTAATTGTAACAAGGCTAGAATCACCCCCCAAATTTCATATAGGTCTACATATTTTCTTTGTTTGTATGATTGTTGGTTAATTTTTCAACATGGTCCGTTGTAACCATTGCGGGTTTCCAAGTATGACTATTTCAATTATGAGGGGGATATAAAACATGCATGTTATCTACTGACACACAAACCGGCCAACATCCATATGCCACATTGGGATTGGAGAGCAGCAGGTGGTCAGGGTACAATTTGCAATTATGTAGCAAACACTATGAAGTCAAATCGCCCTATAGGAGGATGAAGTGACTCGGGAGGCCCAACTGCCCTCTGGAGAAGAGCCACAGAAGATAGTGACGAATTTGTCTCTATGGTGATCTCTCAGCACACCAGTGTAGAATTTCAACTGTTCGGAGGGAGTCAGGGCTAAAGATGGAGGGAGGGAAGGGGGTAAGGAGAAGGGGTAGAAAGAGGGAATGGTTGGAGGATAGCGCCAGTGAGAAACAGTCTAACCACCCAGAGGTGCATCATCGTAAGACTTCCGGGAAACCGATCAAGCAAAACATTTTTAGTTAGTGGTTAATTTTATATATTCAAATGACTTAAGTAGTTGAACATGTTATTACTCCAACCTTATGAATGTGACAAACTGACACTGACACATTTTCATTTGTCAAAAATAACTATATCGAAGGAGTGCCTTCGATTTGATAGCCTGCACATGCGAAGTTCAGCGCGAGACAACTGTTAAACCCGATGACTTGTTTCTATGCATGAGCTTAGCTAGCCAACGTCACCATGACATCGCCTAAAAGCAATGTTCCCTGATTTTTTTTTTTTAGCACTGAACAAATTTCAGGTCTGCTGAGCACAAACTTGAATGTTATGAAAATTCTGTGCAACTTCCGGTGTGTTTCCTGTCGACACTGAGGCTGTACCCGCTTTAAGTGGTCAAGTAGGCTACTGTGGCTATTTGATCATAATGTAGGCCTACCAGAGTGGCCTACCATCAAAAACAATGGAGAAAATACACCCCATAACATTTTAACATGGAAATAGCTGTTCTATTGTTCAGTCTACAGTAGCAGCCAATGTGTGGTGTTCAATGTACGCCAACATTCCATGAACATTTGAAACAAACATGCAGGGCTTGACATTAACCTGTTAATAATCCACTTGTCCTGCAGACAAGGAGGTGACTGAAAATGTGTGATGCAAGAAACCACTTTACAAAATAAAATGGATAATTTTTTCCATACCATTATTACAGAGAATCAGACAAACTACGCTACCCTCTGCCTATTGGCTACACAATTTATTCAAGCCTGTCTCAAAATACACCGACCCTTTAAGACAAAAAAAAAAAAAACTCTTTGCCTGACTCACTATTCAAAAATGTCTAAAAATGCACACATTTTGTGCTCTTGTGGGAAGCAATCACTCCCCTATTGCTGTCTACAAATGATCTATAACTGGGCTAATAACTCACTAACTAGCGAAAGATATGAACAAAATGTACAAATGTCGCTACATGTAGCTCTCGCTTTGATCTTAAAATAAGTACATGTACTCACCACCGCTCATGCTGTAAAAACAGTCCAGTTCAAAGTGAATGCATATAGGCCTACTGCAGCTCTGATTGGTTATGGCACACCGGTCTGTGTAGACTGTAGAGTATGGGCCTGAGTCTTGCCTGTCAATGCAATATAATCCTACTCAGATGCTTCCTGCCTACAACAAAATCCCTTACATAGTTAGCTTCGCATACTAAAAGTCTTGCATAGTTTGTTTTGTTGTGGTATAATGCATTGAAAGTGGCTAAAATTGCGTTGATTCGATCACTATTCGCACATTAAAGGGAAACGTTGATAGTGTTAACGGGGAAAACTATAGAACGTTGAGTAAAGTTCTATCTCTTGCTTATTAGCGCACAGCATTCCCGGGGAGCTGCGTGCCTGCACACATGCTCAGTTTAGAGGGAACATTATAAGTTTGATCAGGGATTTCTATTGGAGAAGCAGTTTTAGCCTATCTTCATACTGTACTGTCTTTGGCGTAACACTTGGTAATTAGCTCCTTACTTGCTGTTTCCTGTCTGGGCATATTTGACCTTAATCAGCCTACAAATGAGAGGGGAAACGTTGACAGAAATAATATATAATGGAAAAAATAGCCCACCTGATACACAGTGTGTCTCTTAAAAGTTTTACTTACATGCAAGGCCTCTTTGATGTCACCTTCAAAGGGGTGTTGTTGAAAAAAATCTGTGAAGTTCATTGCCTCAGAGTCCCAAGTTTCAAGCTCAAAGAGATGTATGCAGTCCAGCCAATTGTATACAGATTTTAACGTCAAACATAGCAATTTTATTTAGGTTATTGATCCGCATGAACCCAAAACACAAAAGGAAGTATTATTTGTGACACTAGACAGACATTTAGTCTTGACAGAGAAAGTTTGATATGGACTCTTTCCCATAATATTATGCTACAAGAGTTCACTTGCATTTGATAAACAGCATTCAACTGAGATGATATGTTTATAACAGATATCACCACAGCCAGAAAGCCAACACAGCGATCATGAATTATCTGTTTTCCTGGTTGTTTGCTTGTGTTTTAAAGAGTGAGCCTCAATTACATTCCACAGAGACCTAAAAAGGGGCCCATGGCCCTCTGTGTGTGCCCCCTCCCCCATAACACACCGCAAACTGATCTCCCCCTCTGTCAGTGAGTGTGAGACGCTACATCCCAACCCCCTTCCCACTCTGCCTCTCTAGTATGAAAAGACAGGAGATAACAGTTTGAAAGGACAGGAGATAGCCCCCTAATAATTAATGCATTTGCAGATTGCTTTACCTGCAAACAACCAATCGGATGCCTCTCAGCTCATCACCCCTTCCCCCTCCCCCACTTTGTTTCAATTGCACTCAGATTCAAGGCTTTAGGATCATGATGAAGACAAACAGAGATAGAGTCCATTGCAGTACATGGGCACCATTTATGAATTTGATTTTACAAAGAAATGTGAAATTGATAGATAAAGCACAAATGAAAAGGGCAAAGAATGTTCAATATTGAATTAATTTGTTATTTTCAAGGAAAAGATTGAGTTTACTTACAGGGAGAGAGGGAGAGAGAAAGACACACACACACACACACAGTATGATACATTTATTTTTTTCCAGCTGATAGAGGTATTCAAAATATACATTTGAGAATGATAGGTGTTTGATGGTTTGCTTTAGAGGCCTGCTCAGTTGAACTCACAGCCAAATATTTCATCATTCCCATGTTAATGATTCTTGAACGTATTTCATGGGGAGTAGCCTACATAAGATGGATTTGCAATTGGCTTTTGTTTTGATCACATGCCTGAATCTGCTTGTGGAGGTCCCCTTAAAGTTTGGAGATGCAGGTGGAATACGTCCATGGAGTATCAGGTACACCAGACACGAACTTGTTGATATCAAATCATCATAGACCAGCAGAGAAAACTATGGCAAAAGCGCATTGCAGCAGGAGATCAATACAACATGGAATGTTCAATGGAAGAGACTAAAAGGAGGACTAAGGAAAGGAGACAAGAGGATGATTGCGAAGGAAACTTCAAAAACATAAGAACAATCCGCCACTCCCCAACATCCTTTTTGCCAACGTGAGATAAATAAGAAACTAAAATGATGAGCTCAGCACCAATTCCCGCTTTCTGAGTGAATATAGAGACTCTTGCATTCTCTGTTTTACAGAGACTTGGTTATCTGATGACATTTCTAACGACGCGCTGAAATTGAATGGATTTTATGGTCCCATTCGCACAGATCGTGACCCGTCAATCACCGGTAAAGCAACAGGAGGAGGGGTGTGTTTTTACGTAAACAAATGCTGGTTTTCTTCCATTACCATCAAGAGCACTATCTGCACAAAAGATGTTGAACTATTATGCATTTCACTGCGCCCTTTATCTCCCAAGGGAATTTGGACAAGTGTTTATCACAGCTGTTTATTTACCACCCACAGCAGAAACTACAACTGCTGCTCAAACCATCTACCAATGTATCAACATGCTGGAAGATGTCCCCTGATGCACCCAAAACCATACCCGTTTATTTTAACTCTCGCTCACTGTCCTACCAAACTATGAACAGTATGTTACTTGTAGCATAGGGGGAGATAGTAAATTGGATTTGTGCTGGTAATATTAAAGGGCATATAAGTCACTGCAGAAGCCCCCAGTGACACGTCGGACCACTATGCAATTAAATTACTGCCAACATTGAAACTGAAACTGAAAAATATTAAGGAAAGGGAAGTCCTTATATGGTCATAGAAAGCTGTAGAAAGCCTGCAAGGCTGTTTTGCCTGTATAAACTGGGACATTTTTATAGTGGACCATACCCTTGAGGAGTCAGTATCAGCAGTGACTGCAAATATACATTTCTGTGAGGGCATATTAGTCTCCACAAAGATGGTTAAATGCTATCCACAAGTCTTGGATTACTGCAGAGTTTAAACACACAAGATGAAACAGACAGCCTTTTCTGCTGGCAACCAAGAGGAAGTGAAAACCCTGCAGAGGACAGTAAAATAACAAATAGATCAGGCTAAGGACAACTACAAAAAAAGTGTAAATCATGGGAATCTCAGGCAGCCCTGGCAGGGTCTGGCAACCCTCATAGGGCAAGCCAAAAAAAACAAGGAAAAAACATAAATGACTAGGGACAGTTTGTCAATGAACTCAACACTTTTTTACTGTCATTTTGATAATCACAACTTCTCCACTGTAACAGAAGCCTGAGGGAACAACTGGAGTTCCAGGCTCTGGATTGAGGGGAGGCGTCAACCATCGAGAAGAGGTGGTGAGATGGGTCTTCAAGAGAGAAAAATCCATCAAAGCTCCCCGACCAGACAACATCAAGGGACAGCTACCGAAGGAATGCTCAGATGAGCTGGCAGACATCTTCCCCGTGCTCTTTAACAGCTTCTTATCAGAACACATGGTTCCCTCACTCTGGAAGACGTCTGAGATCCGACTATTTCCAAAGGAGAACAATCCAGCGGAGCTGAATGACTATCGTCCTGTGGCGTTAACGTCAGTCGTTGTGAAGTGCCTTGAGCGCTTGATACCCACACATCTCAGGTCTCATGTGGATGGAGCCCTTGACCCAATGCAGTTTGAATCCTTGTGCATCCTTTTCCTGGACTTCTCCTTGGCTTTTACCTGCATGCAGCCTCACCTTCTCTGTGACACACTCTCCCACTTACAGGTGGACCCCAGTATTACCTTTTGGGTCTTGGACTTCCTGCTGATTGGGGACAATATGTCAAGTGCAACAGCACAACATTCCTACCAGTTACCCCTAAGGAATGGTCATCGCTCCAGTGCTATTCTCCATATACACCAATGACCTGAGATGTTCCGACAGAGACTGCTTGGCAACGAAATATGTAGATGACACTACCCTTGTCAACCTCTCAGATGACACACTGCATTTCCAAATAGAAGTAAACAGGATTCATGTCTGGTGCAATAACAACTACCTCACACTCAACATCAACCCCAAAAAAGAATTGCTCATTAATTTCCGGAGGAAGGCAGACCCAGTGAGCCACCTAGTCCTGGGTGGTGAAGAGGTAGACTGAGTGGGGAGCTTTAAGTGTATGGGAACTATCATGGATAGCCCACTCTCTTTTAATGTCAACACTCAGAGAACATCAATCAAAAATGCCAACCACAACTGTACCTTATGCGCAGACTGAGACAAATTAATACCAACACCCGGATCCAATTATTACACCTGCCATATAGAGAGTGTGCTGACTTTCTGTTTCCTTGCCTGGTACAGTAGGCTGTCAGTTGCTGATAAGGGTATTCTCAGGCAGACTGTGAACCTGGGGTCCAAGCTCTGCAGGCTGCATTGCAGGGGGCTTAAGGGCCTCTATGATAAAACTGGCAAGGGACAAACACATCATAGAGGACCCCACACACAATCTTGCCCGAATGTTTTGAGGTGCTGCCCTCCGGAAGGAGATTAAGGGTCCCACTGTTTAGTAAGAATAGGAGCAGGGCAAGTTTCATTCCATCAGCCAGCAGGCTGCTGAACAGTGGAACATAGGACAGATGCAGGCCCACTACTTGGTCGGACAGTAGGCCACAGACACTTTGAATATGTGGAAAGTAAATTGTGTACAAATTTTCCAGTTTTCCGTACAGCACGTGATACTTTGTTTTGTGTATTTGTATGCTGATGTCACCAAATTCATTTCCATGTAATTGGACAATCAAGTATATCGTATTATATAAAAACAGAACAATCACCTGACGTTTTACTGTCTGGGTTTTTTTATAAATTCTTTTTGCTCCTTCTTTTACACACCTTTTAGTTCCATGTGAATACATTATGTCTGCTTTCAGGTGCCATCATTGCATGAAATAAAACTACAGAACAAATTAATATACTTTCAAGTCTGAAATATATTAAATCAACAAGGAGACTAATTTAGTGTAGATAAAGTCAACATTTAACTATGTCAAGATTTTCCACAGAGAAAATAATACAACTCTATAATTGAAATATCACTGGGAAAAAGTTCAAAAAGCATCCATGTCAAATTTTCCTTCCTAGAAACCTTTGTCCATGAACTCCATATTTCAGATATATCTCATTTCAGATGGGAAGATGGCTTCCACAAGTCCTGCGCAGCCCACAACAATTGAGAGGGATGCTTCTATTGTGCATTGGATTAGGCAGTGTATAATATTTTATACAGAGCAAAGGTGATCACTATGTATCTAAACCCATGGCTTGTATATAGAGATACTGTAGATCATGGCCATTCAATGATGAGTTCTTCTAGCACAGGGAAAAAGGGTGAAACTTGGTAGTAGCTTTCTTTCTTGACAGGTCATTGAAAGCTGCTTATAAATCAAATCAAATTTTATTGGCTGACAGCCGGGTATGACAAAATATGTATTTTTATTGCTCTAATTACATTGGTAACCCGTTTATAACAGCAATAAGGCACCTCTGCGTCATGCCTAAGAACAGACCTTAGCCGTGGTATATTGGCTATATACCACACCCCCTTGGGCCTTATCGTTTAACTACATTTACATTTACATTTAAGTCATTTAGCAGACGCTCTTATCCAGAGCGACTTACAAATTGGTGCGTTCACCTTAACTACACATCCACTTCTTGTCACATGGCCATTTTATCTCAAAATGATGACTGCTTTTAGGTGTGCCATTCCTCTGCAGTTATGGGATGAGATCCAATAGGTTTGGATAGGTGAGATGTGGGTTAAAGATTCATACGGTAGGCTAAATACAGTGTGACTGAAAAAAATAATGCACTCATCAACCAGTGCTCTTCAAGAAGCAATGACATACGTACCTTAACTAATAATGTTCCTCCTTTTCCCTCAGAGCATTCAAAGCTTTTTTCTCTCCTTTACACATGAAAGCTTTTCCCAGGCATTATGTGAATGTTGTGATTTATTAATGCAGCAAGGGGTCTGTGGCAGCTGTTCATAGCAAAATTGTCAAGATATCTGCTACAAGTCAAGCTGGAGGGTGACATCTAGTGGAGTGCTTTCTAACAGACACTGAGCCATAGACCACCAGAGAGGGAGACGGTTACCCTTTGGAGAGAAGTCAAGGGGAGAATCTCAATGGGTTTTGCCTGCCTCCTCTCCTCAAAGGTAATCGAGGAGCAAAGGCGAGGACAGTAAACATAGCTTGTATGAAATGAGACTCTCCTTCCCCACGCCCACATTATCAAGCAAATGATGTTTACAGGGGTGGAATACCAAAATAAATGTGTAAAGTGATTATATCAAATGTAACTAGTTGTGTAAGACATGTTATAGATAAAACCAAAAATACCGTATTGAAATGTGTGCATATGCTTTTCACCTTTGAGAAACCAACAGCTGATTCAAAGGGGGTGTGGCAGATTTTAAAACACTTCTGCGCTAGCTGCTGGTAGGAACCTCGTGTATCCTTTGCATAAGTAGGTCAATTGTGGAGGGAAGAATACTCATCCATCCGCCTACTAATGAATTGATACTTTCCTCAACCACTCGGCCACTTATTGGTTTCGGGGACACGGAGGAGAGGAGGACGGAGGGGTCAAGGAGAGGACATAATTTTTCCCAACTGAGAATCTCCCAAGGCAGGGCTGCATCTTTGTATTTTCATGTGACGTCTTCGACTAAGTCTCTTTTCCTCAAAGAGTAAGCAGTGCATCATAGATATGTGTGTCTGACAGTGTTTGAACCTGGTCTGGGTCACATACAGTTGAAGTTGGAAGTTTACATACACTTAGGTTGGAGTCATTAAAACTCGTTTTTAAACCACTCCACAAATTTCTTGTTAACAAACTGTAGTTTTGGCAAGTCGGTTAGGACATCTACTTTGTGCATGACACAAATAAATTTTCCAACAATTGTTTACAGACAGATTATTTCACTGTATCACAATTCCAGTGGGTCAGAAGTTTACGTACACTAAGTTGACTGTGCCTTTAAACAGCTTGGAAAATTCCAGAAAATGATTTCATGACGTTAAAAGCTTCTGATAGGCTAATTGACATAATTTGAGTCAATTGGAGGTGTACCTGTGGATGTATTTCAAGGCCTACCTTCAAACTCAGTGCCTCTTTGATTGACATCATGGGAAAAAAAAGAAGAAAAATCAGCCAACTTGTGTAGACCACAAGTCTGGTTCATCCTTGGGAGCAATTTCCAAATGCCTGAAGGTACCACATTCATATGTACAAACAATAGTACGCAAGTATAAACACCATGGGATCACGTAGCCGTCATACCGCTCAGGAATGGGACGCGTTCTGTCTCCCAGAGATGAACGTACTTTGGTGCGAAAAGTGCAAATCAATCCCAGAACAACAGCAAAGGACATTGTGAAGATGCTGGAGGAAACAAGTACAAAAGTATCTATATCCACAGTAAAATGAGTCCTATATTGATATAACTCGCGGCTACAGAAAGCCCAAGGACAACCCCAAGTTTTTTTGGGAGGGGGGCACATGGAGCTGGCGGCTGAGCAGAGGAAAGAGCCAGAGACTGTCAGGGAGGCAATGGCGAAGTTGGGAGAGAGTGAGATGAGAGCGATGTTGTGCAAGTGTGTTCTGCTCAACATCCGACCAGAGGATCCAGTCTGTCTCTCCAGTCTGGTACGTCATGTGTCTCCTCCTCGCACTCTCCCTGAAGTGTATGTCCCCTGTCAGGTATGTCCTGTGCCTGCACCCTGCACTCGCCCTGAAGTGCGTGTCCCCAGTCCGGTACGTCCTGTGCCTGCTCATCGCACTCTCCCTCAAGTGCGCCTTCCCAGTCAGGTACGTCCTGTGCCTGCTCCTCACACTCTCCCTGAAGTGCGTATCCCCAGTCCGGTGCCACCTGTGCCGGCCCTAGCTCCAAGGCCAGAGTCTTCTTCTGCGTTGGTGCCCAGTTCAGGCACAGCGTCCAGTCCTGCTCCATGGCGGGAGCCTTCCCCTGCGCCAATGCCCAGTCTAAGCACGGCGTCCAGTCCAGCTCCAAGGCCAGAGCCTTCCTCTGCACTGATGTACAGTCCAGATCTGGTGTCCAGTTCCGCTCCATGGCAGGAGCCTTCCTTGATACCAAGGTCCAGTCCAGGCACAGTGTTCGGCCCGGGTCCATGGCTGGATCCACGGGATGAGCGGGTTCTTCGGCTTGCACCAGAGCCGCCACCAAATATGGTGGATCCGCGAGCTGAGTGGGGGCTACGACCTGCACCAGAGCCACCACCGGCACTAATCACCCCCCCCTCCCCTCCCCATTTGTTTCAGGTTTTGCGGCCAGAATCCGCACCTTTGGAGGTGGGGGGGGGTGTCACGCCCTAACCATAGAGAGCCTTTGTTTTTCTATGGTATAGTAGGTCAGGGCGTGACTGGGGGGTTTTCTAGTTATTATTTTCTATGTGGGGTTCTAGTTTAGTTTTCTATTTTGGTATTTGGTATGATTCCCAATTAGAGGCAGCTGGCTATCATTGTCTCTAATTGGGGATCATATTTAAGTAGCATTTTTTCAACCTGTGTTTTATGGGATATTGTTTTGAGTTAGTGCACGTAGCACCTCTGTAGTCACGGTTCGTTGTTAGTTTATTGTTTATTGTTTTGTTAAGTTTCACATTCTAATAAATTATGTGGAACTCAACATCCGCTGCGCCTTGGTCCGATAATGCTTCCAACGAACGTGACAATAATGACCATCGTTATGTTTGGAGGAAAAAGGGGAAGGCTTGCAAGCTGAAGAAAACCATCCCAACCGTGAAGCACGGGGGTGGCAGCATCATGTTGTGGTGGTGCTTTGCTGCAGGAAGGACTGGTGCACTTCACAAAATAGATGGCATCATGAGGGTGGAAAATTATGAGATATTGCTTCAATATATCCACAAGACATCATTCAGGAAGTTAAAGCTTTGTCACAAATGGGTCTTCCAAATGGACAATGACCCCAAGCATACTTCCAAAGTTGTGGCAAAATGGCTTAAGGACAACAAAGTCAAGGTATTGGGGTGGCCATCACAAAGCCCTGACCTCAATCCCATAGACAATGTGTGGGCAGAACTGAAAAAGTGTGCGCGAGCAAGGAGGCCTACAAACCTGATTCAGTTACACCAGCTCTGTCAGGAGGAATGGGCCAAAACGCTACCCAAAACATTTGACCCAAGTTAAACAATTTAAAGGCAATGCTACCAAATACTAATTGAGTGTATGTAAACTTGTGACCCACTAGGAATGTGATGAAAGAAATAAAAGCTGAAAGAAATAATTCTCTACTATTATTCTGACATTTCACATTCTTAAAATAAAGTGGTGATCCTAACTGACCTAAGACAGGGATTTTTTACTAGGATTAAATGTCAGGAATTGTGAAAAACTGAGTTTAAATGTATTTGGCTAAGGGATATGTAAACATCAGACTTCAACTGTACATGCCACAACGATTTAGTCACGTTCCCCTGCTCAGAGGTTGCATGCAATGGTTGTGTACCACATCACCGACTCTGCAGTCGGTCACCAGATTGCTATAACATATGTGGTAAACTGATACGCAAAATACCTATCCAGGCGTTGTGAGATCTGGCAGGCGTAAACAACGAGCCCTTTGTTAGTCCACTGTGCTAAAGCCTAGGGTCCTAGGCGTTTACCTCTGGGAGTAAAGAGAAGTCTTCAGTCTCACTGAAATACCTCAGGCTACACTTGCAGGTTGGATGATGGTTTAATACATAATTTTGAATGACACATTTCTTTGAGACATTTCCTCATGTTCAACAGGATATTGTAGGCATAGTTACATGTAGGCATGTCCTTGAAAGTTTCAATTGGGGTAAATCCATTTGAATTCAATCACTTTTTGACAATACCCCTTTTGATTGGAACAAAACATTCCATACATATTTACCCATTGTAGAAGTGCTCAGAAAGTGATCTTTTCAAGAGATAAAAAGGTGCTCAAAAGGTACGGAAGTCCAGAGAGGACATATGAATAAAAAAAGTCTTCCCTCGTTATGTCGAGATCATGAATGATTTATCTCATGATCACAACATACCAAAGTTGTTTTGTCGAGATTACAATATATTTTTCTCATGATCACAACATACCAAAGTTGTTTTGTCGAGATTACAATATATTTATCTCATGATCACAACATACCAAAGTTGTTTTGTCGAGATTACAATATATTTTTCTCATGATCACAACATACCAAACGGTGCTTTGTTGAGATCACGAGAAACTCACGTAAATGAACACTATGTTTATTAGATCATTTTTTACATTTACAGAGTGGGTGAGCTTCCCTCCTGACAGGCTGATCAGATTCAATTTCAGCCTCAGAGCTTGATCAGGATGTTCCCTCCTCGACACTGATTTAAGTAGATTTAACAAGTGACATCAATAAGGGATCATAGCTTTCACCTGGATTCACCTGGGCAGTCAATGTCATGGAAAGAGCAGGTGTACTTACTGTTTTGTACACTCAGTGTATATATACTTACGTCAACATTTTGAGATACTATCGGGGGATTACATACCAGCATAGCCTGAAAAAAATTTGGGATCTCAAATTGTTCTGACATTTCTCACATAGAAACTTCATTGGGAGGAGGGATGTTTGATATGCTTTTTACATTTGCAACACAAACCATAAAAAAAAAAAATCATGATGAAAGTGGCCATTGGCCCTTTTTTAGACCTATACATGCCACCTGTAAGACCCAATTATCGTAAATGATACTGACAACACCTTTGAGTCATTATACTCCTAAGTGTGCTCTATTAATAGTCATATCTCAAAAGTACTCTTTTTGAATTAGTTCATTTTTAGACATATGTATTGTTTTAAACAATATACTCTACAAGGACATCACATTTCCAGAATGGGCTCTCTGCTATCTGTGATAGGGGATTCCATGCCAGCATATCTAAACATTTTGAGATAATATCTCGTATGTCTGTTTGAAAATGGGTTAAATTCGACTCATAATCAATGTCCAGCACCCAAATTATTTGACCTGTTCAGGTGCCTGAAACGATCATGCTTCATCACATGAAGGTGACATATCTGAGCATACAAGTGCACCACATTCAGTAATAAAATACAAGGCACGGAAAGGCAAACATCATTATATTTCAAAGTTGCTGTTTCCAAAGCACATCTCTGCTATTTCTATAAAAACAAACACAGCATAGCAAATCACAACACATGTTTTCTGTAATGATGCAAATATAGGGCAATGTTTTCTACAAAAAAATATATATTTTACAGAAAATAAAAGTTGCACACCCTCAATACCCCTGTTTGTTATGGATGAAAAAACACACGTATTTGTCATCAAATAGAAAAGTAAGATGTCCACATAGGCCTACCATGTATGATATCCAGAGGAAATCCCAAAATGATTTGTGCATGAAAGAAAAATATGGATTTCATATTTGTCCAATTATTAAGCATGTGCCGAAAACTCAGAAATGCATCAGAAATCGTCTTTATTTTCAGCATATAAAAGAGCATATCAAGATTATTATATGGACCTCAGCCAAGAGAAGCATATCTGGAATAAATTTAGTATATTACACTGAGCAAAAATATAAATGCAACATGTAAAGCGTTGGTCCCATGTTTCATGAGCTGAAATTAAATATCCCTAAAATGTTCCAGACGCACAAAAAGCCTATTTCTCTAAAATGTTGGCCACAAATTTGCTTACATCCCTGTTAGACTACTAGTCTGCCAACTCACTAACTACACAACTGAGTAGCTAGATGTTTGGTGAGAATTTTTCTCATATAGTCAGTGATACTTAATAGCTAGCTTTTCAGCAAATAAAAAAATTCTCATCGCCTAGTAAGTTTTCAGCTATTTATTTCGCACCTGGATCCACCTGACAGTTAGCCTACTGTGACAAAATTGTGCATAGCCATTGTCTTTTTAAAGAAATATAAAAATAAATGAAAACCTCAAAGAAAAAAGACTTACCCAACTTGCAAAGAGGTCATCGAGGGGTGACATGCAGTGCTTTTAGCATACGGCTCCACAAGAGGTCGCTATTCACCTTCAGGTTAGGCAAAACTGTACAAACTAGAAGTAGTAATGGTGTATTTTTGTAGGTACCAACTCCGGCATGGTTCGTTATTTTTTTTGGGGGGGGGGGGGGGATAAACGCCAAAAATAAGGTATGTGGTAAATACAGGCATAGATCATATGTTTTGTTTTATGAGAATCTTCATCAGCTAATGTCAATTTGTAAATTTTGAAGCATTTTTGTAATAAACAAAAAACACAAAGCACCAAAGGCTTCATAATTCAGAAAGGTGTGTTAACCTCAGACCGTATTTTCTGCGTTTATCCCAAACCCTACTCTTTCCCCATTCATTTTCTCTATTGGGATGGCTGAACGAGTCGGAGGTAACACATTTTCGGGTTTTAGGACTAAAACAAAGATGTTCTACTATCTGTGACTACAAGCTGGCGAGCTCTATATTGAAGGGTTGGTTGTTTAGCAACAAAACCGACACTTTCGCAACTACAGTATGGGGCAAAACAGATGGGGTTGGCTTAGATTGTTGACAACATGTAAACTATATTTCTCTCCAATGTTTATTGAAAACAAATACATTTGCACAATGAGCACCTGTTGTCTCTCAAATACATTGTTACAGTTGTTGGTTAGCTAGCTAATGAATTTTAGCTATATTAGCAATAATTAGAAATCAGTAAAAACACCTAACAACAAGATATGGTATCAAGAACAAGATGAAACTAGTTCAAACGAGGCACTTACGATTCCACACAAGGCAGTTTCTTGTCATTGTTGGTAGCTATCTGGTCATCCAGAATCACAACAACTCACAGACCTCTGCCCCATTGAAGCATGCTCATAGTTTTCGTGATGTCAGCTAACCCATCTATGGCACAGTCTATATCTCACTTCACCTCAACTTCAGGACAGAAGATGACATATACAACACTAGCTATATTATTGGATACTAAACTCAGCAAAAAAGAAACGTCCTCTCACTGTCAACTGCGTTTATTATGTGTAAATATTTGTATGAACATAACAAGATTCAACAACTGAGACATAAACTGAAACAAGTTCCACAGATGTGACTAACAGAAACGGGATAATGTGTATCTGAACAGGGGGGAGCACCAGCTGCATTAAGTACTGCAGTGCATCTCCTCCTCATGGCCTGCACCAGATTTGCCAGTTCTTGCTGTGAGATGTTACCCCACTCTTCCACCAAGGCACCTGCAAGTTCCCGGACATTTCTGGGGGGAATGGCCCTAGCCCTCACCCTCCGATCCAACAGGTCCCAGTCATGCTCAATGGGATTGAGATGCTGCCTCTTCGCTGGCCATGGCAGAACACTGACATTCCTGTCTTGCAGGAAATCACACACAGAAAGAGCAATATGGCTGGTGGCATTGTCATGCTGGAGGGTCATGTCAGGATGAGCCTGCAGGAAGTGTACCACATGAGGGAGGAGGATGTCTTCCCTGTAACGCATAGCGTTGAGATTGCCTGCAATGACAACAAGTTCAGTCGATGACGGACACCGCCCCAGACCATGACGGACCCTCCACTTCCAAATCGATCCGCGAATCCGACCATCACCCCTGGTGAGACAGAACCGCGACTCGTCAGTGAAGAGCACTTTTTGCCAGTCCTGTCTGGTCCAGTGACGGTAGGTTTCTGCCCATAGGCAACGCTGTTGCCGGTGATGTCTGGTGAGGACCTGCCTTACAACAGGCTGACAAGCCCTCAGTCCAGCCTCTCTCTGCCTATTGCGGACAGTCTGAACACTGATGGAGGGATTGTGCGTTCCTGGTGTAACTCGGGCAGTTGTTGCCATCCTGGACCTGTCCCGCAGGTGTGATGTTCGGATGTACCGATCCTGTGCAGGTGTTGTTACACGTGGTCTGTCACTGCGAGGACGATCAGCTGTCCATCCTGTCCCCCTGTAGCGCTGTCTTAGGCGTCTCAATGTATGGACATTGCAACATCTGGCCACATCTGCAGTCCTCATGCCTCCTTGCAGCATGCCTAAAGCACGTTCACGCAGATGAGCAGGGACCCTGGGCATCTTTCTTTTGGTGCTTTTCAGAGTCAGTAGAAAGACCTCTTTAGTGTCCTAAGTTTTCATAACTGTGACCTTAATTGCCTACCGTCTGTAAGCTGTTAGTGTCTTAATGACCTTTCCACAGGTGCATGTTCATTAATTGTTTATGGTTCATTGAACAAGCATGGGAAACAGTGTTTAAACCCATTACAATGAAGATCTGGGAAGATATTTGGATTTTTACAAATGATCTTCGAAAGACAGTTTCTTTTGTTGCTGAGTTTATAATTGGATAAAATTGCAGAGGTGTGACTAAATGACAGCAAACATATTCAAGAGCAGAAAAATGTCTCAGGGTTGACAAACTGGTGTCTGAGTAATGCCCTGTGTACTTATGGAGAAAAGGCAATGTGTCATTCAGTACACAGATAAAGTTGCCTGACGACTCAAACAGAATTCTTCCGAATTGCAAATAGTCTGGGTAGCCATTTGATTAGATGTTCAGGAGTCTTATGGCTTGGGGGTAGAAGCTGTTAAGAAGCCTCTTGGACCTAGACTTGGCGCTCCGTGACCGCTTGCCATGCGGTAGCAGAGAGAACAGTCTATAACTAGGGTGGCTGGGGTCTTTGACAATTTTTAGGACCTTCCTCTGACACCGCCTGGTATAGAGGTCCTGGATGGCAGGAAGCTTGGCCCCAGTGATGTACTGGGCCGTACGCACCACCCTCTGTAGTGCCTTGCGGTCAGAGGCCGAGCAGTTGCCATACGAGGCAGTGATGCAACCAGTCAGGATGCTCTCGATAGTGCGACTGTAGAACATTTTGAGGATCTGAGGACCCATGCCAAATCTTTTCAGTCTCCTAGGGGGGGAAAAGGTGTTATCATGCCCTCTTCACGACTGTCTTGGTGTGCTTGGGCCATGTTAGTCTGTTGGTGATGTGGACAGCAAGGAACTTGAAGCTCTCAACCTGCTCCACTATAGCCCCTTCGATGAGAATAGGGGCGTGCTCGGTCCTCCTTTTCCCGTAGTCCACAATCATCTCCTTAGTCTTGATCACGTTGAGGGAGATGTTATTGTCCTGGCACCACACGGCCAGGTCTCTGACCTCCTCCCTATTGGCTCTCTTGTCGTTGTCAGTTATCAGACATACCGCTGCTGTGTCATCGGCCAATTTAATGATGCTGTTGGAGTCGTGCCTGGCCGTGCAGTCATGAGTGAACAGGGAGTACAGGAGGGGACTGAGCACACACCCCTGAGGGGCCCCTGTGTTGAGGATCAGCGTGGCGAATGTGTTGTCACCTAGCCTTACCACCTGTGGGCGGCCCGTCAGAAAGTCCAGGATCCAGTTGCAGAGCGAGGTGTTTAGTCCCAGGGTCCTTAGCTTATTGATGATCTTTGAGGGCACCATGGTATTGAACGCTGAGCTGTACTCAATGAATAGTGTTCTCACATAGGTGTTCCTTTTGTCCAGGTTTGAAAGGGCAGTATGGAGTGAAATAGAGATGGCATAATCTGTGGATCTGTATGAAAATTGGAGTGGGTCTATGGTTTCTGGGATAATGGGATAATGGTGTTGATGAGAGCCATGACCCACATTTCAAAGCACTTCATGGCTACAGATGTGAGTGCTACGGGTTGGTAGTCATTTAGACAGCTAACCTTAGTGTTCTTGGGCACAGGGTCTATGGTGGTCTGCTTAAAACATGTTGCCATTACAGACTCGGACAGGGAGAGATTGAAAATGTCAGTGAAGACACTTGCCAGTTGGTCAGTTCTTGCTCGCAGTACACGTCCTGGTAATCCGTCTGGCCGTGCGGCCTTGTGAATGTTGACCTGTTTAAAGGTCTTACTCACATCGGCTGCGGAGAGCGTGATCACACAGTCGTCCGGAACAGCTTCAGTGTTAATTGCCTCGAAGCGAGCATAGAAGTAGTTTAGCTCGTCTGGTAGGCAGCTCTCAGCTGTGCTTCCCTTTGTAGTCTGTAATGGTGTGCAAGCCCTGCCACATCTGACGAGCGTCGGAACCAGTGTAGTATGATTCGATCTTAGTCCTGTACGCTTTGCCTGTTTGTTGGTTCGTCGGAGGGCATAGCGGGATTTCTTATAAGCTTCGAGTTAAGAGTCCTTGAAAGGGGCAGCTCTAGCCTTTAGCTCAGTGCGGATGTTGCCTGTAATCCATGGCTTCTGGTTGGGGTATGTACGTGCGGTCACTGTGGGGACGATGTCAGCGATGCACTTATTGATGAAGCCAATGAAGAATCCCGGAACATATTCCAGTCTTGTGCTAGCAAAACAGTCCTGTAGCTTAGCATCTGCTTCATCTGACCACTTTTTTATTGATCTCATACTTGAGTAAAAGTAAAGATACCTTAATAGAAAATTAGTAAACGTGAAAGTCACCCAGTAAAATACTACTTGAGTAAAAGTCTAAAAGTATTTGGTTTTAAATATACTTAAGTATCAAAAGTAAATCTAGCTGCTAAAATATGTAAGTATTAAAAGTAAAAGTAACAATAATTTAAAATTCCTTATATTAAGCAAACCAGACAGCGCAATTGTATTTATATTTACGTATAGCCAGGGTCACACTCCAACACTCCTACATCATTTACAAACAAAGCATTTGTATTTAGCGAGTCCACCAGATCAGAGGCAGTAGAGATGACCAGGGATGTTCTCTTGAGAAGTGTGCGAATTGGACCATTTTCTGTCCTGCTAAGCATTCAAAATGTAACTAATTATTTTGGCTGTCAGGGAAAATGTATGGAGTAAAAAGTACCACATTTTCTTTAGGAATGTAGTGAAGTAAAAAAATTGTAAAAAATATATGTAGTAAAGTAAAGATACCCCCAAAAACTACTCAAGTATTTTTACACCACTGGCTACATACTTCAGTATGAGACTGCCATCGCTGTGATGTCAAAATGGGGGGTATTGGACAAAATAAAGTAATTAACGATTGAATCATCTCTAACCAATCAGAGTATCAAAGACAATGACACATTTTCAAACTGTCGTTTTACCTGAGGTGCGTGCAGTTCACTTGAATGTTTTCTACGTACCGAACGGTTTGTACTAAGCGAAATGTTCTCAAAACGTTCTTGTAAATTCTTGAACAGACTTTGAGGTACGTTTGCTCCCATTTGGTGGGTGTGGCTTGCAGCAATGAGTGACATATTTAAAGGGCAGTAGCCATGCTGACAGAGTTCCCTAACCTCTAAGATTTTCAACTGATCGTTCAGTACAACACCATTTCCGTTCAATTGAATGTCCCAGAACGTACAAACATACTGAACGCAGCCCAGAGGGAAAGGGGATATATAGTCAGTTGCACAACGCATATAACACAACCCCTCTGAATCAGAGAGCTGTGGGGGGCTGCTTTAATCAACGTTCAATAGCGCAGTTGTTGAGGAGGTTAACTGCCTTGCAGCGACTCAGATCCAGACTTAATGGTTGAGTCCGGAATGGCATTACATAAAATGAGTTAACTCCGCTCACTCGGGGCACCAGGTCAGGAAAAACAAACTTGACCATTGTGGAGAGGAAACGAATGTCCATGGGCGTGGTGTAGCGATTGGCCGGAGAAATTAGTTTGTGTAGCCAGGCAACAGATAAGGGGCAAAAATATAATCTTTCATAGGCAATAGAGGGACTCTATTGAGACATATATTTAGAGAGTTAGTCCAACTTTTTGAATTGTTTGTATTTTTCAAATTCTAGACATTCAGTTACATAGCATTGTATTCTCCGTGTAATAATAATGGGGAGCTAACATGGCTGCCATAGAATGTTGAAGTGTCATGTAAATGCTTCATAATGCAGAACCTGCACTGGTCCAACTCTCACGGCTCTGCAGGGACTAACTACTACATTGTCAATCTGCAGAATTCTGAGAGGAATACCAGACTTTTTTATATTTTTTATTAGCCACATATTTCATCTCTCCGTTCTGCTATAGGCCACAGGTTAGTCTGTTTTCTTAAGAAAGGGTCCCTTAGGAAGGCAGAGAAATCCCAATTCTAGTATTAGTGAAGTAATAATAACATTGGTACATTGGCTTTTAAGTAGTCTACAGGTTTGAAACCCTGTTAAATCTGACTTGCCAAGGAAACATACTTTGTAAAATACCCATAGCATCACATTAAAAAAAATATTCCTGCAATTCTCTTTATTTGATGAGATAAAAACCCATCACATCTGTTCATAAAAGTACATTGTTATGTGACCACATTAGAATGAGGCCGCATGAGAACTTGGTGTCAACTTCTGTCTTCAGATAGGGTAACATAGTAACTCATCTTTGTTATGTTAAACTGTGTTTGCATTGTTATGTAATGTGTTGATGTCCAGCAGGCATTTGCACGAGTTCATCTCATTTACAAGAGGAGGAAACCTTGCAGATTGAGCCCTCTGACTGTCTCTCGCTGTTTGCTCTCTTGTATTTGTGCAACACTTTTTTCACAGCGGATGGTTTTTCACTGCGGCGTAATCTCTGAGACAAAGGCTTTTCCTGAAACATGAGGGCCTTGGGCCTGTCCTGTATTCATGCTGCTGTTACTGTACTTTGTGAAATACAACCAAATGTCCATGTAATATATATGGGTTAGACATGGATTACAGCTCCATGTGGTTTTCTTGGCTGATTTGCGTTGTGAAATGGTTTATCTTGTGATTTGGGCCTTGTTTCTTCCTCTGTCCACAGCGCTTCTTTCTCCAGCCTGCCTGTGTGGAACAAAAGATTAGCAGCCAGGAAATGCCCCAGCCAATCAGCTGCAGCCTTACATCATGCCAGTGAGAGCAGGCCACTCACAGCCTGGCTTCTATCCTAGCAGCCCATCGGCCAGCCTGGAGAGCCGTGGCTATGCTCTGAGCAGGGTGAGGACTTAGAGGGCTGTTTGTCCTCCATGTTTTAACAAGCATTGACATATAACACACTGAGTTTGTTAGCCATGCATCCACAGAGGTAAGCTTGATTTTTTATTATTTCACTTCCTCTTTGATAAGCTACCAGCTACTGTATATGTTATGTGCCTCAGGAATACAGGTTTGTCTCATGGAGAGAGAAGGGGGAGAGAGCCTGCTAGTCCCTAGAACACAGGAGTGGAGCCTGGCAGGAGAGCAGAGCACAGCAGGCTGCCTCTCCTCTGCTGACTGTATATGTCTCTGGTCACAAAGGGGATCAGCCTGTCTTCATTCCTTTGTACAGAATATACCATGGCAAGAGGAATATATCCCTTTTGCAATAAGGCACAGGATTGATCAGTTTGGCTAGGTTGTTGTTGGGTTGTAAGGGTTTATGACTGTGTCACAGGCCTGTACATTCAAAATGGAAGGTGTGGGGAGGGGAGAGGGCCGTAGCAGGGCGAGAGAACATTCATTAGGGGATCCCAGTGGATTTAACAGATGGTAAGGAGACAGCTCAGCAATGACAGCACAGCAAGAATGATTTAGGCCTCAGAGTGGTATTAGTGCATGGCACTACTTTTAATCTTACACCCTCCAAGCAGGAAGTAGTCAATCAAGATGAACGATGATGGCTGTACAGTCAGGGTGTTTTTCCAGACTACGGTTTATAACAATGGATAGTATTCACATTCTTGTTTTAGCATGTTGAATCGTTGAACACATTTAGTCTGGGTTTAAACCAACATATATAGTACTGTTTTTCTTAACAACTAGCAGAAATAAAATGTCTCCGAATGTTAGATTATATGCCTCAACAGTTTAGTATCTGGTGAGAAAATCTGCCTAATGTTATTTTTCAGTTCACAGCTTTCTCTTTGCTTTGGAGTGGCATCCATTTCAGAGAGCTTCCCCTTTCTGTGCCTCGGGTCTAGACACTCTGGGTGTTTGTATGTGAAGCCTGATGAAGGGAAGCAAGGCTGCTTCAGACAGAGCCTTGGACAAAAGTATAGAATTATCCCAAAAAGGATATGAGAATCTCTACATCTCTAGTGGAACTCATAGAATTTGCACACATAGACGAATGCTGTATGTCGGCAGATGTTTTGACAACAACCATGCAAAATGCTTGTCTGGCATGTAACGTCAACTGCCTCAAATTGAATTGCCTAAAAAACAGCTTCTATTACCAGGCCATCAGACTGTTTAACAGCCATCACTAGCCATCTACCAGGTGATACACACTCACTCACACAAAACACACACCTCATACTCACAAACGCATGCAGCAAAGCCTACTCACACACACAGCCAATGCTGCTGTCCCATGTTATAGAGACTTTAAACCACTGGACACTTTCGGTTTCATACGAAACAAGAAAACCATGTCATGCTGGCACTCATTTTTAATTATTCACCATACCTGAGTAGTCTGACCTTTCCTAACGACCTTCACCTTGTTCAGATTAATTCTCCATGTTAAACCATCATTGTTTTTGTCCATTATGATCTTAATGGAAGCATTAGTATTTATTTAACTACAAATAGAGATCTGGTAGAAAAAAAGAAGTAATAGCAATACCACTGTTGGTTAAAAGTATAGACACATTGTTAAGGTCCAAGCCCTTAAGGATTTATTTGACCAGAGGTAATGCCAGTAGGAAAGTATTGGACAGGGAAAAGGGTGTTGGCACTGGCTGCATGTTCTTCAGTCTAAACCACAGCCGTCCATTTTGATTCCTGAGGCCTGTGACATTTTCAGCCCTGTCTTTGTAAGGCCCTTCCTGCATTCCTGTAAGCCGTCTACTGGTAAGCTGTGTGTGCTTTCTACAGCAGCTCGCCTCAGCCGGAGCCGTGTGTGTGCAGTGTGCTCAGCAGGCAGGGAGGGAATGTCTTCAAAATGGACGCCATACACACTGCCTCAGAGCCGTGGAGGAAGAGGGAGGGAATCTGATACGCTCCCTCTAAGCCTGTGTAACTGCATCCCACATGTTTTAGAAAATGCACACAGCCAGTGAGGGCTATATGGACTTTGAGGGACTTGGTTGCAGAGGTTTTGTGAGAGTGAGGAGAAATCCTCTCTGCATTGCAGCACTGTGTCTGAGGAAAGAGGGGAGAAGATAGCCTGTGTGGCACACTAAGCCGGGCGCCCAATCAGGCAACTCCTCCGTGTGGCGCACAAACCAATCAGAAGCCCACAGCTGAGGTTAAAGATTGACAATCGCAGAGAGAGCAGCAGGAAGAGCAAGGCCCTTCTGGAAAATTCTGCTTTGTCTCATCCCCCACCGGCCTCACTAATTGAAAAAAAAAAAAAAAAGCCTGAAGAATTCTGTGCGTAAAGAGGAAAAAGGTATGCTGTCAATTTCCTACATTGAAGCATGGGTTTTGTGTCAAGAGAGGGTATGGGAGGGGTGATATCACTATATTCATGAAAATAATGTATTTTCTGCAATGCTTTAACAACAGGAAGGGGTGTTGTTGGAAGATTGGGAGGCATTGATTTATTGTGTTTATTGTGTGTATCACTGTTCTCTCCCTCTGCTCTCCTGGCCTGTGGAGGAGGGGATGTAGCTGAGAGAGAAAATATCTGTCTTTGCTGACAGGTTATGTCAGAGGTGGAGGCCAGTAAAGCCAATGCTCTGTCACTGCAGATGTAGCTGTCATTTTCTACCTGAGATGGAGAGGAGAACTAAGACAGAGAGGGGGGATAGAGAGGTGGTGGAAAAGGAACTACATTTGCTGCTCTAACAAGGAGCTGCTATCTTTGTATCCTGCACTCTCGCATTTTAATTATGCTGCTCTCCCCAAGAGCTAAATAAAAAGCTTTTGAAATGGAACCCATCTGAGCTGTGAGACAGTAGCTTGTGCCTTGGCGTCAAAGAAAATGGCTGAAATAAGGGGATCGACACATTTGGTGTCTGAATAACAAGGAGGTTGATGTTGAGCTGATACTGATTAAAACAGTGGCTTTCCCACAAGAAAGTACTGTTTAAATTCACGGAATTGTGCATTTAAATGATGCACATGCACAGGGCTGGGGCTATGTTTGTGCAAGACAAAGAAACAGGAATGTTTGCGTCGCTTCTTTCTTGAGGGATATGATGCGCATGAGTGTGATGTTGCATTTTAGGGGGTTTTGGGACTGTGGATAGTTCCATTATAGAGGGCATTGTAGTCACCATGCAGTTGTAGAGCGGATGGTTCTCCATTGCACCTGCCTCAGTTCAGCCTTGACCCATATCTCTCAGAAGTCTCAGTCATGGGACCCAAGGGTGGTGGGCTCAGGATTCATGGGTGACAGGAAGGAGAAGATCTATTGAGTTTAATGCATGATTGTTTTTCAAGTCATGTTGAAACTAGGACACATTTAGCTGTTGGTTACAAACCAGTTAGTTACATACAGTCCCATCCATGCCCAGTTATTTACAGTAGATGAGATGTCTGTATAATTTGTTAATCTGAGAAATCCCCTTTTAGCCTCACAGCCTGGTCTCAGACTAGACGTAACATAATAAACATAAACCTCTTGACACTCAAATTAGTATGATATGGTTACATAAGACAGAAGGTTACTTTAAGCTGCAATATGTAACTTTTTGTGCAACCTGACCAAATTCACATAGAAAGGTGAGTTATAGATATGTCATTCTCATTGAAAGCAAATCTAAGAAGTGGTAGATCTGTTCTATGTACCCCATATCTATGCGTCCCATGCTTAAGTTTCATTTTTGCGTCTTTTGTACACCAGATTCAAACATTGGTTATGGAAAATATATTTCACAGTGGTTTAGATGATACATTGATTCTGTATACGATACTTGCTATTTTTGTCACAAACTGAAATTAGGCAAACTATTAGAATTTTAGCAACCAGGAAATGGTGCAGCGATTTCTGCATAGTGTGTCTTTAAGGCTGGTCAGGGTGGGTGGGTGTATAACGTGAATGTCTAGCAACCCAAAGGTTGCGTGTTTGAATCTTATCAGACAACATTACATTTTTAACTACTTTGCAACTACTTAGTATGTTAGCTAACCCTAACCTTAACCCCTAACCCATGCCACCTAGCTAATGTTAGCCACAACTAATTGGAATTCGTAACATATCATATGTTTTGCAAATTCATAACATATTGGAGGAATTATACTTCGTAACATATCATACAAAATGGATGAGTCTTGGGGCGGCAAGTAGCCTACTGGTTAGTGTTGGGCCATTAACCGAAAGGTTTCTAGATCAAATCCCCAAGCTGACACTGTAAACATCTGTCGTTCTTCCCCATAACAAGGCAGTTAACCCACTGTTCCTAGGCCGTCATTGTAAATAATAATTTGTTCTTACCTGACTTGCCTGGTTAAATTTTAAAAAATGGACATCCATAAATTAATACATACCATATGGAATGTAGCATATCATATATCAATTGGAGTGTCCCGGATTTACATTTACTATGTTACGTCTACCCCTGAGTCCAGGTTGGACATCAATGCATAAGTGTGAGTTCACAGGTAAATAGGATTCAACACAATTTTATGAAATACATGGCTTCACAAAAGCATGTCTAATCCCTGAGACATTGTTCCAATGAGACAATGACAGATGATTGGTACCTTTTTTTGACCAGAAGTTGTTTTGAAGATGGGGAGAAGTACAGTGCATTCGGAAAGTATTCAGACCCCTTCCCCTTTTCCACATTTTGTTACATTACAGCCTTATTCTAAAATTGATTAAATACACACAATACCCCATAACGACAAAGCAAAAACAGTTCAAAACAAATAAAAAAAACAAATACCTTATTTTTATAACTATTCAGATCCTTTCCTGTGAGACTCGAAATTAAGCTCAGGTGCATCCTGTTTCCATTGATCATCCTTGAGATGTTTCTACAACTTGGAGTTCACCTGCGGTAAATTAAATTGATGGGACATGATTATACAGTATAAGGTCCTACAGTTGACAGTGTATGTCAGAGCAAAAACCAAGCCATGAGGTCAAGGGGATTGTCCATAGAGCTCCAAGACAGGATTGTGTCAAGGCACAGATCTGGGGAAGGGTACCAAAACATTTCTGCAGCATTGAAGGTCCCGAAGAACAAAGTGGCCTCTATCATTCTTAAATGGAAGAAGTTTGGAACCACCAATACTTCCTAGAGCTGGCCGCCTGGCCAAACTGACTATTCATAGGAAAAGGGTCTTGGTCAGGGAGGTGACCAAGAATGCAATGATCACTCTGAAAGAGCTCCAGAGTTCCTCTGTGGAGATGGGAGAACCTTCCAGAAGGACAACCATCTCTGCAGCACTCCACCAAATCAGGCCTTTATGGTAGAGTGGCCAGACGGAAGCCACTCCTCAGTAAAAGGCACATGACAGCCCGCTTGGAGTTTGCCGAAAGGCACCTAAAGGACTCTAACCATGAAAACAAGATTCTCTGATCTAATGAAACCAAGATTGAACTCTTGGCCTGAATGCCAAGCTTCACGTCTGGAAACCTGGCACCATCCCAACGGTGAAGCATGGTGGTGGCAACATCATGCTGTGGGGATGTTGTTCAGTGGTAGGGACTGGATGACTAGTCAGGATCGAGGGAAAGATGAACAGAGCAAAATACAGAGAGATTATTGATGAAAACCTGCTCCGGAGCGCTCAGGACCTCAGACGGGTGAAGGTTCACCTTCCAACAGGACAATGACCCTAAGCACGCAGCCAAGACAATGCAGTGGTGGCTTTGGGACAAGTTTCTGAATGCCTTTGAGTGGCCCAGCCAAAGCCCGGACTTGAACCCGATCTAACATCTGTGGAGAGACCTAAAAATAGCTGTGCAGTGACACTTCCCATCCAACCTGACAGAGATTGAGAGGATCTGCTTTTAGCTTCATACCCAAGAAGATGCGAGGCTGTAATCGCTGCCAAATGTGCTTTAACAAAGTACTGAGTAAAGGGTCTGAATACTTATGTCATGTTTACATTTTTTCCCCCAATAAATTAGCAAAATTGTCTAAAAACCTGTTTTTAGTTTGTCATTATGGAGTAAAAAACTATTTAATTAATTTTAGAACAAGGCTGTAACGTAACAATATGTCAAGTCAATGGGTCTGAATACATTTTGAATGCACTGTATGTCTGTTATAAAAAAGGTTCTGCATTTTTTGATACACAGATCAACTGTACTAGTTGTTCAGGCTTTGATCTTGTCCCATATTGATTACTGTCTGGTAATATGGTCAGGTGCAGCAAAGAAAGACCTACTGTAGCAAAGCTGCAGCTGGCTCAAGTGTACACACAGAACTAACATCAACAACATACAGTACATGATAGTCTTTCATGGTTGACAACAAATTTACTTCTTCTCTTTGTCTTTTTAAGAAACATTCGTGTATTGAAAATGCCTAACCACTTATATAATCTATTTGCATACACTTCAAATTGACATACAGTGGGGCAAAAAAGTATTTAGTCAGCCACCAATTGTGCAAGTTCTCCCACTTAAAAATATGAGGCCTGTAATTGTCATCATAGGTACACTTCAACTATGACGGACAAAATAAGAATTATTTTTCCAGAAAATCACATTGTAGGATTTTTAATGAATTTATTTGCAAATTATGGTGGAAAATAAGTATTTGCTCAATAACAAAAGTTTATCTCAATACTTTGTTATATACCCTTTGTTGGCAATGACAGAGGTCAAACTTTTTCTGTAAGTCTTCACAAGGTTTTTACACACTGTTGCTGGTATTTTGGCCCATTCCTCCATGCAGATCTCCTCTAGAGCAGTGATGTTTTGGGGCTGTTGCTGGGCAACACGGACATTCAACTCCCTCCAAAGATTTTCTATGGGGTTGAGATCTGGGGACTGGCCACTCCTTCGTTGCCCGGGCGGTGTGTTTGGGATCATTGTCATGCTGAAAGATCCAGCCACGTATCATCTTCAATACCCTTGCTGATGGAAGGAGGTTTTCACTCAAAATCTCACGATACATGGCCCCATTCATTCTTTCCTTTACACGGATCAGTCGTCCTGGTCCCTTTGCAGAAAAACAGCCCCAAAGCATGATGTTTCCACCCCCATGCTTCACAGTAGGTATGGTGTTCTTTGGATGCAACTCAGCATTCTTTGTCCTCAGAACACGACGAGTTGAGTTTTTACCAAAAAGTTATATTTTGGTTTCATCTGACCATATGACATTCTCCCAATCTTCTTCTAGATCATCCAAATGCTCTCTAGCAAACTTCAGACAGGCCTGGACACGTCTGGCACTGCAGGATTTGAGTTCCTGGCGGCGTAGTGTGTTACTGATGGTAGGCTTTGTTACTTTGGTCCCAGCTCTCTGCAGGTCATTCACTAGGTCCCCCCGTGTGGTTCTGGGATTTTTGCTCACCGTTCTTGTGATCATTTTGACCCCACGGGGTGAGATCTTGCGTGGAGCCCCAGATCGAGGGAGATCATCAGTGGTCTTGTATGTCTTCCATTTCCTAATAATTGCTCCCACAGTTGATTTCTTCAAACCAAGCTGCTTACCTATTGCAGATTCAGTCTTCCCAGCCTGGTGCAGGCCTACAATTTTGTTTCTGGTGTCCTTTGACAGCTCTTCAGTCTTGGTCATTTACATTTACATTTAAGTCATTTAGCAGACGCTCTTATCCAGAGCGACTTACAAATTGGTGCATTCACCTTAAGACATCCAGTGGAACAGCCACTTTACAATAGTGCATCTAAATCTTTTAAGGGGGGGGAGGGTGAGAAGGATTACTTTATCCTATCCTAGGTATTCCTGAAAGAGGTGGGGTTTCAGGTGTCTCCGGAAGGTGGTGATTGACTCCGCTGTCCTGGCGTCGTGAGGGAGTTTGTTCCACCATTGGGGGCCAGAGCAGCGAACAGTTTTGACTGGGCTGCGCGGGAACTGTACTTCCTCAGTGGTAGGGAGGCGAGCAGGCCAGAGGTGGATGAACGCAGTGCCCTTGTTTGGGTGTAGGGCCTGATCAGAGCCTGGAGGTACTGAGGTGCCGTTCCCCTCACAGCTCCGAGGCAAGCACCATGGTCTTGTAGCGGATGCGAGCTTCAACTGGAAGCCAGTGGAGAGAGCGGAGGAGCGGGGTGACGTGAGAGAACTTGGGAAGGTTGAACACCAGACGGGCTGCGGCGTTCTGGATGAGTTGTAGGGGTTTTATGGCACAGGCAGGGAGCCCAGCCAACAGCGAGTTGCAGTAATCCAGACGGGAGATGACAAGTGCCTGGATTAGGACCTGCGCTGCTTCCTGTGTGAGGCAGGGTCGTACTCTGCGGATGTTGTAGAGCATGAACCTACAAGAACGGGCCACCGCCTTGATGTTAGTTGAGAACGACAGGGTGTTGTCCAGGATCACGCCAAGGTTCTTAGCGCTCTGGGAGGAGGACACATAGTGGAGTTTGGAGTGTGACTGTTTGAGGTTGTGGACAGGTGTCTTTTATACTGATAACAAGTTCAAACAGGTGCCATTAATACAGGCAACGAGTGGAGGACAGAGGAGCCTCTTGAAGAAGAAGTTACAGGTCTGTGAGAGCCAGAAATCTTGCTTGTTTGTAGGTGACCAAATACTTATTTTCCACCATAATTTGCAAATAAATTCATAAAAAACCTACAATGTGATTTTCTGGATTTTTTTTCTTCTCATTTTGTCTGTCATAGTTGAAGTGTACCTATGATGAAAATTACAGGCCTCTCTCATCTTGGGAGAACTTGCACAATTGGTGGCTGACTAAATACTTTTTTGCCCTACTGTACATAAAAGCAGACATGTCACTATGGGTTTCTTCACGAAACCCAAACCAAAAACCGATTTGAATGTGTCACTCAGTTATCTATAGAGCCCATCATCGTGGAATGCTCTGCCACCAGAGGTTACTCTGGCAAAAAGCAAGTTTAGCTTTAAAAAACAGATTACGTCGCAGCTCCTCTCTTCCTTTAAAAAATAAAATCTAATTTAACTGTACTGTATTTAAGAATATAAAAAGGTAGAGTTGAAGTCGGAAGTTTACATATACCTTAGCCAAATACATTTAAACTCAGTTTTTCACATTTCCTGACATTTAATCCTAGTACAAATTCAGTTAGGATCACCACGTTATTTTAAGAATGTGAAATGATTTATTTCAGATTTGATTTCTTTCATTACATCATTTTGCAACCTTTCATCACAGTGGGTTAGACGTTTACACACACTCAATAAATATTTGGTAGCATTGGCTTTAAACTGTTTAACTTGGGTCAAACGTTTTGGGTAGCCTTCCACAAGCTTCCCACAATAAGTTGGGTGAATTTTGGCCCATTCCTCCTGACAGAGCTGGTGTAAGTGAGTCAGGTTTGAAGGACTTCTTGCTCGCACACGCTTTTTCAGTTCTGTCCACAAATTTTCTATAGGATTGAGGTCCGGGCTCTGTGATGGCCACTCCAGTACCTTGACTTTGTTGTCCTTAAGCCATTTTGCCACAACTTTGGAAGCATGCTTGGGGTCATTGTCCATTTGGAAGACCCATTTGCGACCAAGCTTTAACTTCCTGACTGATATCTTGAGATGTTGCTTGAATATATCCACATAATTTTCCCTCCTCATGATGCCATCTATTTTGTGAAGTGCACCAGCCCTCCTGCAGCAAAGCACCCCCACAACACGATGCTGCCACCCCCTTGCTTCACGGTTGGTATGGTGTTCTTCGGCTTGCAAGCCTCCCCATTTTTCCTTCAAACATATTGATGGTCATTATGGCCAAACAGTTTTATTATGTTTTTTATTATGTTGTTATGTTTCATCAGACCAGAGGACATTTCTCCAAAAAGTACGATCTTTGTCCCCATGTGCAGTTGCAAACTGTAGTCTGGCTTTTTTATGGCGGTTTTGGAGCAGTAGCTTCTTCCTTGCTGAGCGGCCTTTCAGATTATGTCGATATAGGACTCGTTTTACTGAAGATATAGATACTTTTGTAACCTGTTTCCTCCAGCATCGTCACAAATTCCTTTGCTGTTGTTCTGGGATTGATTTGCACTTTCGCACCAAAGTACATTCATCTCTAGGAGACAGAACGCGTCTTCTTCCTGAGCGGTATGATGGCTGCGTGGTCCCATGGTGTTTATACTTGCGTACTATTGTTTGTATAGATGAAAATGGTACCTTCAGGCGTTTGGAAATTGCTCCCAAGGATGAACCAGACTTTTAGAGGTCAACCATTTTTATTCTGAGGTCTTGGCTGATTTCTTTTGATTTTCCCATGATGTCAAGCAAAGAGGCACGGAGTTTGAAGATAGGCCTTGAAATACATCCACAGGTACACCACAAAATGACTCAAATTATGTCAGTTAGCCTATCAGAAGCTTCTAAAGCCATTACATGACTTTCTGGAATTTTCCAAGCTGTTTAAAGGCACAGTCAACTTTGTGTATGTAAACTTCTGATCCACTGGAATTGTGACACAGTGAATTATAGGTGAAATAATTTGTCTGTGAACAATTGCTGGAAAAAATACTTGTCATGCACAAAGTAGACTTCCTAACCGACTTGCCAAAACTATAGTTTGTTAACAAGAAATTTGTGGAGTGGAAGAAAAAAAAGTTTTAATGACTCCAACCTAAGTGTATGTAAACTTCTGAATTCAACTGTATGTACATTTTATTGTTGTGTCTTGGTGTCTTTCCTATATATAACTCTTACTTTTATTTTGTGTAATATCTTATCTTGTTCTTGTCTAATTGTTCTGTACTCGGTCATGTATTTGTATGTTTTGTGTGGACCCCAGGAAGAGTAGCTGCTCAATGTGCAGTAGCTAATGGGGATCCTAATTAACTAAACGAATCATTTGACCTAGTCCAATCACATTCTGTCAGTTTGTCACTCGGGAACTCTTAACATTGGAACACTGCTTTACTAGACATTAAGGGCAGCCCAAATTCATACAGGGAACCCGAGTGTTGGCTTCTGCGATGCATTAGCTGATGCATCAACTGACGTTGCATCATATTCTACAAACACTTCCTACCTTTAATATGGTGGTCTATTTAGCTGATCGGTTTTACTCACTCATTCTCTGCTACCTGTACTTCTGTTGGTTTCTTGATAGTATGCGGTTGCATTTTCTAGCACCCACCCCATCCTCCACCATTTTGGTTCTGTTTCCTTCTTGCAGTGGGATTGGTATAGCGTAACTTGTGCCATGCCTGTAATTATCATCATTATCTTAACACGACACACGTAGTGAGCTACCCCAAAGGATCAGAGCCTAACGCCAAGACTAATGTATTACATGTTGTAATCTTTTTCTAATAAATGGTTCAATGAATACGTGGCGTTTCCTGTTTTGAAATGGCTTTACTAAACATTTTCCTTCTCCCAATAAGAGAGGGACTTTTTCTGGCCAGAGCTGGCACCCAAATGAACAGCGTGTGTCTGTGTCCAGTCAAAATTGGTTGAGACAGAGTTTGCTTCTGGGCCAAATGGACTCTCGCTCTAAGAAACACCCCATTGTAGTGAGACTGAGAGAGTGAGTCTCACTGCCAAGTGAGTCTGTGTTAAAAGCAGACCTTTACAGCCAGACGGGATTATGTCTTTCCCCTGAAAATGATACTAGATCCACACAAATAAGATTTGTAAGACTTCAGCAGATGCTCTTATACAGTGTGATTTTATGATTGGTACCAAGTGCACACTGAACATACTGTGGATGAAGCTATGTCTGGTGAAAGCATAGCGAGTCAAACTGTAGAACGCATTGGATGAAATGATCTATGTTGGGAGTCTTTTTCTGTAGGTGTTGTCATAACAGGGCATTAATAGTGCCTCTTTTCCCTGCGTCAGTGTGGCTGAGGAGGAGGTAAAGCCTGAGTCAGATGCAGTAGAGGGGATGGAGATCTCTACACGATCCAAAGGTGAGAAAAAAACACAAAGCTGAGCTATACTATTTCTTATGATTGCCTATGCCTGTGTGGAGTATGTGGTGAAAGGGTTTATTTTATTGCTCCCATGTTGAGTGTACTGTATGTGTGCATGCATGTGTGTGTGTGTCTGGTACAGAGCTGAACGATACAAGGTACAAGATGGAGGCTAATGTGCTGCTTCTGTTCATATCGCTGTCATGTCTTATCGCTATGGCAACTGGTTTTATCTTCTGTACTGTATGAAAACAATGAACATCTACTGTTCTATGGCTAGTACATGCACCTTCTTAGAAATATTGCATCTGTCATGTCTGACCTTTGACCCCTCTCTGCAGTTTCAGTCCCTGGGTTAGTGGAGCGAGTGGCGCAGAAACGAAAGGTGCCCAGCCCCCCTCACTCATCCAACGGTCACTCCCCTGCTGAGACCTCCTCCAGCCCGGTCAAAAAGAAGAAGAAACCAGGAGCAGTCAGCAGCAGTAAAGACCAGGTGCGACCTCCCCCTCCACTCTCCTCTGTGCTCACACTGTGAGGCTGCTGGGTTTACACTGCAGTTACACTGCAATATATCCTACTAAAAAAACTAACTTTCGGTTCCAATTGAGTCTTTTGGTATGCCATGGGACTATTTGATGTGTGTGAGACCAAGGGTGACATTTTCTTATAGTGTTACAGTAAGCCTATATGTCCTAATACAATTGTTATCTAAATGATTATGGTTTCGTTAATGTGTGTTTGCATGCTTAATTTTGCCTACTGAAATCAAGAAATTGATTGAGTTTTCAGATATTGCTCAAAGAAAAACTGATGCAATTAATGTTTAACACTTTTAATCAGCTTTATAAATGATCAATTATAATAGAAACATTGGTTTATAAGCCATGGATCAAAGCTTGTCTCAATGCAAAACAGTAATGGGTGTGGACCAAAACACAGTTTCTCAGATCCAATCATTAAGTGATACTAAAGACTAGTTTCTCAAACTGATCCTTTTCACTGTCTTGACCTTTGAAAGGGGATTTGCAATATAATCTACAGTGATTCTCCTCCAGTTTGATAACAGAAATGATCCATTAATACACTTTTGAATGCCTTATGTTGCAACACAGGGTTCTAAGCAATCTGTGCTTTGGACCGTTACTATGTAACTTCTGTTGATTATAAAAAATGTTTTGCATGTTTGTGCTGCTCATGTAATCTCACGCCTAAATTAAATGTTGAACCCCTCCAACTTTCTCCTTCTCTTGCCTACATTTCAGTCAGAACTAAGACATGGTCCCTTTTACTATGCGAAGCAGCCAGCACTCACCACAGACCCTGTTGATGTTATACCACAGGACGGCAGGAATGACTTTTACTGCTGGCTGTGCCACCGCGAGGGCCAGGTGCTCTGCTGTGAGCTCTGCCCGAGGGTGTACCACGCCAAGTGCCTCAAACTGCCCGCAGAGCCCGAGGGTGACTGGTTCTGCCCTGAGTGTGAGGTACTCGCTTGTGGGTGGGACTGGAAACCAGTTGTCTACTAGGAAGACAACTTTAAAATGCGTGGGAGGTTTGAGGCTGGGGGTTGAGTCCTGACTATGATGAAAGACATCCCTATTTATTGGAAGTTACAGAGTTGAGCAAAATCTTGGAGCTAAAAGAAATTCTGATCGTGTTGGTTTATGATGTTGTCAAGGTTGTAAAATGAGGCTTGATACTGAGAATATCCTTTGAGATGGCAAAATACCTTTGAAGCTAACATCTTTCGCTCTACCTCTTTTCTTTCAGAAAATAACAGTTGCTGAGTGCATAGAGACTCAGAGTAAAGCAATGACGATGCTAACACTAGACCAGCTGTCTTACCTGCTAAAGTTTGCACTCCAGAAGATGAAACAGCCAGGTGTAAGTGCACTGACCTCCCTCCTCTACCTGGCTGATTAGTCCCAGTAACACTATAAACAAATATCAGGTCTGTTCAACTGGATATAGTACGTATTGCAATGGCTTGTGCTTCTGCTTTTACCCTCCCCACATTGTCATGGAACAACTATTTAATTTCTACCTGTTCTAACTGTTGTCATTGACTAATTGTTTTGACAGGAGATATATTGGACTATTGAAGAATAGAGATCGATGTATTAGTAATGCCAATGCGAGTGAACAGAGCTCTCGCACAAACACAATGGAATGGTCTTGCGCTTGTTGATATGGTCTGATTCTAAGACTGCTTAATGCTTACTCATGGTTTTATTTTCCATCAGTGATGATGTCCATTGCCCCTGCCCTAATACACGGAGAACTGCACCCAGCCAAATGATTTCCTATACTCAGTCTGAAGTATCTTTTGGTGTTCTGGTTACAAAGTGGTTAGGAAGCTCTCTAACAACACTAAACCACCCCAAGCCTGTTTTCGCCAGTCTTCTCCTCTACAATGGCATAAAGAGAAAAGGGACCATTGAACCAAGGGTGCAGTTTGTAAAGCGTGGTGTGGTGAGGATACAGTTGCCCCTCTTACTCTTTTTCAGGACCAACCACGCTCGTCATCTCACTCCCCCCATGCAGCCGCCACGCAGAGAAAGGCTTTTAATTGGGTAATCAATCAAACACACTAAAAAAAGACCCCCATCATATTTTCCGTTCGTTTTTTCCCCCTCCTGTTTGGAGTGTTCTTTTTGTTTTGTGTGTCTGTTTTTAGTTGCTGTCGTCTGTCCTGGGGTGGTAGAGTCTGGGTGATAAGGTGTGTGTGTGTGTGTGTGTGTGTGTGTGTGTGTGTGAGGTCATGCAGTTTAATCCTAAATTGAGATGCGTGCAAGGCAGGCCATTTTAAATCTTGACCTAAATTTTGAATTGATGCCAATTTGATATATTTACATGAAAGTTGTAGCTGTGCTTGTGTCTCAAGTTAGGATTTGGCCTAAGTGAGGCCTGTATTTGGAATATGAAGGTTAATTCACTGTGCACGTCTCTTGTATATCTTCTCCAGACGGAACCCTTCCAGAAGCCAGTATCTCTGGAACAGCATCCGGACTACGCAGAGTATATTTTTCACGCCATGGACCTCTGTACATTAGAGAAGGTTAATGTTCTCTGCTTCTTTCTTTGGGGTTAGAACTACAATCCCAAACCTCACCAGTTGTTGATCACTGACCTTTTCTATTTTATTTTTCCAGAATACAAAGAAGAAAATGTATGGCTGTACCGAAGCTTTCTTGGCAGATGTGAAATGGATTTTACACAACTGCATCATTTATAATGGAGGTCAGTGTCCGTGTTTAGATTGCAATGGATTTTCACTGGTTTCAATAAAAGGTTTGTGGTTATTTCTAATGGTGACCTTCTTATTCCAGGAAATCATAAGCTCACTGCCACAGCTAAGGTCATAGTGAAAATCTGTGAACATGAGGTGAGTATGGGAAGGCGTTCAATAATTCTTTCAGGCCTTCAGAAGACACCTACAATTGTTACACCTACAATGATTCTTCTCTTTCAGATGAATGAGATTGAAGTCTGTCCGGAATGCTATCTGTCAGCTTGCCAAAAGAGAGACAACTGGTTCTGTGAGCCATGTGTGAGTTCAGTTACTTAAACTCTCTTATTTACTTGTATCAAAGCTTGTGCTAAACGAGTCATACGTTGGAATTGTAGTGCCTTGTGTATACTGAATGCTGCCTATATAATGGTCTCAGTATGATAACTAGTCTTCCTGCTTACTTTGCTCAGAGTGATCCTCACCCTCTCGTGTGGGCCAAGCTGAAAGGGTTTCCATTCTGGCCTGCCAAAGCACTGCGGGACAAAGACGGGCAGGTGGATGCTCGCTTCTTTGGGCAACACGACAGGTAATTCCCCTTTGGTACCTACCTATGTCAATTATACTCATCAGTGCATTTGCATTTCTCAACTCTCTGTCTCTAGCCAGCTGTTTAGTTGTGTTATGTTTCTTCACCTTCCAGGGCGTGGGTCCCCTTAAACAACTGCTACCTCATGTCCAAGGAGATTCCCTTCTCTGTGAAGAAGACTAAGAGCATCTTCAACAGCGCCATGCAGGAAATGGAGGTCTACGTGGAGAACATGAGGAAGAAGTTTGGAGTGTTCACCTACGCCTCCTTCAGGACGCCCTATACCCCTGACAACCAGTACCAGATGCTGCTGGACCCCGCCAACCCCTCATCCGGCTCGGTCCGGCCGGAGAAGCATGAAAAGATCAAGTTCAACTTCGACATGACTGCATCTCCCAAGATGCCCTTGTCCAGGAGCGTGCTGTCAGGAGGGGGCGGGGGCATGGGCGGGGTTGGAGGGAGTACAGGCCGGAGGATCTCCCTAACAGATATGCCCCGCTCGCCCATGAGCACTAACTCCTCTGGTCACACAGGCTCTGATGGAGAGCAGGAGACACCAGACAAGGGCCAGGCTAGAGCCCCTGCTAGCCACTACAGTGCTGGGGAGGAGTCCATGGACTGCACAGGTAGGTACTGCACACTGCCTCTCTAATGGTCTGGAGAGTCCTGGGACTATGGAGTATACTATAACAGCAACCTAGACTCTGGTTTTTGTTTTAAACCAAGCACTGTAAACGAAGGGCATGTTGAGTTCTTCTTCAATGCACAATTACCATAAGTTATTTTAATAAAACCTACCTCTTAAATGCAGATCCAAAGAAGAGCATGACATTGATAGATACTGTATATCTTAACTCTCCCCACAGCATCACCGGCTTCCACTCGACCTGATCCTGTCTCTGGTGCCAAGGACAGCCCTAAACCATTCCACACCCAGGGCCCTGCCCTGACTCTTGTTCCCAAGCAGGAGAAAGCAACACCCACAGGGAGCATCCTTAATCTCAACCTGGGTGAGCTGCCACACACCTGTCATCAAAACCTCAATCATCATCAAAGTTCAGCTATTTAGCACACCTGACCTGGGTAAGACTTCATGACAGCAAAACACTATCCATAAACCCTAGAAACCTTAACCACATGTAGAGGCAGTCCTACTTGATGATCTAGTGATCGTGGCTGATTTCAACCAGCTCATAACATTGTTTGTGGTTTCTTGTGCTGGCCTTTCAGACCGAAGCAAAGCCGAGATGGACCTAAAGGAGTTGAGTGAGACTGTGCAGCAGCAGCAGCAACAGCAGGGGGTGCCACCAGTCCTCACCTCACCCAAAAGACAGATCAGGAGCCGCTTCCAGCTCAACCTGGACAGAACCATCAAGAGCTGCAAGGCCCAGCTGGGTGAGTGACCTAACCGCACCGCTAGAAAATAACCGCTTATTAAGATACCAGGACAATTCAACTTTCTTTTTTTTAACTTTATCAAAACAACCATGCAAACCACTGCTGAAACCTTTGATGTTATACATTTACCCCAATTTCCCCTCTCTGCTTACAGGTATAGATGAGATCTCTGAGGACGTGTATAAGGGAGTGGAACACAGCGACTCCGAGGACTCTGATAAATCAGATTCGAGTGACAGTGAGTACGCCAGCGACGAGGAACAGAAACCTAAAGGGGGCCAGCACACTGAGGCCAATGACAAGGGCGAGAAGGACCCTCCCAAGAGGGGGTCCAAAGACCCCCTGCCCCCCATCCAAAACAAGGAGGGCAAAACAGAGGGGCCAGGGCCAGCAACTGCAACGGCAACCATGGGAGATGCAGGGGTACCATCTACCCTCTCTGAATCCTTGTCAAAAGAGAAGCAGGGTGTAGCGTCAGACAAAGAGCCCCCAGAGAAAGCCAAAGCAGTCCCTGCATCCCTAGCCCCCAGAGAGAAGCCCCAGGTGAAGCAGGAGGCCAGGCAGACCTCTCTGGTGGATGACTCTGACTCTGAGAGGGAGCTGGTGATTGACCTGGGGGAGGACCAGGGGGGCAGAGACCGGAAGAGGACTAGGAAAGATGCACACGCCACCAAAGATCCACCAACCAATAAGACAGAGGGTGAGAGTCCTCCTATTCTCTACCACTATTTGACAAAAATAATAGTTGCTATTATTAATTAATTTCTTTCCATTCTAGGTAAAGCCCCCACCCTGTCAAGTGCCCTTACTACATCTCAAAACAGCACAGCCCCTTCCTTAACCCCCAGTGTGAAAGATTCATCACAGTCTCCACTAGCCATCCCTCTAAACATGGTGCCCTTCACTACTGCTGCTCCCACCACCATTGGCCCGACCACCCTGGCCAGTGCCACATCAACAGCCCCCATCACAGCCTCCTCCGCCACCACAGCAGTAAAGAAACAGCGCCCTCTGCTGCCCAGGGAGACTGTCCCGGTGGTGCAGCGGGCAGTGGTGTGGAACCCCACCAACAAGTTCCAGACATCATCCCAGAAGTGGCACATGCAGAAGGTGCAGCGGCAGCAGCAGAATCCGCAGCCAGATACGCCTCAGCTGCAGACAGCATCACCTGACCAGCCACAGACACAAAAATTGCCCCAAACGCCGGCATCTGCAACATCCTCATCATCATTATCGCCAGAGCAACCTTCCCAAAGCACGCGGTACCAGACCAGGCAATCTGTCAAAGGTACACCACCGTATTAGTTGATAATTCAATTAGCACACTACAGAAAAAGGGGAGACAGCTAAAAAACTATTTGAGTGCAACCGCAGGCCTAAATACCATGACTGTGAAGTCAATGATTAGTTTTGATTGTTGTTGTTTACTGTAGCTGTCCAGCAGAAAGACCCCCCACTCAGTACGTCCACGTCGGCTGTTACCCTGGTGACCAGTATCCCAGCTTCTGTGGCCATGATGGCAGCTCCCGGAGTAGGCAGTGGCCCCTCCACCTCAATGGCAGGGGACTTCCAGATCCCTACCGCATCAGCAGACGTAGCAGCTGACATCGCCAAGTACACTAATAAAGTGAGTATGCAGGACTTGGACTGATGGCCACAGAGTAAAAAAGCTGAAGGATGTACACTACACTCACTATCAGTATGTTACGATAGTTTGGTGCTTGGAGCAGAGCTTATTGAAGCATACAGACTTTTGGGGGACAATTTTACATGCACTACATGACCAAAAGTATGTGGACACCTGCTCGTCAAACATTTAATTCCATTAGTATGAAGTTGGTCCCCCCTTTGCTGCTATAAACAGCCTCCACTCTTCTGGGAAGGTTTTACACTAGATGTTGGAACTTTGCTGCGGGGACTTGCTTCACTTCAGCCACAAGAGTATTCATGAGATCGGGCACTGATGTTGGGAGATTAGGCCTGGCTCGCAGTCGGCGTTCCAATTCATCCCAAAGGTGAATGGAGGTCAGGGCTCTGTGCAGGCCAGTCAAGTTCTTCCACATCGATATCAACAAACCATTTCTGTATGGACCTCGATTTGTGCACGGGGGCATTGTTATAATGAAACAGGGAAGGGCTTTCCCCAAACTGTTGCCACGAAGTTGGAAGCACATAATCATCGAGAATGTCATTGTATGCTGTAGCGTTAAGATTTCCATTTACTGGAACTAAGTGGCCCAGCCCGAACCGTGAAAAACAGCCCCAGACCATTATTCCTCATACACCAAACTTTACAGTAGGGACTATGCATTGGGCCAGGTAGGGTTTTCCTGGCATCCGCCAAACTCAGATTCGTCCGTTGGACTGTCAGATGGTGAAGCGTGATTTATCACTCCAGAGAATGCATTTCCACTGCTCCAGAGTCCAATGGTGGGGAGCTTAACACCACTCCAGCCGAAGCTTGGCATTGAGCATGGTGATCTTAGGCTTGTGTGTGGCTGCTCTGCCATGGAAACACATTTCATGAAGCTCTCAACGAGCAGTTCTTGTGCTGACGTTGCTTCCAAAGGCAGTTTGGAACTTGGTAGTGAGTGTTGCAACCGAGGACAGACAAGCTTCGTGCTTCAGCACTCGGCAGCCCCATTCTGTGAGCTTGTGCTGCCTACCACCTCGAGGCGGAGTCGTTGGAGCTCCTAGACGTTTCCACTTCAAAATAACAACACCTACAGTTGACCGGGGCAGCTCTAACAGGGCATAAATGTGCAAACTGACTTTTTGGAAAGGTGGCATCCTATGACAGTGCCACATTGACAGTCACTGAGTTCTTCAGTAAGGCCAATGTTTGTCTATGGAGATTGCATGGATGTGTGATAAAGATTCTCAACCAATCAAATATGAGTTATTATTTAATGAAGTTATTACTAGTCAGCGGTCTCTTGGGTACATTGGACATTTTTGCTTCATTTCTCCTTTTTCCTCAGATAGTGGATGCAATCAAAGGGACGATGACTGAGCTGTACACCGAGCTTTCCAAAAGCACTTCAGGGAACACAATAGCAGAGGTATGTATCTATCTGCTGGTCGCTCTCAGAGGCGCTGAATAACACTCTGCATATAATAGTTAGCTGTATGACTCTGGGGAGTGAATGTATGTCCTTGTCTCTCCCACATAGATTAGACGATTGAGAATTGAAATAGAAAAACTGCAGTGGCTTCATCAACAGGAGCTGTCAGAAATGAAGCACAATCTAGGTAAGGACCTGTGCATTACTCAAGCTTCCACTGCAGATGACCCAGACAATTCTGGGTCAAAGGACTCTCAGGTTGGTTATTTAGCAACAAAACTGACGTGTGCGCAACTATGGGCCAAAACAGACAGGGCGGGCTTAGATTGTTGACAACACGTAAACAATATTCACCTCCAATGTTTATTGAAATCATAAATACAGTTGCCCAATAAGCACTTGTCTCTCAAATACATTGCTATTGTTATAGCTAGATAGCATTTTTTGTTGTTGCCATATTAGCATTGACAACACGTAAACAATGTTTATTGAAATCATAAATGCAATTTCACAATAAGCACTTGTTGTTTCTCAAATGCATTGTTACAGTTGTTGGTTAGCTGGCTAGCAAATTTTGCCATATTAGCATTGACATGAAATCAGCCAAAACACCTCAAAACAAGACATGGAATCAATAACAAGATACAATGATCTGAAACGAGCCACCTACAATTCCCCACATGGCAGCTGCTTGTTGCTAGCTATCTGACCATTCAGAATCATGATGCACATACATCATTTTCACAGTGGTGTAAAGTACTTAAGTAGTCCTTTAAAGTATTTTTACTTAAATAGTTGTTTGTGGTATCTATACTTTACTATTTATATTTTTTACAACTTTTACTGAACTACATTCCTAAAGAAAATAATGTACTTTCTACTCTATACATTTTCCCTGACACCCAAAAGTATTCATTACATTTTGAATGCTTAGCTGAACAGTCTAGTTCACACTCTTATCAAGAGAACATCCCTGGTCATTCCTACTGCCTCTGATCTGGTGGACTCACTAAACACAAATGCTTTGTTTGTAAATAATGTCTGAGTGTTGGAGTGTGCCCCTGGCTAGCAGTACATTTTTTAAAAACAAGAAAATGGTGCCTACTGGTTTGCTTAATATAAGGAATTTGAAATGATTCATACTTTTACTTTTGATACTTACAGTTGAATTCGGAAGTTTACATACACTTAGGTTGGAGTCATTAAAACCTGTTTTTCAACCACTCCACAAATGTATTGTTAACAAACTATAGTTTTGGCAAGTCGGTTAGGACATCTACTTTGTGCATGACAAGTAGATTTTCCAACCATTTTTTACAGACAGATTATTTCACTTATAATTCACTGTATCACAATTCCAGTGGGTCAGAAGTTTACATACACTAAGATGACTGTGCCTTTAAACAGCTTGGAAAATTCCAGAAAATGATGTCATGGAAGCTTCTGATGGCCTACCTTCAAACTCAGTGTCTCTTTGCTTGACATCATGGGAAAAATCCAAATAAATCAGCCAAGACCTCAGAATAAAAATTGTAGACCTCCACAAGTCTGGTTGAATTTCCAAACGCCTGAAGGTACCATGTTAATCTGTACAAACAATAGTCCACAAGTATAAATACCATGGGACCACGCAGCCGTCATACTGCTGAGGAAGGAGACGCGTTCTGTCTCCTAGAGATGAACGTACTTTGGTGCGAAAAGTGCAAATCAATCCCAGAACAACAGCAAAGGGACTTGTGAAGATGCCGGAGGAAACAGGTACAAAAGGATCCACAGTAAAACGAGTCCTATATCGACATAACCTGAAAGGCCACTCAACAAGGAAGAAGCCACTGCTCCAAAACCGCCATAAAAAAGCCAGACTACGGTTTGCAAACTGCACATGGGGACAAAGATCGTACTTTTTGGAGAAATGTCCTCTGGTCTGATGAAACAAAAATAGAACTGTTTGGCCATAATGACCATCGTTGTGTTTGGAGGAAAAAAGGGGAGGCTTGCAAGCCGAAGAACACCATCCCAACCGTCAAGCACGGGGGTGGCAGCATCATATTGTGGGAGTGCTTTGCTGCACTTCACAAAATAGATGGCATCACGAGAAAGGAAAATTATGTGGATATATTGAAGCAACATCACAAGACATCAATCAGGAAGTTAAAGCTTGGTCACAAATGGGTCTTCCAAATGGACAATGACCCCAAGCATACTTCCAAAGTTGAGGCAAAATGGCTTAAGGACAACAAAGTCAAGGTATTGAAATGGTCATCAGAAAGCCATGACCTCAATCATATAGAACATTTGTGGGCAGAACTAAAAATAAGCCTGTGCGAGCAAGGAGGCTGCCAAACCTGACTCAAGTTACACTAGCTCTTTCAGGAGGAATGGGCCAACATTCACCCAACTTATTGTGGGAAGCTTGTGGAAGGCTACACGAAACATTTGATTCAAGTTAAACAATTTAAAGGCAATGATACCAAATATTTATTGAGTGTATGTAAACTTCTGACCCACTGGGAATGTGATGAAATAAATAAAAGCTTAAATAAATCACTCTCTACTATTATTCTGACATTTTACATTCTTAAAATAAAGTGGTGATCCTAACTGACCTAAGACAGGCAATGTTTACTAAGATTACATGTCAAGAATTGTGAAAAACTGAGTTTAAATGTATTTGGCTAAGGTGTGTGTAAACTTCTGACTTCAACTGTAAGTATATTTTAGCAATTACATTGACTTTTGATACTTAAGTATATTTAAAACCAAATACTTTTACTCAAGTAGTATTTTACTGGGTGACTCACTTTTACTTGAGTCATTTTCTATTAAGGTATCTTTACTTTTACTCAAGTATGACAGTTGGGTACTTTTTCCACAACTGCGATTTTCACGAGGTTGTCAGCCAACCAGTCTAAAATTAATCACATTATTCCATAGAAAATGTTATGTTATTGTCTGCTGTGTGTACATGTGCAGAGTTAACCATGGCTGAGATGAGGCAGAGTCTGGAGCAGGAGAGGGAGCGTCTGATGGCGGAGGTAAAGAAGCAGACAGAAGTGGAGAAACAGCAGGTGGTGGATGAGACCAAAAAGAAACAGTGGTGTGCCAACTGCAGGAAGGAGGCCATCTTCTACTGCTGCTGGAACACCAGCTACTGTGACTACCCCTGCCAGCAAGCCCACTGGCCAGAACACATGAAGTCCTGCACACAATCAGGTAACACACACCAGCCATATTCAAAGCTGGATTTATACTAGTTAAAGAACATTGATTCCATCTGAATACAGGTACTAATTGTCTTACAACTGCATAGTTATATATTTCTGTTCTCCTTTTGTAGCGACAGCCTCACAGCAAGAGCCTGAAGGGTCCACGGCAGATGGCTCAAACAAAGCCTCCGGACAGTCCAACAGTGGTCAAACTTCTCCCAGAGGAACGACAGCATCTGCTCCCACAGACAAAGACTCTAACATGGAGAAAAGCAAGGACAATGTCACTGTCAGTCTGTCCTAACACTGAGCCCTTGCCATGGCATTGAGTTATCACACTTGAACCAGTAACATAAAATACGACACCTTCTTAGCTACTGTACATGGACATGTTTCGTTAGCATTAGTCTTTTCAAGCTGCTGCTCTGAAGGTATCAAAATACTTTTTTATTTTAAGTGATCATGACCAGAATTTCATCTTTCCCCAACGCTATAATCATCCTTCTCCATCTCAAGTTCAGATGTACTTTATGCCCAAAGTACTATGGGACAAGTAACCACTAGAGAGCGCCACCTGTTCTCTTAATCACTGTCACCTTGCATTACACACACTTTGCAAGCTCATAGAGAAGCAGCTTTTCATGGCCAAATTTGTGTGAGGCAGATGTACAGAAAGTGTATCTATTGTTATACGTAATATTAATAAAACTGTATTGGGAGTACATAATACGTTTTGGTACTGTGTGAAAGAATTGGACAGTTTGGTCAATGATCACCCAGATGACCAAATTTAATGTGAATGGACCAGAATGGAACATGGCTTCAGATTATTGTTGATACAAATTATTTTCAACCGCCTTCTTGTATGTTAACTTATTCATTATTTATGCTGAAATGTTGCCTACAGTTTTATTGAGGAGATAATGTTTGATGGACTGCCTGTTGAATTAAAATATGGTACAGAGATAGTCATGTGAAGCTTTTCCATTTCAGAATGTTTTTCTTTCCTCCCTTAGGACTAACGCTCATCATAATGCAACCGACGTTTGTCCTGTATTCATATTTCTGTGTTCATACTCTTTCATCTTGTATTGTTGTCACTGAGAAATAAACCATATTTATGGCAAACGCAGGCCCTGAGAAGGAACAGAATACAACACTAATTTTTGAAAGCCCTTGCATTTTCTACGTGTCTCCCACACGATGATACAAAAACATAAATGTATTTGGTTGAAAATGATCGGCTACGGTGAACTGACCACGTCTTTGTACGTCAGGTGTGAACACTCTACTACAATTTATTCACTCATCTGCAGGAAACCCCATTTGATTTTCAAACTATTCTCCTACAGCACACTGTAATGGAGTCATTCCTCCCTGCCACGGTATAGAGAAGAGACTAAAGGAACTCTGTTATAATTTCATGTTTGTTTACATTCTGTAAATAAATAAAGTGTGTTGTTCTAAAACTGTCTGACCTTGACAAAATACCATTGTTCCCATCCTATCAGAATAAAGTCCTTGGGGCTGAAAGCTATTCAACAAGTGGTAGTAGCATGGCTCTAATGTACCACCATTTCGGTCGCATATGCCCTCAAATATGTTGCTGTGTGACCTGGAATATACCACCATTTCGGTCGCATATGCCCTCAAATATGTTGCTGTGTGACCTGGAATATACCACCATTTCGGTCGCATATGCCCTCAAATATGTTGCTGTGTGACCTGGAATTTTGATTTGGAATCATCAGTGTGCCTACAAAGATATTCACCAACATGGCATATGGCAATGCCCTGGCTTCCCTGTGGTTTGTTTTGGAATCCGGCAGAATCTTTCCACTCCTGGCCTTCATTAGCGCTGTGGTAACAACTGAGCAATATAGCCACATACCTTCCAGCTCTCCTTTATCTGGCAAATAGTCTGCAACATTCTGGAGGTGTGACGCGGTCCCTGTTCCAGGGACATCACTGGATAAGAAATCCAGGCTGCCAACGCTTTGCCATCTATGGACATGTGTATGTGAAGTCCGAACTAAGTAGCTCTAGCACAGATAGAACAATGAGACAGATATTTCATCGGATGTATAAATGTGAAGCATCCGGTGTGCGTTTCAATTCACTATCAAATATGGTGGTGAGAGGAAGCCCAGTGCCGGCAGTGGGAGAAGATGCAGCGACATAGATTTTGGCCGACATTCTGCTAATTTTCTCATCGATAAAACACTTGATCAAAATACAGTTTCGTTTCTAAAACTAGAATCTGTTACGAACAGAGTGGATACATTTTTATAGACTTTACCATTTGCCAAAGTTTTTTTTAAATGCAAGGGCGAATTTATTTCAGAGTAGGCGATCCCTATAGGCAAAATGCAAATATATGCTATTAACGCACCAATAGGCGTGACGGTCTCTGCCCACCTCCTTGTTTGTTCTGTCCACTATGATTCATTTGCTTCCATTTTAAACGAAGGGCAGTGGTCTATCTTGGGTTAGTTATACAAATCTTCGGTTATATTTAATTGGTCCGGATTTGTTTAGGTTTTTTGAATCTAGTTTGCGATTTAGCCGTGAAGACATCATGGATTCATAACCCTGTACAGTAGATTAAAAGTACGGTCCAAACACTTAAAATACACACCCTCGCTTTATACCATTGAGAGAATCCCCGTAGCAACCCCCTCAGCCCTCGTTTTCATTCGGCTTTGCGAGTGTACAATTATGTTCACTTCAGGGCCTGAAAAGTCCGCGAAAACTTAAAAACAACATCAATGGAGAAGTTATATGAATTATGGGGAGTTTCAGGCCCTGAAGTGAACATAATTTATACAAGTGTATTTAAAACGAATGCAAATAAGTTCGAATTTGTGCTACTAATGCACAAACACGTCTCGTAAATATGTTTTTGTTTGGTTATCTTTTGGAATTTGTAGAAAGAAAAAAAAGGTCCTTCTTCAGATGTTCCAGCTAGGCAGGCTAACGTTAGTTAGCTAATTAATTTGCTAGCTATCATACAATTGGCGTATATTAATAATTATATATTTAATATAAGTAGACATGCACTCATAATTGACTGTAGCGAATATAAAGCACCCACAAGCTACCCGTGGCTGAAAACATAATTATCGTGTGACGAATTTCCAGTCAAGGGTGGCCCATTTAAAAATGATTACTTCCTCCCTTGCCAATTTGTTTTTTAAACAACAAATCAATACAGAAAGTACATGAGGGAACACAAGTATATATAGATTATATACAATGTACAATCGAGCTAGGGGGTACAATATCCTCCCTTGCCTCTTGCCCTGCAAGTGTATTCTCGTCAAACGTCATGAAACGTCATCACTTAATTTGAGGGGATAGGTTGGGTCTTTTACGTGTTTGGACCTTAACAGAAGACACAAGGATGAGGTTAATGGATCGTCAGCAATGAGTACAGACAGATAGATAGATAGATAATGTAGCTACTTAGCAACACAAACATTTCACGTTTTTTATTTTGTTTTATAACAAAGTAAACCTGAATGTGATGCACACGAGTTATATTCACAAAACGATCAGCTGTGATTGTTTAGCTGCAAATAGCTAGCTGCTGTAGCTAGATGGGTGATGCATATTTACGATGTTAATAAACTGGAGAGTGTTAGAAGTGGTTTTATATTACATTCACCTGCACGTATACCTAGCTACCTGCCTGTAACTATATTGCAGATATAAGCAGTGTCAAGATCAGAGCTCCGGCAAGCTCGTTTTGAGAACTTACTAATTAGCTTCTGTAAAAAAAAATATATATTTATATAAAATACAAAGACAACACACCACAACAGGACATTTCCTTAATCCAACCTGGCCTATTAGAGGTCAAGATGGAGCTACCAGCAAATTGCTTACACATATCCAATACCTCCAGATGTACACAACAAGTTTCTAGGGGCTATGGGTTTATTTGTGTTTCAGGGAGTAATACCAATGGACCAAGACCCTGGGCTCTGAGTCCAGACCCAGATCAACACTGCATTCATGTGGTCTAATGGCCAACACCACAATAACAAGAGACTATCAGTGCTATTAGGTATAGTAGGGCTGCCTATACAAGGGTTAGTTGGGATCAGGCTTTCCGGGCATGGCATGTAGGGCATTGGTCACCAACCCTGTTCCTGGAACTCCACGGGGTGTGCAGGCTTCTGTCCCAGCTAACAGTATGAGGACTAATACAAAGGAGGGTTTGTAAGTGTTGGGCTTGACTCCACAGCTCCACATGGTTGAATAGTGTCTAATGTCCTGTTGCAGGTAGGCAAGCTATATAATTACTCTACAACGTAGCTACAGGTATAAGAGTAGTCATGGTAAGTTGACTAGGCCTACTTATTAGACACTATTGTCTGTAGTTAAGGCAGGGTTGGATGATGATCACTTAGCACCCACAGGGCAGGTCATACGTTACCTTGGCTTTAAAGTAAAGTAGCCTTGCACAAGCCTTGGCTTGTTCGAGCTGGAACGACTCATAGGAGCAGGAGCCTATTTCTGGTTTCTGTAGTGTGAGGCATCTTGATGTGCAAGTACACCCCCTGCACAGGATGCTAGTCTATCACAAGGCCTTGGCTTTAAGGAGATGGCAATATCTGCATCATCGTAAGTTAAGACTATTTCCTCAGTGTGTGTTAGAGTTAATAATTATTAAAACCTCAAATGTTTTTGTAAATGTGTTTCATAATGTATCTGATCAATTACGCATGTATCTATTCATATTTCTCTCTAGTTCAGGAGCCAAGGAGAGAGGATGCGCATGGAGAGGAGGGCCGTGGAGAGAAAGATGCATGTTAAGTACAATTTCACCAATCTGAAATGGTGGCAAAATCTCACACAATACAATTAGATCTCCACTTCAAATTCAAAGCACAACATTGCCTTATAGTAAGTAGCCTTCACACTGGGCAATTTCACAAGCCGATTGTATATTCTTGAGCCTCTTCCTTCTATCCCTTCCTTCTGTGTGTACGATAGCTGTAAATACATTGGGAGAAGATAAAGGCCATTCTGCTAATGTTGTTTACCCTGTCATATTGTGATAGCAAAGGAGCCTTGTCAGCCACATATACGGAGTGCAGATGACAAGCAATCTACAAAACTTATCAGGATGCTGTGGCTTGTGGCAAATTCATGGCTAAAATTACACAGTGACATATCTATTAGACATGACGAGTGCATTGTCCTTATTTTTTAGTACAAATTCATTTAATTCATTCACATGGCAGAAGACAATTGAACTCTGATATGCATGATAAAGATATAATAAAAAGGAACATACACTATATATTCATAACTATTCGGATTCCGCTATTTCAGCCACACCCGTTGCTGACAGGTGTATAAAATCTAGCACACCGCCATGCAATCTCCATAGACAAACATTGGCAGTAGAATGGCCTTACTGAAGAGCTCAGTGACTTTCAATGTAGCACCAAGTCAGTTTGTCAAATTTATGCCCTGTTAGAGCTGCCCCGGTCACTGTAAGTGCAGTTATTGTGCAGTGGGAAAGTCTAGGAGTACCAACAGCTCAGCCGCAAAGTGGTAGGTCACACAAGCTCACAGAACGAGACAGCTGAAGTGCGTAGCGTGTAAAAAATCATCTGTCCTCGGTTGCAACACTACCAAGTTCCAAACTCTGGGGCATTGGAAACACTTTCTCTGGAGTGATGAATTACGCTTCACCATCTGGCAGTCCAACGGACAAATCTGGGTTTGGCGGATGCCAGGAATACGCTACTGGCCTGAATGCATAGTGCCAACTGTAAAGTTTGGTGGAGGAGGAATAGTGGTCTGGGGCTGTTTTTCATGGTTTGGGCTAGGCCCCCTAGTTCCAGTGAAGGGAAATCTTAACGCTACAGCATACAAACATTCTAGATGATTCTGAGCTTCCAACTTTGTGGCAACAGTTTGGGGAAGGCCCTTTCCTGTTCCAGTATGACAATGCCTGCATGCACAAATCGAGGTCCATACAGAAATAGTTTGTCGAGATCGGTGTGGAAGGACTTGACTGGCCTTCACAGAGCTCTGACCTCAATCCCATCGAACATCTTTGGAATTAATTGGAATGCTGACTGCGAGCCAGGCCTAATCGCCCAACATCAGTGCCAGACCTCACTAATGCTCTTGTGGCTGAATGGAAGCAAGTCCCTGCAGCAATGTTCCAACATCTAGCCTTCCCAGAAGAGTGGCTGCTGTTATAGCAGCAAAGGGGGACTAACTCCTTATCAAAGCCCATGATTTTGGAATGAGATGTTCGACAAGCTTGTGTCCACATACTTTTGGCAATGTAGCGTGTTCAAATAGAATATAGCCTATATTTGTGACTTTATATTTATTTAGTTTTATTTAACCCTTATTTTACCAGGTAAATTGACTGAGAACACATTCTCATGTACAGCAACAACCTGGGGAATAGTTACAGTGGAGAGGAGGGGGGATGAATGAGCCAATTGTAAGCTGGGGATGATTAGATCAGTGTATTTAGATCATATCAATAAAAGGACAGGATATCATGTGGTTCATTGAGAGGTGCCACGTACTGTGTGTTACCTAGATAACTGCATGGTGTAGGGAGAGTGAGGAGAGGTATGGCCATTCACCTCTTGTGAATGCCACTTAGCTTCGCAGATATTTTAGTAATCAAGTCTACATAACTTGTTAATAATTTGCCCAAATGGCATACTTTTAAACCAAATATTTCCTATAATAAATGTGATTTTCTTTCTATGTGAAATTACTTTGTTTTGCAGTTTTTCTTACTACAATGTTCTATCTGTCCATGTTATTTTGTTAATCCAGACATTGTTCATCATAAACAGGGTCTTTGAAGTAAAAATGTGACCCTTTTTGGTCATATAGAAAGGAATAGCATTCACAAATTTCATTTTGTTCTCCAAATTAAGGCATGATCATTGTTGGGGGTTTATGGTGTAATAATGGACAAAATACTACAACATTTCCTTTTGATGCCCCTGGGCTTGTTGAGCTGTTCTCATTCCACAACCTGTGGAGACTGTGCTTATCTGCTATGATTGCCTCATCCAAGCTCAACAATCTCTATCAAGTTTATCCACACCCCAGGCACATAACAAATGTAACCCTACTGGAGCTGGACTTGCAGTCAGGTTCAAAATGAATGATGAGCAAAAAATACTGTATAAAATAAATAATACAAGTAGTATACTTATGCTCCAAAGTATGGGGAAAATTCTATTATTTTATATTAATACAATTGCTTAGAGAAAAATATTTTGTTTAACAAGGCACCCCTTTTCAATACCTCACTTTGCGACGCTAACGGAACTGAGCCTTTTCCTAAAATGTTTTATGAGATTGGAGAACAAATTGGGAGGGATCTTAGACCATTCCTCCATACAGAATCTTTACAGATCCTTGATGCCCTTCATTTGTGCTTATGGACTGCCCTCTTCACTTCAAACCACAGGTTTTCAATGGGGTTCAAGTCCGGAGACTGAGATGGCCTTTGCAACATATTGATTTTGTGGTCAATTAACAATTTCTTTGTGGATATTGATGTGTGCTTGGGGTTATTTTCTTGCTGGAAGATCCACTTGCAGCCAAGTGTCAGCCTCCTGGCAAAGGCAACCAGGTTTTTGGCTAAAATGCCCTGGTGCTAGGTAAAGTTCATGATGCTGTTGAGCACATCTTTATCAAGGGTGCCAATAATTGGACCTGACTGTCCGCAGTGGTGGTAGGGCAGCATGCATCACATGTCTCCATGACCCTGTTGGCTGAACCCTAAATGCTGCTGAGGCCATATGCTCCACTAGGAGCTAAAAGAGAAGTAAGTCATATCTCACCACCAACCAATACATTACTTTACAAATCTCCAGCTTATTGAAATTACAGCTTGAATACCTAATGTCTTTTTTTCCCCTTGATGTCCCCGTACACGCTCAGGTTGTACAACTGATATACAAAGCATTTGACACAACGGTTGTGTAAATATTTTATTCCAGACAAATGTGTTAAATGCATTGTACTACCTGAGAAGGTATGTGGACAATATGTGTTTTTCAGGTTGAAGTTGGCCTCCATCCAGCCCTCTTCAAGAGTAGGAGTAAGGATAATGATATCAAATCAAGTGTTGGTGGCACCTTATTTGGGGAGGACGGGCTCGTGGTAATGACGAGCGGAATCAGTGGAATGGTATCAAGTACATCTAACACCTGGTTTCCATTTGTTTGATGCCTTTCCATTCGCTCTGTTCCAGCCATTATTATGAGCTGTCCTCCCCTCAGCAGTCTCCACTGGTGTGTGTATGTGTTTACAGGCATGTTATTTCAATATGATCCTATCAACAAATCTGAAGTCAGAGATGTCTTCTACATATAAAATCACATTACATTGATAGGACCATGGGAAAGGTGGGTCCCCAAAAAAACATATTATAAACTGATTGACCTCATAAACAATATAAACAAGTATGTGTGTGTGCGTGCGTAATGTGTATGTGAGAAGAGTTAATATACTGTATGAAAAAGTACCTGATTAAATAAAAACCAATTTTATTAAACCCTTGACTAAGACTGTTGAATCCTTGATAACAAAATAGCATGAGAAAAATATATTGTTCCTTCATAGACCGATTGCTTTGTGAGGTTCAACCTCACTTTTCGTTGGTGTCTCAATATTCTCAGAATGGGGGACATTGGCGAATCTGAATAGATAAGGCCTGACAACATATTAACACTATATCCTTACCAAGGACCTCCTCCAGTATTACTGCCATTACCACAGCAGCCAGACTGCCAATGCCAGACTCCAAGCCAAGAATACTGCAAGTCAAACATGTTGAATAGCAGGTTTATTCATAGGTTATCATGTCATCACGTGACTCCCTAATCAAATTTATTTATAATCAATTCAATGTATTTATAAAGCCCTTTTTACATCAGCCGATGTCACAAAGTGCTATACAGAAACCCAGACTAAAACCCCAAACAGCAAGCAATGCATATGTAGGAGCACGGTGGCTAGGAAAAACTCCCTAGAAAGGCTGAAACCTAGGAAGAAACCAAGAGAGGACAATGATCAAAACATATTTTGGGGTGTAAACCAGAAATATGAATCACTGTTGATCCATACTGTTCTGATATAATAAGATGGATGTAGGATCTTCTATGCCTTCCCCAGTCATGATGAACAGAAACATGCACAGTTGAAGTTGGAAGTTTACATACACTTAGGTTGGAGTCATTAAAACTGGTTTTTCAACCACTCCACACATTTCTTGTTAACAAAATATAGTTTTGGCAAGTCTGTTAAGACATTTACTTTGTGCATGACACAAGTCATTTTTCCAACATTTGTTTACAGATTTTTTTACTAATCACAATTCCAGTAGGTCGGAGGTTTACATGCATTAAGTTGACTGCCTTTAAACAGCTTGGAAAATTCCCCAAAATTATGTCATGGCTTTAGAAGCTTCTGATAGGCTAATTGACATAATTTTAGTCAATTGGAGGTATACCTGTGGATGTATTTCAAGGTATACCTTCAAACATCATGGGAAAAATCAAAAGAAATCAGCCAAGACCTCAGAAAAACAATTGTAAACCTCCACATGTCTGGTTCATCCTTGGGAGCAATTTCTAAACGCCTGAAGGTACCACGTTGTAACGGATCTTGTCCTCCTCTTCTGAGGAGGAGTAGCGAGAAGGATCGGAGGACCAATGTGCAGCGTGATAAGTGTCCATAATGTTTAATCAAACACAACAGAACACTGGAACAAAACAATAAACGTGAATAAACGAAACAGTTCCGTGTGGTAACAAACACTGACACCGAAGACAAACACCCACAACTCAAAAGTGAAACCAGGCTACCTAAGTATGATTCTCAATCAGGGACAATGATTGACAGCGGCCTCTGATTGAGAACCATACTAGGCCGAACACAGAAATCCCAAATTATAGAAAAACGAACATAGACAACCCACCCAACTCACGCCCTGACCATACTAAAACAAAGACATAACAAAGGAACTAAGGTCAGAACGTGACAGGACCACCCCCCCCCCAAAGGTGCCGACTCCGGCCGCAAAACCTAAACCTATAGGGGAGGGTCTGGGTGGGTGTTTGTCCGCGGTGGCGTCTGGCGCGGGACATGGACCCCAGTCCACCCTAGTCTTTGTCCGCCTCCGTGGCCTCTTTCGAGCGGCGACCCTCACCGCCGACCTCAGACTGGGGACCCTAGCAATGAGTCCCGACTGTACGGGAGACACCGGCAGCGCCGGACAGGCGGGAGACTCCCGCAATGCTGGGCAGGAGGAAGGCTCTGTCAGCGCTGGACAGGCGGGAGCACCTGTAGGGAGGAGACGGAGAGACAGCCTGGTGCGGGGGGCTGCCACCTGAGGGCTGGTGCGTGGAGGTGGCACCGGATAGACCGGACCGTGAAGGCGCACTGGAGCTCTTGAGCACCGAGCCTGCCCAACCTTACCTGGTTGAATGCACCCCGTAGCCAGGCCAGTGCGGCGAGGTGGAATAGCCCGCACTGGGCTGTGCTGGCGAACCGGGGACACCATGCGTAAGGCTGGTGCCATGTACACCGGCCGGAGGAGATGCACTGGAGACCAGATGCGCTGAGCCGGCTTCATGGCACCTGGCTTGATGCCCACTCTAGCCCGGCCAATACGAGGCGCTGCAATGTCCATATCGGGCTAAGCACGCGTACTGGGGACACCGTGTGCTCCACCACATAACACAGTGCCTGCCCGGTCCCCCTCGCTCTCCGGTAAGCACGGGAAGTTGGCGCAGGTCTCCTAGCTGACTTCGCCACACAATTTTCGGGCTGCCTCTCGGGCTTCCAGCCGCGCTGCCTCCTCATAACGCCACCTCTCGACTTTCGCTGCCTGTAGCTCTGCCTTGGGTCGGCAATATTCTCCCGGCTGTGCCCAGGGTCCCTTGCCGTCCAGAATCTCCGCCCATGACCAGGAGTCCTGATCTCGCGGCTGCTGCTGCCAATTACCACGCTGCTTGGTCCTTTGGTGGTGGGTGTTTCTGTAACGGATCTCGTCCTCCTCTTCTGAGGAGGAGTAGCGAGAAGGATCGGAGGACCAATGCACAGCGTGGTAAGTGTCCATAATGTTTAATCAAACACAACAGAACACTGGAACAAAACAATAAACGTGAATAAACGAAACAGTCCCGTGTGGTAACAAACACTGACACCGAAGACAAACACCCACAACTCAAAAGTGAAACCAGGCTACCTAAGTATGCTTCTCAATCAGGGACAACGATTGACAGCTGCCTCTGACTGAGAACCTTACTAGGCCGAACATAGAAATTCCAAATGATAGAAAAACGAACATAGACAACCCACCCAACTCATGCCCTGACCATACTAAAACGAAGACATAACAAAGGAACTAAGGTCAGAACGTGACACACGTTCATCTGTACAAACAATAGTATGGAAGAATAAGCACCATGGGACCACGCAACCGTCATACCGCTCAGGAAGGAGACTCGTTCTGTCTCCTAGAGATGAACGTACTTTGGTGCGAAAGTGCAAATCAATCCCAGAACAACAGCAAAGGACCTTGTGAAGATGCTGGAGGAAACGGGTACAAAAGTATCTATAGCCACAGTAAAACAAGTCCAATATCGACATAACCTGAAAGGCCGCTCAGCAAGGAAGAAGCCACTGCTCCAAAACCGACATAAAAAGCCAGACTACGGTTTGCATCTGCACATGGGGACAAAGATCGTACTTTTTGGAAGAAATGTCCTCTGGTCTGATGAAACAAAAATAGAACTGTTTGGCAATAATGACCAACGTTATGTTTGGAGGGAAAAGGTGGAGGCTTGCAAGCCGAAGAACACCATCCCAACCGCGAAGCACGGGGCTGGCAGCATCATGTTGTGGGGGTGCTTTGCTGCAGGAGGGACTGGTGCACTTCACAAAATACATGGCATCATGAGGAAGTAAAATTATTTTGATATATTGAAGCAACATCTCAAGACATCAGTCAGGAAGTTAAAGCTTGGTCGCAAATGGGTCTTCCAAATGGACAATGACCCCAAGCATACTTCCAAAGTTGTGGCAAAATGGTTTAAGGACAACAAAGTCAAGGTATTGGAGCGGCCATCACAAAGCCCTGACCTCATTACGTTTGACCCAAGTTAAACAATTTAAAGACAATGCTACTGTAAGAGTATAGCTACAGTCCCTCTCCTCGCCCCTACCTGGGCTCGAACCAGGGACCCTCTGCACACATCAACAACTGCCTCCCAGAAAACATTGTTACCGCCTCCCGGGTGGCGCAGTGGTTAAGGGCGCTGTACTGCAGCACCAGCTGTGCCATCAGAGTCCCTGGGTTCGCGCCCAGGCTCTGTCGTAACCGGCCGCGGCCGGGAGGTCCGTGGGGCGACGCACAATTGGCCTAGCGTCGCCCGGGATAGGGAGGGCTTGGTCGGTAGGGGTGTCCTTGTCTCATCGCGCACCAGCGACTCCTGTGGCGGGCTGGGCGCAGTGTGCGCTAGCCAAGGTGGCCAGGTGCACGGTGTTTCCTCCGGCGCATTGGTTGGGTTGTGTATCGGAGGACGCATGACTTTCAACCTTCGTCTCTCCCGAGCTCGTACGGGAGTTGTAGCAATGAGACAAGATAGTAGCTACTACAACAATTGGATACCACGAAATTGGGGAGAAAAAGGGGTAACATTTAAAAATATATATATATATATAAAATAGAAAACATCGTTACCCATCGCTCCACAAAAGCTGCGGCCCTTGCAGAGCAAGGGGAACAACTACTTCAACGTCTGAGAGAGTGAGTGACGTCACCGATTGAAACTCTATTAGCGCGCACCCCGCTAACTAGCTAGCCATTTCACATCGGTTACACTACAAAATACTAATTGAGTGTAAGTAAACTTCTGACCCACTGGGAATGTGATGAAATAAATAAAAGCTGAAATAAATAATTCTCTCTACTATTATTCTGACATTTCACATTCTTAAAATAAAGTGGTGCTCCTAACTGGCCTAAGACATGGACTTTTTACTAGGATTAAATGTCAGGAATTGTGAAAAACTGAATTTAAATGTATTTGGCTAAGGTGTATGTAAACTTCAGACTCCAGCTATAGCTGTGCACCTCAATGAAGACCACTACTGAATTGGGTAGGATATTTTTCACAGGTTAGGTTTAGGCATGTTATTTCATGTCAGACTCTGCAGTGGCGCTTTTCTCAACATCTTTGACCCCAAAAGTTGTTATTTTTTGCTCATATGACTTGTAATATTTTGATGGAGGGCTGAAAACCTTAGCCGTATGGGTTACAGCTGACAATTTCTCACTAAATATCGCCTCTTCCACAGATCACAGGTTAGGGTATACACCCATGCCAGACTTTTCATCGGCCACTTATCTCAACATATTAGACCCCAAAGTTTGCCCCAAATTTCTCGTACATTAAAATGGACATTTAAATGGAATAATAATAAAAATAGGGTGGTGCAAAAACCTTTAAAAAAAGAGAGAAAAAAAGAGTAATCGAGTGAAAAACATAACATCCCACTTTTCTATGTGCCATAGGTTATGAAAAGTATAAACAATTTAACGTGACCTAATGATGAGAGCGAGAGATGTAATGATGAAGTGAGACGAGACATTTGGACTAAGTTCTCTCTGTACTATCGTGGAAAATTGCAAGATTATGTTATAATACTTTTATTGCCTTAAGTGGTTGTTTTATGCAACAGAATAGAGTATTCTTAACTATTGTGTGTGTGTTCTACTGAGGATGGGCCTCTAGGAGATAACACTGACAGGAGATTTATGATGTCTTTTGGGTGATAAAACCGAAAGAGCATTCCAGAGCATGAGTTAATGTTTCTGTTCTATACGGGGCCAGACACTGGTCTCTACACAATGAAAACTGTTGACACAGCAGATACTGTCTGCTATGTATTATAGGTATCTTTCATACAAATCTTAACCTTGTGACCCATTTTATATATCGGTTGTTCGTCATGTAGGTCGAAAGAGGCGTATTTTGTCTATAAAAGACATTTGTACTTTTGTCTCGGTGCTCTCAACGAATCATCTGAGCGTGAATGGTCGACCGGCCATCATTATCGTAGAGCACTCAATCGATTCACTTTATATGTGTGTGTCGTATTGACCTGTTCACTTATTAATAAGTGATTAACGATTTAGTTTAAGTATAACTCTGATTTGTGTGATAAGTTTGTCTCTCCTCATTTGATAGTAAGGAAATTAACCACCACAGTACACATGCAATGACTTGAAAAGTCAACCCCAATAAGAATGAAGAAAAGATCCATGGAAGGCTGATCCAAAGGGGAATGTTAGTTGGTTGTATTTACACGGTGAATACATATGTACATTTAGCTTTGTATTCGCACACATCTATTTCCTGCTCTTAAGCAAGAGGTCTGAGCTCATTACATCCGCCATGGTCTTAATAACTTAAATGGATTCAGTTTTGACCAGTTCAACGCCAGGCTGAAACTCTCCCTGAAAATAGAATTTATCAACAGAATCATATTGCCCTTTCAGGTTAGAATGTGGTTTAAACATCAAGGAGTAAAACGGAGTTAACTGAGACCTGTGTGGGTTAACTGAGACTATTAGTTTTTCTTAGTTTTTCAAGGAACGGCTCTGCATGTAAGTCCATCTCTCGCTAGGTGTTAGTTACAATATCTGCTGTACAGAAACTTTCCACAATGGGTGGTACCACACACACATAGTTCTGCAGTAGACTCCTCATGTTATAAAAACACCTGTGCCAGTCAACATGCATGAGGACCTGTCTAATCTAATCTAGTCTGCCTGTCCTCAGATCATGCAGGTAACATCAGGGGATCAATCCTCTATATGTTGTCAAGGGGGAAGGATAATGACTATAAAAAAAACATGTACAGAAATACAGAGATTTTAAAAAGCAGAGACATTTTTGAGTAGTGTTAGTAAATACACAGTAAATACACTGTCCAAGCTCTGTCCCACTCCCAAAATAATATCACCCAGACATACGCTGGGTATGTATGACACCGCTCATTCAGCTCTCCTTTCCTCTCTTCTCCTCTCCTCTCTCAGCTCATCCTCTACTCTCAACCCAATCTAGGTCAGGTGACCTTATCCATTGGCAATGTTATCATTGAGTCCCTCTTCCCTCCTCCTCATCCTGAGTTCTTAACATGCCTGCCCCATCTGGTGGCAGGGCGCTGGAACAACAACTCTGTGTTCCGGGCCAGACTGGGGAGTTTCTCTGGACTGGTTGGCTACACTCCAGGTGCCGGGGGATCATATGCAGCAAGTTGGATAGCAACGGTAGGTACAGTCATGCCCTGCCGGTCCAAACTCTGGGAGGAGCTCCCCTCAACTAGAGACTCTGAAACAGAGAGACGGGGAGAGTTCAGGACTAGACACGCTGATCTTGCATATCAAGGATCTTTACTGTCATGTCTTTGGCATCATTAAATTGAGGACTTATTTTTATCAAAAATTCGATGTAATTATTATTACGTGATTAAACTAACTTAATCATGTAACTGTAATTACCTAGGAAGTCAGGGCACCAAGGAAAATATTCAGATTACAAAATTATAATTTTCCTAATATAACTTTCAGATATTTTAATATCTGATCAATTAGTCTTCTAATTATAATGAATGATTCTTTACCTCACGTTAGTCTCATTCCAAACGTCGTAAATTGTTCTGCACGAACCCAGTCTTCACTATGAGTCATCCATACATCAATTGTCTTAAATAATTTATTTATTAACTAATTAAACAATCACAGAAATGCACAAACAAACAGTAGATATAGTTACAAGGAAATTATAGTGGATGTGCCCTAGTGGGCTAAACCGGCATCGCGGCATGGTAGACAAAGCGGAAGTGGGGGTCGATTGAGATAAAAGACACTACAAAGTTGATAATTATAACAATTGAAATGCTAATCCTTTGCACATGAACACTCACTCATTCGGGAATAATTGCTAATCAATATATATATTTACGCTCAGTGTGTCATTGTGATCTCTGTTGGAAAGTTTGTTTCTGTTGGAGAGGTTGTCCACCCTCTCTCTCTCTCTCTGCCATGGTTAGAATGGATAGTTCAGAGTAACATTCAGCAATGTTGTTATAGAATAGGTGTTTTGGCTGTTGTCGGTGTTCGCGTTCAAAGATACCGAATTCCTAGCTGCAGACTAGTAATTAGAATGAAAGATTTGTTCTTATTCTGTCGGTTCGATAGTCTCAGAGTTTAACCACATGGTATGGTTAAGAATTCAGCAATGGGCTCAAACCTTAGCCCTCTTGTAATTGAAGTAAGCTTGGTCTCTACTCAAACCTTAGCCCTCTCGTAAATGGGAGAAGCATGGTCTGAAGATAAATTCCCAAGGTGGGTGTTATATTCGGAAGAGCAGAAAGGGGCTGTCCCATGACGCCAGATCAATGTCTGTGCTCATGGGGCGGGCCTATGATTTAGATAAACTCCAAAGGGAATTGGAGTTTCCTTCATTAAACAGTTTAACTTTTTATGGCTGCAGTGGCAGTATTGAGTAGCTTGGATGAAAAGGTACCCATTGTAAACGGCCAGCTCAGTCTCAGTTGCTAATATATGCATATTATTATTACTATTGGATAGAAAACACTCTGACGTTTCTAAAATTGTTTGAATTATGTCTGTGAGTATAACAGAACTCATATAGCAGGCAAAAACCTGAGAAATTCCACTTCCTGTTTTTTTTCTTCTTCTGGGGGTGGCAGATCTTCAACCAAGCTCTCATTGAAATTACAGTGAGATATGGATGAGTTTTCAATTTCTACGCCTTCCACTAGATGTCAACAGTCAATAGAACTTTGTCTGATGATTCTAATATGAAGGGGGGTCGAATGACACAGGAAATAGTCACCACTGCCACGAGTTGACCATGCATTCACTATGCGCGTTCACAGCGGAAGCACCTGCGTTCCACCGCTCATTTGAAGTCATTCTAATTCTCCGATTGGAACGTTATTCAAGATATATGTAAACAACATTCTAAGGATTGATTCAGTACATTGTTTGACATGTTTCTACTGACTTTTACAGAACTTTTGGGCATTGCGTCACATTATAGTGGACGTGGTTTGTGACTTTGGAATTGTTTACCAAACGCGCTAACCAAAGTAGCTAATTGGACATAAATAACGGACATTTTCGAACAAATCAAGCATTTATTGTGGACCTGGGATTCCTAGGACTGCATTCTGATGAAGTTCATCAAAGGTAAGGAAACATTTATCATGTATTTTCTGGTTTCTGTTTGACTCCAACATGGCGGCTAATTTGGCTTCTGTTCTGTGTGCTGTCTCAGATTATTGCATGTGTTGCTTTTCCGTAAACTTTTTTTGAAATCTGACACAGCGGTTGCATTGAGGAGAGGTATATCTATAATTCCATGTGTATAACTTGTATTATCATCTCCATTTATGATGACTATTTCTGTTGAAACGATGTGCCAATGCAAAATCACTTGATGTTTTTGGAACTAGTGAATCTAAATTGCTAATGTAAACTCTGATTTTTTTAATATAAATATGAACTTTATCAAACAAAACATGCATGTATCATGTAACATGAAGTCCTATGAGTGTCATCTGATGAAGATAATTCAAGGTTAGTGATTAATTTGATCTTTATTTCTGGTTTTTGTGAATGCTATATTTAGCTGGAAAATGACTGCTTATTGTGGTTTGGTGGAGACCTAACATAATCGTTTGTAGTGCTTTCGCTGAAAAGCCTATTTGAAATCGGACACTTTGGTGGAATTAACAACGAGAATAGCTTTAAAATGATATAAGACACATGTATGTTTTAGGAATGTAATTATGAGATTTCTGTGGTTTGAATTTGGCGCCCTCTATTTTCACTGGTAGCTGTCATATTGATCCCGGTATTGGGATTGCAGCCATAACAAGTTAAAATCACATTACATAATTTCACAAATAGTTTCATTTTTACTCATTCATTTTATACAACAATTAGATGCAAGCCTCACAACTGAGACTCTTGTATAAACAGGGTTATGGTAATGTGGCTGTATTGTCTCATGAGTTTCACAAAATTGTACCAAACGGACCAGTTTGTAGCTGGCTGCTTCGCCGACAGTTTATACATTCTCCAGAACATGAATTTTGTTCAGTTCTCAAGTTCTGTGAGGTGGAAGAAGTTCCTTTGTTCTCTCTATGAAAACTCACTCTCTATACTGTCTGGCCATGAGGAAGAATATCCTCCAGGAATTTATGACCTGTCTAACAGCAGCCTGGGTATAGGAGCGAGAGAGAGAGGGGGATGGTGCAGAGAGAGGGGGATGGTGCTCGCTATACCCAAAGAGGGCAACGTCTTGACATTACTAACTATCATAGTTTTAGTAGGTGAGACACTTGTTTTGCTGTTCCACTACATGTCATCCTAATGGGTGCTGCTGTGAGCCACTGATCTTTGTGTTCCTCCTCAGCCAGCAGCAGGTGTCTTCTACAGGGGCTGGGCAGTGATGGACCAACGCTATGGCATTAAACGCTTGCTGCAGGACCAAACACATTCCCATCAGAGACGTATGTATTTACAAATTATTCATTAACCATTACTAAGCTAATTATAAACCCTTCGTAAAGGGTCCCTTGTTATACAATGTTCCGGCGAGATGAGGGCTGAGAGACCCACACAGTTACTGCTCCTAGGCGGAGGGGGACATACAGGTAGTGGGGTTAGTGTGTGTGTTTTTGTGGTGCAGTGTGAGTTGGCTACAGGAATAAGCATAGGTGTGTAGCATAGTCATAGATTTATGCTCCTGCCAATTCAATTGCTGTCATTGTCAAGCCAAACATTTGGCTTCACCATGAGTGACAGGGAGTTGGCATGATGGCACAAACAGACTGGGACTCAGGCTAGGATCTGTGATAGAGAGTGTGCGGAAGAGCATGTTTTGGTGAGAACAGAACAGTGGAAGATATCTCTCCTATCTGTTGCCATACCTTCTTGGTCCTCAGGGGAAATATTTCAGACAAGGTAAATAATCTCTACTCCCCCCTCAGTCACATCAATGATTTATCTGACCAACCTTCACTATGTTAGAGAAGATGAGAGAGAATATTAAAAAGCAGGTATCATTCATCACCGGTTAGAGCATTAGGCCAGTAACCAAAAAGTCGCTGGTTTGAATCTCCGAGCCAACAAGTTGGAAAATCTTGAGCAAGGCACTTAACCTTAATTGCTCCTGCAAGTCGCTCTGGATAAGAGTGTCTGCTAAATTTCTAAAATGTAAATATCGGTCAGAATGGGAATGAAGAAAATATGACTGTTTTATGGTAGTTGCAGAGTGATAGTCAACTTCAAACGGGGGTCGGATCAAATAGGCCTACACATTTAATTTCCCACAGTGCTTTGTTTAAATACGTAAAGTATGTATGTAGGTGTGTTTGGGGAGGGGATATTAAACCTGCTTGTTGTAGTACAGGACAGTACAAGACATGCCACCAGACGCCTCTTCACAGTCCCCAAGTCCAGAACAGACTATGGGAGGCGCACAGTACTACATAGAACCATGACTACATTGAACTCTATTCCACATCAAGTAACTGATGCAAGCACAGACATTTTATTAAAAAACAGATTAAAAAAACCTTATGGAACAGCAGGGACTGTGAAGCAACACAAACATAGGCACAGACACATGCATACACACAATAGATATGTGGTAGTAGAGTGGGGAGAGGGGCCTGAGGGTACACACTTAACGTGTTGGAGAATCTGTTGTGAATATGTTATACAATTTTAAAAACATTACAACTGCCTTCATTTTGCTGGACCCCAGGAAGAGTAGCTGCTACCTTGGCAGCAGCTAATGGGGATCCATAATAAATACAAATACTGTACCAGGTCCGTGTGTGGACATCTCTCTGGGTGTCTTCTCCCCTCATCCGTTCCTCACCTGTTCCTGGGTCCGTTGTCATTGCTAAGGCTGCCTCCTGCCAGTGTCTGTCTGGGAGGGGAGGGCAGAGCAGAGCAGTTCAGCTGCTATCTGCTCAGCCCTCTCCAGCCCCCGGGCATAGCCTGGACACCACCTCAACACTCATAGCCACTCCTCCAGCCTCTGCCACTCCACCTAGACCACCACCATCACAAAGCCCGGCCCAACGCAGCCAGGCCACTGGGGAAATAACAATAGAAGACAACATCGTCATGACGTTTTGAGGATCTGGAGGCCCATGCCCAAACCTTTCAGTCTCCTAAGGGGGAAAAGGTGTTGTCATGCCCTCTTCACAGTTGTCTTGGTGTGTTTGGACCATGATAGTTTGTTGGTGATGTGGACACCAAGGAACTTAACTCTGGACCCACTCCACTACAGTCCCATCGATGTTAATGGGGGCCTGTTCGGCCCTCCTTTTCCTATAGTCCACGATCAGCTCCTTAGTCTTGCTCACACAGAGAGAGGTCTCTGACTTCCTCCCTATAGGCTGTCTCATCGTTGTCAGTGACGAGGCCTACCACTGTTGTGTCGTCAACAAACTAATGATGGTTTTGATGACGTGCTTGGCCACGCAGTCGTGGGTGAACAGGGAGTACAGAAAGGGACTAAACACACACCCCAGAGGGGCCCCGGTGTTGAGGGTCAGCGTGGCAGATGTGTTGTTACCTACCCTTACCACCTGGGGAAGGCCCGTCAGGAAGTCCAGGATCCAGTTGCAGAGGGAGGTGTTTAGTCCCAGGGTCCTTAGCTTACTGATGCGCTCTGTGGGCACTATGGTGTTGAACGCTGAGCTGTATTCAATGAACAGCATTCTCACATAGGTGTTCCTTTTGTCCAAGTGGGAAAGGGCAGTGTGGAATGCGATTGAGATTACGTCATCTGTGGATCTGTTGTGGCGGTATGCGAATTGGAATGGGTCTAGGGTTTCTGGCATGATGGTGTTAATGTGAGACATTACCAGCCTTTCAAAGCACTTCATGGTTACTGATGTGAGTGCTATGGGGCGGTAATCATTTAGGCAGGTTACCTTTGCTTTCTTGACCACAAGGACTATGGTCTGTTTGAAACATGTAGGTATTACACACTCGGCCAAGGAGAGGCTGAAAATTTCAGTGAAGACACTTGCCAGTTGGTCCACACATGCTTTGAGTACACATCCTGGTAATCAGTCTGGCCCCACAACCTTGTGAATGTTGACCTGCTTAACTTGTTTGGGGTAGGGGGCAGCATTTTCACTTTTGGATAAATAGTGTGCCCAAACTTAACTGCCTCCTACTCTGTCCCAGAACCTAATATATGCATATTATTATTAGTATTGGATAGAAAACACTCTGAAGTTTCTAAAACTGTTTGAATCATGTCTGTGAGTATACCAGAACTTATTTAGCAGGCGAAACCGAGGACAAACCATTCATTTTTTTTTTCTTTTCAATGTTTTCATGAGGAATCCAGAATTCTAATAAACTTTCCTGCAGTTTCTACCATTTCCACTGGATGTCACCAGTTTGTAGAAATTGGTTGAGGTTTTTCCTTTGTGTAATGAAGAAGTACCATAGCTCAGAACGAACGTCACTTCATGCGTACCTTTTGATAGAGGCGCGTAACCAGAAAAGTAGCATCAGTTTGTTTTGCTCCTGTATTGAACACAGATCATCCCGTCTTCAATTTGATCGATTATATACGTTTAGAAATACCTAAAGTTGTATTACAAAAGTAGTTTGAAATGTTTTGGCAAAGTTTACAGGTAACTTTTGAGATGTTTTGTAGCGACGTTGTGTAAGTTGGAAGTGGTGTTTTTCTGGATCAAACTCGCCAAATGAATGGACATTTTGGATATATACGGAATTAATCGAATAAAAAGGACCATTTGTGATGTTTATGAGACATATAGGAGTGCCAACAAAAGAAGCTCGTCAAAGGTAAGGCATGATTTATATTTTATTTCTGCGTTTTGTGTCGCACCTGCAGAGTTGAAATATACTACTCTCATTGTTTACTGTTGTGCTATCATCAGATAATAGCATCTTATGCTTTCGCCGAAAAGCCTTTTTGAAATCTGACATGTTGGCTGGATTCACAACGAGTGTAGCTTTAATTTGCTATCTTGCATGTGTACTTTAATGAAAGTTAGATTTTTATAGAAATTTGTCGCTCTGTATTTTCCCTGGCTATTGGCCATGTGGGACGCAAGCGCCCCGCCAACCCCAGAGAGGTTAAAGGTCTTGCTCACATTGGCTACGGAGAGCGTGATCACTGTTGCCCAGAATAGCTGGTGCTCTCATGCATGCTTCAGTGTTGCTTGTCTCGAAGTTAGCATAAAAGGCATTTAGCTCGTCTGGTAGGCTCGCGTCACTGGGCAGCTCATGGCTGGGTTTCCCTTTGTAGTTCTTAATAGTTTTCAAGCCCTGTCACATCTGACGAGCATCAGAGCCGGTGTAGTAAGATTCAGTCTTAGTCTTGTATTGACGCTTTGCCCGTTTGATGGTTCATCTGAGGCCATAGCGTGATGTCTTATAAGCATCTGGATTAGTGTCCCGCTCCTTGAGTTCCCAGGTGAACTTTTTTTTTTAATATTTCACCTTTATTTAACCAGGTAAGCTAGATGAGAACATGTTCTCATTTACAACTGCGACCTGGCCAAGATAAAGCAAAGCATTGCGACACAAACAACACAGAGTTACACATGGAATAAGCAAGCGTACAGTCAATAACACAATAGAAAAAAATAACATCTATATACAGTGTGTGCAAATGGTGTGAGGAGGTAAGGCAATAAATAGGCCATAGTAGCGAAGTAATTACAATTTAGCAAATTAACACTGGAGTGATAGATGAGCAGATGGTGAAGTGCAAGTAGAAATACTGGTGTGCAAAAGAGCAGAAAATAAAAACAATATGGGGATGAGGTAGGTAGATTGGGTGGGTTATTTACAGATGGGCTATGTACAGCTGCAGCGATCGGTTAGCTGCTCAGATAGCTGATGTTTAAAGTTAGTGAGGGAAATATAAGTCTCCAGCTTCAGCGATTTATGCAATTCGTTCCAGTCATTGGCAGCAGAGAACTGGAAGGAAAGGCAGCCAAAGGAGGTGTTGGCTTTGGGGAGGACCAGTGAGATATACCTGCTGGAGCGCGTGCTACGGGTGGGTGTTGTTATCATGACCAGTGAGCTGAGATAAGGCGGAGCTTTACCTAGCATAGGCTTATAGATGACCTGGAGCCAGTGGGTCTGGCGATGAATATGTAGCGAGGGCCAGCCGACTACAGCATACAGGTCGCAGTGGGGGGGTGGTATCTGGGGCTTTGGTGACAAAATGGATGGCACTGTGATAGACTGCATCCAGTTTGCTGAGTAGAGTATTGGAAGATATTTTGTAAATGACATCGCCGAAGTCGAGGATCGGTAGCATAGTCAGTTTTACGAGGGTGTGTTTGGCGGTGTGAGTGAAGGAGGCTTTTTTGCGAAACAGGAAGACAATTCTAAATTTAATTTTGGATTGGCAATGTTTAATATGAGTCTGGAAGGAGAGTTTACAGTCTACCCAGACACTTAGAATATGTAGACCATTACAAATACCTAAGTCAGAACCTTCCAGAGTAGTGAGACTAGTCGGGCGGGCGGGTGCGGGCAGCGAACGGTTGAAAAGCATACATTTGGTTTTACTAGCATTTAAGAGCAGTTGGAGGCCACGGAAAGAGTGTTGTATGGCATTGAAGATCGTTTGGAGGTTAGTTAACAGTGTCCTAAGAAGGGACAGATGTACACAGAATGGTATAGTCTGCGTAGAAGTGGATCAGGGAATCACCCGCAGCAAGAGCGACATCGTTGATATATACAGAGAAAAGAGTCGGCCCGAGAATTGAAACCTGTGCTATCCCCATAGAGATTGCCAGAGGTCCGGACAACAGGCCCTCCGATTTGACACACTGAACTCTGTCTGAGAAGTAGTTGGTGAACCAGGCGAGGCAGTTATTTGAGAAACCAAGGCTGTTGAGTCCGCCGATAAGAATTACGGTGAATGACAGAGTCAAAAACCTTGGCCAGGTCGATGAAAACGGCTGCACAGTACTGTCTTTTATCGATGGCGGTTATGATATTATTCAGTACCTTGAGCGTGGCTGAGGTGTGCCCGTGACCAGCTCGAAAACCGGATTGCACAGCGGAGAAGGTACGTGGGATTCGAAATGGTCAGTGATCTGTTTATTAACTTGGCTTTCGAAGACTTTAGAAAGGCAGGGCAGGATGGATATAGGTCTATAACAAGAAGGGGATGACAGCGGCAGCTTTCCAATATTTAGAGATCTTGGACGATACAAAAAAGAGGTTGAACAGACTGGTAATAGGGGTTGCAACAATGGCGGCGGATCATTTTAGAAAGAGAGGGTCCAGATTGTCTAACCCAGCTGATTTGTATAAATCCAGGTTTTGCAACTCTTTCAGAACATCTGCTATCTGAATTTGGGTGAAGGAGAAATGCTTATTGAAATTCTTGATTATAGTGGATTTATTGGTGGTGACAGTGTTTCCTAGCCTCAGTGCAGTGGGCAGCTGGGAGGAGGTGCTCTTATTCTCCATGGACTTTACAGTGTCCCAAAACTTTTGGGAGTCAGAGCTACAAAATGCAGATTTCTGTTTGAAAAAGCTAGCCTCTGCTTTCCTGACTGACTGCGTGTATTGGTTCCTGACTTCCTTGAAAAGTTGCATATCGCGGGGACTATTTGATGCTATTGCAGTCTGCCACAGTATGATTTTGTGCTGGTCGAGGGCAGTCATGTCTGGAGTGAACCAAGGGCTGTATCTGTTCTTAATTCTACATTAAACATTTTTGTTTAAATACTACATTTTTCTCCCCAATTTCGTGGTATCCAATTGTTAGTAGCTACTATCTTGTCTCACCGCTACAACTCCCGTACGGGCTCAGGAGAGACGAAGGTCGAAAGTAATGCGTCCTCCGAAACACAACCCAACCAAGCCGCACTGCTTCTTAACACAGCGCGCATCCAACCGCACCAATGTGTGGAGGAAACACCGTGCACCTGGCGACCTTGGTTAGCTTGCCCGGCCCGCCACAGGAGTCGCTGGTGCGTGATGAGACAAGGATATCCCTACCGGCCAAACCCTCCCTAACCCGGAGGAAGCTAGGCCAATTGGGCCTCGCCCCACGGACCTGCCGGTCGCGGCCGGTTGAAACAGAGCCTGGGCGCAAACCCAGAGTCTCTAGCGCTGCAGTGCAGTGCCCGGGAGGCCTAATTTTTTTTAAAGGGGCATGCTTATTTAAGATGGTGAGGAAATTACTTTTAAAGAATGACCAGGCATCCTCGACTTATGGGATGAGGTCAATATCCTTCCAGGATACCTGGGCCAGGTCGATTAGAAAGGTCTGCTCGCAGAAGTGTTTTAGGGAGCGTTTGACAGTGATGAGGGGTGGTCATTTGACCATGGACCCATTGCGGATGCGGGCAGTGAGGCAGTGATTGCTGAGATCCTGATTGAAAACAACAGAGGTGTATTTGTATGGCGAGTTGGTCAGAATAATATCTATGAGGGTGCCCATGTTTACGGATTTAGGGTTGTACCTGGTGGGTTCTTTGATAATTTGTGTGAGATTGAGGGCATCTAACTTAGATTGTAGGACTGCCGGGGTGTTAAGCATATCCTAGTTTAGGTCACCTAACAGAACGTACTCTGAAGATAGATGGGGGGCAATCAATTCACATAAGGTGTCCAGGGCACAGCTGGGAGCTGAGGGGGGTCTATAACAGGCATTCTAGAAACTTATTTCTGGAGAGATTATTTTTTTAAATTAGAAGCTCGAACTGTTTGGGCACAGACCTGGAAAGTATGACAGAACGCTGCAGGCTAACTCCTCCCCCTTTGTCAGTTCTATCTTGATGGAAAATGTTGTAGTTGGGTATGGAAATCTCAGAATTTTTGGTGGCCTTCCTAAGCCAGGATTCATACACGGCAAGGACATCAGGGTTGGCAGAGTGTGCTAAAGCAGTGAGTAAAACAAACTTAGGGAGGAGGCTTCTGATGTTAACTTGCATAAAACCAAGGCTTTTTCGGTTACAGAAGTCAACAAATGAGAGTGCCTGGGGACACAGTGTTCAAAGAAGGGCCGGATGTACACAGAATGGCCTGGGTTAACCTTCACATCACCCGAGGAACAGAGGAGGAGTAGGATGAGGGCACGGCTAAAGGCTATCAAAACTGGTCGTCTAGTGCGTTGGGGACAGGAACAGAATTCTTGGTGTGGTAGAATAGATTCAGGGCATAATGTACAGACAGGGGTATGGTGGGGTGCGGGTACAGTGAAGGTAAACCCAGGCCCCGAGTGATAAGAGAGGTTGCATCTCTGGATGGGCTAGTTATGCTGGGTGAGGCATGTGTGGGAGGTGGGACAAAGGAGGTATCTGAGGCATGTTGAGTGGGACTAGGGGCTCCGCAGTAAACTAAAACAGTAAACTCAACTATAACTATCCTAAGCAGTGTACAAGGCATATTGACATTTGAGAGAGACACAAAGCGAGGCATAAAGCAATCACAGGTGTTGATTGGGAGAGCTAGTTAAGACAACAACGGGTAAGACAACAACAGATTATCAGCTAAAACAACAACAGGTAAATTGGCAATGACACACAGGGCCTGAGTTCAAGGCTGGGGCCGACAGATAAACAAAAAATAAACAAAATTGAGTGATTAATGAACAGTCCAGCAGTTATCAGCTATGTAGCCAAGTGATCATAGGGTCCAGTGAACAGCAATAGATGGAACAGGGAAGCCGCGGAGGAAATCGTTACTACGCTGGAGACATAGTGTTTTAAGTTAGCAGGCCGGGGTAAGTAGAAGCGTCTGCGCCGTCGTCCGGCAAAGGCCGGTGGAGGGTACAGCGGATAGAGTTACGTCGGCGGACCAGTCGTGGTGGTACAGCGGGGTGCTGTGTCAACAAAGGGTCCGGGGCGAAAGAGGTATTTTAGCTGTAGTAATTCTGTTTACTAGCCGGGAGATGCGCCTGGCCCGCGGCTAACTGGTGCTAGCTTCATGGCAGGGCTGTTAGCCACTATAGCCACTCTTTAGAAGCTAGCAAGCACGGATGAAATTTACTTTAAATTCTGAATACAAAGCTTTTTTATAAATCCAACACAACACATCACTCTTCATATTTTCAAGCATGGTGGTGGTTGCATCAAATCAAATCAAATCAAATTTCTTTATATAGCCCTTCGTACATCAGCTGATATCTCAAAGTGCTGTACAGAAACCCAACCCAGCAAACAATGCAGGTGTAAAAGCACGGTGGCTAGGAAAAACTCCCTAGAAAGGCCAAAACCTAGGAAGAAACCTAGAGAGGAACCAGGCTATGTGGGGTGGCCAGTCCTCTTCTGGGGACAGATTATAACAGAACATGACCAAGATGTCAAATCATGTCCAGGTAGTCAGAACAGTGGGGCACAGCACAGTCAGGTGGACTGGGGACAGCAAGGAGTCATCATGTCAGGTAGTCCTGGGGCACGGTCCTAGGGCTCAGGTCCTCCGAGAGAGAGAAAGAAAGAGAGAATTAGAGAGAGCATATGTGGGGTGGCCAGTCCTCTTCTGGCTGTGCCGGGTGGAGATTATAACAGAACGTGGCCAAGATGTTCAAATGTTCATAAATGACCAGCATGGTTGAATAATAGTAAGGCAGAACAGTTGAAACTGGAGCAGCAGCATGGCCAGGTGGACTGGGGACAGCAAGGAGTCATCATGTCAGGTAGTCCTGGGACATGGTCCTAGGGCCCAGGCCAGTTGAAACTGGAGCAGCAGCATGGCCAGGTGGACTGGGGACAGCAAGGAGTCATCATGTCAGGTAGTCCTGGGGCATGGTCCTAGGGCTCAGGTCCTCCGAGAGAGAGAAAGAAAGAGAGAAGGAGAGAATTAGAGAACGCACACTTAGATTCACACAGGACACCGAATAGGACAGGAGAAGTACTCCAGATATAACAAACTGACCCTAGCCCCCCGACACATAAACTACTGCAGCATAAATACTGGAGGCTGAGACAGGAGGGGTCAGGAGACACTGTGGCCCCATCCGAGGACACCCCGGACAGGGCCAAACAGGAAGGATATAACCCCACCCACTTTGCCAAAGCACAGCCCCACACCACTAGAGGGATATCTTCAACCATACCAACTTACCATCCTGAGACAAGGCTGAGTATAGCCCACAAAGATCTCCGCCACGGCACAACCCAAGGGGGGCGCCAACCCAGACAGGCTGACCACAACAGTGAATCAACCCACCCAGGTGACGCACCCCCAGGGACGGCATGAGAGAGCCCCAGTAAGCCAGTGACTCAGCCCCGTAACAGGGTAGAGGCAGAGAATCCCAGTGGAAAGAGGGGAACCGGCCAGGCAGAGACAGCAAGGGCGGTTCGTTGCTCCAGAGCCTTTCCGTTCACCTTCCCACTCCTGGGCCAGACTACACTCAATCATATGACCCACTGAAGAGATGAGTCTTCAGTAAAGACTTAAAGGTTGAGACCGAGTTTACGTCTCTGACATGGGTAGGCAGACCGTTCCATAAAAATGGAGCTCTATAGGAGAAAGCCCTGCCTCCAGCTGTTTGCTTAGAAATTCTAGGGACAATTATGAGGCCTGCGTCTTGTGACCGTAGCGTACGTGTAGGTATGTACGGCAGGACCAAATCAGAGAGATAGGTAGGAGCAAGCCCATGTAATGCTTTGTAGGTTAGCAGTAAAACCTTGAAATCAGCCCTTGCTTTGACAGGAAGCCAGTGTAGAGAGGCTAGCACTGGAGTAATATGATCAAATTTTTTGGTTCTAGTCAGGATTCTAGCAGCCGTATTTAGCACTAACTGAAGTTTATTTAGTGCTTTATCCGGGTAGCCGGAAAATAGAGCATTGCAGTAGTCTAACCTAGAAGTGACAAAAGCATGGATTAATTTATCTGCATCATTTTTGGACAGAAAGTTTCTGATTTTTGCAATGTTACGTAGATGGAAAAAAGCTGTCCTCGAAATGGTCTTGATATGTTCTTCAAAAGAGAGATCAGGGTCCAGAGTAACGCCGAGGTCCTTCACAGTTTTATTTGAGACGACTGTACAACCATTAAGATTAATTGTCAGATTCAACAGAAGATCTCTTTGTTTCTTGGGACCTAGAACAAGCATCTCTGTTTTGGCCGAGTTTAATAGTAGAAAGTTTGCAGCCATCCACTTCCTTATGTCTGAAACACATGCTTCTAGCGAGGGCAATTTTGGGGCTTCACCATGTTTCATTGAAATGTACAGCTGTGTGTAATCCGCATAGCAGTGAAAGTTTACATTATGTTTTCGAATAACATCCCCAAGAGGTAAAATATATAGTGAAAACAATAGTGGTCCTAAAACAGAACCTTGAGGAACACCGACATTTACAGTTGATTTATCAGAGGACAAACCATTCACAGAGACAAACTGATATCTTTCCGACAGATAAGATCTAAACCAGGCCAGAACATGTCCGTGTAGACCAATTTGGGTTTCCAATCTCTCCAAAAGAATGTGGTGATCGATGGTATCAAAAACAGCACTAAGGTCTAGGAGCACGAGGACAGATGCAGAGCCTCGGTCCGATGCCATTAAAATGTAATTTACCACCTTCACAAGTGCCGTCTCAGTGCTATGATGGGGTCTAAAACCAGACTGAAGCATTTCGTATACATTGTTTGTCTTCAGGAAGGCAGTGAGTTGCTGCGCAACAGCCTTCTCTAAAATTTTCGAGAGGAATGGAAGATTCGATATAGGCCGATAGTTTTTTATATTTTCTGGGTCAAGGTTTGGCTTTTTCAAGAGAGGCTTTATTACTGCCACTTTTAGTGAGTTTGGTACACATCCAGTGGATAGAGAGCCGTTTATTATGTTCAACATAGGAGGGCCAAGCACAGGAAGCAGCTCTTTCAGTAGTTTAGTTGGAATAGGGTCCAGTATGCAGCTTGAAGGTTTAGAGGCCATGATTATTTTCATCATTGTGTCAAGAGATATAGTACTAAAAGACTTGAGCGTCTCTCGTGATCCTAGGTCCTGGCAGAGTTGTGCAGACTCAGGACAACTGAGGTTTGGAGGAATACGCAGGTTTAAAGAGGAGTCCGTAATTTGCTTTCTAATAATCATAATCTTTTCCTCAAAGAAGTTCATGAATTTATCACTGCTAAAGTGAAAGTCATCCTCTCTTGGGGAATGCTGCTTTTAGTTAGCTTTGCGACAGTATCAAAAAAGAATTTCGGATTGTTCTTATTTTCCTCAATTAAGTTAGAAAAATAGGATGATCGAGCAGCAGTAAGGGCTCTTCGGTACTGCACGGTACCGTCCTTCCAAGCTAGTCGGAAGACTTCCAATTTGGTGTGGCGCCATTTCCGTTCCAATTTTCTGGAAGCTTGCTTCAGAGCTCGGGTATTTTCTGTGTACCAGGGAGCTAGTTTCTTATGAGACATTTTTTTAGTTTTTAGGGGTGCAACTGCATCTAGGGTATTGCGCAAGGTTAAATTGAGATCCTCAGTTAGGTGGTTAACGGATTTTTGTCCTCTGGCGTCCTTGGGTAGGCAGAGGGAGTCTGGAAGGGCATCAAGGAATCTTTGTGTTGTCTGTGAATTTATAGCACGACTTTTGATGTTCCTTGGTTGGGGTCTGAGCAGATTATTTGTTGCAATTGCAAACGTAATAAAATGGTGGTCCGATAGTCCAGGATTATGAGGAAAAACATTAAGATCCACAACATTTATTCCATGGGACAAAACTAGGTCCAGCGTATGACTGTGACAGTGAGTGGGTCCAGAGACATGTTGGACAAAACCCACTGAGTCGATGATGGCTCCGAAAGCCTTTTGGAGTGGGTCTGTGGACTTTTCCATGTGAATATTAAAGTCACCAAAGATTAGAATATTATCTGCAATGACTACAAGGTCCGATAGGAATTCAGGGAACTCAGTGAGAAACGCTGTATATGGCCCAGGAGGCCTGTAAACAGTAGCTATAAAAAGTGATTGAGTAGGCTGCATAGATTTCATGACTAGAAGCTCAAAAGACGAAAACGTCATTTTTTTTTTTGTAAATTGAAATTTGCTATCGTAAATGTTAGCAACACCTCCGCCTTTGCGGGATGCACGGGGGATATGGTCACTAGTGTAGCCAGGAGGTGAGGCCTCATTTAACACAGTAAATTCATCAGGCTTAAGCCATGTTTCAGTCAGGCCAATCACATCAAGATTATGATCAGTGATTAGTTCATTGACTATAATTGCCTTTGAAGTAAGGGATCTAACATTAAGTAGCCCTATTTTGAGATGTGAGGTATCATGATCTATTTCAGTAATGACAGGAATGGAGGTGGTCTTTATCCTAGTGAGATTGCTAAGGCGAACACCTCCATGTTTAGTTTTGCCCAACCTAGGTCGAGGCACAGACACGGTCTCAATGGTGATAGCTGAGCTGACTACATTGACTATGCTAGTGGCAGACTCCACTATGCTGGCAGGCTGGCTAATAGCCTGCTGCCTGGCCTGCACCCTATTTCATTGTGGAGCTAGAGGAGTTAGAGCCCTGTCTATGTTGGTAGATAAGATGAGAGCACCCCTCCAGCTAGGATGGAGTCCGTCACTCCTCAGCAGGTCAGGCTTGGTCCTGTTTGTGGGTGAGTCCCAGAAAGAGGGCCAATTATCTACAAATTCTATCTTTTGGGAGGGGCAGAAAACAGTTTTCAACCAGCGATTGAGTTGTGAGACTCTGCTGTAGAGCTCATCACTCCCTTAACTGGGAGGGGGCCAGAGACAATTACTCGATGCCGACACATCTTTCTAGCTGATATGCACGCAGAAGCTATGTTGCGCTCGGTGATCTCTGACTGTTTCATCCTAACATCGTTGGTGCCGACGTGGATAACAATATCTCTATACTCTCTACACTCGCCAGTTTTAGCTTTAGCCAGCACCATCTTCAGATTAGCCTTAACGTCGGTAGCCCTGCCCCCGGGTAAACAGTGTATGATCGCTGGATGATTCGCTTTAAGTCTAATACTGCGGGTAATGGAGTCGCCAATGACTAGAGTTTTCAATTTGTCAGAGCTAATGGTGGGAAGCTTCGGCGTCTCAGACCCCGTAACGGGAGGAGTAGAGACCAGAGAAGACTCGGCCTCTGACACCGACCCGCTGCTTAATGGGGAAAACCGGTTGAAATTTATACTACTATCTGTACTTACTGGTGGCACAGACGCTGTTTCATCCTTTCCTACACTGAAATTACCCTTGCCTAACGATTGCGTCTGAAGCTGGGCTTGCAGTACAGCTATCCTCGCCGTAAGGCGAGCACAGCGGCTGCAATTAGAAGGCATCATGTTAATGTTACTACTTAGCTTCGGCTGTTGGAGGTCCTGACGAATCGTGTCCAGATAAAGCGTCCATCATGTTATGGGTATGCTTGACATCGGCTAGGACTAGGGAGTTTTAGAATGAGAAACGGAATAGAGCTCAGCACAGGCAAAATCCTACAGGAAAACATGGTTCAGTCTGCTTTCCAATAGACACTGGGAGACAAATTAATCTTTCAGCAGGACAATAACCTAAAATACATGGCCAAATATACACTGGAGTTGCTTACCAAGACGAAATTTAATTTTCCTGAGACATTGAATGTTGTTGAGTGGACTAGTTACAGTTTTGATTTAAATCATCTTGAAAATCTATGGCAAGACTTGAAAATGTCTGTTTAGCAATGATCAACATGACAGCGCTTGAATCATTTTTAAAGAATATTGTGCAAATATTGTTCAATCCAGGTGTGCAAAGCTCTTACTTACCCAGAAAGACACAGCTGTAATTGCTGCCAAAGGTGATTCTAACATGAATTAACTCAGGGATTTGAATACTTAGATATGTCTGTATTTCATTTTCTAAATATTTGCAAACATTTCTAAAAACATATTTTTACTTTGTTGTCACTTTGTCGTTGTGTGTAGAGAGGTGGATTTAAAAAAAATGTAATCCATTTTGAATTTAGGCTGTAACACAACAAAATGTGGAATTCATCAAGGGGTATGAATACTTTCTGAAGGCACTGTATATACTAACATCTGCAGAGAAATGTCAGGCCTATGAATCACTATTGTCCTTTGTACCACATGCTCACTGTTGTATTTCCTCAGGAGCGGATACATCAGTACACCGGTTGGTCGCAACAAGTAAATGCTTTGTTCTTATACTTTATGTACTGATACATTGAGAGACTGGTTTTTGGGACCTCATTTCTAAATATTTATTTAACCATTATTGCATTTGTACAACATTGGGTCTCAAATTGATGAGTAGTTGTATTGAGTAATGTAAGGCTATCGCTCACCATATAAAGCTTTAGTCAAGGGTTTAATAATTCTTATGTTTTTATTACGTCCGTCTAAAATGGATATGATTAATAAGCAGCTAGTAAAAGTTTTCCTCCAAGTTTGTTTTACTTTATATAGCTCAGACACGTGGGCGTATCAATATTGTGTTTCCAGTATTTTGTAAGGGGTGCGTAACTGGTGGCAGGGAAGTCAGACGTAGGAGAGCAGAACTAGGTAATAGCCGGAGCAGTTTAATAGCAAAACCAACGGCATAAAGAAATGACCAACATGGGTACAAAACCCAACGCGCACCAGTCAACATGTGTACAAGCACTTACAACAAACAATTCCACACAAGACATGGGGGGAACATAGAGTTAAATACACAACAATTAATGAGGGAAATGAAAACCAGGTGTGTAGGAAAACAAGATAAAACAAATGGAAAATGAAAAGTGGATCGACGATGGCTAGAAGACCGGTGATGCCAACCGCCGAACGCTGCCAAACAAGGAGAGGAACCGACTTCGGTGGAAGTCGTGACATATTTGCCATTTTGTGAACTCATGGAGTGAATGTGTTCAGTCAAACAAGTTTAACAGGTTCAGAAGTGCAGCAAGAGATATGCAAATGTACAGGCATCATTATCCAGTAAGTTATTATTCTCTTCACACAATCTTACACACTTTATGCTATAAAATATATCCACCTCAATCATAGTATGTTGCTGCTGCTGACTATCAATCAGTCAATAGTTTGTACATAGTCTTTAGACCTTTGTTCTTGTTTCCACAGGGGCAAGAATCAAATTTGTACTTTGGCGGGCAACAACAAGTAAGCAAGTACTCATCTCTTTATGTAGTACATGGAAAAGCGGGATGATTTGAGTCATAATTTTACTGGCCAATTCCTCTGAGATTATTGTACTGTTTTAATACAGCTCTCTGAAATATCCTCATTTCTGAATTTGCATTACTTTCCCCCCCAGGATGAAATGCCTAATTTACAGTTCTACCGTGGACAAATACCCTCCTCCCCTGATGGTAAACTATTTACTATTTCTTTCAGCGCAGTTTCAATTTGACAAGACATGGACATGTTTTAACTGTAAACTTTGCTCTGATTAGGTGTCTTCATTGAGGATTTTCACAATAAATAGCACAGGAAATATTCAAAACTGGAAGAAGTTCACTCATACATCCAATGGTCAGTTTCCTTTACATTTCTAAGTTAAGTTGTTTAAAATATTTGTTTAATACACAAACATTTTATTTAGGTTGTTCCCACTTCAAGAACCAGGAATAAATTATCAACCCAAGGAACTCACCAAGAAGGAAATTGAGGTACTTCTAGTAGTTTCTTTGAGCAAGGAAAGTGTTCTCTGCATACTGCATTTACATATGTCATGCATTATCTATTGACTGGGGGCTTAGAGACAAATGGAAATGTGTTCATAATCGTTCTGAATGACAATCTGCTTCCTCAGACTTTACTTGAAGATGGCACAGCAAAGCAGAGGCTGGTTGCATCCTACAAGCTCATGCTGGACTTCTACGGCATAGAGCTGTCAAATGACATTACAGGGGAAGTGAAACTTGTGAATAACTGGCGTGAGAGATTTGACAACCTGGAAAGGTTAGAAATGTCTTCCTTTGGTCATTTAACTGTTATTATTATATAGTGATTGCAATACATAATAGCTAAGATTTCAGCTTTCAAATTAAACATCTGAGAATAAGTGAATTTGAGGTTAACAGTAGTACCCTTGTATTTTTGTTGTTCTTGTGTTTTTGTTCATGGCAGAAACACACACAACAACCTGCGCATCACCCGCATCCTGAAGTGCCTGGGCACTCTGGGGTTCACCCACTACCAGGCCCCACTGGTCCGCTTCTTCCTAGAGCAGACTCTTGTCAAGGACAAGCTGTACAATGTCAAGGAAAGTGCCCTCAACTACTTCATCTTCGCTGTCATTGATAAGCAAGAGCGCAGGAATTTAGTTAAGTATGCCTATGCACACTATGAGCCCAAACATGAGTTTGTGTGGTGCCCCAAGACAATCCAGAGTATATTCGGGGGAGAGACATTCCCAGATGATAATAACCCAATTGATCTGAAACACGATGACATTGACGACAACACTGCCAGTTATCAGTCTGTCTCTCACAATGTTAACAAGAATGAGCCAATGGATAGGAGTGGAATGGCAGGTGAGGTTAGTGACGTAATGTGATTAGGGTCGCCAAACGATGCATGGTTGAGACATGTAGTGAACAAGCACCAAACCAGCTTGCGTGAGGGCAGAGTTGGATGGTGAGCTGTGCATTGCATGACGTGCAATTTTGTGCTGTTTCTATCAGAATAAAGCTCCATGACTGGTGCTACAAGTTGGAGCTCGTGTCGATGATTGATTGAACACAACACAGGAAGAGTACTGTTACAGTGGCTAAGATTGGTCCCAAAGATTGGAAAGCAGCTGCTGTCATCCCCCTCTTCAAAGGGGGAGAACACTCTTGACCCAAACTGCTACAGACCTATATCTATCCTACCCTGCCTTTCTAAGGTCTTCGAAAGCCAAGTCAACAAACAGATTGCCGACCATTTCGAATCCCACCATACTTTCTCCGCTATGCAATCTGGTTTCAGAGCTGGTCATGGGTGCACCTCAGCCACGCTCAAGGTCGTAAACGATATCTTAACCGCCATCGATAAGAAACAATGCTGTGCAGCCGTGTTCATTGACCTGTCCAAGGTTTTTGACTCTGTCAATCACCACATCCTCATCGGCAGACTCGACAGCCTTGGTTTCTCAAATGGTTGCCTCGCCTGGTTCACCAACTACTTCTCTGATCGAGTTCAGTGTGTCAAAGCGGAGGGTTTGTTGTCCGGGCCTCTGGCAGTCTCTATGGGGGTGCCACAGGGTTCAATTCTTGGACCGACTCTCTTCTCTGTATACATCAATGATGTCGCTCTTGTTGCTGGTGAGTCTCTGATCCACCTCTACGCAGACGACACCATTCTATATACTTCTGGCCCTTCTTTGGACACTGTGTTAACAACCCTCCAAACGAGCTTCAATGCCATACAACTCTCCTTCCGTGGCCTCCAATTGCTCTTAAATGCAAGTAAAACTAAATGCATGCTCTTCAACCGATCGCTGCCTGCCCAACATCACTACTCTGGACAGCTCTGACTTAGAATATGTGGACAACTTCAAATACCTAGGTGTCTGGTTAGACTGTAAACTCTCCTTCCAGACTCACATCAAACATCTCCAATCCAAAGTTAAATCTAGAATTGGCTTCCTATTTTGCAACAAAGCATCATTCACTCATGCTGCCAAACATACCCTTGTAAAACTGACCATCCTACCAATCCTCGACTTTGGCGATGTCATTTACAAAATAGCCTCCAATACCCTACTCAATAAATTGGATGCAGCCTATCACAGTGCCATCCGTTTTGTCACCAAAGCCCCATATACTACCCACCACTGCGACCTGTATGCTCTCGTTGGCTGGCTCCTTGCTTCATACTCGTCGCCAAACCCACTGGCTCCAGGTCATCTACAAGACCCTGCTAGGTAAATTCCCCCCTTATCTCAGCTCGCTGGTCACCACAGCAGTACCCACCTGTAGCACAGGCTCCAGCAGGTATATCTCTCTGGTCACCCCCAAAACCAATTCTTCCTTTGGCCGCCTCTCCTTCCAGTTCTCTGCTGCCAATGACTGGAATGAACTACAAAAATCTCTGAAACTGGAAACACTTATCTCCCTCACTAGCTTTAAGCACCAGCTCACAGATTACTGCACCTGTACATGGCCCATCTATAATTTAGCCCAAACAACTACCTCTTTCCCTGCTGTATTTATTTATTTTGCACCCCATTATTTCTCTCTACTTTGCACATTCTTCCACTGAAAATCAACCATTCCAGTGTTTTACTTGTTATATTGTATTTACTTCGCCACCATGTCCTTTTTTGTCTTTACCTCCCTTATCTCACCTCATTTGCTCACATTGTATATAGACTTATTTTTCTACTGTATTATTGACTGTATGTTTGTTTTACTCCATGTGTAACTCTGTGTTGTTGTATGTGTCGAACTGCTTTGCTTTATCTTGGCCAGGTCGCAATTGTAAATGAGAACTTGGTTAAATAAAGCTGAAATAAATAAAAATGTATCCATACCTCGTGATAACGTGCCTGATCTGTCGACGAGGTACACTCTGAGAAACAAAGGGACTAGTCAGGGCACAAAGTCTACTGGCGGAAGGAATCAAAACACCAATGCTGATTCATCCCATGAGGATCTACCAATTAGGCAAAACGATACCGCTCAATCCAGTTATGGAGCTTCTGATAGAGGTAGCTCTATAATGACCCCCAACACTAGTCAGCACCCCACCATTGATTCTCCGAAGCAAACAGATTGTCGACCTAGCAGTGGACATTCAGAGAGAATTACAGACGATCATTCAGAGAGAATTACTGACAATCATTCAACGAGAATTACTGATGATCAGAGAAAGATAAGCCAACAGAGCATGAACTTCCCGAACGTATCAACGTTTCAGAGGGAATGACTAACGCTGATCATGATGAAAGAAAAAAGAAGGGAGCTGCGGGTAAGGGAGCAGATCGTGAACCAAGCAGTATTGTTTTGAAAGGAAAGAATAATACCAATGATCATAAGAGTGGGGTAGCTACAGACAGGAAAGCAGAGAGTGGCAGTGGTGTTATATAAATATTCATACACATAGCTTATATATTATACAGCGCTAAGCTAATCCGCCTGACTCAAGTCATTTCACGTACCCCTGCTAAAACAGGAACCAGGTCACTCTCCCTGCAATAAAACTACCCCCCCTAACACTATCCCTTTAGCTTTGTTGTCTCCCGACCCCAGGAAACAAAGACATTCCATCGCAAGAACACATACACCCAGCCATAAAACTGACCCCCTCTGCTCTCCTGTGTCAGATTTCCTGACACACAAATGTCTCCTTGTATAAACACACATCTCACCCCCTCTACTGGTCGGGAGCTCAGAGAACAAGACTCTGCTGTGCACCAATGGGGCCCGCTCTGGCTAGAGCAAGGCCCGCCTCCAACCCTTTGTGACCAGTCAGAAGACCAAAACGACAAGACTCCACCTACTTTATTCTATGTATAAAAATGAATGTAACCTTTGTATAAGGTCTCTTTTTCACCTGACTCCTTGCCGAGTTATATGAACTAGATCCGTGCACGTAAAACTGCGGGACAAGATATCTTTGACTCATTAAAACTGTCTTTTGTTACAACTGAAATCCACTCTGTCCAGCATCCATGATTTGGTCTCAACTCTCCAGTATTTGAACATCAACAGTGGTCTGGGTAGCCATTTGATTAGCTGTTCAGGAGTGTTATGGATTGGGTGTAGAAGCTATTTAAAGTTAATCAATTTATTACATCTGATTTCTGATCACATGTATAATATATCAGTGGGTTGTTATCCACATGTTTCAAAACAATACAAATGTTATACTATTGATTACTTTTTTCAAACCTGCAACGATTATGTTATTGGTTTATTTTGTAATGGCATATTTTTAGTTTGGGGAATTTGTTATTTTGATTTGGGGGTAAATGTTCAGCTTTGAATGCTTGCCTAAAAAGGTATTTCAAAATACTTTCTACTGTTTAAAATATTTAAAACATCTTTAGTGCCTAACCATGTGTACCACCAGGGGAGCCTAATGATTTGCATAAATATGACTTCGAAATGTAATTTTAATCAAGTTTAGATAAACGGAGTCTATGTGGTGTTTATTACAGTCTCTGAACATTACATTTTTTTTGTTTGAGATGTAATGGAAAGACATAATCCATAAATGACAGAAAGATTGCCATACAGTAGGTTTAATTGACCAAGTTTAAACAAAATGACTGCCAACTGTAATTAGCAATACTATAGATGCATCCATTCAGTGCTTAACTGCTGAACATACAAGCACATACTGTCCGAGGAGAAACATGACCCCTCTTCCGAGCCCAGATGGAAGGCTACATGATACAAAGCTCTCCAGCTCTGCTGTTGTATTTTCGAACTACCTACGAATACAGCGTGAGTTATTTAGGCTGTTGACTTGTATGTTAGGCTGTTGACTTTTCGTTGTCACTCCAGCCTCCGCATTGCCTGCTTAACACCCAGACACGGATCTTCACGTCGAATCTCAGTATTCCACTGCTACCGGTGACAACAGCCTTGTAGACAACAGTTTCTAGCTCCGCTAAAATGGACGATGTTTCAATTTGGCGTGAGTGAGATTATGTAGCCTTTGAGACAGATGCAGTATCTAGCCCTACAGATTGGCAGACAATACTGGTAGGCTATAGAGACGGACGCCATGGAATACTGCATAAACCCCGTCCTCGATTATAAAATGTATGCTATCGTAGGTCTATTCATTTGTAGCGTAATCAAATCGTGGGCTATTGTCCAATCACAGTAGCCTATAGGCCTATTTCTATGAACCATTTCCCTCACAATAGGCTAACTTGTGAAATCGTTGAAGTAATTTATCCGACGCATTGGATCATATAGGCCTAGGCCTGCGCGAAGAATAGGGGCAATAGTAAAATCGCTGGAAATTCGGGAAGCTAGGAATTCTAGAAAATAGTTGCTGGTCGTCAGTGAAATAGCAGCTCAGAGAGAGGCAGAGTAAAGTGCATTTCAAGTTGATCGATATCCACTTGTAGGCATAGGCTACTTTTATCCATCGTATATGGCGAACCACGGCATATAGCCTACATAATTGGACAAATAACCATTGTAAACCATAGCGTAGCCTACGTCATTGCCTCACACTTTGAAAACCAAATTGGCAATTTTCCGCGGGACTGTCTGGAGAACACTGAAGGTGACAGTCCAAGAGAGACCGACGGATAGATCAGGGCCTAGTTTCGCAGTTGCGATGTAACTTCAAGGGGCAATCAGTAGTTGCTTCATACATTTTTTGGATTTATAATTTAAAGATATGTACCCATTGATTCTTGAAGAATATAACTTATATATCATCATAAGCTTAGTTCAACTGTCATACCCCATCAGAAACCAAAATATAAGCTTGTTTTACTCCAACGTTAGAAAACGAAAAAAATGAACAAACGTATAGTCACAAAAACAATTTTTATATCATGGATGGTCCTGGCGTCCATAGCCGTCTATGAATTTGAGAATGGTATCATTTTTCCAGCCCCATCCCTCGACTTTTTACCAAACCAAGGGTGAGGAGTCCACTTTGTTATTGTTGCTATACTGCTGATTACCGTATTAAGCATTTCATGGTCGTAGAAGATGCGTTATTTACAATTCAACTTTTTAATAGTTTCCCAAGCAAGCACGTTGAGTTAACCTGTAAGAGTGTCAGCTAAGAGCGTTGTTGTTTGGGCAATGTTTGCTTTTTCACGATTCCTTTGGGGGAGCTGTCCAGTTCCCTGGTGTTGAAATCGATGCAGCCTGCGTCATAATCAAACACCACTAAAAGTCATTTTATGCTTGATCTGAAAATGTGGTCAGATGCGTCGTATGGAAGTTGTGACGCAATCGCGGAGCCTCTGGAGCAGGGGCCAAATTGAGCTCTGTTCCGCATCACTGCGCCGCCCAAATTTTGTATCAATGCGGGGGCTCCATATAGCTCCCCATTGACATGATTTGTTGACGCTAGGTAAGGGCGGGAGATCCAGTATTTTAACACTATACGAAGGCTCTGGGAAACGAGGCCTAGTGCTCGATTTTCCAAAAGCATCTTAAGGCGAAGTTCATCGTAAGAACCATCGGATCATATGGTTCTAACGATGAACCGAACCAAATATGATTTTGGGAAACAGGCCCTTGGTCTTTACCCATGGTTGTGCATCAGCGAGTTTCAAAAGACGTGTCATATGCTATAGGTCAATTGACAGATCTTTAAAAAATATATAATACCTTGTTATTGGTGTACCTTATAGGCTCATCACAAATGGCCAGATCCTGATATAGGAAACACTAAAAACTGTTTTCCATCGGTCATGACAGGCAAATTTCATCAGACTGACTGCCTATGTGTTTAAGGCTGACTGCCCATGTGGTTATGTCGTCTATTCTTGTAGTGTAAAATGTTAAATGTAAATGTAGTGATCGGTGGTGTGTTATAGAGCAGGGGTACTTAACTCTTATCCTACGAGGTCCGGGGCCTGCTGGTTTTCTGTTCTATCTGATAATTGATTGCACACACCTGGTGTCCCAGGTCTAAATCAGTCCCTCATTAGAGCGGAACAATGAAAAAAGTTAGGATTTTTTTTGACTCAGGACATGTCACATGACCCACTACAGTTGACTGTCAATCATCAAATCATTGGAATGATACATTCAACAAATATATATAACGTTTAATTGTTTATTCGATTACATATGCAGATCAAAAACATGAAGAAAGACTCATTCATCATTTTCTGTGTTGTCAAGAAACCACGACTTTTCATTGACCAACACCTATGGTGCAGGGGTCGAACCAGAATCGTTAATTTAAAAACACAACATATAAATAATCAAATAATTATTAATTTTCTCGTTTTTTAATATTTCCTTTAGACAATAAAAACAAAAAACAAAACCGTTTATGCCTTGTTTGATTTCTGATTCAAATGAAATAAACGAGCACTTACATGTTTTATTCGTTTTTTATCTTGTCATCTGATAGGAAATATTAATTGGACAAAAAGTATACGGACCCATGAACTCAAATCTAGATTATGCCTTTAGATTTCGAGAAAATGAACTACTAAGGAAGAATTTTTCGATTCTCTCATTGACTTCTCATTCAAATCCCGGTCTGCTTGGTCTGTTTCGCAAGCGTTCCCGGAAGTCTCGCGATATTGCGCCAGTGTTTGAGTATAGAACATAGTGACAGGAAGAAACGAAAGTGAAAATGTGAACATATTATTCGAATCCGAATGCAAGATATCGTGGTGGCTCTCGTCATTTAGTTAGTGATAAAACGAATATTTGTTACCTTGGAACATTTTGTATAGGCTACGGCGGAGTCCTACATCATTATCGTGTGCGCCGCTCCGGAGTTAGTGGGCTTCTAATGATAATTGGAACAGGTCTGCGAGCTGAAATTGTCTACTAAATTGAGACGACACATGTCTAGGATGTTTCCCGGGATTGAACGGTTTAGGCAGAAACGCACTTTATTACTGGTTTCAGTTCTCGCCTACATGGGCCTGCGCTGGAAGTCGTTCATACCAACTTGTTGGCCTTGGCTGAAACGCATCTGGAGATTTATCATGCCAAGTTATCCTAGTCCGAATTCCCTTCCCAGAGATGAAGTGGAGAGTCAAGACTCTCAAGTAAGTGCAGTAGTGGAGTCTGAATCCATTCCCAGTGGAAAAGTGGAGGTTCCGGTTCTCAGGTCATTTGATATTGAAGATACCGATGAATACTCCTGCATGTACGACTCGACATGGGAGGATCATCCAAGCGAAGAAACAAGTGAAAGAAGGACCAAACATGTACGTATGCAGGCCCTTGGGCCCTGATAATGGTTTTGGTGAGGTCTCTCAGTAAGATGAGTTTCAGAATACTGTAGCTCATCATCAAACGTCTCTTATTGGCCGCATAAAATACAACTGGCATATTTAATTTCCCCCAAAAACATTTAAATTTAAAACAAAATTCCCCAATCTATAACTCAATCTTTCAGAATTTTCAGATAGATAAATGTATTACATAAAATGCTTGCTTCAATGGCTCATACATGTGCTCTCTCATACAGTGCCTTCAGAAAGTATTCACACCCCTTAACTTTTTCCACATTTTGTTGGGTTACAGCCTGAAGTTAAAATAGATTACATTTAGATTTTGTGTCACTGACCTACACACAATACCCCCATAATGTCAAAGTGGAATTATGTTTTTAGACATTTTTATAAATGAATTAAAAATGAAAAAATAAATCTCTTGTGTCAATTAGTATTTAATCCCTTTGATATACCAAGCCTAAATAAGTTCAGGAGTCAACATTTGCTTAACAAGTCACATAAGTTGCATGGACTCATTATGTGTACAATAATAGTGTTTAACATGATTTGTTTAATGACAAGTTAATCTCTGTACCCCACACATACAATTATCTGTAATGTCCCTCAGCCGAGCAATGTATTTCAAACACAGATTGGATCACAACAACCAGGGAGGTTTTCCAGTGCCTTTCAAAGAGGGGCACATATTGGTAGATGTGTAAACAAAAAAAAGAAGCAGACACTGAATATTGCTTTGAGCATTGTGAAGTTATTAATTACACTTTGGATGGTGTATCAATAGACCCAGCCACTACAAAGACACAGGCGTCATTCCTAACTCAGTTTCCGGAGAGGAAGGAAACTGCTCAGGGATCTCACACTGAGGCCAATGGTGACTTTAAAACAGTTAGTTAATGGCTGTGATAGGAGAAAACTGAGGGTGGATCAACAACATTGTAGTTACTCCAAAAAATGAAAGTAAATGACAGAGTGAAAAGAAGGAAGCTTGTACATAAAAATATTACAAAACATGCATCCTGTTTGCAATAAGGGACTAAAGTAAAACTGAGAAAAAATATGTGCCAGAGAAATTAACTTTAAGTTCTGAATACAAAGCTTTGTGTTTGGGGCAAATCCAACACAACACATCACTGAGTACCACTCTTCATATTTTCAACCATGGTGGTGGCTGCATCATGTTATGGGTATGCTTGTCATCGGCTAGGACTAGGGAGTTTTAGGATGAAAAGAAACGGAATAGAGCTATCCACAGACAAAATCCTAGAGGAAAACCTGGTTCAGTCTGCTTTCCAACAGAAACTGGGAGACAAATGAATCTTTCAGCAGGACAATAACCTCCAGGCCAAATATACTGGAAATGCTTACCAAGATGACATTGAATGTTCCTGAGTGGCCTAGTTACAGTTGTGCATTAAATTGTCTTCAAAATCAATGGCAAGACTTAAAAAGGACTGACTAGCAATGATAAACATGACAGGGCTTGAATATTTTTTTTCAAGAATAATGTGCAATTTGTTTGGGGTCACATAGAAATGTCCTTGTTTTTGAAAGAAAATATATATTTTTTGTCCATTAAAATAACATAAAATAGATCAGAAATACAGTGTAGACATTGTTAATGTTGTAAATGACTATTGTAGCTAAAAACGGCAGATAGATTTTTAATGGAATATCTACATAGGTGTACAGAGGTCCATTATCCACAACCATCTGTGTTCCAGTGGCACGTTGTGTTAGCTAATCCAAGTTTATCATTTTGTAAGCCTAAGTGATCATTAGAAAACCCTTTTGCAATTATGTTAGCACAGCTGAAAGCTGTTGCTCTGATTAAATAAGCAATACAATGGGCCTTCTTTAGACTAGTTGAGTATCTGGAGCATCAGCATTTGTGGGTTCGATTACAGGCTCAAAAATGTCCAGAAACAAATAACTTTCTTCTGAAACTCATCAGTCTATTCTTGTTCTGAGAAAGGAAGGCTATTCCATGCTAGAAATTGCCAAGAAACTGAAGATCCCGTACAACGCTGTGTACTACTACCTTCACAGAATAGCCCAAACTGACTCTAACCAGAATAGAAAGAGGAGTGGGAGGCCCTGGTGCACAACTGAGCAAGAGGACAAGTACATTAGAGTGTCTAGTTTGAGAAACAGACGCCTCACAAGTCCTCAACTGGCAGCTTCATTAAATAGTAACCGCAAGTCACCAGTCTCAATGTCAACAGTGAAGAAGCGACTCCAGGATGCTGGCCTTCTAGACAGAGTTCCTCTGTCCAGGGTCTGTTTTTTTTGCCCATCTTAAACTTTTCTTTTTATTGGCCAGTCTGAGATATGGCTATGTCTTTGCAACTCTGCCTTGAAGGCCAGCATCCCAGATTCACTGTTGACATTGAGACTGTGGTTTTGCGGGTACTATTTAATGCCAGTTGAGGACTTGTGGTGCGTCTGTTCACCATGCAAAGCTTTAGTCAAGGGTTTAAGTCTAATGATGTTTTTATTACATCTGTCTATGTGATCTAATAACTTCCAGATACATAAAATGGATATGACTCATAAAGTCTGCTAGGCCCGTCGGTAGCCAAGTAGAATACAAGCCGGCCTTTGCAGCTAGTAAAAGTTTCCCTCCAAGTTTGTTTTACTTTATATAGATCAGACACGTGGGCGTATCAGTATTGGTCAGGTGTTTCCAGTACCTGCCATTTTGTGAACTCATGGAGTGAATGTGTTTTCAGTCAAACAAGTTTAACAGATTCAGAAGTGCAGCAAGGGACATGCAGAAGTACAGGCATGATTATCCAGTAAGTCATTATTCTCTTCACACAATCTTACACACTTTATGCTATAAAATATATCCACCTCAATCATAGTATGTTGCTGCTGCTGACTATCAATCAGTCAATAGTTTGTACAGTCTTTAGACCTTTGTTCTTGTTTCCACAGGGGCAAGAATCAAATTTGTACTTTGGCGGGCAACAACAAGTAAGCAAGTACTCATCTCTTTATGTAGTACATGGAAAAGCGGGATGATTTGAGTCATAATTTTAATGGCCAATTCCTCTGAGATTATTGTACTGTTTTAATACAGCTCTCTGAAATATCCTCATTTCTGAATTTGCATTACTCCCCCAGGATGAAATGCCTAATTTACAGTTCTACCGTGGACAAATACCCTCCTCCCCTGATGGTAAACTATTTACTATTTCTTTCAGCGCAGTTTCAATTTGACAAGACATGGACATGTTTAACTGTAAACTTTGCTCTGATTAGGTGTCTTCATTGAGGACTTTCACAATAAATGGCACAGGAAATATTCAAAACTGGAAGAAGTTCACTCATACATCCAATGGTCAGTTTCCTTTACATTTCTAAGTTAAGTTGTTTAAAATATTTGTTTAATACACAAACATTTTATTTAGGTTGTTCCCACTTCAAGAACCAGGAATGAATTATCAAGCCAAGGAACTCACCAAGAAGGAAATTGAGGTACTTCTAGTAGTTTCTTTGAGCAAGGAAAGTGTTCTCTGCATACTGCATTTACATATGTCATACATTATCTATTGACTGGGGGCTTAGAGACAAATGAAAATGTGTTCATAATCGTTCTGAATGACAATCCGCTTCCTCCTCAGGCTTTCCTTGAAGATGGCACAGCAAAGCAGAGGCTGGTTGCATCCTACAAGCTCATGCTGGACTTCTACGGCATAGAGCTGTCAAATGACATTACAGGGGAAGTGAAACTTGCGAATAACTGGCGTGAGAGATTTGACAACCTGGAAAGGTTAGAAATGTCTTCGTTTGGTCATATAACTGTTATTATTATATAGTGATTGCAATACATAATAGCTAAGATTTCAGCTTTCAAATTAACCTTTGAGAATAAGTGATTTTGAGGTTAACAGTACCCTTGTATGTTTGTTGTTCTTGTGTTTTTGTTCATGGCAGAAACACACACAACAACCTGCGCATCACCCGCATCCTGAAGTGCCTGGGCACTCTGGGGTTCACCCACTACCAGGCCCCACTGGTCCGCTTCTTCCTAGAGCAGACTCTTGTCAAAGACAAGCTGTACAATGTGAAGGAAAGTGCCCTCAACTACTTCATCTTCGCTGTCATTGATAAGCAAGAGCGCAGGAATTTAGTTAAGTATGCCTACGCACACTATGAGCCCAAACATGAGTTTGTGTGGTGCCCCAAGACAATCCAGAGTATATTCAGGGGAGAGACATTCCCAGATGATAATAACCCAATTGATCTGAAACAGGATGACACTGACGACAACACTGCCAGTTATCGGCAAATCGATACTGCGCAATCCAGTTATGAAGCTTCTGATAGAGGTAGCTCTATAACTACCCCCAACACTAGTCAGCACCCCACCATCGATTCTCTGAAGCAATCAGATTATCAAACTAGCAGTGGACATCCAGAGGGAAATACTAATAATGGGAGAAAGAGAGGTGCAGATAAGTCAACAGAGCATGAACTTCCCAAACGTATCAACGTTTCAGAGGGAACGACTAACGCTGATCATGATGAAAGAAAAAATAAGGGAGCAGATCAATGACGTTTCAGAGGGAATGACTAACACCAATGGTCATGAGTACAGATGAGCAACCAGAGAGGGACAGTGGAGATTTGGAGGGAAACAGACAGAAAATATGAAAATTATGGTGATGGGGAGAATAAGGGAGCTGCAAGTAAGCATTTAGAGAGCGAACCATGCACTGACATTTCAGAGGGCAATATTAGCACATCCCGGGATAGTTAATTGAATAAGAAACCTACCGAAGAGGTACTGCTGAGCCCAGCAAAGGAAAATGAAGAGAAGATGCCAAAAGGAAATATTCAGTGTTTGACGTAATAGTGACGATTGATTAGAGTATTCAACCATGTCATGCACTAATAAAGGAACATTATGTATGCCATGTATTCTAATCATTTCCATTTATATGAACAAATGTTAGTGAATCAATTTATTATATCTGATTTCATGTATAATATCAGTGGGATGTTAACCACATTTTTCAAAACAACACAAATGTTATACTATTGATTACGGTTTTCAAACCCGTAACGATTATGTTAGTGGTTTATTTTGTAATAGCATATTTTTAGTTTGGGGAATTTGTTATATGGAGTTTTGGGTAAATGTTCAGCTTTGAATGACTATGCTTGCCTCAGAAGGTATTTCAAAATACTTTCTACTGCTTAAAATATCTTTAGTGCCTAACCATGTACCACCAGGGGTGCCTAATGATTTGTATACATTTGATTTTAATAAAACAAATAGATAAACGGAGTCTATGTGGTGTTTATTACAGTCTTTGAACATTACATTTTTTTTTTTTAAAGTCAGATGTAATGGAAAGACAGAACCCATTAATGACAAAGGTTGCCATAAAGAAGGTTTAATTGGCCAAGTTTAAACAAAATTAATGTCAACTGTAATTAGCAATACTATAGGTACATCCATTCAGTGGTAACTGCTGAACACATAGCACATACTGTCCAATGACTTCAGACTATAGCAATCAATGTTTCCTAAATTCTCACATTATCCATTCCAGATATATGGCTTATAATTTCTCTACTTAGAAAAATGTGATTAAAAACATACCGATATATACACAAATACATTCATATTTACATTAAAGGTCAGGGAGTTAATCAGTTACTTTCATGTGTTTCTTAGAAAAGGTACTTTGACAGGAGAAAGGTACTTGTATGTAAATGACATGGTATCATAGTCAGATGAACTTAAATGACCTCAATATTAGTTTCAAATGTGATAACATTCATAAAATATGAAGTGGCAAAAAATGTTCCGACCTTTCGAACTACAAGAGTATTGTACCATGAAATCATTTGTCATGTAGAAACACATTCCCAATGTCTATTTACATTTAGTTATGGTGCTGAAAGTAAAAGTTACAGGATGATTGATTTACTACAGTGAATTGTCCTCAAAAGTAAGACATTACGATGTGTTTTTATCAGTTTCAACCTCTGCAGGTTTATCGCTCTCCTTTGGGACATCAGATTTGTTTGTTTCTTTTTTGTCTTCTCTCTTTTCTTTGCTGTCACGCCGGTCCCGGTCTTTATCCCTCTCTCGGTCTCGTGCTCTGTCTCGGTCGTTGTCTCTCCTGTCAGACTCTCTTTCCTTGCCTCTGTCCCGGTCTCTGCTCCTGGACCTTTCCCTTCTCTTGTCGCGGTCTCTCTCCCGGTCTCTGATCCTGGGTCTGTCTCGGTCGTAGTCTCTCCTGTCAGGCTCTTTCTCCCTGCCCCTGTCTCGGTCTCTCTCCCTGTCCCTTCTCTTGTCCCCCTCCGGCGCCCTGTGTCTGTCCCCCTCCGGCGCCCTGTGTCTGTCCCCCTCCGGCGCCCTGTGTCTGTCCCCCTCCGGCGCCCTGTGTCTGTCCCCCTCCGGCGCCCTGTGTCTGTCCCCCTCCGGCGCCCTGTGTCTGTCCCCCTCCGGCGCCCTGTGTCTGTCCCCCTCCGGCGCTCTGTGTCTGTCCCCCTCCGGCGCCCTGCGTCTGTCACCTTCCGGCGCCCTGCGTCTGTCACCTTCCGGCGCCCTGCGTTTGTCACCCTCCGGCGCCCTGCGTTTGTCACCCTCGGGTTCCCTGCGTTTGTCACCCTCGGGTTCCCCATGTCGCTCTCCCTCCCTCCCTCTGCTGCGCTCCCTCTCCCGGCTTCGTTCCCTCTCTCCCCTGTCTCTCTCCCGGCCTCTGTCCCACTCTCTCTCCCGGCTCCAGGGCTTGTCCTGGCCCCTGTCCCATGGCCTGGCTCCATGGGGCCCCTCTCTGTCCCGTTCCCTCCTGCGGTCCTCAGACAGGTCCCTTTGCCTTTCCTCAGACAACTGAGAGGAGCCAGGGATTGGCTCCCGGTCTCTGTGGCCCCCCTCAAACCGACTGGGCCTGTCTCCACCGCAAGGTTCTGAGCCCTCTCTGGTGGAGCTGCTCCTTCTCCTCATATCAGGCGAGTGTCGTCGCCAGTGGTCATCCCTGTGGGACTCTGGGCTGTGACCCCCCATGCGGTTTGGTAGAGGTATGGGGCCCTCTGGTGGGGTCGGGAGCAGAGGCCCACTGTGGCGAACTGGTCTTAAGTCCCCTGGACTGTCAAGGCGATACTGGTCAGGTCCTCCAAAATGCTGTGGTGGGGCCCCACGTTGGTCCTGAGGGGGTCCCTGGTCATCATAAGACCCCCTGTGTGGTGTTGGGGAGGGTGCTATAGAGCCCCGAAACTGGTTAGGTGGCTGGAAGCGCTGTCCACCCATATCTCCACTGGGAGGCGGGCCTCTCCGCCCCTCATACTGGTTGTGTGGAGGTCCTCTGTAAGAGGGGCCTTGTGGGGGAGCCTGGTTGTCTTTGTACATGTGTGGAGGGGTCTGACCCTGGTGATGGTCCATGCCCTGCTGGTAGGACCCAACACTGACATTGTTGTACTGATCTACAGGGCCTCTTGGTGGGTCAATCATGTGGGCTTGGGACCCATGATCCCCAAAATGAGAAGGTGGACCTCTGGGCCCAGGGAAGTGGGATGGAGGAGGTCCTCTGTTGTCAAAGTGGCCTGGGGGAGGCCCTGTGAAGGGTGGAGGGGGTGCTCTGGGTCCAGGGAAGTTGAATGGAGGAGGGAGTCCACTGATCCTTGGTGGAGCTAAACCGTTTTGCCCGTCAAAATTAGGTCTGGGCAGGCCATGGCTCTCCATGAACTGGCCTGGAGGGGGGCCTTGCTGCCCCATGTGCTGGGGAGGCATGGAGCCCATGGGGGCATTGAACATCTGGGGAGGTGGGGCTCTCGGGCCCATCGGCTGGAATGGAGGGGGTCCCCTGGGTGGCATCATGGTCTGGGGTGGAGGACCAGGGGGGGCCTCATACTGCTGCTGAGAGCCTCCCCATTGGTTCTGATAGGGAGGATAAGCAGCAGGAGGCGGCCCATATTGGGAGTACGGAGACTGGTTGCTCTCCACTTGCATGGGTGGAGGAACTTGAATGGGTGGAGGAGGTCTCTGCATAGGTAGAGGGCCTGACAAGGAAGGAATACTCTGCATGGGTGGTGGCCCAAGCATTGGGGGTGGACCCTGCATTGGTGGTGGTACAAGCTGGGGTGGAAAGGTGGTTGTTGGGAGAATATCAGGAGGAGCGCCGTAGTCCATGTAGCTTGATGTTCCCATATGTGACATGTGGGAGGATTGAGTGTTCACCAGGGTGGAGCTATCCTGGGTGACATTCTGAGACAGTACATTAATTGTAGGTGAAGCTAAGGAGTTGTTGTTTGTGGACATGTTGAAGTAGCCAGAGGAGGTAGGCTCTTGATGGTTCTTCTCAAAACTAGAAATCTCCCCTGTTTTTAAAATGCTGTCTGCATTTGGCCAAATACTATATTTGTCCAAGTCACTCTTGGTTGGGTCGACTTCCTCAGATTCAACAGTTTGTTCCTCCATGTAATTGACCTCCGTAGCAGGTTCTACATGCTCACCTAACAGGGGAATGGAAACCTCTGTTGCGTCTGATTCCAGAAAGGGAAGAGAATCTGTTATAACCTCTTCTTGGGGCAGTGGTGTTTCTGGTTCTTGGACATCAGTCTGTGGTGGTGGCGTGGTGTCTTTGGCAGGAGGCATCTCCACCTTTTCTATTGAGTCTGAGGTTAGCCTCCTGGGATCCCTACTCTGCCTTGGGTCCCTTCTCTGGTTAATCAAAGGAGCAGCAGCAGCAGATTTCACAAACTCTTCAACTTTTTTGCCCAGCTGCAGGAGCCGACTGTTGGCCAGTAGGGATGGTGAGATCAAACCGTCTGTGACTGAGAACGAGGCAGCTGATGTCCCTGTGGTCAACTTCTTTTCGTGGATGGAATCCTCCTGCTCCTCCAGCTGCTGTTTCTGCTCCTCAATCTGTTTGTTGAGATCCTCCACCATTTTCTGCTGTTTGGTCAGATCCCCGGTGGCCTTGGCTTGACCAGGGCCCTCAGTCTTGACCTCCTCAAAGATGGTGTCATCCTCTGGGTCATAAGCCACATCATCCACATCTGTAGCCTCTGGCTGCTTGATGACCTCAGGTTCTTTAACTGACTTCTGGGGTGCTCCATAGCCCATGCCTGGGTCATATTCCTCCTCTGGGTCGTATGGTCTGTCATCCTCATCTTCCTCCACCTGCTTCTCCTTAGAAATCTGTCCAAATTGCTGAACAATGGGATCTAGCAGAGTAGCAGGCACGGCTGAGATGTCAACAGCACCATGCTCTGAGGGAGACATGGAGGCCTCAGAGTCTTGCCTCTTGTTCCCAAACAAAGTCTTCAGGATGGTCTGAAGGGGAGTGGCATTGGCAGCAGATGATGCAGCAGAGCTTGAGGCAGGTGACTCTTTGTCTGTAGCAGGGGCTTTGACAGAGGACAGGAAAGACAGCACTGATAAGGCTGCCATGGACGTGGAGGAGGTCTCTGAGGAGCTGAGAGGGGGAGGTGTACCTGGGGGGGTTGTGCTAAAGGGAAGATCCTGGGTGTACCGCAAGGCTTTCTCAGCTTTGACTTCAGCTTTGATGGTGGTGGTTGGTTTTGGAAGGCCAGTATCATCTAGGTCTCTGATTTGGATCTTGGAACGCTTCTCCTCAGTCTCCAAAGAGGCTCCAGCACGCTTCTTGTCCTTCTGGCAAATCACCAACCCAAGCAGGAGGTTAGGGCGCGCTGGTTCAAGTCCTACAAGGCAAAGTTAAAACAATTAGTGAAAATTGAATAAAAAGCATTCTAGAACATATCGTTTATCCACTTACATACTTGTATACTGTATATCTCCGATAGATTTGTCTGCTTAATGACTAATATTTCCAGAGATAATTTGTTTGAAGTGAAACTGAAATGAGAGCTTGTTTCAAATGCCAGATGCTATGGACGACAACAGGATTTCACAGACCGGGAATCACACAGATCACAACAAACCAAAACGGATCACAAAAAGGTCTGTTGATTTAAAGCCACAAGCTGTGGTCTTCACTCTCCATTTCGAATTGTTCTAACGAAAAAAATATGAGCACAAAACGCCACATGTATAACCACAGCTTCAAGTATAACCATTAAATTAAAAATATTAATGTGTCAAAAAAATACAAACAAGAGTTGTAAGCTACAGACAACCTTTATAAGAGTGCTTAGTCATCACACTGCTGAGCAGTCTTAAACTCCCCATGATACTTTGAGAACTGACGGTGCTCTGCATTAGACTGCATGTTTCCGTTGTTGATCTAACATCACATTTTGCAGGTACACAAAAACGCAACATTCGCCACTTTCACGAAGCTTCTCATCTTGCTAGATTGTCATTAGCATGCATTCTCATGAAGTCACATGTCAATATTAGTGGACATCTCCATATTCTTTACTATTCTATATAAAAACGGACAATATGTGTTGTACAGTGCAATTCCACTGAACTTATATGCAACGTTTTTAATTATGACACTACTTATCCAACCTCTGCTGACAACTAATTATATGGATGGCTAAGTGTTTGTTTCTTCAATTCAGTAAATGTTTGAGATCCATAGATTCTTCTCTTGTCCTTCATCTTCTTTAAAACCCCAACATGAGTAGAACCATCTCTGTCCAAGGCTCTCCAAGCTGGACCTCTCATAATAACTTACCATGGCTTTCCAGACATTGGTGGTATGGGATGGACTAGGTGTAGGTCAGGTGCTGCCCATTCAGTTATGATGTGTGGGTACTGGAGATGCAGGCAGATCCACTAACACAGTACACCAAGTTGCAGTGAGGAGTCATTTAAATGTAACACACTGTGGCAGATGTCATTTTCAGAAACACCATCATTACCCAAACATTTCACACGAGTATCTACAGAATAAAAGCTGAGCCTTAAAAACAACAGGCTGAGACTGACGTCTAAGGCCGCACCAACCTGTGATGCACAACATCCTTTATTTAAGACCGACGTGTGATACAAGGTGATATACACACAGAGAGTACACTGGGGGCATAGAACAAGTACAGAGGGATGTTTATGGAGGAAGGCAACAGCAGAAGTACATGCTCGCCCCCTACAATGTATATCATAAATCAACTTCATGAAACAAGCTCTCCTTTCACACAGAGGAAAACTAAGTAAATGAATAAAATCCTGAACATAGTGACCACTCTGGACAAAACTATCGACTGACATTATGCCTAACTTAATTGTCTTGAGGTATAGAGACTTTGGCACATCATATTCAATCCAGTGTTTGGGTGTTCGGGTTATCAGAGGCCTCTGTGCGTCTCCCTGCAGATGCTTACCTGGCCCATCAAAAGGTAACAGTTTGGAGGGCAGGGGGTCCTTGGAGCTCAGGGGGATGAGGTACAGGTCTTTGATCCGGCGGTTGTTGTTGGCGACCACTCCAAAACGCTTCCTACTGCTGAAATAAGAGAAGAGAGAGACGTAGGCAACCTCCTCTTCCTCTGTGGCTGGATGGAACCGGATCAGACACAGGTCCTGGAGATGAGGCAAAAACAAAGAGAGGGGTGTAACTTTAGGGTCCTCAACCAGGAAGTAGGTTGTGTATAAATACCGCACATTATTAGATTGTGGTGGAAGCTTTACCTTGGACAGAGATGTCTTCAGTTTTCCCACATAGTCCCACACAGTGCTGGGAGAGATTCGGCCTCCAATGTGGATGGTGTCAGGCAGATCCTGTACAGGATTAACAATGTCACCTTTGTGTTAAACTCAGATGATATTACCATATATTCACAAACAATTCAAACAAGTACAGTGCCTTCGGAAAGTATTCATAACCCTAGACTTATTCCACATTTTGTTATTACAGCCTGAATTCAAAATGGAGTAAATCTTTATTTTCATCTACACACAATATCCCATATGCCAAAGGGAAAACATGTAGAAATTGTAGCTAATTTAATGAAAATATGTCTATGAGCTTCTTTGCAAAATTCATCAAGCTGTCAAGTTGGTTGTTGATCATTGCTAGACAGACATTTTCAAGTCTTGCCATAGATTTTCAAGACAAAACTGTAACTAGGCCACTCAGGAACATTCAATGACATCTTGATAAGCAACCGTGTATATTTGGCCTTGTGTTTAAAGTTACTGTCCTGCTGAAAGGTGAATTTGTCACCTAGTGTCTGTTGGAAAGCAAATTGAACCAGGTTTTCCTCTAGGATTTGCCTGTGCTTAGCTCTATTCTGTTCTCCCTAGTCCTTGACAATGACAAGCATACCCATAACATGAAGCTGCCACCGCCATGGTTGAAAATATGAAGGGTGGTACTCAGTGATGTGTTGGACTTGCCCCAACCATAATGCGTTGTATTCAGGAAATAAAGTGAATTTCTTTGTCACATTTCTTGCAGTTTTACTTTAAAATCCATCACAAGGCAGTTAACCCACTGTTCCTAGGCCATCATTGTAAATAAGAATTTGCCTAGTTAAATAAAGTTTAAATGTGTGAGGTAGTCATTCAAAAACCTAGTTAAACACTATTATTGCATACAGAGTGAGTCCATGCAATTTCTGTGACTCCTGAACTTAGACTTCAAATAACAAAGGGGTTGAATACTTACTCAAAACATTTCAGCTCTTCATTTTTAATTAGTTTGTAAAAATGTCTAAAAACATAATTCCACAATGACACTATGTAGGCCAGTGACACGCAATCTCAATTTAATCCATTTTAAATTGAGGCTGTAACACAACAAAATGTTGAAAAGTCAAGGGGTGTGAATACTTTCTGAAGGCACTGAAGGCCAAAATGTAGTGAGACTTTCCCTATTATCAAATATAACAGTTATCTTAGCAGCTGTTGTCTTCGTTGTGGTTTTTCTTAGCTCACATAAACAAACTACAACTACCAGGGATGTAATCTTTTCTAACAAATTAATAACCAACCTCTTTCAGGTGCTCAAAGGATCCTGAGACTAGGTATGCTTTAGTGACAAACTTGGCCACGGTGTGCATGTTGACTAATCCTTTCCACATCATCTCCTGGCCATGGAGGAAGATGGCAGTCTCGCCCTCTGGAGGAGTCTCTGACGAGGCAGCTTTCTGCACGATGGGCCTGGGGATGGAAGGTGGAGGAGCCGGCGGCATGGGCAGAGGCCCCTTGGGCACCACCTCCATCACTGCAACAGGAGCGGGCTCTACTGAGACGGCTGGTCTTGAATAAGTATCTGCTGGGAAAGGTCTTGAATAGGACTCTGTTGGAATGGGTCTTGAATAGGTATCTGTTGAGATGGATGCTACCATGGATGCGTCTGGGGCAGAGTGGGTGACCGTCACTCCAGAGCTGTGTCTTGCCATGCGGGGATCTCTGCGGGTGATGCTGACAGAGGAGACGGCTGGTGCGGTGATAGGGGCTGGGGTCTGGGGCGGAGGAAAATGGATGCTTGTGTCCTCCTGGTAGGGCAGGGGCTCAGGGACTGGCGTCTCACTGCCGGAATAAGAGACCGGGGCACCTTCACCTGAGGAGGACCTGGACAAGCGCCTCACCTCTTGCCTCATTTCAGGTTTCTTGGAGAGTTTGGCCTTCTTGGCGGCTGGTTCATCGTCTGCAGACTTCTGGCCTGGAAGAGGGGAGACAGATGTTACTTAAACCTCCTAAACCTTCAAATCCACTAATCAAAGTTAAGCATGGAGTAATAAGAATGAAAATATGAGGGACATATGCGAGGGGAATTTAGGTACGCGTAAAGTTTTTATGCCACCGTTTCTTGCATCATTTATTTGTACCTGTGCAGATTTTGCAGTTGAGGTCAAAGAGGTGGGCCCTGTGTTCGGCTGTGGTGTCCCGCATCATGCTGAAGATGTCTGGTAGGGAACTGCCACTTTTCACCCCCACCTGAACAGAGCCAGAAGAGGGAGCGGAGCTAGCTTCCTCTAGTTCCTGAACACATTGTAAAATGAAAACAGAGAGACAGTCAACACTACAAACTGACAATGGAATCTCAAATAGCACATCAAACCACAGCCAAATATGATGTGGTCCTGAATGTAAGAAATAATCTGAGCACATGAATCATTAGATCATCTCTAAAACAATAGCTACATTGACGCACAGTGGGTGTGAAACATGATTTGAGTGATGCACGGGGCGGGTGGCAGTGAGCTTCAGTAGGACAAAGCGACAGTTTAAAGAGGTATGGGACAGGTCGGCAAGAGAATTAAACTGTAAAAGCACAATATGTTACCCACACGTTAACACCCAGGACAACATGGTTAATTGTCTTATGCAAGGAAAATGAAGATGAAAGACCAGCGGAAGTGAAATAAAGGGTGAGAAAGCCACCACTTACTGCAGAAAAAGCCATGCGAGGAGATGGAGAGGTGCCAGAGTTACATACGTCTCCATCAGACATTGGAGGAGCGTCCTCCATGTCCACATCAAGGGGGCCAGAATCAAGCCTACGGCCCGATTTGGACTGCCCTGTCTGGGATCTAGCACTGGGAGCCTATGGGATACAACAGAGGTCAACAACTTGGATGTAGGCCTTATTGAACATATAGTGTCTAACAATATAAAATATGCGAAGATTAGGCTAATTATATGGTCTCTTTAGTAGTGATATTTAGTTGCACAATAAATACCATTCCTAGTACTGCTCTGTCTATAGAATTATTGGTTTCATTATCATGATGTCTAATAGGTCAACAGAGGAGTTCCTTCTTACCTCAGTGGTGTCAGGCTTCCTCCACTCTGAGATCTCTTTGGAGAGTAGCTCATCTGCACTCAGCCTCACCAGCCTGAAGGGACTGACCTCTCCCCAGACCACGCGGTAGAACAAGCCCTGAGACAAGCACAACATACCGTTTACTCACCTGGCACATATGGCGTGTGAATATAAAACATTTCAGTAATATTTAAATTGAATTCATGACTCACGATCAATTCACCCACATACCAACAACGCAATACTATAATATAGAAATACTCATTCAAATGTACAGGTTACTGCCAAAATAAAAGGAAACAATTGAGTGAATGAGGGATATATTGAAAGCAGGTGCTTCCACAGTTATGGTTCCTGAGCTATTCCTAAGCAATTAAATGTCCCATCATGCTTAGGGTCATGTATAAATGTTGGGCAGGCCCAGTTATTTTGTCTACCATGGTTACACCCCCACAGGATGACAATGCCCCCATCCACAGGGCACGAAAACGATGTAAACCATATGCCATCTCATTTACCAGATCTCAACCCAATTGAACACTTAGGAGACTCTAGAGTGGCGCCCGAGACTGCGTTCTCCACCAACAACAACAAAACACAAAGGAATTTCCTGTAGAACAAATAATGGTGTCGCATCCCACCAATAGAGTTCCAGATGCTTGTAGAATCTATGCACATTGAAGCTGTTCTGGTTCATGGTGGCCCAATGCCCTATTAAGACACTTTATGTTGGTATTTACGTTGTTTTGGCAGTTACATGTACATGGCTTTCCAACATTTACCATATTTGGTTTTGCCTACACAACTTATCACTTGACTAGTCACTTCTGCAGACACCTGTGGACTCACCTTGTTTTTGGGGTCCTTCAGGTTAAACATGAGGGATCTGTACTTGTTCTTGTACTTGCTGTCTGTGCAAAGGCACAGGTTGAACATCTCCTTCTCAATGCTGACCGCCAGTTTCCCCACGTCGTTCTCAGACATGTTCAAATCATCACTGTCACTCACCCTGGTGGGACAATAAATCAAATCGCATTGGTCACACACATTTTAGAGCTATACATTCTAGACAATGTAGTTGTAAAGATCAAATCAAATGTATTTATATAGCCCTTCGTACATCAGCTGATATCTCAAAGTGCTGTACAGAAACCCAGCCTAAAACCCCAAAGAGCAAGCAATGCAGGTGTAGAAGCACGTCAAAGATGTGGGGAACATGTACAGTTGAAGTCAGAAGTTTACATACACCTTAGCCAAATACATTTAAACTAAGTTTCACAATTCCTGACATTTAATCCTAGTAAAAATTCCCTGTCATAGGTCAGTTAGGATCACCACTTTAATTTTAAGAATGTGAAATGTCAGAATAATAGTAGAGTGATTTATTTCAGCATCACATTCCCAGTGGGTCAGAAGTTTGCATACTCAATAAATATTTGGTAGCAAAGCTTTTAAAATGGTTTAACTTGGGTCAAATGTTTTGGGTAGCCTTCCACAATAAGTTGGGTGAATTTTGGCCCATTCCTCCTGACAGAGCTGGTGTAACAGAGTCAGGTTTGTAGGCCTCCTTGCTCACACACGCCTTTTCAGTTCTGCCCACAAATTTACAATAGGATTGAGGTCAGGGCTTTGTGATGGCCACTCCCAATACCTTGACTTTGTTGTCGTTAAGCCATTTTGCCACAACTTTGGAAGTATGCCTGGGGTCATTGTCCATTTGGAAGACCCATTTATGACAAAGCTTTAACTTCCTGAATGATGTATTGAGATGTTGCTTCAATATAGCCACATCATTTTCCTGCTTTTTCATGATGCCATCTATTTTGTGAAGTGCACCAGTCCCTCCTGCAGCAAAGCACCCCCACAACATGATGCTGCCACCCCCGTGCTTCACGGTTGGGATAGTGTTCTTTGGCTTGCAAGCCTCCCCCTTTTCCCTCCAAACATAACGATGGTCATTATGACCAAACAGTTCTGTTTTTGTTTCATCAGACCAGAGGACATTTCTCCAAAAAGTACAATCTTTGTCCAAAAGTGTGCAGTTGCAAACCGTAGTCTGGCATTTTTATGGCGGTTGGAGCAGTGGCATCTTCCTTGCTGAGCGGCCTTTCAGGTTATGTCGATATAGGACTTGATTTACTGTGGATAGAGATACTTTTGTACCCGTTTCCTCCAGCATCTTCACAAGGTCCTTTGCTGTTGTTCTGGGATTGATTTGCACTTTCGCACCAAAGTACGTTCATCTCTAGGAGACAGAAGGCATCTCCTTCCTGAGCGGTATGACGGCTGCGTGGTCCCATGGTGTTTATACTTGCATACTATTGTTTGTACAGATGAACTAGGCACCTTCAGGCATTTGGAAATTTCTCCCAAGGATGAACCAGACTTGTGACGGTCTACAATTGTTTTTCTGAAGTCTTGGCTGATTTCTTTTGACTTTCCCATGTCAAGCATAGAGGCACTGAGTTTGAAGATAGGCCTTGAAATACATCCACAGGTACACCACCAAATGACTCAAATTATAGCCTATCAGAAGCTTCTAAAGCCATGACATAATTTTCTGGAATTTTCCAAGCTGTTTAAAGGCACAGTCAACTTAGTGCATGTAAACTTCAGACCCACTGGAATTGTGATACAGTGAATTATAAGTGAAATAATCTGTCTGTAAACAATTGCTGTAAAAATAACTTGTGTCATGCACAAAGTAGACGTCCTAACCGATTTGCCAAAACTATAGTTTGTTAACAAGAAATTTGTGGAGTGGTTAAAAAATTAGTATTAATGACTCCAACCTAAGTGCATGTAAACTTCCGACTTCAAATGTATTTTCCATTGGCCTACAACAACTTCTTAGTATTCTCTTAATTTGTATTTTTTTTACATTAAAACCATAAATCAGATGAATGACCTTGCATGAAGTTCAAGAGACAATGTAAGCCATTCTCTCGAAACGTGGATCAGTCTAGGTCTTCTGGGATACTCACCTCTTGTAGAGGATGTCTGTGAGCGAGCGGCGGATGTTCTGTCTCATCTGGTTGTTGGGCGGAGCTGTCGGGCACATCATGGAAGGTGCAGAAGCGCCTGGCTCATGGTGTCGGGTAGAAGGGGCTGAGGATGAGACTCTGGACGGACTACGACCTGAGGAGTCCCTTTGCTGGGGCTGGGCCTGCTTCTTAGGGATGGTAAAGCTGGACTTGCCAACCCTCAGGGCTCCTGTGACGTGATGTCGTGGGGCATCTAAAGAACCAGGGGCAGAAGGGGTCAGGACAGCAGGCGGTGGAGGTGGTTTCTTGGATTTGGTTTTGTTAGGAGGGGGGGGTGGTTGTTTCTTTGGTGCCTTAGCACTGCTGCCTGGAGTTGCTGGTTTATTGCGTCTGGTGTATGTCTTTAATAATTTGGGGCCGGGGGACTTCTTTCCTCCTTTGAGCGGCGCTGTAGAAGCAGGTGACTTCTTCTCAGAAGGGGTTGATTCCTTCTCACTCTGGTCCTCTTCACTCTCCTTCTCTACAGGAGCTGTGGAGCGTAAAACAGCTAGCATTAAACACAAGTAGAAACAGTTTATGACCCACCATGAAAAAATAACAAAACAATTGAATTCAGGGAGAAAATTTTAAAACATTTAAATAGCAAATCAGTTAACACATAATTATTTACGATGGCATATGTAATGTGATCTTAGATTCACTTATTGACAGACTGCCAGAAAAAAACACCAGAATGCATCCAAAGAACAAAATATTGAAGATGGGACCTCCTCCCCCTTTTGGATCTAATGATTAAATACCTCGACAAACACAAAATAAACCTGGTTAAAATACATCTTTCCACACACAGAGAAAGCCAACCATAAATAAGCATGCACATAAAATAGGTTAAATAAATATAAAACAGAATTTGGAAATATTTTATTCTCTGGCTAAAATTGATGTAAAATGAATTTGGATAAAAAGGACCCATTTTTGGGGTGCTGCAATTCCAATCTTCTCAACATTAGTTCAAATGGTGGTGATCCTCTTCATGAAGAATGTAGGCGAGACACCACTTCAGTGTTATCAGAAGTACTAAACTCTCCTAGGCCCGACTGTGTACTAAATTAGCACAAAAAAAAAAAGCAACACAGTATGAATGCATACCATTTTACATCCGTTCCTGAACTACAGCACTAGACCCCGATCAACAACCCATCAGATATCAAGCCCTAAATAAAACACTTGTCTGGAAAGTCACTGGGTACAGGGGTTTACACAAAACTAAAATTAGATACCATTAGGATGCAACTCTCCCTTTGAAGATCCCACTAGTTGACCCACTGTGTCAAGTGGCCAGAAAACAACCAATAGTCCAACTTACCATGTTTGGGCAAAGAATGTCTGAACGTTCATCTCCTTCTACATATCTTCATACATCCCACACCAAATCTGATATTTTCACCACTGAAAATTCATATTGCTGTGAGACCAGCACACAGAGCTAGGGTTGTTCTAACAATACCATCTACCTTCAGCTGTACACACATCTAATGCGCATTCAATAAAGACAAAATATTTGTCAAGGCATATTAAGCTGAACAATTCAAGATCGATGCAACATCTTTCCCCAGGGGCACTGGTTGTGTGTGACAAGTATACTAGTACCAATTGCTTTTGTATGACTTGATATGTAAACATTTGGACATCGATGTTAGTCATAGCTTTGTTAAAGCAGATATTTTCTGCCACGTCGGTGTTTCTCATTACCAAAGTATGAGAAATGTCTGTACATTAAAAAGGGAAATACCTGTGAGTGCCATCAGCAGAAAATGCTACTACCATGTCCAATTACACAATTGCTCGTTGAGCCAAAGGCACACATCATTCAACTCCAGCCCTAACTACTAAACCTGTTCTTACCTGTACAATTATCACTTGCATTCTTTTAAAATCACCAATATGTTCATATACACAGATTTCAAACAAGACCCTTTTAGACAAACAGGCCACAATAGGAATTTCAATGCTACTGATTTGCTCACAAAAACACTTGGCAAACTATCAAAATGTATGTGCGCAAAATAATATATTGGAGATCTGAGTGTATAGACATGCAAGCAGGTCATGAGTTAATAACATATGGCATCTCTCCCCATACATCTGAAGAACAGGCAGCTGTAATTACATGGCTAAGCAGATTCCTGAAGTCATGAACTACCAATGCAAATACACAAATTTAAAATGCTTGCATTCCAAACTATCCATAACCTGTCTATAATTACTTCCCTCAAAATTAGAAACCTGGCTAAAGCTTTGAAACAAAGCTGAGTTCATAGCAAAAAATACTAAATTGTCCCTAAAAGTCTCAGTAATTTCATATCAGTAAAACAGAAGTGTGGTAGAACTTAGGTAATAATGGTCTGCCACCCTGCTCTTTATGTTTAGTTGATGACGACTCTGGTGTTCCACTCTTCTTCTGGTCATCTAATACTTCTGTGCTGAAGACTTCTGGGCAGTGTCTTCAGCAGGACTTGTCTCAGTAGAAGAAACAATAGATTTCCTGTTCCAGCTGTCCGAGTCAGTCCGCTTCAGACTTTCACTTCCTCTTGTGGCGTGTAGATCTGTGTCACATGCTGTCCGAAAGAAACTGGCCAGGACATCCTAAGTAATCCAAGACCCCTCATATAATCAATCAAGGCTTCCAAAAAATCTGTCTTAACACCTTTTATTTTATCGCCAGTGCCCCAGAGGGAGTTTGGATGCATGACATTCAATAAAGAAACAGCACACCATTCACAATGCTAATCGTGAATACTTCCTTGGTTGCACCGAATACTTATAGCTCAATTCATCAACAGTGTGAGCTGTATTTCTGTATAAATCCAGGATTAAAAACTTTAAAAAACGCTGAGACCTACCTGCTCGAGAGGGACTGCCTCTAGATGAACAGCAGTTTGGAGGAGCACGTGGAGATTCTCACACACACCACACGAGTGCCAACACACATTCGCACTGCATACAGTAACCTTTGATTCATTTATCATAAATAATCCCCAATCATTGCTTTGTTCATGGTTACCGTTTGTGTGTTTAAGTTTTTTTTTTTTTAAACACAGCTTTAGAAATAAATCCTAAAATAGTCACGTTTGTATCCTTTCATAGAAATGTGTACTTACCCACTCAGTAACTTTGTATACCTGACTAAGTAACCATGAAACACACTTTCAAACTCCAAATACATTTGGGGACCCATTCTCATTAGTGCTTTCCCCAAAGATCTGGGCAATTAATCTAAGGCACGTGTGTCAATCTCATTCCAAAGAGGCCCAAGTGTCTGTGGGTTTTCGCTCCTCCCTTGTACTTGATTGATGAACTAAAGCTAGGCCCTCCAGGAAATAAACGTGACACCACTGATCGAAGGCATTACGTTGCCATAACAGCAACCACATTTATCAATGGGAAAATAATGTGGTTTTGTTTAAGAAGTCGTAATAGAGCGATGCAAATACATTCAGATGGCTCACTTGACAACCCCTATAGTGAGAGACGACAAAATGTTTAAAAGTGGATTATTAAGACCTTCAAAGAGATACATACACGTTTTGTTTAACACTGTTGGTGGTGCTATGGGTGTAGTCTTTTCTGGCGTTACTGCATTGTAATTATGGTCGCTGGACCAGGACGACATGGTGGGTGGTGGTGGCTGCTGCTCTGCATTCTGCTCTTCATCACCATCCTTCTTGTCATCCTCACTGTCAGACGACTCCTCCTCTGTGGACTTCTTGCTGGTCTTCCTTCCGGTGGTGGAACTCTTCTGCATGAAGAGACATTCAGTCAAAAATCAGTAACAGGGCACAGGAAAGGTTCCATAGCAAAACTTGATTTGTGTAATGCAGGATGTATACTGAACAAAAATATCTAAACTGTTGGTCCAATCAGCTGAAACAAATGATCCTAGAAATGTCCCATACGCAAAAAAAATAATCTCAAATTGTGGACAAATTTGTTTACATCCCTATTAGTGAACATTTCTCATTTGCCAAGATATTCCATCCACCTGACGGGTGTGGCATATCAGCATGATTGTTACATAGGTGCACCTTGTACTGGGGGACAAAAAAGGCCATGCTAAAATGTGCAGTTCTGTCACACAACACAATGCCACAGATGTCTCAAATTGAGGGAGCGTGCAATTGGCATGCTGACTGCAGGAATGTCCACCAGAGCTGTTGGCAGAGAATTTAAATGCAATTTCTCTACCATAAGCCGCCTCCAACGTTATTGTTTTTAGACTTTGGTAGTACATCCAACCGGCCTCACAACAGTAGACCACGTGTAACCATGCCAGGCCAGGACCTCCACATCCGGCTTCTTCACCTGAGGGATGGTCAGAGACTAGCAAGCCGGAGAGCTGATGAAACTATAGGTTTGCACAAACAACGAATTTCTGCAAAAAACTGTCAGAAATCATCTCAGGGAAGCGCATCTGTGTGCTCGTCGTCCTCACCAAGGTTTTGATCTGAATTCAGAGTGCAAATGCTCACCGGTGCGCTGGAGTAGTGTGCTCTTCAAGGACGAATGCCAGTTTCAACTTCACCGAGATGATGGAAGACTCCGTAAAGAGTACCCCATGGTGGCGGTGGGTTTATGTTATGGGCAGGCATAAGCTACAGACAACGAACAAACAACATTTTATCGATGGCAATTTGAAAGCAGAGATACCGGGACGAGATCCTGAGACCATTGTCATGCCATTCCTCTGCTGCCATCACCTCACGCTTCAGCATGATAATGTACGGCCCCCAAGGATCTGTACACAATTCCTGGAAGCTCAATGTCCCAGTTCTTCCATGGCCTGCATACTCACCAGACATGGAGCATGTTTGCGACGCTCTGGATTGACATGTACGACAGCGTGTTCAAGTTGCCGCCAATTACCAGCAACTTCTCACAGCCATTGAAGAGTGGGAAAACATTCCACAGAACACAATCAGCAGCCTGATCAACTCAATGCAAAGGAGATGTGTCAGGCTGCATGATAAAAATGGTGGTCACACCAGATACTGACAGGTTCTGATCCACGGCCCTTTTTCTTAAGGCACAGTGGATAACAGAAAGTATTCTGACTCCTAGACCTTTCCACATTGTTACATTACAGCCTTATTCTAAACCGGATTAACTAAATGTTTCCTCAATACACACACACTACCCCATAATGACAAAGCAAAAACATGTTTAGAAATGTTTGCAAATTTATAAAAAATAAAATACCTTAATTACATAAGTATTCAGGCCCTTTGCTATGAGACTCACAATTGAGCTCAGGTGCATCCTGTTTCCATTGATTATCCTTGAGATGTTTCTACAACTTGATTGGAGTCCACCTGCTGTAAATACAAATGATTGGACATCATTTGGAAAGGCACACCTGTCTAAATAAAGGTTCCAGTTGACAGTGCATGTCAGAGCAAAAACCAAGCCATTAGGTCGAATGAACTGTCCGTAAAGCTCCGAGGCAGGATTGTGTCGATGCACAGATCTAAGGAAGGGTACCAAAAGATTCCTGCAGCATCGAAGGTCCCTAAGAACACCGCGGCCTCTATCATTTGGAACCGCCAAGACCCTTCCTAGAGCTGGCCGCCTGGCCAAACGGAGCAATCAGGGGGAGAAGGGTCTTGGTCAGGGCCTTTATGGTTGAGTGGCAAGATGAAAGGCCCGTTTTTCAGCAGCAGGGACTGGGAGACTAGTCAGGACCGAGGCAAAGATTAACGGAGCAGGAGCGGCTTCGGGACAAATCTCTGAATGTCCTTGAGTGGCCCAGCCAGAACCCAGACTTGAACTCGATCGAGCATCTCTGGAGAGACCTGAAAATAGCTGTGCAGCGACACTCCCCATCCAACCTGACAGAGCTAGAGAGGATCTGCAGAGAATGGGAAAAACTCCCCAAATACAGGTGTACCAAGCTTGTAACGTCATACCAAAGACGAGGCTGTAATCGCTGCCAACGGTTCTTCAACAAAGTACTGAGTAAAGGGTCTGAATACCGATGTAAATAAAGGTGATCAGTGTATTTGTAATACATTTGCTAAAATTTCTAAAAAACCTGCTTCGTCATTGTGGGGGTATTGTGTGTAAATCGAGGAGGGGAAAAAAATATTTCTCATGCCTTTCTGCAAACTCCCGGCATGCAGTCATGTGCCTATTTCTCAGGAGTGGCTTCCAAATGGCCACTAACCTATAGAGCCCAGATTACAGCACTTCACCAGAGACTGTTGTCCTTCTGCCAGGTTATCCCATCTCAGCCAAGGCACTCTCTATTTCTGTCAGAGTGTTCATTGGGTTCTTGGTCACCTCCCTGACCAAGGTCCTTATTGCCCGGTTGCACAGTTTGGTCAGATGGCCAACTCTAGGCAGAGTCTGGGTAGTTCCAGATTTTTCCCATTTCCTAACGATGGAGACCACTACTCTTGGAAACGTTCAACAATCTAGAAATTGTTTTATACCCTTCCCCAGATACTATATGCCTCATCACAATTCCAACTTGGAGATCTTCGGAGAGTTCCTTGGACTTCATGGTATGGCTTCTGCTCTGACATGCAGTCAACTGTGGGATCTTATAGACAGGTGTGTTTCTTTCTAAATCATGTCCAAAGAATTTAATTGGCCACAGGTGGACTCCAATCAAGTTGATCAAAGGAAATTGGATGCACCTGTGCCTGAGGTCATCACAGATCTACCTCTACCCAAATACCTGAGGGGGTCCGGAGCCAGAATTCTAAATAAATGTCACAAGTCAGTGTAACTTTAACTGGCTTGTCAGGAGGGATCCATACATATCCAAACATGACCACTGCAGTAGAGAGCAATATTATATAATTTATGCTGCGGGTCTTGCTTTTCACAAGAGTGGAGAGTGTAGCTTGTTGTTGGCCAATCATAAGTCATGAAAATAGGCTAGTCAGAGCCTCCCTGTTTGGCAAAAGTTATGAGATACCTAAAAATCAATGGAAGATGGAATTAAAAGTTGAAGGATAGGCTACAACAACCAAGAGCCAACATGTAGGCTGCTACTTAAATATTCTGAATGGAGTAGCTTCTCAGTTTGATGCAGTCAAGACAGATACTACGTAATCATATTGAATGAAATAACCTAGATATGGCAGCTATTAGTCTACTATAGCTCAAGTCGGCTTGGTGGTTGCCATCTCTCCCTCCTCCCTGCACTCAGTGTCCCTTGCTCACTCTCACAGTAGCCTATACACACACAGCAAGGCCCCTGCTCGTGTCACCACTTCCTACCTCAAGCTTAATCAGCTCCGGCTAATAAGGTAGCTTAAAAATTGACTTTTCTGTTGCTTCCCTCACTTGGAACAGACCCGACCAGGTCTATATCAAATGGGTCTAGTTGTCCTAGGACCAGTGTAGGTCTTTAAACTGAGCTAAATTTTGATGCTGATAGCAAAGGGGTGTGAATACTTAGATAGCTCCATTTAATTTTCAATAAATTAGCCAAAATTTCTAAAAACATGTTTTCACTTTGTTATTATGGGGTATCGCGTGTAGATGGGTTTGGATGTTTGTTTGTTTTTAAATTAAATTAGTTTTTTAAATTCAGGCTGCAACAGAATGTAGAATAAGTCAAAAGGCATGAAAACTTTCTGACGGCACCATTTCTCCTGGGGCAACGTCACCCCATCCCTCCTCGGCAAGATGTTCCTCATAACAGAATTCTGTTTTGTAGTTTCTGCTGATGCAATCAATTGCCAACCTTCCCATGAATGTTAACAATGACTCAGGAAAAAATAATCTAGTAAGTAAACAGACATTTTGTCATTTCACTATAATTACTCAGATATTTCAGGAAAAAAATCTAGCCTGGCCTTGTTAGTCATTGGTAATGAGAGTCACAATTTCACAGAAAGAAATATAGAATTTCATATAAGAAATTGGTGTACATTTTTGGGGCAGATTTAGAAAACTTATTTCAAAAACATTGGAATACATATTGCGCTTAATTTATGCTCCACTCACTGTATTAATAACCAGTGCACTGGTTCCAATAAGATCAGTGAAATGTTTCTCAACTCTCCAGAACAATAGGGGTAAATATGAACATCGTTGTTATCTTATGAACCCTTTGTTTACCTTGGTCGTTGCCCTGGCACCAGGTGTTTTTTTCTGTCCCTTAGCCTTGTCTTGATCTTTCTGCTTGGGTTCAGAAATTGACTTGGCTGCCATGGCTGCGGCGGCGTGTCTCAGGATGCACTCGCTGCCGCAGTAGACAGAGTCCTTCAGGGCGGTCTTCTCACAGCCTGGCCCTATGCATTTGGGCAGCTTAGACTCCTCTGCCGCCTGATGAAATTCAAACAGGTCACACAGGTGCACAGTGCAACACAGACAATGCCACAGACGGATTCTTGTACAGGCAAAAGTGTCAGTGATTACAATATACAAATTGTCATATGGAGTAGGGATGGTCATTTCAAAGAAAGTATGTTCGTACACTCAATTATTTAAGAAGCTGATGGAAATACAGTTTGCGGTACACCATTGGTTGTTCCAATTACTGGTTGTTCTGATACACAACTGAAAAGGAATTTTTCACTACACTTGACATTCTCTACATCTGTGCATATACATTGAGTGCTTTACTCAATTATTAATAATCAAATACAGACCTTGAATCGAGTACTCACGCCCATCCCTAATATGGTGCTCTCAGACATCTTTAAGTAAGTCATTATTGGCATGACATAATAAGCCTGAATAGATCATTTGTTGATTTCATCCACCGGGGCTGTGAGAAAAGTAACAGAAACCTACCGCCTGAAAGATCTTGATCTTCTTTTTCCCACTGGGGTTGGTGGTCTTCTCTATCCTCCCTTTGATCCCCAAGTCGTCACCCTTTTCTTCCATCCCAGCTGAGGGAGATGCCACAGAGGGGCTCTGCTCTGCCTTGAGGGCCCCGGGGGCAGCTGCTTTGGGTTTGCCATTGGGCTTGGTCGTCTGGCTCTTCTTGGTGGTGCAGTTGGGGCAGACGTAGTCCTCCCCGTTCCTCTCCATTAGACGTCCACGAGCCTCAGTGATGCCCACACAGTCTCCATGGAACCACTCCTCACAGCGGTCGCAGCAGATCATGAACCTGGGTGCACACAGAACACTTAGCAGAGCACAGAGACAGATGTGAAAAAACAGCTAGTCCGAAAGTGGGTTAACAATGTGGAACAAAATCGCTGCTAAAGCATAGAATACAAGTCAAGCACATCACTCCGGCCAACTAATCACTAACCACTCATCCCCTTGTAGGTGGGCAACGGAGGTAATCCATGAAGGATCAGACAGAGCATTTGTAAGAACTAGAGGCATTGGATTTCCAATTGAAAGACATCCAAATACATACCTCTTGTTGTGTTTCTGTCGACAGATGCAGTACAGTGCATTAGGGTCGTATCCTTCATCGTCACCGGAGTCACTGGATGATGAGGATGACGATGGGGATTCATCTTCCTCCTGGTCATTGTGGGTCTTTATCCCTCCTCTGGACTTGGTGTCTCTCTTGTTGGGGGTGGTTCCCCTACTAGCCTTAGCAGGACTCCTGGACCTGGAGGCACGCTCGCCACTGGCGTCTATGGGCTTCTCCACGCACCCCCTTTTTCCCTTCTCCTGCTCTTCCTCTTTTTCTTTCTTCACAGAGTCCTGCTCTGGCTGCACTATGTCATCCTTCTCTTCCTCCTTAGGGCTGGTTGTCTTCTTGTCCTGCTGCTCCTTCTCCTCGGGCTGTGGCTCTTTGGGTGCATCTCCATTACCTTTCTCCTGGAGCTCTTTGGGTGCATCTCCGCTGCCCTCCTCTTGCTGGAGCTCTTTGGGTGCATCTCCTCTACCCCCCTCTTGCTGGAGCTCTTTGGGTGCATCTCCTCTACCCCCTCTTCCTGGAGCTCTTTGGATACATCTGTGCTACCCTCCTCTTCCTGGAGCTCTTTGGGTGCATCTCCGCTACCCTCTTCCTCCTGGAGCTCTTTGGGTGTATCCCCACTACCCTTCTCCTCCTCCTGGAGCTCTTTGAGTGCATCGCCACAAAACTTCTCATTGTCAGAGCTTCCATCATCACTGACAGAGCCAACTCGGCTTCTGCCACGGCCTTTAGCCTTCCGAGTGGTCTTCTTCCTGCTCCTCGTCTTCCTCACTGGAGAATCTGGCTTATCGTCCAGAGACTTGGCCTCTGCATTGCCGTCAAAACTGGCCTCGGAGGCCGTCTCTGCATCTGTAGGGGTCTGGGAGGGAGGATCCCCAGCCTCTATGCTGCCAGGTGCACTCCTCCTCCCTACTGTGCGCGCTCTCTTGGTGGTGAGCAGGAACTCCTCCAGCTTGTCAGTGCGTTTTGCCTGCCTCCCACTGCGACGTACAGGCCCTGCATGGCCATCCTGGCTCTCAGCAGCAGTGTCTCCGGGCATTTCTCTCTTGGCTATGGTGGTCCGTCGGAATCCCCAGGTTTTCTTGAATTCGTTGGTGGTCTTAGCAGATTGCTCTGCGTTCTCTAGCTTTTCCTCCGTATCATTGTTACCATGCTCTTGGTCTTTATCTTCTCCGTCCTCCTTCTCGGCTTTATAGTCCTCAAGAATAGCTGTTGATGTAAATGCCACATTAAGGGACAATACATTTAGGTAAAGTAGCAGATTTTGCCAATCAAAAGACTAGAAAGCTAATTAGGTATTCAAAGCGTATAAGGGGATAGTGAAATCCCTTGTGCTGGTCATGATTCTAGCAATCCTGACCCTATACCCTAATTAACAACCTACAAATGATTTGCAGAGGATCCAGCAGTGCAGTGCCTTTTAAAGTGAGACAATCATGACGTCCCCCCCTCACTGAAAAGGGGAAAAGAAGCTAGTCCAAGGTACCTTGAGAGCTGCTATCCATAGGGTCCTGGCTCTGCTCTGGCTCAGGAGCTAGAGAGAGCTCAGGACTCACATTCTCCTCCATAGATGGAGTCACTCACTACTTTCAAACAGAATATCTACAGTTAAGAGAAGAGCACAAGAGACGAACTGTGAGACAGCTACTCTTCAACTCCATTTAACTGAAGTGCGTGGTTGTTTTGGGGAGGGGGGTTGGAGCAGCACTGTCATGATCAACTACTTTCTTTATATCCACAGACAACCCTTTAAAAAAAAATCACAGATTTGTTTGTGACAGCGAGTGCAGTCCTCGCATACCAATTTTCTTCCTTTCCACAAACAATCTACAGCAGGCTGGCTGCTGTAGTTATGATAACGCTCCAGTTGTTAGTCTATATCAGGGTGGGCAATACATTTTGGCTCTGGGCCACATCTGGATTTTGACATTTAGAATTTTTTAAAATCGATTTGTTCGTCAAAATCGATTTGCGGGTCAGAGAAGGGCAGTTCTTTATAAATAGGTCCATTACCATTTCCACAAAAAAAAAAAAAAATTCAATCCCCCGCAAGACACATTTCAAATCGGCTGGTGGGCAGGATATGGCCCGTAGTTTGCCCACCCCAGATGACCAAACCACAGCAGGAGCATTTTCATGTAACAAAGTTATGAATATTCTAAAACCCCTCCACAGAACAATATTTGTAAATGCACAGGTTTTACAAAGCCATATTTTGGGACTTTGCTGCTCATTGATACATCTTAACTCACTAACAAAAGATATCTATTATTGGAAATAATTTTGGAAGCTCAGAAAATCTGAGGAAGTTCACTAATTAGGCAAAGTACTCAAATGTCATCAAATTCTTACAAAAACAAAAACACCACTACTGGGACAAGTCTGTTGAAACATCTACACTACAAATACTGTTTACAAAAGTCAAATGAGTACATGACAGTTGTCCTTTCACAGAATAAAAAAAGAGCCAACCTGCTGATCTGTTGTGGTGGAACACTGACCGAGGGCTTATCTGATGATTTCAGATTCCGCACACAGCAGGTTCTGATCAGTAATCATCACAGGCCTGGTAGTGGGATCTTGGACCTGTAGATAAGTCAGAATACAACTGTTAAGTATTTGAGGGTTTGGAAATTGCAACAGTATGCAGCCTTGAAAAGCACAATACATCACAACCTATTGGCACCCAGCCAACTCCTAACTTTGTTCAATGTCAGGGACTTCAGATCATAGGTCACCGATTAAAAATTCAAGACGCTGCTGAAACAGTATGTCATCACTGACAATTTGCCATTATCAGATTGACTTCCTTTAGTCTCATGATAGTTCACTTCAATCAGATATATTTAAATAAATGGGTTGCAAAACAATAGTTGCAACTGCAAATGATGTTCAATGTAAGGTGACAAAGTCAACTTGTCAGAAAAGATTTTGGGAGTACTCAAGAAAGAGGCTAGGTAATCATTATCAGCCCCACCTAACTTCATTCAGAGTAACAAAAAATGTGTCCCAATCCCAACTAACATAAATCCCACATTGTAGTTTACACTATCAAATCACACAAAACACAACAAGTAGACCTTACATGTTACAAACCATGCATGCTCTTTCCCCTGTGCAACAGAATGCAGTATGTAACAAATGTTGCCCAAAAATAATATAATTCTGGCCTGCTTAAAAATCAGAGCAGTTGAACTGAAAACAGCTAACGGTAGCATTTCAATCATTATTTTGAGCAATAACTCTGTAGCATGATAAACAATTAGCTAAAGTATCAATCCACAGCTCAATAAAATATTCCTAGTAGTGTATCTAAAGTAAAAAAAAAAAAAAATTAAACCTATTCAAATCAACAAAGTGGAACATGTTTCCCATGATCAAAGCAGCTTGCTATACATGTACAACTTTCAGAAGAGCAGTCTGGCCTGAATCCAACTGACAACACCACAATCTTGAAAACATGTCTGAGAATAAACAGAACCAACTATGTTGCAATTGTAGAATTGTGGTAAGAGCATGGATTTTTACAAACATAATCAAAACATGGGTACTATCCTTCTACAGCAAGAGTGATTCAAATAAATCAATGCAGCATGATAATATCCCAATGAAAAAGGGGGATTGGGGATATACAAATATAGCATGAAATGGAGACACCATTTATGACGTTTTTGTTGGGGTTGTTTGGAATACAAGTAGGTCATATTTTTATTTTGTGAATTGGTACATTAAGAAACATTGCACCATAATGTGCACAATGACACAGTGAACGCTTTCCACACCAAAAACGTCAAGTCAAAATCCACTTGATTACATTAGTACAGCTCTGGGGATGGCTTTTGATTCTATCGAAGTAGCCCAATACACAACAGTTCTTCAGTTTTAAATGTGTACCCTGATCCATGTTTCAATGACAGACAAACATTGACATTTACTTTCACTGAACATTCAATAATTGGTCTGATCTTTTTCATATTCACTGCTCATCTCTGAAACGGTATCCTTTTCTCCAAAGCACCACATTGATGGTTTGCAAACGCAATGCAAAATGGCCCACCACATTATTCCAACTCACCAATAGATGGGGCGCAAACAAAAGGCTGAGTGGTAACTTCAGGCCTTTTGATCATTCCTACCGTCCATACCATTTGGAAACATCGTCATAAAAAACAAAAACAAGATGGAATTTGAAATGTCTGGATTTGAAGAAGCAGTGACTCAACATAAACTATTTAAGAACTACGATGTTGGGTGAGAGAAAGAGAGGTTCACCACAGATTGTTCCCTGACTATGGTCACCGCACACAGCCACGTGAGAAAGAGGGGAAACACTCCCAGACCCACCCCAGTTGTCGTGTGGGGGAGGGGTGGTCAATGCAACATTGTTAACTAGCTAACGTTCGGTGACCTACAATGTTATTCTAAAGCGTAGGGAATTGTTATTTAAACAAATACCTAACGTCATTTCATTCCGACTGTGCTAACTAGATGCCGGATAGCTCTTCAGGCCGCACAGAATCCTGATCGTCGTAATGTGGCTGCCACACCGAAGAAACGCCAACACGTCGCAAGGAGTCTGCGTGCACTGAGAACTCCGACACCATAGATTGCGAGCTACTATAGCTAGATCGCGGTGGGTAAATCAAACGGCATGCTACAATGCTAGCTAACGACGAGATTCGTGTTGGATGGCGCAACTAGTCAGTCACACGGTAAATTAACCTAACGTTACCGTTAGTAGACATTTGCTGGGATTAGCTAACTATCACCACAGTGACCTCAACATTAGCTCGTGCCACAAGACAACATGCGTTACTACACACAGACAAGGTCTCGTTTAAAGCTAAATCATTTACGAACATATAGTTTACTAATTAGCGTGCTGTATCACCCGTAACTGACGTCACTACAAAACGCGTAACGTACGCGAACAAGCTAGGCCACAACCATGCGCTTCGCCTAGATAGCTGACGCTAGCTTTCAACTAGTTAGCTATCCAATACTTTCAAACAAACATTATTGAAACATAGCTTGTAATTTACAAATAATGCTAATCAAGTATCGTTTGGATAAATAACGTACAATTCGACCCACTTGTAAACCTCGACGTTATGTTCTTGCACGGTCCACGTTCAGTCCTCCATTTTCATGTAGTGTTGGTTGACTCGCGCTAGTTCAAGTATGGGTAACTGCAGCCCAATGGCGACCGGGGGAGTGGGTGTGTCGAAAAGAATGGGTGTATGTAAAGTGAATCCGCTAATTGGGTATGTTTCTTGCCACTCAAGACCGTTTCGCTTGACTGATTGGGCTTCACTATTGGTCGATAGTAAAACGACCATTACCTCTGGTGTTGTGCCTACGGATTTGAAGTGCTTCGTACTGTGTATCATATCATGGTCGTGTCGGCGATGGTAGTTACGTGGCCATTTTCCTCTCACATTACTTTATTTCAAGATAGCAGCCTACACATTGATACAGACATACAGTCTACCACTCAATGTAGAGAGCATGAACGGCAACAACGAGGACAAAGTGCCCTTAGCTCCCGCTTGACAAGTAATACCAAAATATATTGACAACTGTCCAGCAATGGCGTGGGAAGTAGCTACCTCTAGGTAGCCAATATCAGCATGACAGTCACAACAAGCACACACGCTTGAAGGAGCCGTACACCCATCATCAATATATTTTCTTCGTTTTATAACAAAAAAATGTACAAGTAGTTGTGTCAACTAACCGACTCATCCTCTTTAAAAACACAAGTACAAACAATTTGGAACTCGAAATAAAACGAGGTGACTGGGAATCATCTATTTGAACGGTCATACAACTCGAGAACTGAGTGGAGCAGCGGTCTAAGGCACTGAATTTCATTGCAAGAGGCGTAACTGCAGTCCCTGGTTCGAATCCAGGCGGTATGACATCCGGCCATGATTGAGAGTCCCATAGGGCGGCGCACAATTGGCTCAGCGTCGTCCGGTTTTGGCAGTCATTGTAAATAGGAGTTTGTTCTTAACTGAATCGGGCCTCTTTCTAGAGCGCCGACTTGAAGGTCGCTGACGTAATGATTTGACCCGTATCTTTCCGAGTTGCCAGTTTGTTTTGAACGCAACAATATCAACATTTTCCGGGGAGAGATGGTGGAAGTGGATGATGAGTTCGAATTAAGCAGTGCGTCGAGCAAAGTTGGTTTAGATGAACGTCCTGAATGGATAACAGTATTGTCGAAAACTGGATCAAAAAGGAAGTTGCCTAAAACTTGAATGGAGGATACGTGTATGAATGATAATTGTTTTGTGTTTGGATGCGTTGGTTGAGTATGCATGCATATGTGGGAGACCCATTTTGAGTTGTCAAATTATGAAGCTGCCGATGAGCTGGGAAAAGTGTAGTCAAGTTTTGTGCTTTGCATCTAGGAGTAGAGCACTCGTCAAAGGAGTCATCTCCAAGGTGAAGACGGATGTTCAGGTTGAGTAGCCTACCTGAAGAGAATTCCTGGTGTGTTTGTGGCCGGCGTCTGACCCGCAGGGTGAATGGAGAAAAATAAAAGTATGTCTGTCCTGTTTTAAAGAAACTACCTACGCATGTGAAACTTGGTTATGTAAGATACACTTTAAGCGCGTTTGTCCGCAAACCACTGTAAGAAATGTAAAATACGTGTCCATGTTTAAACTGTGCAGACGGTGGGCCTCATGATTCCGAGTGCACTGTAATTCAGCCAGCGGAAACCACCAAACAGCCTACCCGACTGCTCTGAGGGGTCTGCATGGTCCTAAAACACACCGATGCTAAATTGTATTATTCCATGAGGTTTAACGGCTATTGACATCCAATACATTTTGCATTACCGCCACCTACTAGACTGGAGTATAAACTCCCTTATACTTTGCTTGAAAAATAAATAAACAAATACCCTACCATTTAACACTACACTCACAAAAAATATATATATACATAATAATAAATAAACATCACCCTACTCCTCTATTTAGTCCTACCGCAGGCCAACAACTTGAAAGGATGGGACACCACCACTTAACACACCCTGCTACTCTTCTGACAAAGTCTCACACACCCAAATACCTCTCTGCAACTGCCATCCACAATCTCATTTTTTGTGGCTTACGTTCCATCCCTGCAGTACAGTCCAATCTTACTGAAACATATATCACTTGCTGGTTTATCTCTGTACTGGTACAGATCTACTACTCACACCATTCCTCTCAGGATCCCTCCCCCTTGACCCATCTTCCTCTACTTTCTTCACTGCCTCAGCATATGACAACTACTGCACTACTCTAACCCAGGAAACCTCAACCTGCCACTCTCTTACTGGACATTTCTGATCCCCAGCCCCATGAGCACCCCTACAATTAACACATACCACTTCTTTCCCCAATGCTACACATTATTTTGTCTCATGCCATTCTGCACACTTCTCACACCTAGTAACCTTCCTCTTACACACTGCTGCACAATCTCCATACAATCAGCACGAACCCCTCGGCCCCCGGATGCCACATTTTGTATCACAGTACAATGATAAAACTGGGGAGGGGGAGGACAAAAAATAAATAGAAAGTTGCCCCCCTGTTCAAATGACCCTACATCATTACAGTTTACAGCCAATGAACAATAATGGTGACCTCACTTGATAACAATAATACATTCCTCATTGCACTGCATTGTTGTAGCCGAGGGATAATCATTTTCTTGTCTAAAAATGTAGGCCTAATAGCCTATTCAAGGAAAGAAGCATAGAAAATGCATGTCCGGTAATGTTGTGGAGAAAAAGTGCATTGGTGTTATCACTTTTGGCCGGTTATGATCACATTATTGCACTGATGCATTGCAAATAGTTGCACAGGACAGACAGAAAGATGAGCACAGTGAAAAAAAAATACCCATAGGAATTGGCAACCATTACAAAAATGGAAATCACTTGTAAACCACTTGAGCAAGGAGACAATGACATGTTGTAATAGATGCGCAGACTAAACAGCGTTTGTTGTTTAATTGCTACCTTTAAATATCAGTTATTATATTATTTTTCATTAGGCCTACATGTAGCCTACATTTAAGTATTATTTGCAGTTGTCATTATGACAATGAACACTCTGAAAGCACTGAATGGCAGAGGTGTGGACAAAGAGGAAGAGAGAAGCCCAACTCGCAGGAAAATCTGTCTCCTTCCAGCAGGTGAAGTTTTTTCCTTGTTTTGCACTTTTTGTATGGAGGTCAATGAGAGTGGTCAACCAAAAATGGGTTATTGATCAAATAGAAGTTTCGTAATACCTTAGTTGTTATTCGTGTATGGATATACTGTCTATCCAGGTAACTTTGAGAAAAAAAATTAATATAGGAGTTGTCTCGAGATTTTTGGCCGGGGTAGGCCGTCATTGTAAGTAAGAATTCGTTCTTAACTGACTTGCCTAGTTAAATAAAAAATGATGTCTATGCATATTCATGAAGACTTAACTTGATAGAAAATTAAGTAACTTGAGACTTGACTTGAAATTGGAGCCTCAAAACTTGGGACTCGACTTTAACTTAAGATTTAAGATTACTTTAAATGATCTAGCTAGGTTTTGTAACATTGTCACTCATTTTGTGGAACAGTCTCCATGATTACTCTCCACGCAGCCAGACACTAGATGCAGAATCAACTTGTAAAAAAAGGTGCAACAGATTGGCTAGTGAAACGCACACTTGGCCCTCTGATTGGACCAGTAACCTGTCAATCAACACAGGTCAGGTGAGCTAGCGTAGTGGTTCTTTTGTCGGGTCGCATGTGTGAAAATTAATGTTTTTCTTAGATATTTTAATAAGCTACATATAGCCTACCATTTGACTTTTATACCTTTGTCTCAAAAACATCCCACCTGTGCTTCAGAACCAAAAAGTTGATTGTCTTCATTGTTGACCAATGACCAGTCAACAGCATTTGCGCGCAAAGGCAAACGCGCGTATCGAAAGATTTGTGACCAGAAAGCACTTGCGAACAGATTGCAGATTTGCTGTACATCTACAGCATCAGGTGCAGGGCACTCGTCAAATTGCAGGGAGAAAGGATTGCCATAAATAAATATCTAGCTCCCAAAAAATGTTGGTGATTAAGAATATTAACTGTTAACTTTGCAAGCTCACCAGCAATGGGGCTTCAATCAACAATTACTTGCATAGTCCTAGTACTGGTCTTTGGTGTAACAATTGCTTGAAAATCATAATTTTCTTATGAAGCTTGCATTTGGAATTTGTTGTTAAAATTAATTATTACATAATCAAAATGTGTTATAGTAAAAAAGAAAAAAAGGTCTGTCTGGTATCCTCAAAAAACAAATATTTGTAGTTGAACAAGTCATGGCATGTATATAAATAATCCATCACTTCTGTTGTTTGGCTGTTCCTATAGCAATTTTAGAAAATTAGGTGGATCGCAAGGACATAGATTTTTATAACTAACCCAAGATAGACCAGATCATGTCTTTCCAAATGGAGAAAATTAATCATAGTGGGCAAAACAAGCAGGAAGGTGGGCAGAGCCAAGCACAAGCAAGTGAGATCCTATTGGCGCGTTCTAGCATTTATTTGCATATTTCCGTTAGGGAACACCTACTCTGTGAAGTGCGCTGTGCAATATCTCAATTCGCACTTTCACTCTTCTAAACACACAATTTTTTAGAAACTTTGGCAAAGGGTAAAGTCTACAAAAACGCAGTCCCCTCTGTTTCTTAGAACTATTTAGTTTTGGAAACAGAAAACTGTATGGAGATCAATTGTTCCATTGATGAGAAAATGTGCAGAATGTTGGCCAAAATCCATCACACTCTATCTTCTGCCACTTGCCAGCCACTGGGCTTCCTCTCATCACCATCATCGCTAACGGGAAGCTTCACATTTATAAATCCGCTGAAATATCTGTCTCATTGTTCTATCTCAGGTAAGGCCAAAGACAGTACTGTATGAAGATATGCTAAAACTGCTTCTCCAATAGAAATCGGCTAGCTAAATTCATGCGTAGGAACACGGCATCAAGTCTAATGGTTGTCTTGAGCTGAACTGCGCAAGTACAGGCCGTCAAATCAAAGCACTCCTTTGATATACAGTATATTCGGAAAGTATTCAGACCGTTTGACCTTTTCCACATTTTGTTATGTTACAGCCTTATTCTAAAATGGATTAAATACTTTTTTCCCTCATCAAAATACACACAATTCCCCATAATGACAAAGCGATAACTGGGTTTTAGAAATGTTTACACATTTAAAAAAAAAAAAAAACTTATTTACATAACTATTCAGAACATTGGCTATGAGACTTGAAATTGAGCTTAAGTGCATCCTGTTTCCATTGTCAACCTTAAGATGTTTCTACAACTTGATTGAAGTCCACCTGTGGTAAATTCAATTGATTGAACATATAAGGTCCCACAGTTGAAAGTGATTGTCAGAGCAAAAACCAAGGCATGAGGTAGAAGGAATTGTCCGTAGAGCTCAGAGACAGGAATGTGCCAAGGCACAGATCTGGAGTAGGGTACCAAAAAATGTCTGCAGCATTGAAGGTCCCCAAGAACACAGTGGCCTCCATCATTCTTAAACGGAAGAAGTTTGGAACCGCCAAGACTCTTCCTAGAGCTGGCCGCCCGGCCAAACTTAGCAGTCGGGGGAGAAGGCCTTAGTCAGGGAGGTGACCAAGAACCCCATTGTCACTCTGACAGAACTCCAGAGTTCCTCTGTGGAGATGGGAGAACATTCCAGTAGGACAACCATTTCTGCAGCACTCCACTAATCAGGCCTTTATGGTAGAGTGGCCAGACGGAAGCCACTCCTCGGTAAAAGGCACATAACAGCCTGCTTGGAGTTTGCCAAAAGGCACCTAAAGGACTGACCATGAGAAACAAGATTCTCTGGTCTGATGAAACCAAGATTGAACTATTTGGCCTGAATGCCAAGTGTCACTTCTGGGGGAAACTTGGCACCATCCCTGCGGTGAAGCATGGTGGTGGCAGCATCATGCTGTGAGGATTTTTTTCAGAGCCTGGGACTGGGAGACTAGTCAGGATCGAGACAAAGATGAACGGAGCAAAGTACAGAGAGATCCTTGATGAAAACCTGCTCCAGACTGCTCAGGACCTCAGACTGGGGTGAAGGTTCACCTTCCAACAGGACAACGACACTAAGCACACAGCCAGGACAACACAGGAGTGGCTTCGGGACAAATCTCTGAATGTCCTTGAGTGGCCCAGCCAGAGCCCAGACTTGAACCCGATCGAACATCTCTGGAGAGACCTGAAAATAGCTGTGCAGCGACGCTCCCCATTCAATCCTGACAGAGCTTGAACGGATCTGCAGAGAAGAATGGGAGAAACTCCCCAAATACAGGTGTGCCAAACTTGTAGCGTCATACCCAAGAAGACTTGAGGCTGTTATCGCTGTCAAAGATGTTTCATCAAAGTCTTGAGTAAAGGGTCTGAATACGTAAGTGAATGTGGTTTCATTTTTACATTTTTAAAAATAAATTAGCTAAATATTCTACAAATCTGTTTTTGTTTAGTCATTATGGGAAATTGTGTGTAGATTGATGAGGGAAAAAATCTATTTAATCCATTTTAGAATCAAATCAAATCAAATCAAATTTATTTATATAGCCCTTCGTACATCAGCTGATATCTCAAAGTGCTGTACAGAAACCCAGCCTAAAACCCCAAACAGCAAACAATGCAGGTGTAAAAGCAAGGTTGTAACGTAACAAAATGTGGAAAAATTCAACGGGTCTGAATACTTTCCGAATGCACTGTGAAGTTGTTTTTTAGTAAAATGAAAATGTGTCAGTTTATCCACTTTCACGAGATTGGAGTAATAACATGTTCAACTACTTAAAACTTGTTAGGGATTTGGTTCCGCTGTCGGGATCAAATCAGCGGAAATTTCAAGAGCGCCACCTATAGTTTTTGATAAAACTCAAACTTTCATTAAAACACACATGCAAGGTACTGAATTAAAGCTACACTCGTTGTGAATCTAGCCACCAAGTCAGATTTGTAAAATGCTTTTCGGCGAAAGCATGAGAAGCTATTATCTGATAGCATGCACCCCCAAAGTACTGGAACGTCACCTAAAACAACAGATTTTGCGGTAGCCGGCGCTACCCAAAACGCAGAAATAAAATATAAAACATTCATTACCTTTGACGAGCTTCTTTCTTGGCACTCCTATATATCCCATAAACATCACAATTGGGTCTTTTTCCCGATTAAATCCGTCATTGTATAGCCAAAATGTCGTTTTCCTTAGACCGGTCTGATCCAGGAATATTCCATTTTACAAGACGCAACGTCACTTTTTAAAATTACAAAAGTTGCCTATAAACTTTTACAAATCACTTCAAACTACTTTTCTAAACCAACTTTAGGTATTAATAAACGTTAATAATCTATACAATTCATCATGGGGTGATCTGTATTCGATAGCAGCTAGTCTTGAAATCAGCGTCCATGTTTTCCATTTTCACAACATCCTGTGGAGAGACTAAAACAGGAAAGGCCAAAACGTCATACAACCAAGGATTAAGTAGGCTGGAAATGCCAGTACTGGCGACATCGTGTGGAAGCTGTAGGCGTTTACAGGGCATTTTCATTTATTTGCTGTCGCCTTAAACAATACATTGACTGGCGGATTAATATATTTTTTGTGTTTTTGGAGAACAGTTTTTCGAGGGATTTTTACTCCTAAACACGTTATGTTATAGCCACAGACACGATTTAACCCATTTTAGAGACTTCAGAGTGTTTTCTATACACACATACTTATCATTTGCATATACTATATTCCTGGCATGAGTAGCAGGACTTTGAAATGTTGCGCGATTTTTAACCAAAAGCTGCGAAAATTTGCATGATCCATAACAGGTTTAAGACATTCACTTCAAATCTAGGTTGTGCCTTTGGATTTCGAGAAAAGGAACATTTAGGGATGCATTTTTCACTTCTCCCGTTGACTTCTCAAACCTAAACCCCGGTCTGGTCTGTTTCACAAAAATTCCCAGAAGTCTTGTGATGTTGCACCTCTGAGTTTACAAACTCCGTGATAAGGCATTGAGGTGTTACCATTTAGCACATCTAGAAGGTAGTGTATTTCATACAGAACCCCTCTCTTGAGATGACATAGAGGCACCTTTTCAAGGTGCTTCTCCATCACAATTTCAATTGTGGTGTTGAACCGCTAGTGGCAAAAAGAGCTAGATTTACTACTAAAAGACCAAAATACACTGAGAACACCTGCTCTTTCCATGACATACATAAACTGCCCAGGTGAATCCAGGTGAAAGCTATGATCCCTTATTGATGTCACCTGTTAAATCCACTTCAATCAGTGTAGAGCAGGTATTCCCAAACTGGGGTACGTGTTCCCCCAAGGGTACACACAATGCCGTCGGGATACGCCAAATTAACTTTTCTTCACATTTTCAAACAGTCCATTTATATTTTCCAATGGGGCTATACATTTGGGTGAGTTTTTTTTCTCGTCTGAGTAGCCTCGTTTCACCGCCTAAAATTAATCTAGTGTTCAGCGAAATAACAACACAATGTCAAATACAGGTAACCTAGTCAAATAATTAACATCCAATCACATTAACCGTTACTCTCTCACGGGAATACCACTGGCGGTCCGTATGGAGCCAAAAGTTGCTGCTGCTCATCAAAATCAAATCAAATCAAATGTATTTATACAGCCCTTCGTACATCAGCTGATATCTCAAAGTGCTGTACAGAAACCCAGCCTAAACCCCAAACAGCAAGCAATGCAGGTGTAGAAGCACGGTGGCTAGGAAAAACTCCCTAGAAAGGCCAAAACCTAGGAAGAAACCTAGAGAGGAACCAGGCTACGTGGGGTGGCAAGTCCTCTTCTGGCTGTGCCGGGTGGAGATTATAACAGAACATGGGCAAGATGTTCAAATGTTCACAAATGACCAGCATGGTCCAATAATAATGAGGCAGAACAGTTGAAACTGGAGCAGCAGCACGGCCAGGTGGACTGGGGACAGCAAGGAGTCATCATGTCAGGTAGTCCTGAGGCATGGTCCTAGGGCTCAGGTCCTCAGAGAGAGAAAGAAAGAGAGAATTAGAGAGAGCACACTTAAATTCACACAGGACACCGAATAGGACAGGAGAAGTATTCCAGATATAACAAACTGACCCTAGCCCCCCGACACATAAACGACTGCAGCATAAATACTGGAGGCTGAGACAGGAGGAGTCAGGAGACACTGTGGCCCCATCCGAGGACACCCCCGGACAGGGCCAAACAGGAAGGATATAACCCCACCCACTTTGCCAAAGTACAGCCCCCACACCACTAGAGGGATATCTTCAACCACCAACTTACCATCCTGAGACAAGGCCGAGTATAGCCCACAAAGATCTCCGCCACAACCCAAGGGGGGCCGCCAACCCAGACAGGAAGATCACATCAGTGACTCAACCCACTCAAGTGACGCACCCCTCCTAGGGACGGTATGAAAGAGCCCTAGTAAGCCAGTGACTCAGCCCCTGTAAAAGGGTTAGAGGCAGAGAATCCCAGTGGAAAGAGGGGAACCGGCCAGGCAGAGACAGCAAGGGCGGTTTGTTGCTCCAGAGCCTTTCCGTTCACCTTCACACTCCTGGGCCAGACTACACTCAATCATATGACCCACTGAAGAGATGAGTCTTCAGTAAAGACTTAAAGGTTGAGACCGAGTTTGCGTCTCTCACATTGGTAGGCAGACCATTCCATAAAAATGGAGCTCTATAGGAGAAAGCCCCTGCCTCCAGCTATTTGCTTAGAAATTCTAGGGTCAATTAGGAGGCCTGCGTCTTGTGACCGTAGCGTATGTGTAGGTATGTACGGCAGGACCAAATCAGAGAGATAGGTAGGAGCAAGCCCATGTAATGCTTTGTAGGTTAGCAGTAAAACCTTGAAATCAGCCCTTGCCTTGACAGGAAGCCAGTGTAGGGAGGCTAGCACTGGAGTAATATGATCAAAGTTTTTGGTTCTAGTCAGGATTCTAGCAGTTATTTAGCACTAACTGAAGTTTATTTAGTGCTTTATCCGGGTAGCCGGAAAGTAGAGCATTGCAGTAGTCTAACCTAGAAGTGACAAAAGTATGGATTAATTTTTCTGCATCATTTTTGCACAGAACATTTCTGATTTTTGCAATGTTACGTAGATGGAAAAAGCTGTCATTGAAACAGTCTTGATATGTTCTTCAAAAGAGAGATCACGGTCCAGAGTAACGCAGAAGTCCTTCAGTTGTATTATTTGTGCCCTGGTCCTATAAGAGCTCTTTGTCACTTCCCACGAGTCGGGTTGTGACAAAAACTCACACTAATTCTTATGTTCAATAAATGTATTGTATAGTGTGTGCGTGGCAGGCTTACAATGGTGGGGGAAAAAAACATTTGAGAGTGCGCTGACCCTGGTGCTAGAGGGGTTACGCAGCTGGAGGTTGAATGTTTGAAGGGGTACGGAATATAAAACGTTTGGGAACCACTGGTTTAGAGGAAAGGAAGGAAACAGGTTAAAGAAGGATTTTTAAGCCTTGAGACAATTGAGACATTAATTGTGTATGTGTGCCATTCAGAAGGTGAATGGGCAAGACACTCAACAGTTTCCCGTGTGTATCAAGAATGGTCCACCACCCAAAGGACATCCAGCCAACTTGACACAACTGTGAGAAGCATTGGAGTCAACATGGACCAGCATCCCTGTGGAACGCTTTCGACACCTTGAAGAGTCCATGCCCCGACAAATGTAGGCTGTTTTTAAGGCAAAAGGGGTGCAGCTAAATATTAGGAAGGTGTTCCTAATGTTTCGTACACTCAGTGTATATCACTTTTGCAACGGACTGTCAAAATTAAGACCAGAATTTACGTTTCACTATAACTAATCTTAAAACACCATTTTTTTTCATGAACTTTTATTCTTCATGAAAGTTACTCATACATTTTATTTGAAACTTAAACCTATCCCTAAACTTAACCACACTGCTAACGTTATGACTAACTCTAAACTTAAATTAAGACCAATTTGTTTTTTGCCACCTATACGGAAAAGTAATATATGGCCATATATGAGAATGTGGACACCTGTTTGTCAAACATCTCATTCCAAAATCATGGGCATTAATATGGAGTTGGTACTATAACAACCCCACTCTTCTGGCACGGCTTTCCAATAGATCTTGGAACATTGCTTCGGGGACTTGATTCCATTCAGACACTAGAGAATTAGTGAGGTCAGGCACTGATGTTAGGTGATTAGGCCTGGCTCGCAGTAGGCGTTCCAATTCATCCCGAAGGTGTTTCGATGGGGTTGAGGTCCGGGCTCTATGCAGGCCTGTCAAGTTATTCCACACCAACCTCAACAAACCATTTCTGTATGGACTTTGCTTTGTGCACGGGGGCATTGTCAAACTGAAACAGGAAATGGCCTTCCGCAAACTGTTATCACAAAGTAAGATGGCGCTGACAGATATGGCAGCTCTGCTTCTAAGCAACTTTGTAGTATTTTTTTCCTGTGTTATTTCTTACATTATTAGCCCAGGATTTTTTTTGTGTTATTACATACAGCCGGAAAGTTTTGGATATCAGAGCTGTGGTAACTCACCAGCATTACGACCGGGAATACGACTTTCCTGAATTGGATCCTTTGTTCGTACCCCCCAGGGCAATTGAATTGATTCCAGAGGCTGATCCAAAACACCGCCGGCGGAGAAGAGGTATTCGGAGTGGACTTGTAATTGTAATTCTCTTCGGTTATAGTCACGGCCGTGTATATTCCCCTCCCCCGCAAGCAGATACCATGACGGCCCTCAAAGAACTTCACTGGACTTTATGCAAACTGGAAACCATAGATCCTGAGGCTGCATTTATTGGTGCTGGGGATTTTAACAAAGCTAATTTGAGAACAAGGTTACCCAAATTCTACCAGCACATTTATTGTTGCACCCGCTCTGGCAAAACATTGGACCACTGCTACTCTAACTTCCACAATGCATACAAGGTCCTCCCCCGCCCTCCCTTCGGCAAATCTGACCATGACTCCATCTTGTTGCTCCCCTCCTATAGGCAGAAACAAAAACCCTGCTTAGGTCTATCCAACGCTGGTCTGACCAATCGGATTCCATGCTTCAAGATTGCTTCGATCACGTGAACTGGGATATGTTCCGGGTAGCCTCAGACAATAACATCGACGTATACATTGACTCGGTGAGTGAGTTTATTAGGAAGTGCATTGGAGATGTTGCACCCACTGTGACCATTAAAACAAAAACCATGCTTAGGTCTATCCAACACTGGTCTGACCAATCGGATTCCATGCTTCAAGATTGCTTCGATCACGTGGGCTGGTGTGTTTACGGACATATTGAATCAATCCCTATCCCAGTCTGCTGTCCCCACATGCTTCAAGATGGCCACCATTGTTCCTGTTCCCAAGAAAGCTAAGGTAACTGAACTAAATGACTATCGCCCCGTAGCACTCACTTCTGTCATCATGAAGTGCTTTGAGAGACTAGTCAAGGATCATATCACCTCCACCCTACCTGATAGCCTAGACCCTCTCCAATTTTCTTACCGGCCCAATAGGTCCACAGACGATGCAATTGCCATCACAACGCACACTGCCCTATCCCATCTGGATAAGAGGAATCCTTAGGTAAGAATGCTGTTCATTGACTACAGCATTCAACACCATAGTACCCTCCAAACTCATCATTAAGCTTGAGACCCTGGGTCTCGACCCCGCCCTGTGCAACTGGATCCTGGACTTTCTGACGGGCCGCCCCCAGGTGGTGAAGGTAGGAAACAACATCCCCACCAGCTGATCCTCAACACTGGGGCCCCACAAGGGTGCATTCTCAGCCCTCTCCTGTACTCCCTGTTCTCCCAAAATCAATCATCAAGTTTGCAGACAACACTACAGTGGTAGGCTTGATTACCAACAATGACGAGACGGCCTACAGGGAGGAGGTGAGGGCCCTCGGAGTGTGGTGTCAGGAAAATAACCTCTCATCAACAGAACAAAGGAGATGATCATGGACTTCAGGAAATAGCAGAGGGAGCACCCCCCTATCCAAATTGACGGGACAGTAGAGGAGAAGGTGGAAAGTTTTAAGTTCCTCGGTGTACACATCACAGACAAACTGAAATGGTCCAACCACACAGACAGCATGGTGAAGAAGGCACAACAGTTCCTACTCAACCTCAGGAGGCTGAAGAAATGTTGCTTGTCACCTATAACCCTCACAAACTTCTACAGATGCACAACCGAGAGCATCCTGTCGGGCTGTATAACCGCCTGGTACGGCAACTGCACCACCCTCAACCAGAGGGTAGTGCGGTCTGCACAACGTATCACCGGGGGCAAAGTACCTGCCCTCCAGGACACGTACAGCACTCGATGTCACATGAAGGCCAAAAAGATCATCAAGGACAACAACCACCCGAGCCACTGCCTGTTCACCCCCGCTATCATCCAGAAGGCGAGGTTAGTACAGGTGCATCAAAGCTGGGACTGAGAGACTGAAAAACAGCCATCAGACTGTTAAACAGCAATCACTAACATAGAGAGGCTGCTGACAACATACAGACGCAAATCACTGGCCACTTTAATTAATGGATTTAATAATGGTATCCCTAGTCACTTTAAATAATGGCACTTTAAAAATGTTTACACATCCTACATTACTCATCTCATAAGTATATACTGTATTTTATACCATCTATTGCATCTTGCCTATGCTGCACGGCCATCACGCATCCATATATTTATATGTACAAATTCTTATTCCATCCCCCTATTTTGTGTGTATAAGGTAGTCATTGTGAATTTGTTAGTTTACTTCTTAGATATTACTGCACTGTCGGATTAGAAGCACAAGCATTTCGCTACACTCGCATTAACATCTGTTAACCATGTGTATGTGACCAATAAAATGTGATTTTAATTTGATTTGATTAAAGATGAAAACATTTCCTACCAGTATTATTATATTATTCATTGACTGACTATGGCTTTCCAATTCGCCCAATATTGCTATTTGTAAGGTTAATTTTAAGCGTAAGTTGTGATTTTTTAACCTTTCCTGAACCTGTGACTAGAAACAAGCTACATAGGGGCAATACCAGAATATATTATCTGTTGATCCTGTCTCCGCAGTAAAATCTACAGAACTGATTTTGTTGTATGCCCCATATATATAGCATTCTGTTGGTGGCAAGAATTGTATATAATAATTTAAATAGAAAAACTATATGTATTGAATCAAGTGTTGTTTTTCTGTACCAGTTCATAAACCATGTGCCATGGAATCGGTACATCGAAAATCTCTTCCCATTTATTTTGCAACCTCTATGGCGCAGCTGTCAACATTTTTGTCCTCAAATGAAACTGGTAAATTTGCCAATTCCTTACAGCCAATTTGTATCTTTATTATGTGGCAGGAAAACAAGATCCCTACCTTCTCCTTTTTTCCGCTTGCCTCCTCCAATTTCGTGGTAATGCTGCAATCAGTTGGTTGTAAGTTTGGATTGAGCAGATATTCACATATATTTTCGATAGTTGCTCCTCCGTTTCTATTCATAATATCATTAATACATATAATACAATTTTTTTAATACATAAAGAATGCTTTTTTATTAATCAGTATATTTGAGTTTAACCATAACATTTTAACCATAACATGAAATTGTATCCAGCTTTGTATGGCTTGTTTAAGAAAGGGCGATACTTTAAACAACATTTATTTTTCAATTAGTCGGAAATGACAAGTTGTAATCTGTATAAAGGCAAAAATGCAATTTTTGAACAAAGGATGAACCTTTATTAATAATCTACTTGGAGAGCCATTTCGGGTTTAAGTATAATTTATGTATGAGTGAAGCTTTTAGTGAGAGGTTTAATGCTTTAATATTTAATCATTTTTGCCCCCCAAACTCATATTCATTATATAAATAGACACATTTAATTTTTACTGGTTAGCATTCCAAATATTGAATGAAATATTTTTTGCTCATATTATTTATTTAAACGAGTCGTCTTCAGTAGGCAGTGCCATTAGAAAGTAAATCAACTGTAATAGGATCAAAAAGTTAATCAATGTGTTTTTTCCATAAATAGACAAGATTTTACCTCTCCATGGTTGCAGAATCTTATGTATTTTTGCTAACTTTCTTTTGAAATTGATTGTGGTAAGTTCATTTATATTTTTTGAGATGTGAACACCAAGCATTGGCCCCTCAGGGGTGAGCACTTAGTCCCCTTCTGTACTTCCTGTTCAACCACGACTGCATGGCCAAACACGACTCCAACACCATCATTAAGATTGCTGACGACACAACAGTGGTAGGACTGATCACCAACAACGATGAGACAGCCTACAAGGAGGTCAGAGAACTGGCAGTGTGGTGCCAGGACAACAACCTCTCCCTCAATGTGAGCAAGACAAAGGAGCTGATCGTGGTCCACATCACCAAGGAACTATCATGGTCCAAACACACCAACCAAGACATTCGTAAAGAGAGCACGACAAAACCTTTTCCCCCTCAGGAGACTGAAAAGATTTGGCATGGGTCCCCAGATCCTCAAAAAGTTATACAGCTGCACCATCGAGAGCATCCTGACCAGTTGCATCACCGCCTGGTATGGCAAATGCTCGGCATCTGACCGTAAGTTGCTACAGAGGGTAGTGCGTACAGCCCAGTACATCACTGGGACCAAGCTTCCTGCCTTCCAGGACCTATATAATAGGCGGTGACAGAGGAAAGCCCACAAAACTGTCAGAGACTCCAGTCACCCAAGTCATAGACTGTTTTCCCTGCTACCGCACGGCAAATGGTACCGGAGCGCCAAGTCTAGGAACAAAAGGCTCCATAACAGCTACTACCCCCAAGCCATAAGACTGCTGAACAATTCATCAAATGGCCACCTATTTACATTGACACCCCCCTCCATTTGTTTTGTGCACTGTTGCTACTCGCTGTTTATTATCTATGTAGATTCACTTTACTCCTACCTACATGTACAAATTACCTTAACTAACCTGCACCCCGCACACTGACTCGGTACCATACCCCCTGTATAGCCTTGTTATTGTTATTTTATTGTGTTACTTCTTCTTATTTTTTACTTTAGTTTATTTGGTAAATATTTTCTTAACCCTTCTTGAACTGCACTGTTGGTTAAGGGCTTGCAAGTAAGTATTTCAAGGTAAGGTCTACACTTGTTGTATTCTGCACATGTGACAAATAAAGTCTGATTTGATTTGGAATCATGTCTACTTCACCATCCGCCCATTTTATTGGTAAACTACAAGGTAGTGTAAACACTGATTTTTAATGATTCAATACGTATTATGGTATACTTGTCATAATTAGGTTTTAGTCCAAAGAGGCTAGAAAAGTGATCAAGATCTTCAATGTGCAGGGATCCAGATTGTGTACTTAAGAAAAAACGATGACTCTTTGCTTGGCTTGACTTACCTTTTGCCTGCCCCGTGTACTATAATAAACTCTGAGACTACCAGTACGAACTGGCCCAGCAGACTCGACCAGCTCCACAACGCTGTCTCCTCCCAAGGAGCCATCATTGGAAGACGAGGAGTTATTGTAAAGCCTTATTGAGGGACTCCATACACTGGCAGAACTCCATGACCATGCATTCAATACATTGCTTGAGCAATTCTGTGGATTCCCTACTAGGCAGCAAGCCACAACAGTAATCCCCCAGACTCTCAGCAACCCCGCCAAACAAGCAGTGCTTCTTCCCAGCCTACCCCGGTGTCCCAAGAACCTCGCTTACCTCCTCCGGAGAGCTACGCTGGGGATTCTGGAACCTGCCGGGCCTTTCTCTCCCAGTGCTCCCTCATCTTTGTGCTGCAGCCTTCTTCATTCCCCTCGTACCACTCGAAGATAGCGTACCTCATAATGATGATGTCTGGGAGTGCACATGCCTGGGCTACGGCGGTGTGGGAGCAACAGTCCACCGTTTGCCTCAGTCTGGAGGCAGAGGTACGAAAAGTGTTAGATTCTTCTTTGTCCGGGAGAGAGGCTGCTCGTAAACTGCTCCAACTACATCAATACTCCCGTAGTGTGGCAGACTACGCAGTGGATTTTCGCACGTTGGCGGCTGAGAGTACCTGACACCCAGAAGCCCTTTTCAACATGTTCCTTCACGGATTACATTTACATTTTACATTTAAGTCATTTAGCAGACGCTCTTATCCAGAGCGACTTACAAATTGGTGCATTCACCTTATGACATCCAGTGGAACAGTAGTGCATCTAAATCTTTTAAGGGGGAGGGGGGGTGAGAGGGATTACTTTATCCTATCCTAGGTATTCCTTAAAGAGGTGGGGTTTCAGGTGTCTCCGGAAGGTGGTGATTGACTCCGCTGTCCTGGCGTCGTGAGGGAGTTTGTTCCACCATTGGGGGGCCAGAGCAGCGAACAGTTTTGACTGGGCTGAGCGGGAACTGTACTTCCTCAGTGGTAGGGAGGCGAGCAGGCCAGAGGTGGATGAACGCAGTGCCCTTGTTTGGGTGTAGGGCCTGATCAGAGCCTGGAGGTACTGAGGTGCCGTTCCCCTCACAGCTCCGTAGGCAAGCACCATGGTCTTGTAGCGGATGCGAGCTTCAACTGGAAGCCAGTGGAGGGAGCGGAGGAGCGGGGTGACGTGAGAGAACTTGGGAAGGTTGAACACCAGACGGGCTGCGGCGTTCTGGATGAGTTGTAGGGGTTTAATGGCACAGGCAGGGAGCCCAGCCAACAGCGAGTTGCAGTAATCCAGACGGGAGATGACAAGTGCCTGGATTAGGACCTGCGCCGCTTCCTGTGTGAGGCAGGGTCGTACTCTGCGGATGTTGTAGAGCATGAACCTACAGGAACGGGCCACCGCCTTGATGTTAGTTGAGAACGACAGGGTGTTGTCCAGGATCACGCCAAGGTTCTTAGCGCTCTGGGAGGAGGACACAATGGAGTTGTCAACCGTGATGGCGAGATCATGGAACGGGCAGTCCTTCCCGGGAGGAAGAGCAGCTCCGTCTTGCCGAGGTTCAGCTTGAGGTGGTGATCCGTCATCCACACGGATATGTCTGCCAGACATGCAGAGATGCGATTCGCCACCTGGTCATCAGAAGGGGGAAAGGAGAAGATTAATTGTGTGTCGTCTGCATAGCAATGATAGGAGAGACCATGTGAGGTTATGACAGAGCCAAGTGACTTGGTGTATAGCGAGAATAGGAGAGGGCCTAGAACAGAGCCCTGGGGGACACCAGTGGTGAGAGCACGTGGTGTGGAGACGGATTCTCGCCACGCCACCTGGTAGGAGCGACCTGTCAGGTAGGACGCAATCCAAGCGTGGGCCGCGCCGGAGATGCCCAACTCGGAGAGGGTGGAGAGGAGGATCTGATGGTTCACAGTATCGAAGGCAGCCGATAGGTCTAGAAGGATGAGAGCAGAGGAGAGAGAGTTAGCTTTAGCAGTGCGGAGCGCCTCCGTGATACAGAGAAGAGCAGTCTCAGTTGAATGACTAGTCTTGAAACCTGACTGATTTGGATCAAGAAGGTCATTCTGAGAGAGATAGCGGGAGAGCTGGCCAAGGACGGCACGTTCAAGAGTTTTGGAGAGAAAAGAAAGAAGGGATACTGGTCTGTAGTTGTTGACATCGGAGGGATCGAGTGTAGGTTTTTTCAGAAGGGGTGCAACTCTCGCTCTCTTGAAGACGGAGGGGACGTAGCCAGCGGTCAGGGATGAGTTGATGAGCGAGGTGAGGTAAGGAGAAGGTCTCCGGAAATGGTCTGGAGAAGAGAGGAGGGGATAGGGTCAAGCGGGCAGGTTGTTGGGCGGCCGGCCGTCACAAGACGCGAGATTTCATCTGGAGAGAGAGGGGAGAAAGAGGTCAGAGCACAGGGTAGGGCAGTGTGAGCAGAACCAGCGGTGTCGTTTGACTTAGCAAACGAGGATCGGATGTCGTCGACCTTCTTTTCAAAATGGTTGACGAAGTCATCTGCAGAGAGGGAGGAGGGGGAGGGGAGGAGGATTCAGGAGGGAGGAGAAGGTTGCAAAGAGCTTCCTAGGGTTAGAGGCAGATGCTTGGAATTTAGAGTGGTAGAAAGTGGCTTTAGCAGCAGAGAGAGAAGAGGAAAATGTAGAGAGGAGGGAGTGAAAAGATGTCAGGTCCGCAGGGAGGCGAGTTTTCCTCCATTTCCGCTCGGCTGCCCGGAGCCCTGTTCTGTGAGCTCGCAATGAGTCGTCGAGCCACGGAGCGGGAGGGGAGGACCGAGCCGGCCTGGAGGATAGGGGACATAGAGAGTCAAAGGATGCAGAAAGGGAGGAGAGGAGGGTTGAGGAGGCAGAATCAGGAGATAGGTTGGAGAAGGTTTGAGCAGAGGGAAGAGATGATAGGATGGAAGAGGAGAGAGTAGCGGGGAGAGAGAGCGAAGGTTGGGACGGCGCGATACCATCCGAGTAGGGGCAGTGTGGGAAGTGTTGGATGAGAGCGAGAGGGAAAAGGATACAAGGTAGTGGTCGGAGACTTGGAGGGAGTTGCAACGAGGTTAGTGGAAGAACAGCATCTAGTAAAGATGAGGTCGAGCGTATTTCCTGCCTTGTGAGTAGGGGGAAGGTGAGAGGGTGAGGTCAAAAGAGGAGAGGAGTGGAAAGAAGGAGGCAGAGAGGAATGAGTCAAAGGTAGGCGTGGGGAGGTTAAAGTCGCCCAGAACTGTGAGAGGTGAGCCGTCCTCAGGAAAGGAGCTTATCAAGGCATCAAGCTCATTGATGAACTCTCCGAGGGAACCTGGAGGGCGATAAATGATAAGGATGTTAAGCTTGAAAGGGCTGGTAACTGTGACAGCATGGAATTCAAAGGAGGCGATAGACAGATGGGTAAGGGGAGAAAGAGAGAATGACCACTTGGGAGAGATGAGGACCCGGGTGCCACCACCCCGCTGACCAGAAGCTCTCGGGGTGTGCGAGAACACGTGGGCAGACGAAGAGAGAGCAGTAGGAGTAGCAGTGTTGTCTGTGGTGATCCATGTTTCCGTCAGTGCCAAGAAGTCGAGGGACTGGAGGGAGACATAGGCTGAGATGAACTCTGCCTTGTTGGCCGCAGATCGGCAGTTCCAGAGGCTACCGGAGACCTGGAACTCCACGTGGGTCGTGCGCGCTGGGACCACCAGATTAGGGTGGCCGCGGCCACGCGGTGTGGAGCGTTTGTATGGTCTGTGCAGAGAGGAGAGAACAGGGATAGACAGACACATAGTTGACAGGCTACACAAGAGGCTACGCTAATGCAAAGGAGATTGGAATGACAAGTGGACTACACGTCTCGAGTGTTCAGGAAGTTAAACTTACGTAGCAAGAATTTTATTGACTAAAATGATTAAAATGATACAGTACTGCTGAAGTAGGCTAGCTGGCAGAGGCTGCGTTGTTGACTATGTAGGCTAGCTGGCATTGGCTGCGTTGTTGACACTACACTAATCAAGTCGTTCCGTTGAGTGTAATAGTTTCTACTGTGCTGCTATTCGGGGCTAGCTGGCTAGCTAGCAGTGTTGATTACGTTACGTTGCGTTAAAAGAACGACAATAGCTGGCTAGCTAACCTAGGAAATCGCTCTAGACTACACAATTATCTTTGATACAAAGACGGCTATGTAGCTAGCTATGTAGCTAGCTACGATCAAACAAATCAAGCCGTTGTACTGTAATGAAATGAAATGAAAAATGTGATACTACCTGTGGAGCGAAGCGAAATGCGACCGGATTGTTGAGTGCAGAAGTTCTGTTCGGTAGACGTTGGCTAGCTGTTGGCTAGCTAGCAGAGTCTCCTATGTTAAGGACGACATAAAACTACACACTCTAAACTACACAATTATCTTGGATACGAAGACAGCAAAGACAACTATGTAGCTAGCTAACACTACACTAATCAAGTCGTTCAGTTGAGTGTAATAGTTGTGCTGCTAATCGGTAGACGGTGGACTAGCTAACGGTGGACGTTAGCTAGCTGGCTAGCTGCAGGGCAGTGTAGACTGCGTTAGGACGACGAAATACGATAATTACGCAATTATCTATGATACAAAGACGGCTATGTAGCTAGCTAAGAAGAAATTGCTAAGATTAGACAAATCAAACCGTTGTACTATAATGAAATGTAATGAAATGTAATACTACCTGCGGACCGAGTGCAGATGCGACCGCTCGCTCGCTCCAACCCGGAAGTAAACGATGAGATTAGATGAGCTCGCAGCCCGGGAGCTTCCCAAGGACCTCATTGCCTTGACCGTATAGATCGATTGGCGGCTACAGGAACGTAGGAGGGAGAGGAGGTCTGTTCCCGGTCACACTCACTCGTCCACTGCTCCCACCTCACCTCCGAGGAATCCCGGAAGTTCCTGATGTCTACCTTCCTGAGAGAATCCGAGGTCACCCGAGTTCCCACAGGAATCACAGAGGGTGGTCGACTCGCCTCCTCCAGAACCCAAGCTACTGGGAAGGGCTAGATTGTCTCCGGATTAATGTTTATACAGGTTGAGCACCAGGAGCTGTCTGTATTGCGGGACTACACAACATTTTATTTCTACCTGTCCATTAAAAAGACCAGGCTCACGTGTAGGTACGAGTACTCTGGTGAGCCTTTTCGGGGATTTTCCAATCTCCCATTACTCGTACCCCTCTCCATACCACCCCGGTTATGGGGTATTCACGGCCAGAAGCACAATCCTCTGATCGACTGGGCTACTGGTTCTATCGTGGGTTGGACTGTGTTCTGCCATGTGCAGTGTCTTAAGCCGGCATAGCCTGCCTCGGGAGATCTTCTTGCAGGCTTGGGATAAGCCTTGGATCTCTCCTCCATTCCCGCCGAGTACCTGGGCCTCCGGGAGGTCTTCAACGTCTCTCCCTCAAGGTCAGTCTCGCAAAAAGACGTATTCTTGCATTCTAACTACCCGCTATTCAAAGTGCTCTGAACAAATTAAGGGAATTAAGGGAATCCTTATTAAGTATGAGAGTATTTTTGAAAAGATAGAAATGTGATTTTAGTATTCTAATGAGATAATTGTTTTTCACATAAGCTATGCACAGTCAGTAGCCATGTCCAAGTGTTTGTGTAAGCAACGTTACGAAAGCTGAACGTTACGAAATTGTTGGAACTTCTGAAAACCAACACTAGATGAGGAGATAACCCCCACAATGAGACCAAAACATACCGGGTTGCTGCTGGCGTGTAAAGTGGTCAGGAGCCTGAATCTCAACCTTGAGACCACTACGAGACCAGAGAACGTACAGCGCGAGCTGAATGAGACAAATGGTTTTAGTCCATATGTTTGAAAAGGTGAAACTCCGAAACTCTCAATCTCGACACAAGAAGAAGAAACTCACTAGACTGTAGCATTTACCAGTCTGCAGCTGGCATGTAAAGTAGTCTAGGACATTTGACCAAAGGCATGAGGGGAGAACAGATCCCTCTCAGACAACCATTGGTACATCTGAAGTATCTGTCTAACAACCACTCCACTACCAGAGAAGCTCTACAAAGAACATTGTGAACTCTGGTGAACAAATCAGAGTCTTACATCCCTCGACAACTTCACCATAGGACCCATCGAGTTCAAGAGAAAGACAGCTACGCGTAAATATATATTGCATTTCTAATCCAAATGAGCGGTGATTAGGGTGCTACGTATTCATATTTCCATGAGTGTAGCTTCCAAATGTAACAACGATAGTTCACTCTCTTTGTCTCTCCCTCTCCCTCTATTTCCATCCCGCCATATTTTATAACCAAATGGTCATGCTTTTGTTAGTCCACTAGCATCCCACTGCTGGCTTGCTTCTGAAGCTAAGCAGGGTTGGTCCTGGTCAGTCCCTGGATGGGAGACCAGATGCTGCTGGAAGTGGTGTTGGAGGGCCAGTAGGAGGCACTCTTTCCTCTGGTCTAAAAAATGCCCCAGGGCAGTGATTGGGAACACTGCCCTGTGTAGGGTGCCGTCTTTCGGATGGGACGTTAAATGGGTGTCATGACTCTCTGAGGTCATTAAAGATCCCATGGCACTTATCGTAAGAGTAGGGGTGTTAACCCTGGTATCCTGGCTAAATTCCCAAGCTGTCCTTCATACGATCATGGTCACTTAATCATCCCCCTCCTCTCCCCTGTAACTATTCCCTAGGTCATTGCTGTAAATGAGAATGTGTTCTCAGTCAACTTACCTGGTAAAATAAATTGTATTACGTTAGTAATCAATAACCTATACCGTTTGTTAGTTAGTAAATAAATAAATAAGCCATTTTGTGTATAGATGATTCATCAATAAGGTTAGGGTTGTTGCAGATATGAAGGAGTATGCGACGTACAGAATGAGACTGATATGAGGTAATAATGATTAATAAGTGACTGTTATTGATGTAAGAGATATCTATATATCTTTAGAGTTTAAGTTGGGAGATCCCGTTGTTTCCCGTGGTGTCTCAAATTCCTAATGTGTTAATTGTTACATGATTCCTTTAATCGAGTAACAATTAAACATAGTTAGTTGATAAAATAAAATAACTGTCATCAGATTAATGACAGTCACAACACTGGCCTCCCCCCTCTCAGCACTCACCTCTCCCAAGGTTCCATTCACGTGGTCTCCAGCAGCTGACCGGGCGTTCTCTGACCTCAAACATCAAATCAAATCAAAATGTATTTGTCACATGCACCGAATACAACAGGTGTCGACCTTACAGTGAAATGCTTACTTACAAGCCCCTTAACCAACGATGCAGTTTTAAGAAAATACCGTAAAAAAAGTTTTTAAAAAGTAAGGGATAAGTAAAACAAATAATTAAAGAGCAGCAGTAAATAACAATAGCGGAGCAATATACAGAGGGTACCGGTCCAGAGTCAATGTGTCAATGTGCGGGGGCACCGGTGTCGAGGTAATTGAGATAATTATGTACATGCGGGTAGGGTTGTTAAAGTGGCTATGCATAGATAATAACAGAGAGTAGTAGCAGCGTGGGGGGGGGGGGGACAAATAGTCTGGGTAGCCAGTTGATTAGACGTTCAGGAGTCTTATGGCTTAGGGGTAGAAGCTGTTTAGAAGCCTCTTGGACCTAGACTTGACGCTCCGAAACTGCTTGCCGTGCGGTAGCAGAGAGAACAGTCTATGACTAGGGTGGCTGGAGTCTTTGACAATTTTTAGGGCCTTCCTCTAACACCGCCTGGTATAGAGGTCCTGGATGGCAGGAAGCTTGGCCCCGGTGATGTACTGGGCCGAATGCGCTACCTTCTGTAGTGCCTTGCGGGCGGAGGCCGAACAGTTGCCATGCCAGGCAGTGATGCAACCCGTCAGGATGCTCTCGATGGTGCAGTGGATCTGAGGACGTATGCCAAATCTAGATTTTGTCGTGCCCGCTTCACGATTGTCTTGATTCACTACAGCCCCATCTTAATCCATCCAGACCCTCCTGTCAGTTTGTGGTGGAGGTCGACGCCTCGCATGTCGGAGTGGGGGTCGCCCTGTCCCAGCTTTCTGCCCAGGACCAATAGCTGCACCCCTGAGCTTTTCACTCCCATTGTCTTACCCCTGCTGACGGGAACTATGATGTGGGGAATCTAGAACAGACTGCGTTGGCCCACTCCAGAGCACGACCCGTCAGGCAGGAGACGAGGGCACTCACACTCCTCCCGCGAGGGAGTTGGTCTCATGGTCGTCAGGTACAGCTTGAGTTGGAGCAAAAACCCCTGGCACCCAGCCGCCGCTCCATCATACTCCCTCGGGAGCGCAAGACGAAGTGCGCTGGAGCCGGATGTGGAAGGAGGAGAAGGTGGACTCATCGGAGGAACCGGAGGTGAAGAGAGGAGACCACTCTTCTCCCATCGGTCCATTCTCTCCATCATCTGATCCATCGCCGATCCTACCCGATGGAGGACGGTGGTATGATGGTTGGCAGCTACTCCTGCTGACTCCATTACAAGGTGCGGGATTCTGTAACGATCTGGGTGTAGTGGGTGCGAAGTCAGGCGCAGAAAGCAGAGAGTTCAGGGTAGTGCTATTTAATGCACAAACGGCGAACATAAGCCACCCCACGAAACACAGGGGGCACACAAAACAAATGCCCCAAACACGAAATGGGAAACACGTTAAACTCAAACGTGCACACTAGTTACACAAACAATCCCACACAAAGAGCATGCGGGCCTACTGGTTAACATAGCCCGACTAATCAGCCTAAACACAAAACAGGTGAAACCAATAAACAGAAAGGGGGAAAAGGATCAGTGGCAGCTAGTAGGCTGGTGACGACGACCGCCGAGCGCCACCCGAATAGGAAGGGGAACCACCTTCGGTAGGAGTCGTGACAATATGAGAGATAAGGGGTATTTAGCTCTACTCCCTTACATCATTAAAATAAATAAAAGCAGGTTCTAACCAGTTCTAACAGCCTATGTGTCTAAGATAGGGGTGTGATAAGATCTTTAGAGCCTAGACAGGAGAACAACTCAACCTGGTGGGCTTTTAGTGCCCAGTGATAAGAATAAATAACAAATCACTCCTTTGTGGGGTGTATGAAGAGGTTACTCTACATGCTGGACCCCATTGACTGATCACATCGATGTTCCTTGTTGTTGCCAAATCCAGGATATAAAATATCCAGTAGAACAGTGTTCTCCATTTTCAGCCATCGCCTTTCCCACCCTTCCTCTCAGAGCATCATAGGAAGGGCACTCCAATTCTAAGTATCAATTAGTAGTCATGATTCAGGACATCTGCACAGGGAGCTTGTATAGGGTCTGGGTGGGAGCTCTGAATTTCAAGGGCTGACGTTATAGGGCACTTGAGAACCAATACAAAATGTGTGGTCCAGAAATTGCATGCACGATACCTTTTCGTCCCTTGTTGTAAATTGTCTATTAATACATGTCTTTTTTTAATTTGTGTTTTATTTGCATAACTTGTGTGTTGTATAGTATGTTGAGTTATAAATCTAGCTAAATTCCATCTGCAGTCACCAAGGAAAGTAATGGGGCATATTCAAAATGATACTCTAAATTAATATGCTGTACTACAATATAGCCTACATTGTATTCGCTGTTTGTTTCATGTCTGTTCATCATTTCTCCCAATAAACCAGATAGACTAATTTATTTTGTGCTGTGATCCTTCCAGTTGAATACTTGGTCACAGTCATCAGGCCTCCCTTAAGGTGCTGTCCCAGAGGAATGAAAGGTCTGTCATTCTGCCCTTTTGGTTAATAAGCCTCAAAGCATACTCACATTATCTGTAAAGTTCAAGTCAGTGTCCTTCTGTGACACCTGTGTATCCCTCTGGGGAAAGAGCCAGTGCCTTAGGTATTAGCACAATGAGAGAGCTGAAAAAGTCAGTGGGTCCTTTTTACCATCATCCAAACCCCGAAATCTTACTGATCCCCCTTCATTCTGAATAACTCAGCATAAAATGTGTATTACACACGGGTCTCTGTATACTTGTTACGTTTCCCAATAAGAAACCAAAAATACTGTTACTAAACAGAGACCAGTAACTTACAAATGAGAACAAAACAGGTGGGGTTTTAAAATGGGTTCTCAAGGGACACACTTAGGGCTGTTGTGGTGACCGTAAAACCGCCACACTGGCATTCATGAGTCATGAAGTCAGTCAAATTCCACGTGACTGTTTAGTCACGGTAATTAGGCTTCTCCAAGCTCTGATGCTGCTGATGGTCATTAGTAGCCTACCAAACTTGCTAACTGCCTGGTACTCAGCACTCTGTTGTCCCTCTAATCACTCTGACATAAATGCTAATCAATCTAATCAAACACTTCATGAGAGCCCATGAGCTCATGCTGTGCAAAATTTCAATAGGCTATGCAATTGCAAGAGAAAACAGAGGGATGGCCTCTATTAAAAAGAGGAGAATCAGCTTCTATAAGCTAGGCCTACTATATATTTTTTTCAACTTTCCTAATATTAAGTACATTGCTAATATTTAAAAACAGGAGTATAGCCTACCTGGCTGGCATGAAAATAAACCACGGGGAAAAGCGACCTCCATTCACTTTTTTAAGTGCATAGATGACATGTATTTTTCCTGCTGCCACTGTATCGATACAGGTTCATGATTATGGTCCATTCTAAATCAAAACAAATTTCACACATACATTATTTAGTATATATAAATACAAGATTAATCAACAATAGTCTGATGGGTGACAATATTAGCCCGGCACTTGTGAATTATATATTATCACTTGTGAATGATGCCCAGCATAAGAAACAATGCCTTTTTTTGCGACTTTTTCGAATCATAGTTGCACACCTCATAGACCTATATGTTTTAATAAGGTTTGTATCACAACTAAAGTGGCCAAATAACTTCTTAAAATTAACCACATGAATCTGCTTTACAAGGGGTGTAGAGCCTAACTGGCATGCATAAGCAGCACGTGATTTTCAAGTTTGGGGAAGATCATTTTCACCATAAAAATGCACCTTTATAATAAAAGCATTACATGCATAATTGCATTTGCGGTCACTTTTAAAAATGGTGTTTCCCGCTAATGGAACATTTGCGCTTATAGCTTATTAACATGGGTGCATTGCTGTGCTTATAATGTGAAGAAATAGCCTAGTAGTTCATCAACATTTTAAGCTATACGTTCTCATCTGTTGGGTAAACCACATTGTGTAAAAAAGTTTTTTTAATGCTAGTGGTTGTATTAATTTGGGATCTATTGCATCCCATAACTGTGGAATATTTATTTCTCGCACAGAATAGAATAGGTCGACCTTTGTACTATGGGGAATAGTAGATTGACATAGGCTAGTGCTTTTGCTGTTCATTAGGCCTGCTCATCTTGTTGTCTGACGAAAAGTAAATGTGGTCAGTTATCTATATAATATCTTCAATATGTTAATAGGAATTGGATAAGGACTCGTGCAGTTGCGTCCCTGATGTGTCTGTGAGGAGCGCGCAGTACTCAGAGAAAAGGGCACAATTGCCACTGGCCACAAAAGGCATGGATTTTTTTAGGCTGCATTACGGCCTGACAAAGGGGATGCCACCGTGAAATTCTAGGCATTATCAAGTGCTTGTCAAATCTTGAATGAGTGACCGATATAGTATGTACTAGAGGTCGACCGATTATGATTTTTCAACCTCATACTGAGGACCAAAAAAAGCTGATACCAATTAATCGGTCAATTTTTACATATATATTTGTAATAATGACAATTACAACAATACTGAATGAACACTTTGTTAGGAATAAATGTTCTTCACACAGTTCACAACAAGCCAGGCAGCCCAAACTGTGGCATATACCCTGACTCTGCTTGCACAGAACGCAAGAGAAGTGACACAATTTCCCTAGTTAAAAGAAATTCATGTTAGCAGGCCATATTAACTAAATATGCAGGTTTAAAAATATATACCTGTGTATTGATGTTAAGAAAGGCATTGATGTTTATGGTTAGGTACACATTGGTGCAACGACAGTGTTTCTTTCACGAATCCGCATGTTAAATCATCACCCGTATGGCGAAGTAGGCTGTGATTCGATGATAAATTAACAGGCACGGCATCGATTATATGCAACGCAGGACAAGCTATATAAACTAGTAATATCATCAACCATGTGTAGTTAACTAGTGATTATGTTAAGATTGATTGTTTTTTATAAGATAAGTTTAATGCTAGTTAGCAACTTACCTTGGCTCCTTGCTGCACTCGCGTAACAGGTAGTCAGCTTGCCACGCAGTCTCCTTGTAGAGTGCAATGTAATCGGCCATAATCGGTGTCCAAAAATACCGATTACCGATTGTTATGAAAACTTGAAATCGGTCCTAATTAATCGGCCATTTCGATTAATTGGTCGACCTCTAGTGTGTACAGCCTGCACAAAAAACAAAGCAGAGCTCATGCCTTTCAAGCAACTTTTTTCAAATCATCAGAGTCGCATCATGCACCCTTACAATGTTGTAAAAATCAAGACATATAGCTCAATGTTTGTTGAACAACTAAAGTTACATGAATAACTTTAAATTAAGCATATAGGAATACCTATTTCTTTGTTAACCGCTGAACACAGAATAGACGAATGTGCACACTCCCTCAAATCGTTTGGAGAAAATAAATTGTCTATATTATTCAGCTTTGTTCAATTGTATTCTTCATACCATAAAATAATGCCATGGAACTCAGAGCAAATCTTGTCTGATAAATTAACTAGTGTAGCCCACAGCCATTTGGGATAGGCAGATCAGGGCCTAACATAAGGACAACTCGGGGGATAGTATTCTGTTCTTCTGAAATATACTACATTGTCTCATATCATGTTTCTTTAGACCTGTCTAAAATAAATTATAGATTTATTGTGAAGGTGTAGGCTATATTACATGGATTTATTAGACTTGTTAAAATGTAGATGTTCCAAAGGTCTGCATCAGTGGCTTGTGTGGAAGCCAGGAGATGCTAAATGTGTTTATGTTAATTAACAGTCAATTACCGTGAGACTGACAGTTATTTGCTTGACAATCATCGGCTGACGAAATTCCGTGGCCGTCACAGCCCTAGACACACTCATGCCACTTCGATACAGCTATGACCGGAAGTGATTTTTATAGCAGGTTAGGAGAGCATTTTTGCTAACCCTTTCCCTAACCTTAACCAAATGTTCATAACCTGCTACGTTAATTATCTTAACCTGCTGCGTAAATTCTCGTAACCTGACACGAAAAAGTAACTTCTGGTCATAGCTGTATCGAAGTGGTGTGAAAAGAGTGTTTCTCTGGTTCTCAAAGACACTCATGGGGGTGTCCACTGAAAGTTGACTAGCAACAAGAAACGGGGTCCCAAAAGACACCCACCATGAGGACACACTCAATTTGACCCAGAAAAGGCTAACCAGAATAAAAAGCAACATATAATATGGAGTTAAAAGTAAGTGGAGTTAAACAAAGGGGAGAACATAATATAAAAGGCTTTGTTAACAAAGTTTAAATAAAAATTCCACCCAAAAACTGCATTTTGTTGATATAGTCCCAAATGGTTTTGCATGTCAGCATGTCAGCAATCAGCTTTTCAAGATGTATTACTTCCATAATACAGAAATACAGTCTGTATTTCTGTATTTTCATATATATATATATATATATATATACAGTGCCTTGCGAAAGTATTCGGCCCCCTTGAACTTTGCGACCTTTTGCCACATTTCAGGCTTCAAACATAAAGATATAAAACTGTATATTTTTGAGAAGAATCAACAACAAGTGGGACACAATCATGAAGTGGAACGACATTTATTGGATATTTCAAACTTTTTTAACAAATCAAAAACTGAAAAATTGGGCGTGCAAAATTATTCAGCCCCTTTACTTTCAGTGCAGCAAACTCTCTCCAGAAGTTCAGTGAGGATCTCTGAATGATCCAATGTTGACCTAAATGACTAATGATGATAAATACAATCCACCTGTGTGTAATCAAGTCTCCGTATAAATGCACCTGCACTGTGATAGTCTCAGAGGTCCGTTAAAAGCGCAGAGAGCATCATGAAGAACAAGGAACACACCAGGCAGGTCCGAGATACTGTTGTGAAGAAGTTTAAAGCCGGATTTGGATACAAAAAGATTTCCCAAGCTTTAAACATCCCAAGGAGCACTGTGCAAGCGATAATATTGAAATGGAAGGAGTATCAGACCACTGCAAATCTACCAAGAACTGGCCGTCCTTCTAAACTTTCAGCTCATACAAGGAGAAGACTGATCAGAGATGCAGCCAAGAGGCCCATGATCACTCTGGATGAACTGCAGAGATCTACAGCTGAGGTGGGAGACTCTGTCCATAGGACAACAATCAGTCGTATATTGCACAAATCTGGCCTTTATGGAAATAGTGGCAAGAAGAAAGCCATTTCTTAAAGATATCCATAAAAAGTGTCGTTTAAAGTTTGCCACAAGCCACCTGGGCGACATACCAAACATGTGGAAGGAGGTGCTCTGGTCAGATGAAACCAAAATGTAACTTTTTGGCAACAATGCAAAACGTTATTTTTGGCATAAGAGCAACACAGCTCATCACCCTGAACACACCATCCCACTGTCAAACATGGTGGTGGCAGCATCATGGTTTGGGCCTGCTTTTCTTCAGCAGGGACAGGGAAGATGGTTAAAATTGATGGGAAGATGGATGGAGCCAAATACAGGACCATTCTGGAAGAAAACCTGATGGAGTCTGCAAAAGACCTGAGACTGGGACGGAGATTTGTCTTCCAACAAGACAATGATCCAAAACATAAAGCAAAATCTACAATGGAATGGTTCAAAAATAAACATATCCAGGTGTTAGAATGGCCAAGTCAAAGTCCAGACCTGAATCCAATCGAGAATCTGTGGAAAGAACTGAAAACTGCTGTTCACAAATGCTCTCCATCCAACCTCACTGAGCTCGAGCTGTTTTGCAAGGAGGAATGGGAAAAAATTCAGTCTCTCGATGTGCAAAACTGATAGAGACATACCCCAAGCGACTTACAGCTGTAATCGCAGCAAAAGGTGGCGCTACACAGTATTAACTTAAGGGGGCTGAATAATTTTGCACGCCCAATTTTTCAGTTTTTGATTTGTTAAAAAAGTTTGAAATATCCAATAAATGTCGTTCCACTTCATGATTGTGTCCCACTTGTTGATTCTTCACAAAACAATACAGTTTTATATCTTTATGTTTGAAGCCTGAAATGTGGCAAAAGGTCGCAAAGTTCAAGGGGGCCGAATACTTTCGCAAGGCACTGTATATATATATATATATATATATATATATATATAGAGAGAGAGAGAGAGCGATAAAGAGATAAAATAGGAGCTTAGCAAATCAGATAACAACTCTAATACTCCGTAGGCATCAGCAGCCAGAAAGTCATTAGAGGGTTTGGGGACTAATGCTCAAAGATCATTTTCTGTTTTATATAGAATCACAAGCCAATACACTGAGGGTACAAAACATTAGGAACACCTGCTCTTTCCATGACATAGACTGAACAGGTGAATCCAGCTGAAATCTATGGTCCCTTATTGATGACACTTGTTAAATGCACTTAAATCAGTGTAGATGAAGGGGAGGAGTCAGGTCAAAGAAGGATTTTTAAGCCTTGAGACAATTGAGACATAGATTGTGTATGTGTGCCATTCAGAGGACGAATGGGCAAGACTAAATATATAAGTGCCTTTGAACAGGGTATGGCAGTATGTGCCAGGTGCACCAGTTTGAGTGTATCAAGAACTGCAACAGTCCTGGGTTTTTCACGCTCAACTGTTTCCTGTGTGTATCAAGAATGGTCCACCACTCAAAGGACATCCAGCCAACTTGACACAGCTGTGGGAAGCTTTGGAATCAACATGGACCAGCATCCCTGTGGAACGCTTTCGACACCTTGTAGAGTCCATGCCCCGTCGAATTGAGGCTGTTCTGAGGGTAAAAGGGGGTGCAATTCAATATTAGGAAAGTGTTCCTAATGTTTTGTACACTCAGTGTATTTCTATTGTATCATTTGTACCTTACTTTAAAGCTGTAGTTTTATAAGTGATCTGCCATAATAACTATGCATGTAGATGCCACATGGACAGGAGAGGACATTAGATGTTGGTTATTAACTGATTAACTGGACAAAATCCATTCAAATAGTAATGATTGTTCTCATCCTTTTTACAGTAGAGAAAACAAAGCCATGCTGGACAAATTTAAATGTAACCTGGTATGCACAAAAACAAAAATAACACTGTTAGACTTGTTTTATAGTAATAATAATTTCCTTATGTTCTTCTGACCTTTGGTGTGTTGTTGGGTGTGACCAATTAAATGTTGTATCATGGTCTCTGTGTCTAATCAGACCCATGCCAATTTACCTCATGTCCTAGTCTTTGAGGATTTCAGAGCAATCGTGACATTTAAGTCCTGATGCTTTGGGGCTCATTAAATACACACATGGTTAGCTACCTTGACACACTCTCTCTCTCTCTCTCTCTCTCTCCATCTCTCTCTCTCTCTCTCTCTCTCTCTCTCTCTCTGACATAGTTAAAAGGGCAATCTGCAGTTGCTTCATCCATTTTTGGACTTAAATTAGTTCAAGTTGAATTAGTTAAAGGTACCGATTTATTATTGAAGAATATAACTTATAAATGCCGCATGAGCTTAGTTCAACTGTCGTACAAGATCAGAACACCAAATATAAACTTGTTTCACTCCAGTGTTTGTAAACAAAGCAAACTATACTTTCAATATCATGCATGGTCAGCCCTTCCTTGGAGCTGTTTATGAATTTAAGAGTGGTTGCATTTCTCCAGCCCTATAACTCAGCTTTTTTTCTTTACAGAAACAGGGGTGGGGAAGATGCTTTGTTATTGTTTCCACTGCTGATTGCTCCTTTAATTATGAAGGCTCCATTGATCACTCTGGGACTAAGTGTGCTTTATAAAGGTCAAATCTGCCACAGGCTCATGCTTCATCAGTCAGAGTAATACATTAGCCAAGCGTTTTGTGAATACTTCACACATGTAGGCTACGCTTCACAAAGCAAAGTAATCAAGAGAGAAGAGTATGAAAAGGCCAGCTGTTTCCACAGTGCCATGCCCCCTTTAATAAGAACCAAAAGAACTTAACAGCAATCACCAACTGAAGCCATCCCACTGACCATCATTCATTAATGACAAAACAGGGCCCAGCATCACCGACAGCACCAGCTCAATGCAATCACAGCGCAGTATGACTTTTGGTCAAGGCCCCCAGTTTATTTAACTAATTTAGGTTAAAATAAAGATAATGGTATAATTCTACAAAGCTGCCTTCTCATATTAGAGGTTGGTTCGGTTAAAGATGAGTGAGAGCAATGTAGGCTAGAGGATGCTCTTTGGTAGCCTCCTAAAAAAACGTTCCAGTAGCCTAACCTAAGTGTCTCCTTTTTGGACTCGGATGATCACCAGTCAGTCTTAATTTGCGCCATTCGGAATAGACTATACACACCGGAACTCATAGGGCCTAAATGAGAACACAAACTCCAAAGCCTATGGAAAGTGTATGCAGTGCCTGTGTAAAAAAAAAGAGAGCGGCACATGTACCTTAAATCTACCATAATACTATAAGCCTAGGCCACTGATGAGTTATATCAATCAACTATGTAGGCCACTCTTAATTGGTATGTGAATGGATGAATGAGTTCATGCGCGCTTGGTTCTAACAGAATTGTTGTGTACACCGGTCTCTCTTCCGGAACACACCCACTCTCCTCTCAGTGCCCACTCGAGTTCGCTCGGAGTGAGGATGAAGGTGCAGAACATTCGGACCCTTTCTCTCATCCTGTGTATGATATCCTACCTGCTTGTGGGAGCCGCGGTGTTCGACGCCCTCGAGTCCGAGACCGAGAGCTCGAAGAAAAAAATCCTGGAACAAAAGCGCAATGAGCTGAAGAAGAAGTACGGATTCACTCAGGACGACTACCGGGAGATCGAGAGAGTGGTTCTACAGTCGGAGCCACATCGCGCGGGGAGACAGTGGAAATTTGCGGGATCTTTTTACTTTGCCATCACTGTTATCACAACAATTGGTAAGTTAATTTGATATGTCTCGATGTTTTATGGGTTTATTTGCTCTATAAGTTAAACCATGCATACTGGTATGACTAACCACAACAAATCTGTTTTTACATGTAAAAAATAAAAAATTCCTCTAGCCTAGAGTTTATCCTTACGGGCGCTGAGTGACTGGTGCTGCACTTTGGTTTGAATTATTAGCAAAACTGGAAGTTATAAAGGGTTGCATGATAGATACTACTGTTCTAGAGAATAAAATAACATAGACCCCTATATATACAGCACCAGTCAAAAGTTTGGACACACCTAATCATTTCCGGGTTTTTCTTTATTTTACTATTTTCTACACTGTAGAACAATAGTGAATTACGTCACAATTATGAAATAACACATATGGAATCATGTAGTAATAAAACAAAGTGTTAAACAATTCAAAATATATTTGAGATTTGAGATTCTTCTAAGTAGCCACCCTTTGCCTTGATGACAGCTTTGCTCACTCTTGGCATTCTCTCAACCAGCTTCATAAGTTAGTCACCTGGGATGCACTTCCATTAACAGGTGTGCCTTGTTAAAAGTTCATTTGTGCAATATTCTTTCCTTCTTAATGTTTGAGCCAACCAGTTGTGGGTTGGTATACAGAATATAGCCCTATTTGGTAAAAGACCAAGTCTATATTATGGCAAGAACAGCTCAAATAAGCAAAGAGAAACGACAGTCCATCATAACTTTAAGACATGAAGGTTAGTCAATGCGGAAAATGTCAAGAACTTTGAAAGTTTATTTTATGTGCAGTCGCAAAAACCATCAAGCGCTATGATGAAACTGGCTCCCATGAGGACTGCCACAAGAAAGGAAGACCCAGAGTTACCTCTGCTGCAGAGGATACATTCATTAGAGTTAACTGCACCTCGGATTTCAGCCCAAACAAATGCTTCACAGAGTTCAAGTAACAGACACATCTCAACATCAACTGTTCAGAGGGGACCGCATGAATCAGGCCTTCATGGTCGAATTGCTGCAAAGAAACAACTACTAAAGGACACCAATATGAAGAAGAGACTTGCTTGGGCCAAGAAACAATAGCAATGGACATTAGACTGGTGGAAATCTTTCCTTTGGTCTGATGAGTCCAAATTTGAGATTTTTGGTTCCAACTTCCGTGTCTTTGTGAGACGCAGAGTAGGTGAACGTATGATCTCTGTGTCACGCCCTGACCTTAGATCCTTTTATGTCTCTATTTTGGTTTGGTCAGGGCGTGAGTTGGGGTGGGTATTCTATGTTCTATGTTGTAGTTCTATGTTTTGGCCGGGTAGGTTTGAGAACCATACTTAGGCTGCCCTTTTCCCACCTGTGTTTGTTGGGAAGTGTACTTTGTTTAGGGCACATAGCCTTTAGCTTCACGGTTTGTTTTTGTAGTGTTTATTGTTTTGTTCGGCGTCATTTTCCAAATAAAGAGAAAATGTACACTCACCATGCTGCACCTTGGTCCTCATCTTTTAACGGCCGTGACACTCTGCATGTGTGGTTCCCACCGTGAAGCATGGAGGAAGAGGTGTGATGGTGTGTGGTTTCTTTGCTGGTGACACAGTCTGTGATTTATTTAGAATTCAAGGCACACTTAACCAGCATGGCTACCACAGCATTCTGCAGCGATACGCCATCCCGTCTGGTTTGCACTTAGTGAGACTATTGTTTTTCAACAGGACAATGACCCAACACACCTCTAGGCTGTGTAAGGGCTATTTGGTGGCAGGTAGCCGTATATTTAGATTTGTTTAACACTTTTTTGGTTACTACATGATTCCATATGTCATAGTTTTGATGTCATCACTGTTATTCTACAATGTAGAAAATAGTAAAAATAAAGAAACTCTTGAATGAGTCGTTGTGACCAAACTTTTGACTGGTACTGTATATCTATATATCTATAACAAATGTTTTAAAGAGTTACTGTGTTTGTCTGTGTGTCCATGTACACACCCCTTACAAAAAAATGTTTGCAGATTTGAAGCTGTAATAAAAGTGCAGTAACTACAGTCGACTGTGATGGTTGGACACAGTAATTGCAGAATAACTGCAGTCATACTGCACTCTGACAGCAATATGTTTTCGTAATGGACATGTGTCTATAACTATGATATTCTGCAGGTTATGGACATGCTGCTCCAGGCACAGACTCTGGCAGGACATTCTGCATGTTCTATGCTGTTCTGGGCATCCCACTGACGCTGGTCATGTTCCAGAGCATGGGGGAGAGGATCAACACGTTAGTCCGCTACCTCCTATGCAGGCTCAAGTGCTGCATGGGATTACGGTGGACTGATGTGTCCATGGGGAACATGGTGCTGGTGGGCCTCCTGTCCTGCATGAGCACCCTCTGTGTTGGGGCAGCAGCCTTCTCCCACTTTGAGGGCTGGACCTTCTTCCATGCCTACTACTACTGCTTCATCACGCTCACCACCATCGGCTTTGGGGACTTTGTGGCCCTGCAGAAGAAGGAGGCCCTCCAGAGGAGGATTCCCTATGTGGCCTTCAGCTTCATGTACATCCTGGTGGGGCTGGCTGTGATCGGGGCTTTCCTGAACCTGGTGGTGCTGCGCTTCCTCACCTATAGCACACAGGAGGGAACCAGGAGCCTGGAGGTGGAGCGAGAGGAGCAGGCAGCAGTGCCTACGAGGCCATGGGGTGGGAAGGCGGTGGAGGAGGCAGATGTGGAAGCATCAGCACGGGACAGAGTTGATGGGATGGAGCAGAAAGAAGCTGAGGATGGGCATAGTAGCCGCTGCAATTTCTCCCTTTCCATGGATGGAGGCACCAGTCGTACCAACCTCATCCCCTGTCCATCTGAGGAGCTCAGGGGGACCCCTGGGGTCAGGGAATCTGCTAAGCACCCTGAGTTCTGCATCAGCGCCCTCTGCTCCTGTATGTGCTTCAGGCTGTGTGCCTGTGACAGCCCCTTTCCATCCCGCTGTGAGCACTCAGGCTGTCACAGCAACCCTCTCTTCTACAACTCCATCTCCTACAGGGTGGATGAAGCCTCTTGCAGCTCCAGGGGCACCTCAGCCCAGTCCTCCCCCAGCAGCGGTGCCCTTTTCCTGGGGATGAGCAGTCCTCACACACGGAGGAAGTCAGTGTAGCTACCTGGATTGTTGGGATTGACTCTGGACTGAAGTTGCCTTTGTTCTTATCTTTTGATGTGAATCTCTGAGAGGAATACAGTGCAGACAGAGATGCTACTGATTCTCTGAAGGTGGAACAAATTGTTTGTTTTTCCTGTTAAAAAAAGGTAGCATTTACAGGTTTCAGGTTGCGCTTCTCTGTTTATTTTTACAGTCAAAATGTAGCTTTTACAGATATCCTGTTCTGCATTGTATTTAGCAATTTCATTTTTTTCTATAGATAAAGAGATGATTTATACAGGTAAAGATTGTATAAAATTGTGAAATAAAAATGTAATACATCTTCAATATGTTTATTTTCTTGAAAGAATCTCCATTATTTGTAGTATATGCTTTCTTGACAAATGAATGAAAGTTGAAAATATGGGCATTATGATGGAAGTACTTTACTGCACACAAGAGGAAAAGATCTGTTCCCCAGACCTGCATTCATTTGCTTATTGAGCAATAGCTTACATTACACATAAATGATAAAATATCTAAAAGTGTTGTATGAATAGACTTGTTACCATCTCTACGTTTCATCACTATAGACTACCTAATGAGGATGGGTAACACTGATGAGGGAGAGAGAGAACCACAGGTGGGGCTATTCAAACCAATTCATATTTTTCATCTCAGACGTTCCTTCGTGATGTCACCTTCGACCTGCAGCTTATTTCTAGTCTGTAATAATCTGTTGATTTCTTCTAGGCAGTGCACTCTCTGCTGTTGAGGCTGGTTCCCTTGGTAATGTGTCCATCCCCAGTGCTCTGCAGTGTAAAACGGTGGCTGAAGAGGAACAGTCAGTGGGAGGAAGAAGGGATGTGAGAAGTAGAGATCTTCACGGGTCCACCCAAACCCAAATACCAAAGACCCAAGCGTGTCCGGATCCAAAATTCAAACTTTTCCCTCGGGTCTGGGTCGGGTCCTGTTTGATTGTCATTGGGTCTCGGGTTTATGTAACTACAGCTGATAGACCCAAATGGACACGACCACGGTTCTACATAACCTATAGCCCTCAAACTCAACTCTGGACCTCAAAGGCAGTTCCACTGTGTTTTTCATTGTTCCCTCTAATCAGGGACAGATTTAGACCTGGGACACCAGGTGTGTGCATTTAATTATCAGGTAGAACTGAAACCAGCAGGATCTGGACCTCATAGGGTAAGAGTTAAATACCTCTGGTCAATAGCATATTTATTTTATGCTAATATTGTGCATTTATGGACATATAGAAGGCCATGCCAGCATATTTGTTAAGCAAAAGAGCAACTTGCATATTTTTTTTGTCACTCGGGTCCAATCGGGTATGGTCTAAACCCGGACCCATTAGGGTCTAGGTCTGGTTGTTGTCCGGTCCATTTGTATTCAGGTCTGACCATCCGGGTCCCCCCTTTTATATTTATTTTTATGATCGGGTCTGTTCGTGTCAGGGTCTGATTGTCCTTGGGTTTGTTTGGGTCCGGGTCCAACTTTCTGGACCTGAGAAGACCTCTTGTGAGTAGTATTGACTGTGATCTCTGAGTAACAACACCAACTATATTTTAACAAAAACAACTGCCACTAAACATGCTAAGTATGCTGTTAAGATCCGTTTCTTCAAACTACAGCATGGCCACAGTTTCTGCTCCAGCAGGTGTACATTCATGAGGTGATTACAGGGACCTCTAGTGGCAGCAGTCTTTAAATCTTAAATTAATTTGTGCTTGTTCATATTGTCGAACACTAGGGGGCATAATTGATCTAAAGATCAGTTATTGAAATTCTGAAATTTCCTGTATCAATATTGCTGTACCATGGACAAGGAGATGGGAGTGAATTATTCTACATGAATCTAAGGCTGCGTTTAGACGAGCAGGCCAATTTTTTCCCCCACTAATTGGTCTTTTGAGAGCTGACCTGATAGGTCAAAAGACCAATTAGTGATAAAATATCAGAATTAGGCTGCCTGTCTAAATGCAGCCTTACAGAGCATCACAGTAACACTACATAAACAGTGGTGCTTTAATCTAGTTTCCAGTGGGATCCCCTGCTATTCCTGTTGGGTTTTCCCTGAAGTTCTCAACCATAACATAAGGATTGAAATAAAGTATGTGTGAATCCTTGACCGTAGATATAACTCCACTGTGCAGTGACCACCAGACATCACTAGTGCTTTCAGACGCTGACCATGATGCTGAACCCAAAGTGTGTATTGTTCCCGGTACAAGATTAGGCTTCAGTTGGTTATAATGACTGCATGATAGAAACTACTGTTCTTTGATTGTTTGAGTTGTGTGCGCAATAATAAACTTTTATCACCAAAAGTTGACAACTGTATTTTTTTTTTACTATTCCGTAGTCCTCAAATACATTTCCAGTGATGTGATTGTTTGGAACTGACGTGACTGGGACAGTTAGAAATACACAGTGAAAGGTCACTGCTGATCATTAGATGTGCATTGGAACACCACAATGTCATTCATTGATAAGTGAACTGGAGTTAAATATTTACAATTCAGTCAACAGTAATTTATGGAGATATTTGTGAACAAACAGAATAGGCCAGGCTAAATGACGAGGAAGATCAATTCATCTGCATCTGTGTGTGGTTTTGTAACTGATGAAAGCAATAACCTCATTTCCATAATGACTCCATTAATATTGCAGATAGCACTGTACTTTATTCTGTCTGATGCATCTGGTGCCTCCTCACATTCATTGCTGTCTGTGTTCATGGTTGTTAGCTCAAAGAGATGACAAATATTTACATAGGCCAGTGAACAAATGCCTTAACAGAACAAAAGGGTAATGATGATACAAAAATGAGGTTGTCGTGCAGAATGAATGTCTTTACATTACTCAAAGACACAACTTTGTATAAAGACCACGAAGCCGGTTTTATTATTGGGTGATTGGTTGTCACAAACTAGAGTATCCCTGTTTGCTTTGGGTTCAGTGATTGAGTCAGAGAGATATTCGCACTGATCATTATTGGATGACCAGGGCCTAGATTCAATCAGATCAAGCGCTAACCAGCGATAGCTGACACCTGCATAGCTGATGTTTTGGCAGTGTCTGAGGTGTAACTGCTCTTGGGGTCATTGTTTAAATAGAATATCTACATAGGCGTACACAGGCCCATTATCAGCAACCATCAGTCCTGTCTTCCAATGGCACGTTGTGTTAGCTAATCCAAGTTTATAATTTTAAAAGGCTAATTGTTCATTAGAAAACCCTTTTGCAATTATGTTAGCACAGCTGAAAACTGTTGTTCTGATTAAAGAAGCAATAAAACTGGCCTTCTTTAGACTAGTTGAGTATCTGGAGCATCAGCATTTGTGGGTTCGATTACAGGCTCAAAATGGCCAGAAACAAAGACTTTCTTCTGAAACTCGTCAGTCTATTCTTGTTCTGGCGAGCATCAGAACAAGAAAGTCTATCAGCGTAATCGAGTTTTGGATTACATTTCATATTTCAGTGTTCAAACTTGAAATCAAGGCTGCATGGGATTTTTGTGTATGCAACTCCGTGCAGCCAATGGCAATGTCCGCTTTAGGCATAATGCCAGCAGTGGCGTGTATTTATTAAAGCCAGGCTTCCCCAAAAATTAAAAAAAAAAAAAAATATTAAAAATAATTTCTCCTTCATCTCTCTGTGTTTTTAAAATTGTCTTTCAATTTGAAGAGGCTGAATGTACCACCCACCACTGCGACCTGTATGCTCTAGTCGGCTGGCCCTCGCTACATATTCGTAGCCAGACCCACTGGCTCCAGGTCATCTATAAGTCTATGCTAGGTAAAGCTCCGCCTTATCTCAGCTCACTGGTCACGATACCAACACCCACCCGTAGCAAGCTCTCCAGCAGGTACATCTCACCGGTCATCCCCAAAGCCAACACCTCCTTTGGCCACCTTTCCTTCCAGTTCTCTGCTGCCAGTAACTGGAACAAATTGCAAAAATCGCTGAAGCTGGAGACTTATATTTCCCTCACTAAATTTAAACATCAGCTATCTGAGCAGCTAACCGATCGCTGCGGCTGTACATAGTCCATCTGTAAATAGCCCACCCAATCTACCTACCTCATTCCCATATTGTTTTTATTTACTTTTTATTTACTCTTTTGCACACCAGTATCTCTACTTGCACATCATCATCTGCTCATTTATCACTCCAGTGTTAATCTGCTAAATTGTGAATAACATCGCTCCTATGGCCTATTTATTGCCTACCTCCTCACGCCATTTGCACACACTGCATATAGACTTTCTTTTTTTCTATTGTGTTATTGACTGTACACTTGTTTATTCCATGTGTAACTATGTGTTGTTGTTTGTGTCGCACTGCTTTGCTTTATCTTGGCCAGGTCGCAGTTGTAAATGAGAACTTGTTCTCAACTAGCTTACCTGGTTAAATAAAGGTGAAATAAATGTAAAAATTAAATCTCACCGGAGAAAGCATCCGAGCAAGTGAAGGCCATCGATGTGATGCGGTCTATGATGCGGTCTAAAAAAAGATGTTGACATAAGTTCATTGGTGGGCTAATTGCTCATTAGGTTTGATTTTCTAGCCATTTTGGTGTTTCTGTACAGCAGCATGCAGAAGTGTTTTTACTGGGAGTACGTCTCCTTCAATCAGACAGAGCTTTTCTATCACTGTGAGTGTCCAGAAGATCCCTTGTGTTTGGCTAATTGCAGTGAATACAAATATGTTTTTCAAAGAAATTAAGAATTAAACTGACAATTGAGTTTACTTATCTAAAGCAATAATATCAACAAGTGTTGTGTCTTAATTTTCGATCCCATGGAACAGCTTTTAGCAGTTTAGAACATAGTTTTGGAATGACTATTACTGGCCCAACACTCTAACCTTATATAATTCATTGTTGGGCTAGTAACCGAAAGGTCGCTGGTTCGAATACCCGAGCTGACAAGGTGAAACATCTGTGCCCTTGAGCAAGGCACTTAATCCTAATTTGCTCCAGGGGCGCTGTTACTACTATGGCTGACCCTGTTAAACACGTGTCAAACTCATTCCACGGAGGGCCGAGTGTCTGCAGTTTTTCGCTCTTCCCTTGTACTTGATTGATGAATTAATTAGTAAGGCACTCCCCTCACCTGGTTGTCTAGGGCAGTGGTTTCCAAACTTTCTATAGTCCCATACCCCTTCAAACATTCAACCTCCAGCTGAGCTGGACTGGACGCCGTGCTTAGACTGGGCATCGGCGCAGGGGAAGGCTCCCGCCATGGAGCGGGACTGTACACTGTGCCTGGACTGGGCACCAACGCAGAAGAAGACTCTGACCTTGGAGCTGGACTGGACGCCATGCTTAGACTGGGCATCGGTGCAGGAGAAGGCTCCGGCCAAGGAGCTGGAGGTTCCGGACCGTGGACCATCGCAGGAGGTTCCGGACTGTGAACCGTCGTTGTAGGTTCCGGACCGGGAACCGTCGCCGGAAGCTCTGGACTGAGAACTGTCGCCGGAAGCTCTGGACTGGGAACTGTCGCCGGAAGCTCTGGACTGTGGAGGCGCATTGGAGGTCTGATGCATGGGACCGGTACACGTGGCACCGGGCTGATGACACGCACCTCAGGGCGAGTGCGGGGAGGAGGCACAGGACGTACTGGACTGTGGAGGCGCACTGGAGGCCTGATGCGTGGGACCGGTACAGGTGGCACCGGGCTGATGACACACACTTCAGGGCGAATGCGGGGAGGAGGCACAGGACGTACTGGACTGTGGAGGCGCACTGGAGGCCCGATGCGTAGGACCGGTACAGGTGGCACCGGGCTGATGGCACACACCTCAGGGCAAGTGCGGGGAGGAAGCACAGGACATACTGGACTGTGAAGGCGCACTGGAGACACAGTACGTATGGCCGGCGCAGGATATACTGGGCCGTGGAGGTGCACTGGAGATCTGGAGCATAGAGCTGGCACAACGTGTCCTGGCTGGATGCTCTCTTTAGCCCGGCAAGTGCGGGGCGCTGGCACAGGACGCACTGGGCTGTGAAGGCGCACTGGCGACACAGTGCGTAGAGCCGGCGCAGGATATCCTGGACCGAGGAGGCGTACTGGAGACCAGGAGCGCTGAGCCGGCACAACCCGTCCTGGCTGAATGCTCACTTTCGCACGGCAAATGTGAGGAGCTGGCATAGAACGCACCGGGCTGTGGATGTGCACTGGAGACACATTGCGTATCTCCGCAAAACATGGTGCCTGATTGGTCCCACGCTCCTCATGGCGACTGTCTTGCTCCAGACACCAAAACATCCACTCTACCTTATCACTCCCCTCAGCTAACTCACAACACTCCTCGCTCAGTCTATCCCAATATTCCTATTCGCTCTTCCTCTTCGCTCTTTTTTTGGGGGGGGGGGCTGCCTCTCGGGCTTCCGTCGTGGTCGTGGTCACAACGGATCCTCCTGCATCTGCTCCCATGGAAGGCTTTTGTCTCCTGCCATTATCTCCTCCCAAGTCCAGAATCTCTTCTTCTCCTGGCCACGCTGCTTGGTCCGTTCGTGGTGGGATCTTCTGTAACGCTCGTCGAAATGGATAGACCAAGGCGTGATTTGGGTTCATCATAATTTATTTGAATGAGAACCAGCAACAAAAACAAATAAGAGAAACAAACGAACGTACAGCCTTGTAGGGCTCAAAATCAACAATAAAAACAAGATCCCACAAACAACAGGTGGGAAACGGCTACCTAAATATGATCCCCAATCAGAGACAACGATAAACAGCTGCCTCTAATTGGGAACCATACCAGGCCAACATAGAAATACAAAAACTAGACTACACATAGAAATAATAAACTAGAACACCCCCCAGTCATGCTCTGACCTACTCCACCATAGAAAATAAAGGCTTTCTATGGTCAGGACATGACAACGATACATTTATTAAACATAAGAATGAGTGTGAGTTTTGTCACAACCCGGCTCGTGGGAAGTGACAAAGGCACAAATAATAATATAATAATAATCAATAATTTTGCTCTTTATTTAGACATCTTACATACAAAACCATATTTGTTCATTAAAAATTGTGAAGAACTCAACACAGGTTAATGAGAAGGGTATGTTGGAAGGATGCACATTGTATTGGAGTGAGTCTCAGTTTAAATAATTTTCCACACGCAGTATGTGCCTGTATTTATTTTTCATGCTAGTGAGGGCCCAGAATCCACTCTCACATAGGTATGTGGTAGCAAAGGGAATCAGTGTCTTAACAGCGCGATTTACCAAGGCAAGAAAATCTGAGCACAGCTCTATCCAGAAATCTGGCAGTGGCTTCTGATTAAATAACATTTTCACAGAATCGCTTATTGCATTTTCGAAGAGGCTCGCTCGGTAAGTGGACTGGAGGCAGGGCATGAAAGGGATAACGAATCCAGTTGTTTGTGTCGTCCGTTTTGGGAAAGTACCTGCGTAATTCCGTACCCAGCTCACTCAGGTTCTTCGCTACATCTTATTTGATATTGTCCGTAAGCTGGAGTTCATTTGCACACAAAAAAATCAAACAATGATGGAAAGACCTGTGTGTTGTCGTTATTAATGCAGACAGAAAAGAGCTCCAACTTCTTAATCATAGCCTAAATTTTGTCCCGCACATTGAATATAGTTGCGGAGAGTCCCTGTAATCTTAGATTCAGATCATTCAGGCGAGAAAAAACATCAGGTAGGCCAGTCGTGTTAGAAACTCGTCATTCTGCAAGCGGTCAGACAACTGAAAATGATGGTCAGTAAAGAAAACTTTATGCTCATCTCTCAATTTAAAAACATGTGTCAATACTTTGCTCCTTGATAACCAGCACACTACTGTGTGTTGTAAAAGTGTTACATGGTCACTGCCCATATCATTGAATAGTGCCGAAAATACACATTTTCACTGTAGTGTCTAAAACGTCTTTCAAGCTGTCAGGTATTCCCTTGGCAGCAAGAGCCTCTCGAATGCTACAGTGTACCCAATTAGTTTGTTTTTTTGGCCTTTTCCCCAAGCATTTTCCCAGCCATATCCACGGCAGCAGGAAGAATTAAGTTCTCCACAATAGTATGGGGCTTGCCTGTCCTAGACAGCCACTCAGTAGCTCACCATATAAGAAGTTGGAAGTTTACATACACCTTAGTCAAATACATTAAAACTCAGTTTTTCACAATTCCTGACATTTAATCCTGGTAGCATTGCCTTTAAATTGTTTATCTTGGGTCAAACATTTCGGGTATCCTTCCACAAGCTTCCCACAATAAATTGGGTGACTTTTTGCCCATTCCTCCTTTGTAGGCCTCCTTGCTCGCACACGCTTTTTCAGTTTCGGGCCACATATTTTCTATAGGATTGAGGTCAGGGCTTTGTGATGGCCACTCCAATACCTTGACTTTGTTGTCCTTAAGCCATTTTGCCACAACTTTGGAAGTATGCTTGGGGTCCTTGTCCATTTGGAAGACCCATTTGCGACCAAGCTTCAACTTCCTGACTGATCTCTTGAGATGTTGCTTCAATATATTCACATAATTTTCCTTCCTCATGCTGCCATCTATTTTGTGAAGTGCATCAGCCCCTCCTGCAGCAAAGCACCCCCACAACATGATGCTGCCACCCCCGGGCTTTACGGATGGGATGTTGTTCTTCGGCTTGCAAGCCTCCCCCTTTCTTCCATAATGATGGTCATTATGGCCAAGCAGGTCTATTTTTGTTTCATCAGACCAGAGGACATTTCTCCAAAAAGTACGATCTTTGTCCCCATGTGCAGTTGCAAACCGTAGTCTGGCTTTTTTATGGAGGTTTTCGAGCAGTGGCTTCTTCCTTGCTGAGCGGCCTTTCAGGTTATGTCGATATAGGACTCGTTTAACTGTGGAAATAGATAATTTTGTACCTGTTTCCTCCAGCATCTTCATAAGGTATTTTGCTGTTGTTCTGGGATTGATTAGCACTTTTCGCACCAAAGTACGTTCATCTCTAGGAGACAGAACGAGTCTCCTTCCTGAGTGGTATGACGGCTGCATGGTCCCATGGTGTTTATACTTGCGCACTGTTGTTTGTACAGATGAACGTGGTACCTTTAGGCGTTTGGAAATTGCTCCCAATGATGAACCAGACTTGTAGAGGTCTCCAATTGTTTTTCTGAGGTCTTGGCTGATTTTTTTGAATTTCCCATGCCAAGCAAAGAGGCAATAATTTGAAGGTAGGCCTTGAAATACATCCACAGGTCCACCTCCAATGGACTCAAATGATGTCAATTAGCCTATCAGAAGCTTCTAAAGCCATTACATAATTTTCTGGAATTTTCCAAGCTGTTTAAAGGCACAGTCAACTTAGTGTATGTAAACTTCTGACCCACTGGAATTGTGATACATTGAGTTATAAATGAAATAATCTGTCTGTAAACAATTGTTGGAAAAATGACTTGTGTCATGCACAAAGTAGATGTCCTAACCGACTTGCCAAAACTATAGTTTGTTTATAAGAATTTGTGGAGTGGTTGGAAAGGGAGTTTTAATGACTCCAACCTAAGTGTATGTAAGCTTACGACTTCAACTGTATCTGTTGCTTTTATACATGTCTTACTACACGAAAGTCATCTTTATTTTTGCTCAAACTCCCGTGTTTTATTTTTCAAATTGTCATGTTCCATTTCTAAATGTCTGCGCAAGAGTGAAGGTTTCCCGCGAGAGAGTAACGATTAATGTGATTGGATGTTTATTATTTGACTAGGCTACCTGTATTTGATATTGTGTTATTATTTTGCTGAACACTAGATGGTTTAATTGTATTTTTGGCAGTGAAACGAGGCTACTCAGGCGAGAAAAAACCTCACCCAAATGTATAGCCCCGTTGGAAAATATAAATGTACTATTTAAAAATGTGAATTAAAAAAAAAAAAAAAAAATTGAAAAAAATAATAATGTGAATCACATTTTTATTTGGTGTACCCCCGACGGCATTGTGTGTACCCCAGTTTGGGAATAACTGGTTAATTGAAAGGAAAAAACAAAAACCAGAACACACTAGTCTGTCAATGGAATGAGTTGGACGCCCCTGCTGTAAAGCAACACATTTCACTGCACCTATCTGGTGTATGTAACAATAAAACATCTAAAAATAATTTAATAATGCATTTTGGAAGATAATAATATTTAATGAAACCGGTGAAGCAGACCAGTGTGTTACTGAGGGTAGATGGATGACGCTCATCACTAAGGCAACAGGAGAGTTTGGGAAATGTCTCAATCAAGTGGAGGGAATGAATACTGCAAGTGAATATGATAAATAAAGAAATGGAGGCATTGTCAGTGGCATTCCCATTCTCTCTTTGAAGATTCTGGATTAATGAAATGTTAGGATGCTATTTTTGTGACATGGTAGATTTTTTTGCCATAGTTGAACAAACAGTAGTACTGATTAATTCAATACCCTGTTTGAGTATAGTGTCTCTGACTACCACAGAGGAGTTGGCTGTTGTCTCCTGTTGACCTAAACATTGACAAAGTAGGACTCACCTATCTGTATCACTGTATCACACTATGTTTTATCATCATGTAGTTCTGAGACCAGCACAAATTATGCTTTGTGAATCAATCTGTTTCAAAAGTTGCTGCCTTGAATAAGGGAGATAAGGGCAGCACACATAAATAACATTCATTAAACCACAGGTACTGACTGCACAGATAACAAATGCATCTCGCTCTTTAAAAATGAAAAGAATAGGGATGAAGAGAGGGGGACCCATAAAAAGAGTAACTACAGTGGGAGATATGAAAGAATAATTATTAATAGTTTTAGTTCACAGAAAAGTGCAAAAGATTGACACCAGAGTGATTTGTAGACTCAGTTAATCTTTCTAAATGAAGGAGTAGTCAGATCTGTACTGGGGACTGAATACTAAATTATTCAGCATACTGCAGTTATGTTTCATTCCATTCATCTCTCTATCTCTCTCCCTCTCACTGTCAACTGTCAGGCTCCCTATTCTCTGCTATGTTCCGATGGCTTCACTTTTTACAGGCTAATGCTCATTAGCAATTGAACTTTGGGAATGGGGGGGGGGGGGGGATTGGTGACAAAAAAAGATCACTGTTGATGTCACATCATCCTTTTGCACTCGTTTAAAAGCTACTCTCCACTAGAAAAGAGAAGAGAAAAGATGGAACTGGAACAGAGGTGCATTTGACTATTAAATATATTTGCGCATTGATACAGTGCACTCTCTCTTCAATCACTTACAGTACACTGCCAACCAAGAACAATGGCATTTACATTACTTCATTTGGAGAAAAAACAACAGGCAGACAGAAGTTTGTCACCAAGGCAAATATGAAATGTTTTGATACCAAGACAAATTGATGAGACCTTGACAACTAAGACAGAATGGAGATGGAGTTTGCTAAGGAATAATGACCTTAGGAGTTGACAGATTTATCTTCGAGATTACTATTAAAGAGATAAAAAGATCATGTTGTACAGATGGTTCAGTCACACATCATGATAATATGCAGGCATATAATAATACATGTCTATGCCATTTAGCAGATGCTTTCATCCAAAGCGATTTAGTCATGTGTGCATACATTTTATGCATTGGTGGTTATTCATCCTCTGTAACAAAAGTAGAAGTTTGTTGGCTCATGGAGTCACAAATCAATCTGTATCTACCCAAAGCTACCTATATTTCTCCATATTTAATTTCAACACCACTTTATTGTTCGTATCAGATCATTTGTGTAACTGTCTTGTAATAAAGCACCACATAAAGGCTGTGTCACACACTGCAGTACATGAATAAAACAACAAATGATGCACAACTGACAGGCATGACCCACACTGCAGACAAAAAAAAAAAAATCACTTCTTCTGCATGAAAACCAGCTGTGTGACTCATAATGGATTTGGCAGTTTTGCATGCCACCCACTTCAGCATTAAATTGATCTATCAGTTGTATTATTTTCTCCCCTACCACAAAACCCAGAGACATCTGAATCAAAGTTCTGCCAGAGAGACACAATCATAGTGGAGCCTCACCACCTGCAGAGAAAAGAAAGCTCCAGCTTCACTTTTCTACTAACAAGCCAAGAGACTATCAGCATGGAAAACTGTGAAAAATATACCTCTAAACTAAAAATTCGAAACTTTTTTTTTTCAAAGCTTCAAAGTTGGCATATCATTGTCTAAACATCTGAAAAAATACCCAACATTTAAATAACTGACTAATTGGCAGTAAAGGTTGGATGCTACTTTGGTGTTTGTGGGCTGCACTCTTTATTAGCCTGGTAAAAGAGCTTTGGTCGACACATTTTCCAAAAACATCTGCCCTGAATGAAAATGTATGGATGCTACTTCACATGGATAATTATTTGTTCTGATTAGCTGTGCAGCTTGAAAAAGCGAAGAGCTTGATGCATCATGAATCTTATATACAGTAGCTATTGTGCTTGTTACACTTAAGATGATGGCTGAGTATAAACAATGTTGACATATGATAATAATAAATACTTGGACATTACTAATTCGCAGAGCATTGTGATGGAGGTATAGAACCCTCTAAGATGTGACTGAATAAAGAACTCATAGCCCAGGAGGTGTACCTGCATCAGAGCATTGTGATGGAGGTATAGAACCCTCTAAGATGTGACTGAATAAAGAACTCATAGCCCAGGAGGTGTACCCGCATCAGAGCATTGTGATGGAGGTATAGAACCCTCTAAGATGTGATTGAATAAAGAACTCATAGCCCAGGAGGTGTACCCGCATCAGAGCATTGTGATGGAGGTATAGAACCCTCTAAGATGTGATTGAATAAAGAACTCATAGCCCAGGAGGTGTACCTGCATCAGAGCGTTGTGATGGAGGTATAGAACCCTCTAAGATGTGATTGAATAAAGAACTCATAGCCCAGGAGGTGTACCTGCATCAGAGCATTGTGATGGAGGTATAGAACCCTCTAAGATGTGATTGAATAAAGAACTCATAGCCCAGGAGGTGTACCTGCATCAGAGCATTGTGATGGAGGTATAGAACCCTCTAAGATGTGACTGAATAAAGAACTTATAGCCCAGGAGGTGTACCTGCATCAGACCATTGTGATGGAGGTATAGAACCCTCTAAGATGTGACTGAATAAAGAACTCATAGCCCAGGAGGTGTACCTGCATCAGAGCATTGTGATGGAGGTATAGAACCCTCTAAGATGTGACTTAATAAAGAACTCATAGCCCAGGAGTTGTACCTGCATCAGAGCATTGTGATGGATGTTTGGAACCCCCTAAGATGTGATTGAATAAAGAACTCATAGCCCAGGAGGTGTACCTGCATCAGAGCATTGTGATGTTTCATTGATAGTTTATTATTACACTCTCCTCTGTCTAAACCACCATAGCTTCGTTCCCACATTCAAAATAGCTTTGTTTTTCATCAGGGGGTTCCCTATCTCTGGCATACCATCAAAGTGAGAGGGATGTTTGGTGGTGCTGTGCCACCAAGGCAATAACATGGTAATTAATAACAGGCTAGTTGATACAGCTGGGCTTTAGTTTCAATAGCGTATATAGATGGGAGAGAACTGCTATCAGATTCTAGATTTCCCTCAGTGGAGGAGAATGCAAGCCATGGGTTTAGCTGATTGCAGGCTTTTCTCTCTGTAACCAAGGGGCGGACAGGGACAAGAATTCAGCCCTGGCATTTTAGCCACACCAGCCCACATCACGCCGCGCGACGGTGCCGACAAGCATTTCGCTACACTACAAGCATTTCGCTACACTCACATTAACATCTGCTAACCATGTGTATGTGACCAATAAAATTTGATTTGAACACCAGGCATACACACACACCCCATCCCCACACATACAGCATCTTCTCTGCTGTCACTCTGTGCTTTTTATTGTTCTCTGTCTGTTTGCCTGTCTACCTGTCTACTTAACCGTATACATTATAAAAGCCAAGCTAACGACTTAGGCTATATTGCAAATTAGTGCCTGTCATGTTTTCCTCTGAATCAACACCTAGCCTACCATATGTGTTAATTACCATTACAGGGATCCTGGCTAACATTTTCCCCTGGTATCACTGGCGCCACTAACTTTTACAGTTGGTGGCATCAGCCCATGATTTGGTCGGACCCAAAATCACGAGTAAAGTAATTCATAGTGCTTTATTTAGAAGTATAATAAATAGACTACTGTGGAATTCAACAAATACATTGTTTTCTCGAACACGTCTAATCAGGAATGCATGATTCAAGATATTTTGATGTGCAACCTAATTGTGATGGATTTTGGGCTGACAATTCGACTACTACTAAAAATAGAAAGACTCAAAACACCACAATTGTGTAATGAAACCATGAAAAGTACTGCACCTAACCAGAGATCTGGTGTTTGGTGTTTTATTTTATGTAAACTTATGATACACAAAAAGTGTTTTAAAGCAGCATAGAAGTACTTTGAAACACCCAAAGCGTTTCTTCAATCTGAATATTTGTGCTTTTAAGAGATGTGAAGACACATGTTGGGATTTCAGTGCATGTAAAAGGCAGCATGAAAACACTTTATTTTACAGACTGTGTTTCTCATACTGTCACGACGTCCACCGAAGTCGATGCCTCTCCTTGTTCGGTTGGTGCTCGGCGGTCGACGTCACCGGTCTTCTAGCCATCATCGATCCATTTTTTCATTTTCCATTGGTTTTGTCTTGTCTTTCTACACACCTGGTTTCAATCCCATTCATTACCTGTTGTGTATTTAACCCTCTGTTTCCCATCATGTCTTTGTCAGAGATTGTTTCTTGTTTCAGTTTCGTGTTGTTTGTATTTGGTGCGAGACGGGTCTTCGTACCCAATTTGTTTCATTTGTATTTTATGGTTTTGGAGTTATGTTTTGTTTTATTAAATTACTCCATGTACCGAGTTTATTCTCCTGCGCCTGACTTCCCTGCCACCTATACACACGTTTGTGACACATACAATCAAATGCAAATAGTTTATAGCCTAAATATTGATTGAAGATAAGGGCCCGTGAAGAATATTTTTGGTGGAATTCCACCTTTTTCAATGGTTTATTTAGACAGATTTAGACGGTCTGGGGATCAGAGGTTTCTGGTGCAAGAGAGACATGTTGAGGTGGCCAGGGTCGGAGTGGTACAGGGATTCTGAGAGGATCCCTGTGAATAGTAGATCTTTGCCAGAACAGAGGGATAGGCCAATGAGTGATATATGTTTCAGTAAGGTTGGCTTAGCATTCATAGAAAAACTTATCCACTATATCGCAGAGATGGAACATAAATCACAGAAAATAGGTAGAATCAGATAGGGTTAAAGTAGTGGAATGGGGTAGTGGGTTTTACTGAGTGTTGGGTTAGTTGTTAGGGTAATAAAAAATGTATTGTTTTATTTTTATTTGATTTTTCCTGTGTTGTCTCATAAAGTGTAATGGATTATTACCATAGTTCAGTTGGGGGAGGTAATGCAACATGTTAGATACCAAATGCCATGAAGAAGAAGATTAGAAACCGGAGGAGACAGATGAATGCACTAATCTTCCAGATCCTAAATTATATTTTAAGAAGAAAATATCCTGATAAAAATATCCTAAATACAGCGCATTTAGAAAGTATTCAGACCTCCTAATGTTTTCCACATTTTGTTCCATTACAGCCTTATTCTAAAATAGATTAAATAAATTGCTTCCCTCATCAATCTACACACAATACCCCATAATGACAAAGCAAAAACAGATTTTTAGAAATGTTTGCAAATGAATAAAAAAACAGATATTTACATAAGTATTCAGATCATTTGCTATGAGACTCGAAATTGAGCTCAGGTACATCCTGTTTCTATTGATCATCCTTGAGATGTTTCTACAACTTGATTGAAGTCCTCCTGGGGTAAATTAATTTGCTTGGACTTGAGGCCACACAGTTGAAAGTGCATGTCAGAGCAAAAACCATGCCATGAGGTCCAAGAAATTGTCCAAAGAGCGTTGAGACAGGATTGTGTCAAGACAGGATTGTGTCTCAACACAAATCTGGGGAAGGGTACCAAAACATTTCTGCAGAATTGAAGGTCCCCAAGAACACAGTGGCCTCCATCATTCTTAAATGGAAGAAGTTTGCTGCTCTGCCAAACTGAGCAATCGGGGGAGAAGGGCCTTCGTCAGGGAGGTGACCAAGAACCCAATGGTCACTCTGACAGAGCTCCAGGGTTCCTCTGTGGAGATGGTAGAACCTTCCAGAAGGACAACCATCTCTGCAGCACTCCACCAATCAGGCCATTATGCTAGAGTGGCCAGACGAAAAACACTCCTCAGTAAAAGGCACATGGAATTTGCCAAAAGGCACCTAAAGGACTGACTATGAGAAACAAGATTCTCTGGTCTGATGAAATCAAGATTGAACTCTTTGGCCTGAATGCCAAGCGTCACGTCTGGGGGAAACCTGGCACCATCCCTACAGTGAAGCATGGTTGTGGCAGCATTATGCTGTGGGGTTGTTTCTCACCGGCAGGGACTGAGAGAGTAGGCAGGATCGAGGGAAAGACGAACAGAGCAAAGTACAGAGAGATACCTGGACTTCAGACTGGGGCGAAGGTTCCCCTTTCCAACAGGACAACAACCCTAAGTACACAGCCAAGACAACGTAGGAGTGGTTTCAGGACAATGTCCTTGAGTGACCCAGTCAGAGCCCGGACTTGAACCCGATCATGAGACATCATGAAACATGTCTGGAGAGACCTGAAAATAGCTGTGCAGCGACGTTCAACCATCCAACCTGACAGAGCTTGAGAGGATCTGCATTGAAGAATGGGAGAAACTCCCCAAAGACAGGTGTGCCAAGCTTGTAGCGTCATACCCAAGAATACTTGAGGCTGTAATCGCTGCCAAAGGTGCTTCAACAAAGTACTAAGTAAAGGGTCTGAATACTGATGTAAATGGGATATTCCAGTTTAATGCATTTGCAAAAAAAATCTAAAAACCTGTCTTTACTTTGTCATTATAAGGTAATTTGTGTAGATTGATGATGGACAAAAACAATTTAATCAATTTTAGAATAAGGCTGTATGTAATTAATGAAAATTCTAAGCTGTAGTGTTGACAACAAATCAAGACTTGACCTATTCCACATTTTATTGTTTTACAGCCTGATTTCAAAAGGGGATAAAAAAATTTTTTCTCTCACTCATCTATATACAATACCCCATAATGACAAAGTGAAAACAAGCTTTGACATTTTTAAATGTTTTCTTTTTTCTTCTTCTTTATTTCACCTCATGGTGAAATTTCTAAGCAGTTTGGAAGGATGCCTGAAATATTTGTAGTGACTCGGTGTATTGATACACCATCCAAAGTGTAATTCATAACTTCACCATGCTCAAAGGGTGTCTGATTTATCACCATGTATTCAGTGTCTGATTTTTTCATTTTTACCCATCTACCAATAGATGCCCTTCTTTGTGAGGCATTGGAAAACCTCCCTAGTCTTTGTGGTTGAATCTGTGGTTGAAATTCACTGAGGGACCTTACAGATAATTGTATGTGTGGGGTACAAAGAATCATGTTAACCACTATTATTGCACTCTGAGTGAGTCCATGGAACTTATTATGTGATTTGTTAAGCAAATATTTACCCCTGAACTTATTTAGGCTTGCCATAACAAAGGGGTTGAATACTTATTGACGCAAGACATTTCAGCACAATTTTTTTATTAATTTGTAAAGATTTCAAAAAACATAATTCGACTTTAAAATTACGGGGTATTGTAGGCCAGTGACAAAAAAACTAAATGTAATCAATTTTATATTTAGCCTGCAACAAAACAAAATGTGGAAAAAGTCAAGGGGTGTGAATACTTTCTGAAGGCACTGTACACCTGAAAATGTATGTGAAACATTAACGTTCATTGCCAGACAAGTCAACCTTTTTTGCATTTTTTATCTGCTGGATCCATTTGGGACCGATACAGACACGACCCAATTTGGATCCGATTCTCTGGTACACCTTAATCTGGTACATCTCGGATCCAAATCAGATCGGGTATCGTTTAAAAAAAAAAAAATGAATCTGTTCTGTCTGTCTCGGATGGGAATTTCCCAGATCCAATTCAGTTCGGATCTCAATTTCAGGATCTGAGAAGACCTATACTCCATATCTTGGTCGTAAAATAGTTGCTATTGCACTGAATATTGAGAGCTGAGAAAAAACAATTATACCTACAGAAAGCTGTGTGACAGGGACAAGGGGACGAAGCTTCTAAAGGTGTATTATTCCCGCAACTGCAATGTGAATTGTTATACGATCAGAACACATTTTTCACTCGAGTGCATTGGGGGAGAAGAGAGTGGCTTGCTCAACACAGCAGCAGTCCCCAGTGAGGGCACAGGAACAGCGGCAGGGCAGACACTTTCATTACAGGAATCATGAAGATAATGCACTTTACTGCTTGACCAAATCCTGGTTAAAAAACAAATAGGACATTTTGAGGTGACAATGTAGAATGTGATGATTCTACGTTCATAGGCATCCTGTCCAATTTTTACGATCCAAGACCTTGGCTGTCTAACTGATGACAGAGTCAGAGCAGGTCTCTTTGCTCATGACTTTGAATGTGAGTTTGCGTGACCTTAGCTCAGCCTATCGGAATACCAGGCCAGCCAGCCCCTGCCCACTGATCAGCCAAAGGCTCATTATAGATTAGTATAACAGAGATATTGAGCAAGAAAATAATAATAACATTAACAGGCCCATGGACTGCCGACCAGGTTACCTTTTTCATTGTTTTATTTGTATATAAAAACAATATTTTTATTTTCACCCAACTATAAAGTGGTCCAGCCCATCTGGCATTTGCCAGAATTGCCAGATGGCCAATCCGCCCCTGATGTAACCCCATTGTGACTTGCAGACTCAGGGACTTCATGGCTCCCCACTGGCAGAGCAGGGAATGATGAATGAGGCCATGCTGAACTAGTTTAAGAGGAGCATCACACAATCGCTCATTTCAAAAGGTAGTGATTCACCAAGACAGCCTAGGGAATGGCATGGAAAGTAATATCCATCAACAGCCAGTGAGGCGATAGCGCTATCAGCAAACACAATTTAGACCTCAGGAACATTATTGTTTTTCTTTACTCTTCTTCCTTCCAGCACAACAATGAACTGAGTGATCTGTGTGCAATGAATATGATACTGCTATCAAAGCATTATGAACCTGCTCATCACCCAGGGAATGGCAAATTGGCGTCCACTCTCTGCCAAAACAATTGTCCTCTCTATGATTCCTGCAATTGTATATGTCATGCTATGTCCTGTATATATTCTTGAATATGTTGTTATTTTTGTGATGTTGTGATTGGCATACTATCAAATGTCCAACCAACAGTGAATCTTAATGTGTGCGTATGCATAACATGCATTAATAACTCCCCCCACCCCCCACCCACCCACCCACCCACCCCCACACACACACACACACACACACACACACACACACACACACACACACACACACACACACACACACACACAAACGTATAGTGCAACACACACAGAAACAGGTAGGGGACACTAGGGTTGGTGGTCTCACGGGTGTGTTGTCACAGTGCTAATTGCTCCAATCTAAATGGCACTGTGTTATAATTTTAAGGTTCAAATGTGTGAATTATTTGAAAGAACTTATTCACCTGTTCAATGCATGACAGCATAACAAAACATTGAGGTGAGGGGAATTTATGTTTTACATAGGTGAAAGTAAAATAAATGTTTGATGTAAATGTTTGAATTATGGGACAATTGTGTTTGTTGAAAAGTGAATGCTATATTCAAACCAAAGCTATACTTCTGAGTACCAAGGTCAAGCAATGTGGTTACTAGCATCTTAATTAGCATTGGGGAGGAGATGTTTGCGGATGGTTGTCACATGGAATGTGGGGATGGTTGTCACTATTAACATTGCCACTGCCAGCATATAATACATTCCAAGCTCTTTTGTTGTTGTGCTATAAAGAGGTCCCTTTGTTGCCTCTCTCACACACATCTCACACACATATTGTTTCTGCCACAAACCCACACAAGCATGTGCAAACACACAAACACACACAAATGTACTCATAATGTCATATGTATGGCTTTCTCATGGATTTCTTTAGCAAAATAACCATGAATAAACGGACCTATTTTCAAATGATTGTAAGAATTCAACATCACATCAGCGTTGTGTTTGACCACCTAAAGCGAGACCGATTCAAGACTAAGACCAAAGTAAAGAAAAGGGGTCAGAGAACGAGTCAAGACCGAGAAAAATGCGAGTCCAATTCAGGACTATGATTGTAATTCTGTCAAATCACCACCATAAGAAGAGTTCAAAATATCCACTATTTCTGTGTTCATATTTCCTGAAGAATGTGATGCCGAAACATTGGTGTTTTACCCAATAAATGACTGGGAGTTTACAGTTGAAGTCGGAAGTTTACATATACTTAGGTTGGAGTCATTAAAACCTGTTTTTCAACCACTATAGTTTTGGCAAGTCGGTTAGGACATCTACCTTGTGCATGACAAAAGTAATTTTTCCAACAATTGTTTACAGACATATTATTTCACTTATAATTCACTGTAACACAATTCCAGTGGGGCAGAAGTTTACATACACTAAGTTGACTGTGCCTTTAAACAGCTTGGAAAATTCCAGAAAATTATGGCTTTAGAAGCTTCTGATAGGCTAATTGACATCATTTGAGTCAATTGGAGGTGTACCTGTGGATGTATTTCAAGGCCTACTTTCAAACTCAGTGACTCTTTGCTTGACATCATGGGAAAATCAAAAATAAATCAGCCAAGACCTCCAAATTGTGACCTCCACATGTCTGGTTCATACTTGGGAGCAATTTCCAAATGCCTGAAGGTACCACGTTCATCTGTACAAACAATAATACGCAAGTATAAACACCATGGGACCACGCAGAAGTCATACCGCTCAGGAAGGAGACTCGTTCTGTCTCCTAGAGATGAATGTACTTTGATGCGAAAAGTGCAAATCAATCCCAGAACAACAGCAAAGGACCTTGTGAAGATGCTGGAGGAAACAGGTACAAAAGTATCTCTATCCAAAGTAAAACTAGTCCTATATTGACATAACTTGAAAGGCTACTCAGCAAGGAAGAAGCCATTGCTCTAAAACCGCCAGACTACGTTTTGCCACTGCACAAAGATCATATTTTTTGGAGAAATGTCCTCTGGTCTGATGAAACAAAAATACAACTGTTTGGCCATAATGACCATCGTTATGTTTGGAGGAAAAAGGGGGAGGCTTGCAAGTCGAAGAACACCATCCCAACCGTGAAGCATGGGGGTGGCAGCATCATGTTGTGGGGGTGCTTTGCTGCAGGAGGGTCAGGTGCACTTCACAAAATAGAAGGAAAAAAATCTAATTAAAAATGACTTGTGTCATGCTCAAGTAGATGTCCTAACCCGACTTGCAAAAACTATAGTTTGTTAACAAGACATTTGTGGAGTGGTTGAAAAACGAGTTTTAACCTGTTGAGTGTAGGGGGCAGTATTTGATGTTTGGATGAAAAACGTACCCAAATTAAACTGCCTATTTCTCAGGCCCAGAATCTAGAATATGCATATAATTGTCAGATTAGGATAGAAAACACTCTAAAGTTGCCAAAACTGTCAAAATATTGTCTGTGAGTATAACAGACCCGTCTCGAGTACTACAACACTGCATCACATTAAACTCTAAAAGTCCAAGCCGTTGATAAAATATAGAATTTGGCCTTTACTACTATAGCCCATAGAAACGCATTGAATAACACATTCATAAATGGCTAAAAAGACGGTAAAAGAAAAGTATCATAAAGAACAAAGCTCAGGAAATATATATATATTTTTTTTTACACATATTTAACCCCTTATTTGTGTTGGCAAAACTACCTCCATAATTCCAATAATTCTTATGGGTCCCCTGGCACTTGTGGGGATGTCACGCCCTGACCGTAGATTCATTTGTATGTTTCTATTTTTTGTTTGGTCAGGGTGTGATGTGGGTGGGCATTCTATGTTTGTATATCTAGGTTTTGTATTTCTATGTTTTGGCCAGGTATGGTTCACAATCAGAGACAGCTGTCTTTCGTTGTCTCTGATTGAGAACCATACTTAGGTAGCCTGTTTTCCCACTGTTAGTTGTGAGTGGTTATTTTCTGTTTACTGTTTGTTGCACCTGTCAGAACTGTTTCGGCTATTCTTTTTTTTATTTTGTGTTCAGTGTTCAGTCAAAATAAATAATATGAACACGTACCACGCTGCACCTTGGTCTTTACCTTCTTCTAATGAATGCCGTTACAGGGGGTCGTAGATCAAAACGGAGAACACGAAGTGTTCGTGAGAGTCATCTTTCCATAGAGTGGTCATATTAGTTAGTAGGTCAATCCGTTTGGACATTACAGACGCTTTCATAAGAAGACAGACTTTCGGTATCTCCTCGTCTGACAAAAAGCACTATCACTTTCAGTCATTTTCCAACCCCGGATGTGGAGAGCGACATAGACGGATGCGGTGGATGCGGTGGAAAAAACATCTCTAGCTTCAACTGACAGGTTTTGATGGGGATTTTTAAATATATTGTTCATTAGATTGACCCACGGGTGCGTGATCTATGAGGAGAAAAGCATCTACCCAGATATGAGTGCCGAACTGCTAAAACAGAGGGTGACCTTCAATGAGGTGAGATCCGAGCTATACAAGCTGTGGATTTATCCACCCGGCAAAACTCACCTTGACCTTCGGTGGGTTTCCCTGTGGGTCCTGCTTTTTGTTTCACATCCATGGGCTTACTAACACTAAAGACTACAGTTACGTTATTAATAATAAAAAATAATAAAACCACAATGGCAACACTAGCTATTCTCTCTTAGAATTAGAATTTTAAACTGTCCGGCTGTCTTGATATCCTAGCAAGAAACCGTGTTGATATAGCAATGTTCCAAGAAACACACCTGCTCCAAAAGAACTAGCATAGAATAGAGAACCATTTGTACAAATTGGGTGCTTTTCATCAGCTCCAAACAAAACTAAAGATGTAATCATAATGATACATAAGAAACTCAAAATTCCCATCTTGGGTAAAGGCGAAGACCGAGAAGGCAGAATCACTTTCCTTAAGTGTATCCATATGTAAAAGGTCTGGGTGTATCTGGTGCAGGGGAGTCAGGCGCAGGACAGCAGAGATGAGTAATAAAAGTAACTTTACTCAAAACTACCAAATAAATGTAGTACCCCCCCTGACATGCGGCTCCAGCAGCGCGTCGACACCGACCTCGGGGACCAGGCGCACGGCGATCCGGATGGAGACAATGGAACTCCCGCAGCAACGAAGGGTCCAAAACGTCCTCCACTGGCACCCAGCATCTCTCCTCTGGACCGCCCCCCTCCCACTCCACGAGGTACTGAAGGCCCCTTGCCCGACGCCTCGCGTCCAGTATGGCTCGAACAGCATATGCCGGGGCCCCCTCGATGTCCAGAGGGGGCGGAGGAACCTCCCGCACCTCAGAGTCCTGGAGTGGACCAGCCACCACCAGCCTGAGGAGAGACACATGGAACGAGGGGTTAAGACGGTAATCTGGGGGAAGCTGTAACCTGTAGCAAACCTCGTTCAGTCTCCTCAGGACTTTGAATGGCCCCGGTGCGATCGGCGCCCGCCTTCTGATATCAGAATGTCGTCGATATACACCACTACACCCTGCCCGTGCAGGTCCCAGAAAATCTTGTCTACAAATGCCTGGAAGACTGATGAAGCATTCATCAACCCGTACGGCATGACGAGGTATTCATAGTGCCCTGAGGTGGTACTAAATGCCGTCTTTTCCACTTGTAAGCGCTCCTGAGATCCAATTTTGTGAAGAAGCGCGCCCCGTGCATTGACTCTATGGCACTGGCTATGAGAGGCAGCGGGTAGCTGTACCTCACAGTGATTTGGTTGATACCTCGATAGTCAATGCATGGCCGCAGACCTCCATCCTTCTTCTTCATAAAAAATAAACTAGAAGAGGCAGGTGAAGTGTAGGGCAGAATGTACCCCTGCCCCAGGGATTCGGAGACATATGTTTCCATAGCCGCCATCTCCTCCTGTGACAGAGGATACACGTGACTCCTGGGAAGTGCTGCGTTTACCAGGAGATTTATCGCACAATCCCCCCGTCGATGGGGTGGTAATTGAGTCAAGAGGCAAGAGCCAAATCGGCATATTCAGAGGGGATGTGCGCCTGGTCTGGACTTTCCACCGTAGTAGCACCGACGGAAACCCCTAAACACCTCCCTGAGCACTTTCGTGACCACCCTTTGAGAGCCCTCTGTTGCCACGAAATACTGGGGTCATTACAGGCCAACCAGGGTATGCCCAGCACCACAGGAAACGCAGGAGAATCAATTAGGAAAAAACAAATGATCTCCTTGTGACCCTCCTGCGTAACCATGCACAGTGGAGAGGTGGCCTCCATAATTAGCCCTGACCCAAATGGTCAACTGTCTAGGGCGTGCACAGGGAAGAGCATAACCACAGGAACAATGTGGATCCCTAAACTATGGGCAAATGCTCTGTCAATAAAATTCCCAGCTGCGCCTGAATCTACGAGTGCCTTATGCTGGGAATGCGGGGAAAACAAAGGAAATTTTATAAACAAAAACATGTGAGCAACAGGGGGCTCTGAGTGAGCCTGGTGCTGACTCACCTGGGGTAACACGAGAGTGCCCTGCCTGCCGTCTCGACTTCCAGAGGAACCTCCCCTGCACCAACTAGCAGTGTGCCCTCTGCGGCCACAGATGTTACAGGGAACGGCCTCTCCTCCCGTCGCCCTAAGCGCAGCACCTCCCAGCTTCATGGGTATCGGAGTAGTGGTGCTGGGGGATGGAACTGACAGGCCCCGATCCAGATGTCCACGGGTAGCCAGCAGGTTATCCGGCCGGATGGACAGGTCCACCAGCTGGTCAAACGTCAGAGTGGTATCCCTGCAGGCCAACACCCAACGGACGTCCTCGCGCAGACTGAACTGGTAGTGATCGATCAGGGCCCTGACGTTTCATCCCGCGCTGGCGGCCAGGGTCCGGAAGTCCAAGGCAAATTCCTGTGCGCTCCTCGTCCCCTGCCTCAAGTGAAACAGACGTTCACCCGCCGCTCTACCCTCAGGCGGGTGGTCAAAAACTGCCCGAAAGCGACAGGTGAACTCCAACACCACTTCTCCTTCCCCCCATACGGCGTTGGCCCACTCCAGGGCTTTCCCTGAGAGACAGGAGACGAGGGCGGATACGCTCTCACGTCCCGAAGGAGCTGGGTGGACGGTCGCCAGGTAGAGTTCCAGCTGGAATAGGAACCCCTGGCATCCGGCAGCTGTCCCACCATACTCCCTCAGGAGCGCGAGCCGAATCCCACTGGGACCGGGTGAAGGAGGGGTGAACGGTGGTGGCTGTTGTAGTGGCGCCGGTGGAGGCCCTGGCAGAACTCCTCCTCTCTCCCATCGGTCCATCGTCTGCAGCACGCGATCCATGGCGGTGCCGAGATGTTGCAACATGGTCGCATGCTACTGGATGCGCTCCTCGACCACCAAAGGTGTTTGTCTGCTCTTGCTGACTCCATTTAGAGGTGCGTGTTTCTGTAAAAGGTCTGGGTGTAGCTGGTGCAGGGGAGTCAGGCGCAGGACAGCAAAGATGAGTAATAAAAGTGACTTTACTCAAAATGACCAAATACATGTAGTAATTCCAAGCCCACACAAAAGGACCGAAATACATAAAACAAACACACACAAAAACCATGGGGAAAACAAAGGGTTAAATAATGAACATGTAATTGGGGAATTGAAACCAGGTGTGTAAAACAAAGACAAAACAAATGGAAAATGAAAAGTGGATCGGCGATGGCTAGAAGGCCGGCGACGTCGACCGCCAAACGTCGCCCGAACAAGGAGAGGGACCGACTTCGGCAGGAGTCGTGACACCATAATGGAAGGAAAATTGCCTTTATTAATGTGTACACTCCAAATTCACATGATCCTATGTTTTTTTATTTTCTAAATAGTATATGTCGCAAGTCACAACTTCACATGAGAGGAATTTGAAAGTTGAAATGTTGAAATGTCTTCTGGAACTTTTGAACTTTCGTGTGCCTTAATAATAAACTTGTATGCCAGCTGTAAGTACGAATAAAGTTGTTAAATTACGAGCCTAGTTGGTTTAGCCACAGAAAATGACAGGAACCTTCCCACTGAGATATACACAAGACAAAAAAGTGTGACAACCAAACCTTGTCTACCCTAGCCTAAATATAGGGCCCTTGCAGCTGAGGAGTAATTTATTCATTGACTATTTTTCCTTTTTGTCTCATTGAGATGGTGCAGATGTCTCTGAAACTGTAATTTCACAGATGATGGATTTCTAGTTATGTGCACTTGTGCTGCCTTGTTTTTCTGTGTTTGTTATGATTGCATTTATTAAAATGACAAAATCTAAAGAACGTTTTGTGCTCTGTAGTTGCTGGTTTGCATGATTGCAAATGTCACACACAATCTGTAAAATGTGATGCCAAAACCCTGCATGATACAATCAATGTATTGTACAGGTGACCTATTACAAACATGTTTTACATTACATTACAGCAGACACACTTGCAAATTTGAGGTGAACAAAAATGCATATTGTATAATGGGATGTTTGATTCAGTCCCTGGGAAGAGCACAAAGGGGTTTCCTTCCAACAGAGAAGGTCTCCCCTTGGATAAAGAGATAGAGATCTGACCGTCCTGTAATCCCTTTCGGATTGCTAGGAAGTGTTGTGTTTGAACAGAGAGCGCTGAGGCGTGGGAGAGCCTCCCGGATGGATCGCTCAGATTAAAATCCCCTGATCGCTGCGCCCAGATCTCACCCTGCCTATCAGGGAGGAATTCATTTACTCACACAGAGAAATGGGGCGACTGAGATTTAAAAATGGGAAGCAAGGGAAGAACTGACAGCAAATGGAAAGTAAAACCTTTCTAGAGGCTTAAAAAAAATGAAAGCAGTGAACTCCGCACAGACCCGGAGTAAAGTGGACATGGTTCAGTCCCACGTCTTGGGGCCTGCAGGTAGAAGGCATACACAATTCAATCATTTGAACATGCTTCCCCCTCACTGTAACGCAATACATTCTTAATGATAACAAAATTACTGTATGAAAAAAAAATGTGATAACGTGAAGGTGTAGCATTCTCTTGACCTGCTGAGCGGTCTGCAATGTCTTATCAGAGGCCACTCAGGTGGTAGTATAATATAAGATAAGCACTCTTTATATACCTGTGTAGGTGTGTCAGCAGAATGTCTGTCATCTCAAGGTACGGTACCAAGTACTCTCAGTAAGTCTGCACACTTGGGAGCCATGTTGTGGCCCTTACAGATACAAAGAGAAAAGAAAACACAGGAGGGATGCCCCTTTCATGTTCTAACTCTAACCCCTGTAATCCGCTGACCTTTTCACACCACTGAGTCTCTCCCAGTTGTGGTTCAGCCTTGGCCCGCCACAGTCATCTCCCAGAATGTGCTCCCATTGGACCAATTAATGAATGAGCCAGTCAGACAAAAGGAAGAGAAGTGAGAGGATGGAGGAGATCTATCCTCTCACAGGCCAATGTCATCACAGGGACATCGTTCTGAGCTGCTGGGTTAGAATGCCAAAGCACACAGTCCGAGGTGCACATGTGCAATCACAACCTCTTGGTTCATGGCATTATGATCTTCCTGCTAACGCCACCATGTCTGTATCAGTTAATCTAACTATTCTATTGACTTATTTCAGCAAGTTTGGGGTTGGTGGGGCATATTACTCTGTTTTAATGTATCTTCTTCATCACTATGACAAATCAAATCGTTTTTTTTGAGTGTACATTTAACAGAGCTGAGATTTGAAGTGCTAAGTGTAGAAATAAAGGTGAAATCAGTCACTGATACAGATATGATGACGTAGCAGGAAGACCGGAATTCCGTGAACTAAGAGTTTTTGAGTTCAAATCTCAGGTGAGAACATGTTGAATCGTAATAACAGCATAAATGAACATGCGCAATGCAATCATATATGTCAAAGTCTGTCAAATATGGAAGTTGAAAGCACTGTGAATGTGCGTGTCCCTAATCTTGCCAACAGACAAGGATCTGTGAATGGATCAGTGGTTCACCAATCATGTCCTTGATGGGCTGGGCAAGAGGTGATGTGTAATGACATTACTTTTTGGGGAGAACATCTTTACGGATGTCCCCGGAACAAGCCGGAAACTAAACAAAAACCTCCAGGGGAACCCACTGAATAAAGCCTTGTTATTGTTATGTAATCTTATTGTGCTACATTTATTTTCTTTTTTGCTTTATTTAGCAAATATTTTCTCAACTCTATTTTCTTAACTGCATTGTTGGTTAATGGCTTGTAAAGTAAGCATTTCACGGTAAGTTGTAGACCTGTTGTATTCGGCGCATATGACAAATAACATTTGATTTCATTTGAAGTGGACGGATATTTCCACAATGGTCTCAAAGGTATAGTATGACATTATAACATGATGTTCCAAAAATGTTCCCTGAACATACTCCAGCAATTACGTTGGCATTCTGAAACATTAAAGAAAGGTTCTGCAAACGTAGATGGAGACGTCACCCTAAACAACCATAACAACGTGTAAGGGAACATTCCCACAAGACTCTCATAAAGTCATCGTTGGATGTTATAACATGATTGTTCCAATAATGTTTTCTAAACCAACTTCAGCAAATATGTCTGGATTTAATACAAGTGGTTCATAAAAATAAATAAAAACATTACTGGAACGTTCTGCTAACGTTAGAGACAATCTCAAACACCCATGATAACAAACAGGGAATATTCCCACCAGACTCTCATGAAGTTATAGTCTGATGTTTCTGACACGTTCCAATAACATTCTAAGAACATACTTTCACTAGTAAAATTATTCGGAGAAAATATTTGACAAATTTTGATGGAGATGTTATTCATTACACCTATAACAACAAACATTCCTGCGAGTCTCATGAAGTTATTCTGTAATGCTGTGACAGACACGATGTTCCAATAATGTTTTTGTAAGTGACAATGGATGTGGTTCTGAAAACGTTTCTGCAATGTTCTGATAATATTGATGTGCAATATTATTATATGAAGTCCCCAAACTTAGAAATGTATCTTAGAAATGGCATTTCAATCGTCTTACGTGATTCTATTTTATTAGGGTAATTCTTCATTTCTCTACCATAAATTGCCTCCAACGTTATTTATTATAATTTGGCAGTACGTCCAACCGGCCTCACAACCGCAGACCACGTGTAACCATGCCAGGCCAGGGCCTCCACATCCGGCATGTTCACCTGTGGGACCGTCTGAGGAGGGCTATGGGGGGTGCTGAGGAGTATTTCTGTCTGTAAGAAAACCCCTTTGTGGGGAAAAACTCATTATAATTGGCTGGGCCTGGCTGCCCAGTGGGTGGGCATATGCCTTCTCAGGCCTACCCATGGCTGCACCCCTGCCCAGTCATGTGAAATCCATAGATTAGGGACAAAATAATTTATTTCAATTGACTGATTTCCTTATATGAACTGTAACTCAGTACAATCTTTGACATTGTTGCATGTTGTGTTTATATTTTTGATCAGTATACATTGCAAATTATGGCTAAATGTCTTAGCAAATATTTGCACCTCACCAAAATCTATTAGGCAATAATGTAAAATAAATTATTTCTGAATTCAGATTTGTAGGGAAAATAAAACATCTCCCAACCCTCAGAAAACTGGACACATTAATGTTCTTGCAACGTTCTAATGAAACAGAAGATTTGAAATTGACGATACATATTTTCTATCCGCATCTTGGAAGTTCAGCTTTACAGCATGATTGAAATTTAAAAGCAATGTTCCCGCTTTAGCGGAGACTGCCTTCACGTTAAAAGCTGCATATGTCGGTTCAATCAGAAATTACCTTTACATTTCTATTGCGGAATCTGTAACACTTCAGCTTTACTGATTGAGTAGAGCCAGAGATAGAACAACGAGACAGATATTTCACCAGATGTATAAATGTGAAGCATGCGGTTGGCGTTTGCACTCACTACCAAATATGGTGGTGAGAGGAAGCCCAGTGTTTGGGAAGTTGGAGAAGATGGAGTGAGATGGATTCTGCTAATTTTTTCGTCTATGAAACATTTGATCTCAGTACAGTTTTCTGTTTCCAAAACTAGAATCTGTTAGAACAGAGTGGATTGCATTTTGTGGACTTTACCCTTTGCCTAAAATTGCATTGTTTAGAAGGAGTGCAAGGGTGAATTGAGTTACTGCACATGAACACTTCACATCGTAGGTGTTCCCTTACGTAAATATGCAAATACATGCTAGAACGTACCAATAGGCTCTCACTAGCTCGTGCTTGGCTCTGCCCACCTCCTTGCTTGTTCAGCCCACTATGATTCCTTTGCTCCCATTGGAAATGACAGGCTGTGGTCTATCTTGGGTTAATGATCCAAAATATTTGATAGAGCCCTAGTTATCCTATTGCTGCAATAGTGTCAGACTGTTTGTGTAAGTGTTTGTGTCAGGTTTAATCCCTGGTTGGAGCTATGAACATTTTTTGGGTTAAACTATGTTTGCACAATAATAATCTGGTAAAATATCACATTACTATAAATAATTGCCAATATTATAATTTAATAAAATGTCATGTGATTACAAGAAACTGCTGTGTGTTTCTACATGAATTCTACATTAACAGTTAGATAGCACTAACACATGAAAGAAACCCCCATGGACTGTTCAACTTAGTTTTACTGTTCTATGAACATAGGACTAACATTCTAAGAACATTAAGGCAATGCTGGGTATAACCTAAATACAATATTTCTGAAATCTTTAAAGAATACATAAAAATGTATGTGTACCTTCCTGCAACATCGCGGGAACGTTGTGCACCGTTAAAGATACATTTGTATGAATGTATGAATTGTATGAATGTCAGAACAACTGGACAGATTTTGTGTTTTGGGAATGTCTTGTTGTCACACCCTGACCATAGTTTGCTTTGTATGTTTCTATGTTTTGGTTGGTCAGGGTGTGATCTGAGTGGGCATTCTATGTTGTGTGTCTAGTTTGTCTGTTTCTGTGTTTGGCCTGATATGGTTCTCAATCAGAGGCAGGTGTTAGTCATTGTCTCTGATTGGGAACCATATTTAGGTAGCCTATTTGGTGTTGGGTTTTGTGGGTGATTGTTTCCTGTCTTTGTGTTTGTTGCACCAGATAGGGCTGTTTCGGTTTTTCCATGTTTATTGTTTTGTATTATGTTCATGTTTAGTTTTCTTATTAAAAAACATGAACTTCAACCATGTTGCATTTTGGTCCACCTCTCCTTCCCAGGAAGAATCCCGTTACACTTGTAATGTCCCAAGACTGATCCCACAACCGCATTAAATATTTTGGGAACTTTTAAACAGAAAATAACATTTAAAAAATATATATGAAAATGTTGGCAACATTAGGGGAATGTTTTGTGCATTCCTGTGCTTGGCCCTCCTATGTTGAACATATTAAACGGCTCTATCCACCGGATGTTTACCAAACTCACTAAAAGTGGCAGTAATAAAGCCTCTCTTGAAAAAACCAAACCTTGACCCAGAAAATATGAAAAACTATCGGCCTATGACGAATCTCCCATTCCTCTCAAAAATAATTGAAAAGCTGTTGCGCAGCAACTCACTGCCTTCCTGAAGACAATGTATACAAAACGCTTCAGTCTGGGTTTAGACCCCATCATAGCACTGAGACTGCACTTGAGAAGGTGATAAATTACGTCAGATTGGCGTCAGATTGAGGCTCTGCATCTGTCCTCGTGCTCCTAGACCTTCGTGCTGCTTTTGATACCATCGATCACCACATTCTTGTGGAGAGATTGGAAACCCAAATTGGTCTACACGGACAAGTTCTGGCCTGGTTTAGATCTTATCTGTCGGAAAGATATCAGTTTGTCTCTGTGGATGGTTTGTCCTCTGACAAATCAACTGTACATTTTGGTGTTCCGCAAGGCTTTGTTTTAGGACCACTATTGTTTTTACTATATATTTTACCTCTTGGTGATGTCATTTGGAAACATGTTAACTTTCACTGACACAGACAACACATAGCTGTACATTTTGATGAAACATGGTGAAGCCCCAAAACTGCCCTCCCTGGAAGCCTGTGTTTCAGACATAAGGAAGTAGATGGCGGCAAATGTTCTACATTTCAACTCGGACAAAACAGAGATGCTTGTTCTAGGTCCCAAGAAACAAAAAGATCTGTGAATCTGACAATTAATCTTGATGGTTGTACAGTCGTCTCAAATAAAACTGTGAAGGACCTCAATGTTACTCTAGACCCTGATCTCTCTTTTGAAGAACATATCAAGACTGTTTCAAGGACAGCTTTTTTCCATCTACGTGACATAACAGCAAAAATCTGAAACTTACTGACCAAAAATGATGCAGAAAAATGTCTCCATGCTTTTGTCACTTCTAGGTTAGACGACTGCAATACTCTACTTTCCGGCTACCCGGATAAAGGACAAAATAAATTTCAGTTAGTGCTAAACACGGCTGCTAGAATCTTGACTAGAACCAAAAAATGTGATCATATTACTCCAGTGCTAGCCTCTCTACACTGGCTTCCTGTTAAGGCAAGGGCTGATTTCAAGGTTTTACTGCTAACCTACAAAGCATTACATGGGCTTGCTCCTACCTATCTTTCCGATTTGGTCTTGCCGTACATACCTACACGTACGATACGGTCACAAGATGCTGGCCTCCTTACTGATGCTAGAATTTCTAAGCAAACAGCTGGAGGCAGGGCTTTCTCCTATAGAGCTCAATTTTTATGGAATGGTCTGCCTATCCGCGTGAGAGACGCAGTCTTTATTGAAGACTCATCTTTTCCGTAGGTCCTATGATTGAGTGTAGTCTGGTCCAGGAGTGTGATGGTGAACGGAAAGGCACTGGAGCAACGAACCGCCCTTGCTGTCTCTGCCTGGCCAGTTCCCCTCTCTCCACTGGGATGCTCTGCCTCTAACCCTATTACAGGGGCTGAGTCACTGGCTTACTGGTGCTCTTCCATGCCATCCCTAGGAGGGGTGCGTCACTTGAGTGAGTTGATCTTCCTGTCCAGGTTGGCGCCCCCCCCCCCCCCTTGGGTTCGTGCCGTGGCGGACATCTTTGTGGGCTATACTCGGCATTGTCTCAGGATGGTAAGTTGGTGGATGAAGATATCCCTCTAGTGGTGGGGGAGGGCTGTGCTTTGGCAAAGTGAATGGGATTATATACTGCCTGTTTGGCCCTGTCCGTGTGTATCGTCGGACAGGGCCACAGTGTCTCCCGACCCCTCCTGTCTCAGCCTCCAGTATTTATGCTGCAGTAGTTTATGTTTCGGGGGGCTAAGGTCAATCTGTTATATCTGGAGTATTTCTACTCTCTTTTCCGGTGTCCTGTGGGAATTTAAGTATGCTCTCTCTAATTCCCTTTCATTCTTTCTCCCTCTCTTTCTTTCTCTCTCTAGGAGGACCTGAGCCTTAGGACCATGCCTCAGGACTACCTGCCCTGATGACTCTTTGCTGTCCCCAGTCCACCTGGCCGTGCTGCTGCTCCAGTTTCAACTGTTCTGCCTGCAGCTATGGAACCCTGACCTGTTCACCGGACGTGCTACCTGTCCCAGACCTGCTGTTTTCAACTCTCTAGAGACAGCAGGAGTGGTAGAGATACTCTGAATGACTGGCTCTGAAAAGCCAAATGACATTTACTCCTGAGGTGCTGACCTGTTGCACCCTCGACAACCACTGTGATTATTATTATTTGACCCTGCTGGTCATCTATGAACATTTGAACATCTTGGCCATATTCTGTTATAATCTCCACCCGGCACAGCCAGAAGAGGACTGGCCACCCCTCATAGCCTGGTTCCTCTCTAGGTATCTTCCTAGGTTCTGGCCTTTCTAGGGAGTTTTTCCTAGCCACCATGCTTCTACACCTGCATTGCTTGCTGTTTAGGGTTTTAGGCTGGGTTTCTGTACATCACTTTGTGACATCAGCTGATGTAAGAAGGGCTTTATAAATACATTTAATTGATTGATAAAAACAATGTATATGAAAATGTTTGCAACATTAGGGGAATGTTTTATGCATTATCTTATTAGTTAGTCTATTCCGGGGTCAGCATGGAACTTTGGAAGGAAATAAAGTGCATTCCAACTAGGGCTGTTACGGTGAACATATTACTGCCACACCGGCGGTCACGAGTCATGATGGCAGTCAAATTCCATGTGACTATTTAGTTATGATAATTAGGCTTCTCCAAGCTCCGATGCTGGTGATGTTCATTAGTAGCCTACCACTTGCTAACTGCCTGGAACTCAGCACTCTATTGTCCCTCTAATCACTCGACAATGCAAATATAATCTAAAATCTAATCAAACACATGAGAGCCCATGAGCTCATGTTTTGCCTAACATTTCTATCGGCTATGCAATTGCGTGAGAAAACAGAGTGAATGCCTCTATTAAAAAGAGGAGGATCCCATCAGCTTTTTTTTGGCTAGGCCTACTATATTTATTCTGAACCGTCATAATATTAAGCACATTGCTTCTCTTTTAAACAGGAGTATATCCTACCTGGCTGGCATGAAAATGAACCATGGGAAAGCGTCCTCCATTCGCTATTTAAGTGCATAGATGACATGTATTCCCCCCCCCCACAGGTGCATGATAATGGTCCATTCTAAATCAAAACAAATTTCCCACATATATTATTTAGTATATGTTAAGACAGGATTAAATCAAGAATAGTCTGATGGGTGAAAATATTAGCCTGTCACTTGTGAATGATGCCAAACATCGCATGTTTTTTTGTGTGACTTTTTCAAATCATAGTTGCACACCTCATGTAGCCCATAGGTCTATATGTTTTGATAGGGTTGGCTCATGACTAAATCGGACAAATAACTTCTTAAAATGAAGCACATTAACCCGCTTTACAAGGGGTGTAGACCCTAACTGGCATACATATGTAGCGGGTGAGTTTCAAGTTTGGGGAAGATAACTTTCACCATAAAAATGCACCTTTACAATAAAGGCATTACATGCATAATCTTATTTGTGTAATGGAACATTCACGCTTATAGCCTACCACCGTCTGCACATTGCTGAGATTATAATGTGAAGAATTAGCATATATCAACATTTTAGGCTAAATGTTTAGGCTCAACGTTTAGGCTAAATCTGTTGCCCCAGGCTCATTAAAACCGGTTTAAAAAACCCACTTTTCTCACCAATTTCGTGGTATCCAATTGGTATTTACAGTCTTGTCTCATCGCTGCAACTCCCATACGGACTTGGGAGAGGCGAAGGTCGAGAGCCATGCGTCCTCCGAAACACAACCCAACCAAGCCGCACTGCTTCTTGACACAATGCCCACTTAACCCAGAAGCTAGCCACAGGAGTTGCTAGTGCATGATGGGACAAGGAAACTGATGACGTGTGTACAGCCTGTAAAATAAACAAAGCAGAGCTCAGGCCTTTCATGCAACTTTTTTCAAATCATCATTAGTCGCATCATGCAGCCTTAGAATGTCTTATAAATCTTAACATACAGCCCAACATTTATATCACAACTGAAGTTACATAAATAACTCTAAATTAAGCATATAGGAGTAACTGTTTCTTTGTTAACTGCTCAACATGAATAGCCACATGTGCGCACTCCCTCTAATCATTTGGAGAAAATATCCTTTCCATTTTATTCAGCTATGTTCAATTGCATTCTTCATACTATAAAATAATATAAAATAATGACACGGAATTCTAAGCAAACCTTGTCTGCTAAATGAGCTTGTATAGCCCACAGCCATATGGCATAGCCAGATCAGGGCCTAACATTAGGACAACTCAGAGTATGCTATTCTGTCCTTCTGAAATATACTACATGTTCTTCATATTAAACTTCTTTAGACCTGTCTAAAATAATTTTGATGGTGTAGTCTATATTACATGGATTTATTAGACTTTTTCAAAGGTAGATTTTCCAAAAGTCTGCATTATTGGTTTGTAGGCTATGTGTGGAAGCCATCAGATGCTAAATGTGTTTATGTTAATTAACGGTCAATTACCATGAGACTGGCAGTTACTTGCTTGACAATCACCGGCTGACAAAATTTCATGACCGCCACAGTCCTCATTCCAACATTCTTACATGCTTCATCTGTTTTTGTGCCTCCACTCATAGAAGAGAGTAGTTTGCATCTCAACAGTCTTATTGTCACACATGCATCCTTTGGGTGACTCTATTCTCCCCAGACCAAAGCACATAAATCACAGGCCCACAAAAGTAACTTAAGCATTGGATAAAGTACACAGCAAGGGAAAGGTTGGGAATCATCCAGTACACTACAAACATACACAGAGTGGGCTGATCTCTGACAGGGTATAGACTAGCTCTGCTCCTTGGAGGACACAGTGGGTGTGCTGCGTGAAAACAACACTCTCTTCCTGAATAACGTGAGACATATTATTCAGCAGTCTGATTACTCATATGAGATATGAGATTACTCATGATGTTGCCCTTTTTCAATGCAACAGATAATGAGTTATTGAGAGCTTGTTGAAATCATGAATAATTGAGTGTGTGTAAGCTATTGTACAAAATGAAGGATTTGAATCTATAATTTACACAAACACGTGCACATGTACACACATACTTGAATGCACACAACTAGGCTATGCGCTGAGGCACTCACAGTCACACATTCCCTCCAAGGACCTTAAAAAGATTGACTGCAAAACACTGCCACATCCCTTGTCTGTTGAATCCAGCCTATAGAGTATGGTGCATTTATACAACAGGTGTGTATCATTCTGAATACTGATTGGTTAAAAGCGCATTTCAGCCGGTGTCTATCACACAAATTGCCACCGGCTAAATCTATGACGGTAAAATGCCTATTTACTCTGTTACATTTGACTGCGCAATCCACTGTCTCATCAGCCCAGCCAGGCAATTTATAAACTTGATCTCCACTATAAAAAGCATCTAGACATTATCTCACATTTCTTTTAGACTAACATTTCGTTTTCAACAGTGGAGATTTGAATAAAGTTTGCTGTCTGTCTCTCCGACATTTGCAACATTGTTTCAATATTCAAATCTCCTGCTGTACCATAGCAATGAACATGTCAGTAATCGGGATGAGCCAGAAAGGCAGTCAACGTTTCTCAGCCAGTCGAAATCATGAATCAGCTGACATCATTTTAATGGATATATACAAAAAAATGTCAACTGAAAAAGGTCAAATGAAACGCATCTAATTTGCAGTCTTTCCAGCTTCAGTTTGAAGTGATTGTGTTACTGATGCTGTGTTGTTGGCTAGCTGAACAAAAGTGTCCTGACGAGTGAGCACATTTTCTATGCCAGGCGAAATCGTGCCTCAGAGCTCAGTGTTATAGATGTATCCAAATACATATCACTAGAAAACAGCTTAAGCAAATGCAAATGCAACTACTTTGCTGTTATTCTGGCTGCACTTTGTGACGTGACTGTAAATTAGTCGTAGTTGGCTAGCTATCAAGCAAGGGATAAGAACATTGCCAGCCACATTTAGAACGAACGACTGGATACAGAACAACAAGACTGAACGACTGGGTCGCATCTCTAGCAACCCGAGATTTATGTCGGGACTGTATCTTGTTGAAGGATGAAATAGTATGAATACATTCATCAAAATAAAGTTTTTAAAGAAAATAACCCGTTGTATGAAAGTGATAATGCCCTCGAAGCCGGTGTTTGGGAAGTTTATATTGTCACGGTTTGCAGGCCCTCGACTAACACCCATGCCAATATATCCTCCAAACACCGGCTTCTCAGACATTATCACTTAAATATGACCTGTGGTGGTGCTGAAATGGCCCATTTTTGCTTTTTAATCAATCTCTTGTACATTTTCTGTAGGGATTAATTGATTATTTTTCCCTTGGACAGGCAATTCTCTGAACTCAATATAGGATCATTTTCACAATGCTGTTCGCAGGTCCCAATGAATCCCAATCTATTGATCTTACTGCCACATTGGGAAAGCAAATCTGAGGCAGCTGCCATGTCAGCACTCTGCAACTACAGAAAGGGAACAAGATGGAGGGGAAACAGGAACCAAGGAAAGAAGATTGAAAAGGAGAAAAATCTATTCATCAATTCCTTTTTTAGCATATATTCAGTTTTATTGTTATTTTGTCTGCACTTTAATTGTTGGTACTAGAGTTTAGGCGCGTAGAAAGGTTTTGTTGGGAATAAAAGCTGTTATGTTCATTCATGGATGTCATTAATTGATAAACGCTTATAAAGCAATGGCCTGTGTGGTATGTTTGTGAAAGTCACAAGTCAGAAATGTGCAGGTGTGCACCTCCGATAACACTGTATTGATAATAAAGGTAGTTGGAGGCTCACTTTATGGCATACACGTAAATGTCATCTATACAATTTCCCAAACATACAGCAATAACTCATGTGTAAATTATGGAAGTATTTCCACTGTGAGAAGAATCTTAGCATATATGTTATTTATGCCTTAGAATTGACACAGAACTCACAAAAGTGACACAACAAAATGTCAGCAGCAAATATTGAGGATCTCCTTATTGATAGGAATGGACAATTATACTTGAACTCATCAAACTGGTTCCAATTCTAATTCTCAGTTTATTTAATTGCTTATAATGATATGTTTAAAATTATTTGATGTTATGTTGAGTTATATTTGTATACACAGATGTGCAGTTTCCCTACCAATCAAGATAATAGAAACATTTGTGTTAATGTGATTGTGTAACGGATCTCGTCCTCCTCTTCTGAGGAGGAGTAGTGAGAAGGATCGGAGGACCAATTTGCAGCTTGGTAAGTGTTCATGTAATATTTAATGAATCAAACTGAACAGAACGCTGGAACAAAACAATAAACTTGAATAAATGAAAACCGAAACGATCCTGTCTGGCGACATACACAAAGACAGAAAATAAACACCCACGAAACACAGGTGGATTCTCAATCAGAGACAACTAACGACACCTGCCTCTGATTGAGAACCATACTAGGCCAAACTCAAAAACCAACATAGAATACAAACATAGACTGCCCACCCCAACTCACGCCCTGACCATACTAAAACAAAGACAAAAGAAAGGAACTAAGGTGACAGTACCCCCCCACAAAGGTGCGGACTCCGGCCGCAAAACCTGAACCTATAGGGGAGGGTCTGGGTGGGCGTCTGTCCGCGGTGGCGGTTCTGGCGCAGGACGTGGATCCCACTTCACCATAGTTTTTCTCCGCCTCCGTGGCCTCTTAAAAACGGCGACCCTCGCCGCCAACTTCGGACTGGGGACCCAAGCCACGGGTCCGAAAGGACGGGAGATTCCGGCAGCGCCGGACAGGCGGGATACTCCGGCAGCGCCGGACAGGAGGAAGGCTCTGGCAGCGCTGGACAGGCGGGAGCACCTGTAGGGAGGAGACAGAGAGACAGCCTGGTGCGTGGGGCTGCCACAGGGCCCACCAGGCTGGGGAGACCTACAAGAGGCCTGGTGCATGGAGGAGGCACCGGATGGACCAGGCAGTGGGGGAGCACTGGAGCTCTGGTGCGCAGCCTTGGCACCACTCCTCCAGGCTGGATGCCCACTTTAGCCCGGACCCTCCCGAGTGCAGGCACAGGTTGAACCGGGCTGTGGGTAAGCACTGGAGCATACCACTCGCACCTGTCCCTTCAGCTCAATACCAACATTCGCTCGGCACGGGCGGAGAGCATGCATAGAACGCACTGCACCCTCCCAGCACCTTGGAGACACAGCACGCAGCGCCGGCGCAGGATACCAACGGCGTCCTGGAGACCAAACACGCTGGGCTGGCCCACACGCCCTGGCTGGATGCCTACTCTCGCATGGCACTTGCAAGGGGCTGGCCTATAGCCCACCGGGCTATGAGCGCGTAGTGCGCTTGACCGCATAATATGGTGCCTGTCCAGTACTGCGCTTCTTCCGATAAGCATGAGGAGTGGGCTCAGGTCTCCAACCTGACTCTGTCCCACTTCCCGTGTGCCCCCCCCCCCATTTTTTTGTGCCTGTCGCGCTGCCGTGCTGCCTCCTCATTTCGCCGCCGCTCAGCTTTCGCTGCCTCCAGCTCTGCCTTGGGGTGGCGATATTCCCCAGCCTGTGCCCAGGGTCCCTTGCCGTCAAGTATCTCCTCCCATGTCCAGGAGTCCGGAGATGCTGCTGCCCGATACCACACTGCTTGGTCCTTTGGTTGTGGGTGTTTCTGACCATACTAAAACAAAGACAAAACAAAGGAACTAAGGTCAGAACGTGACTGATTGTATCTACTTGATTATCATCATATTATGAATATATTTTATTTGGCACAAGGTTCAAATGAATAGAGTGGATAGTTGGAAGTTTTGTGCGTAGTACAAGGTCCTTGATTAGTTTCGTTAACATTGAGAACACTTAAGGGTGGCAACAATCAGCTCTGTTTGTGAATGTCTGATTGGTTGTTTGAATAATAACAAACAGACTTGGTTATTATACATATTCTGTGTGAGTGCATACATAGAGCACACAACATTTTTCTCAGTTAAAGTAATTGTCATCTCTCTTTAATAGCAGATTAATGATGTTGATTTATTAAGATAACAACACGAAACCATGTAAGAGGATTTCCAATTTAAGATGTTGTGTTTCATTAGCATTTTAGAAACGTAAGTCAGCATAAGTCATGAATGCGCTCATTAGATGGAGAGATTCTCCAATTCTGTACTCATTCGGGGTTCCTTTTTAAGAATCATTAAGATATCATTTGGCAACCTCCATACTCATGAAGATTGGCACTCTCCAGATTTTTCACTGATTTCCTCGAAGATTAGGAGAAGATGTGAAAACAGCTGTTCCATGTGAAGGAGCTTGGGGGAGAGGCTCTATGTTTTATTAGAGGACACTTGACATCCATGATTCAACAGACATCAGTGTTCCAATGGGATGACTACAGTCGTCAGCAAGCAGCCAGGGGTGTAGTGGTAGCTGAACATAGTTGGACGGAGTCCAATCCTATCCAAGTATTGCGTTTGTGTTGTCTTATTTGTGCAAGTCGAAAACAATCGGGTAAAATAATCATTTTTGTATCCATCCTGAAAGGGCTGAGTATGAATGCTGGAATGTAAGCTATATTTCCCTTTTGAACATACACATATTGTTTACTCGTCCATGCAATAAGGTTCCACGGAAAATGGGCAGTAAGATGTGCACCCCTAAAACTTCAACTCCCTTTTTAGTATTTCCAATAAGGGAGTGTTCAGCTCCCTAAACATTTTAACATTTCAGATAGATGAAAAGCCCCAAAACCACTAACTAAGCTGCCATAAGTTGTCACGACTCCCACCGAAGGTGGCTCCCCTGCCTTTTCGGGAGGCGCTCGGCGGTCGTCGTCGCTGGTCTACTAGCCACCACCGATCCCTTTTTCCTTTTTGTTTCGTTTTGTCTTATTGGTTGCACCTGTTCCCTGTTTCGTTTCTTGATTTGTGTCTATTTAAGCCTGTTAGGACCGCCTAGGTTTGGGCGGGATTGTTACTCTGTTGGTTGTGGATGTGTTTGCGTGTTTGTTTTCTCCGGACTGTTTGGTCCTGTGTTTGGGCTGGTCTGTTTCATGCACCCTGTATTTTGGCGTGACCATTTTGTGCCGGAGATTAAATATTACGATTTACCAAACCCTCTGCTCTCTTCGCCTGACTCCAACCAACCACTCCTAGTAAACTCTGACATAAATTTGGAGATTAAAATGGGTACCTTTTTTAAACAATCTACCTGATGTACAACCTATTTACCTCAATATTTCCTTTACCATAAACTATTATAGCACAATATGTATTCCCCTTTCGTGTGTGATCAGTGGTAAGATGGCGCCGGAGAAGAAGGCTGACGTTTTACGTGTTCCTGTCCAATTGTGTTTTTTTGTTTGTTTCTTTGCGTTGTTTGTAACTTGTTTTTAAACTTATTTTGTACATAATGTTGCTGCAACCGTCTCATATGACAGAAAAAATAACTTTTGGACATCAGAACTAGAATTACTCACCACGAACTGACAGAATCCTTTTTTTCCTTTAAAGAGTCCGAAGAGCCCGACTTGAATGACATACTGCTTTCCTGGGAACAGGCCCAGATCCCCATCATTTGCTTGAAGAGAAGGTTGAGAAAAAGGGGCCAGAGAGCGGGCTGCCTTCTGAGAATTTGTAGGCGATTGAATAAACCCCCACCACCTACCATTCTGCTAGCAAACGTGCCATCTTTGTCAAATTAAATCAATGACCTATGCGGAAGATTAAACTACCAACGGGACATTCAAAACTGTATAATTTTATGCTTCACGGAGTCGTTGCTGAACGACAACATTATCAACATACAGCTGGCTGGTTAAACGCTGTATCGGCAGGATAGAACAGCGGCATCTGGTAAGACAAGCCCCCATGATATGGGTTTTTACGCAGAGAATCCCAGTGGAGAGAGGGGAACTGGCCAGGCAGAGACAGCAGGGGCAGTTCGTTGCTCCAGTTCCTTTCTGTTCACCTTCACACTCCTGGGCCAGATTACACTCAATCATAGGACCTAGTCTTCAATAAAGACATAAAGATAGTGACCGAGTGTGCGTCTCTCACATGGGTAGGCAGACCATTCCATAAAATTGGAGCTCTATAGGAGAAAGCCCTGCCAACCAGCTGTTTGCTTAGAAATTCTAGGGACAGTAAGGAAGCCTGCGTCTTGTGACCGTAGCGTATGTGTAGGTATGTACAGCAGGACCAAATCAGAAGATAGGTAGGAGCAAGCCCATGTAATGCTTTGTAGGTTAGCAGTAAAACCTTGATATCAGCCCTTGCCTTAACAGGAAGCCAGTGTAGGGAGGCTAGCACTGGAGTTATATGATCACATTTTTTGGTTCTAGTCAAGATTCTAGCAGCCATGTTTAGCACTAACTGAAGTTGATTTAGTCCTTTATCCAGGTAGCCAGAAAGTAGAGCATTGCAGTAGCGACAAAAGCATGGATTAATATTTCTGCATCGGTTTTGGGCAGAAATATTCAGATTTTTGCAATGTTACGTAGATGGAAAAATGCTGCCCTTGAAACAGTCTTTATACAGTATGTTCGTCAAAAGAGAGATCAGGATTAGAGGTCGACCGAATATGATTTTTCCACGCCAATACCGATACCGATTATTGGAGGACCAAAAAAAGCCGATACCGATTAATCTGACGTTTTATTTTCTTTATTTGTAATAATGACAATTGCAATAACACTGAATGAACACTTATTTTAACTTAATATAATACATGAACAGAATCAATATAGCCTCAAATAAGTAATGAAACATGTTCAATTTGGTTTAAATAATGCAAAAACAAAGTGTCGGAGAAGAAAGTAAAAGTGCAATATGTGACCTGTAAGAAAGCTAACGTTTAAGTTCCCTGCTCAGAACATGAGAACATATGGAAAGCTGGTGGTTCCTTTTAACATGAGTCTTCAATATTCCCAAGTAAGAAGTTTTAGGTTGTAGTTATTATAGGAATTATAGGACTATTTCTCTCTATACGATTTGTATTTCATATACCTTTGACTATTGGATGTTCTTATAGGCACTTTAGTATTGCCAGTGTAATGGTATAGCTTCCGTCCCTCTCCTCGCCCCTACCTGGGTTCGAACCAGGAACACATCGACAACAGCCACCCTCGAAGCAGCGTTAACAACTAGTCCAAGTCTCAGAGCGAGTGACGTTTGAAACTATTAGCGCGCACCCCGCAAACTAGCTAGCCATTTCACGTCAGTTACACCAGCCTAATCTCGGGAGTTGATAGGCTTGAAGTCATAAACAGCTGCTGTTTGAATGAATGCTTACGAGCCTGCTGCTGCCTACCACCACCGTTAGACTGCTCTATCAAATCATAGTTATAACATGATAACACACAGAAATACGAGCTTTAGGTCATTAATATGATCGAATCCGGAAACTATCATCTCGAAAACAATACGTTTATTCTTTCAGTGAAATACGGAACCGTTCCGTATTTTATCTAACGGGTGGCATCCATAAGTCTAAATATTAGTGTTACATTGCACAACCTTCAATGTTATGTCATAATTACGTAAAATTCTGGAAAATTAGGTGGCCCAAACTGTTGCATATACACTGACTCTGCGTGCAATGAATGCAAGAGAAGTGACACAATTTCACCTAGTTAACATTGCCTGCTAGCCTGGATTTCTTTAAGCTAAATATGCAGGTTTAAAAATATATACTTCTGTGTATTGATTTTAAGAAAGGCATTGATGTTTATGGTTAGGTACAGTCATGCAACGATTGTGCTTTCTTCGCAAATGCACTTTTGTAAAATCATCCCCCGTTTGGCGAAGTTGGCTGTCTTTGTTAGGAAGAAACAGTCTTCATACAGTTCGCAACAAGCCAGGCGGCCCAAACTGCTGTATATACCCTGACTCTGTTGCAAGAGAAGTGACACAAAGAAATTCATATTAGCAGCAATATTATCTAAATATGCAGGTTTAAAAATATATACTTGTGTATTTATTTTAAGAAAGGCATTGATGTTTATGGTTAGATACACGTTGGAGCAACGAGTCCTTTTATCGCGAATGCACACCGCATCGATTATATGCAACGCAGGACACGCTAGATAAACTAGTAATAACCATGTACATTTAACTAGTGATTAAAATGGATTGTTTTTTATAAGATAAGTTTAATGCTAGCTAGCAACTTACCTTGGCTTCTTACTGCATTCGCGTAACAGGCAGGCTCCTTGTGGAGTGCAATGAGAGGCAGGTGGTTAGAGCGTTGGACTAGTTAACCGTAAGGTTGCAAGATTGAAACCTCGAGCTGACAAGGTAAAAATCTGTCGTTCTGCCCATGAAAAAGGCAGTTAACCCAGTTAACCACTGTTCCTATGGCGTCATTGAAAATAAGAATGTGTTCTTAACTGACTTTCCTAGTTAACCTCTTCAGTCGACCCTGTACTTTTTTGAACATTCTGTTAAAAATCGCGCAACATTTCAGCGCCCTGCTACTCATGCCAGGAATATAGTATATGCATTTGCTTAGTCTGTGTGGATAGAAAACACTCAGACGTTTAAAAAACTGGTTAAATCACTGCTGTGGCTTTACCAGAACGGCATTTACATCGAAAAGCACAGGAAAAACTGATCACTGAAAATGGGGAAAATATATCCATGCGCTACTTGAACCCATTGATAAACGTGAACCACAATTAATTGACTGAGGTTGCAGTACCTACAGCTTCCACAGGGTGTCTAGAGTCTTGTCATTTCCCTTCGAGTTTTTTCTTGGTCAAACACATACAGGACACCGTATCTAATCCGGTCTAGGACCGGATATTTTCGTTGAGTTTCTAGCCGGACATTTTTCCAGACGGACAGCTAATGATCTTTACATCGCCTCCTGATGAATTTTATCGCTTATTAACGTTTACTAATACCTAAAGTTGCATTACAAACGTATTTCGAAGTGTTTTGTGAAAGTTTATCGTCGACTTTTTGAATTTTAAAAAATGACGTTACGTTTTGAAACTATGTTTTTTTCGTTTATCACACAGTCTACATATAACGATATCTAGGCTTTATATGGACCGATTTAATCGAAATAAAGACCCAAATAGTGTTTATGGGACATCTAGGAGTGCCAACAAAGAAGATGGTGAAAGGTAATGAATGTTTTCTATTTTATTGTGCGGTTTGTGTAACGCCGAAATGCTAATTATTTTGTTTACGTCCCCTGTGGGTCTTTTGGGGTGTTGCATGCTATCAGATAATAGCTTCTCATGCTTTCGCCGAAAAGCATTTTAAAAATCTGACTTGTTGCCTGGATTCACAACGAGTGTAGCTTTAATTCGATACCCTGCATGTGTATTTTAATGAACTTTTGAGTTTTAACTAATACTATTAGCATTTAGCGTAGCGCATTTGCATTTCCAGAGCTCTAGTTGGGACGCAAGCGTCCCGAGTAGAAGCAACAGGTTAAATAAAGGTGTAAAAAAAATAATAATGATAATAATACAAATCGGCCAAATCGGTGTCCAAAAATGCCGATTTCCGATTGTTATGAAAACTTGAAATCTGCCCTAATTAATCGGCCATTCCGTTTAATCGATCGACCTCTAATCAGGATCCAGAGTAACGCCGATGTCCTTCACAGTTTTATTTGAGACGACTGTACAACCATCAAGACGAATTGTCAGATTCAACAGAAGATCTCTTTGTTTCTTGGGCCCTAGAACAAGCATCTCTGTTTTGTCCAAGTGTAAAAGTAGAACATTTGCCGCCATCCACTTCCTTATGTCTGAAACACAGGCTTCCAGGGAGGGCAATTTTGGCGCTTCACCATGTTTCATCAAAATGTACAGCTGTGTGTCGTCCGCATAGCAGTGAAAGTTAACATTATGATTCTGAATGACATCACCAAGAGGTAAAATATATAGTGAAATCAATAGTGGTCCTAAAACAAAGCCTTGAAGAATATCAAAATTTACAGTTGATTTGTCAGAGGACATACCATCTACAGAGACAAACTGATATCTTTCTGACAGATAAGATCTAAACTAGGCCAGAAATTGTCCGTGTAGACCAATTTGGGTTCCAATCTCTCCAATAGAATGTGGTGATCGACGATATCAAAAGCAGTACTAAGGTCTAGGAGCACGAGGACAAATGCAGAGCCTCAGTTTTAAAGAGGAGTCCATCATTTGCTTTCAAATGATCATGATCTTTTCATCAAAGAAGTTCATGAATTTATCACTGCTGAAGTGAAAGCCATCCTCACTTGGGGAATGCTGCTTTTTAGTTAGCTTTGCCACAGTATCAAAAATAAATTTAGGATTGTTCTTATTTTCCTCAATTAAGCTGGAAAAATAGGATGATGGAGCAGCAGTGAGGGCTCTTCGATACTGCACGGTACTGTCTTTCCAAGCTAGTCGGAAGACTTCCAGTTTGGTGGAGCATAATTTCTGTTCCGGTTCTCTGGAAGCTTGCTTCAGGGCTGGGGTATTTTCTGGAAGCCTGCTTCAGGGCTGGGGTATTTTCTGGAAGCTTGCTTCAGGGCTGGAGTATTTTCTGGAAGCTTGCTTCAGGGCTGGGGTATTTTCTGGAAGCTTGCTTCAGGGCTGGGGTATTTTCTGGAAGCTTGCTTCAGGGCTGGGGTATTTTCTGGAAGCCTGCTTCAGAGCTGGGGTATTTTCTGGAAGCCTGCTTCACGGCTGTGGTATTTTCTGTATACCAGGGAGCTAGTTTCTTATGACCAATGTTTTTGTTTCTAGGGGTGCGACTGCATCTAGGGTATTACGCAAGGTTAAATTGAGTTCCTCAGTTAGGTGGTTAACTGATTTTGGTACTCTGACATTCTTGGGTAGGTGGAGGGGGTCTGGAAGGGCATCTAGGAATCTTTGGGTTGTCCGAGAATTTATAGCACGGCTTTTGATGATCCTTGGTTGGGGTCTGAGCAGATTATTTGTTGCAATTGCAAATGTAATGAAATGGTGGTCCGATAGTCCAGGATTAAGAGGAAAAATATTAAGATTCACAACATTTATTCCACGGAACAAAACTAGGTCCAGAGTATGACTGTGGCAGTGAGTAGGTCTGGAGACATGTTGGACAAAACCCACCGAGTTGATGATGGCTCCGAAAGCATTTTGGAGTGGGTCTGTGGACTTTTCCATGTGAATATTAGTCACCAAAAATTAGAATATTATCTCCCATGACTACAAGATCCGATAGGAATTCAGGGAACTCAGTGAGGAACGCTGTATACGGCACAGGAGGCCTGTAAACAGTAGCTATAACAATTTATTGAATAGGATGCATAGATTTCATGACTAGAAGCTCAAAAGATGAAAACACAGTATTTTTTTGTAAATTGAAATTTGCTATTGTGTTAGCCTTAGCCAGCACCATCTTCAGATTTGCCTTAACGTCAGTACCCCTGCCCCCTGGTAAACAGTGTATGATCGCTGGATGATTCATTTTAAGTCTAATGCTACGGGTAATGAAGTCGCCAATGAAGTCGCCAGGATTTTCAATTTGTCCGAGCTAATGGTGGGAGGCTCCGGCGTGTCAGACCGTGTAGGAGAGACCAGAGAAGGCTCGGCCTCTGACTCCGACCCGTTGTTAATGGGGAGCGCGGCACCGGTTGAGCATTCCTACAGCATCTCCTTACAGAAGCCATGAGAAAATTGTCCAGCTGTGGGGACTGTGTGAGGGCATTTATACGACTATCTGTACTTATTGGTGGAACAGACACTGTTTCATCCTTTCCTACACTTAAATTATCCTAACGATTGCATCTGAAGCTGGGCTTACAGCACGGCTATCCTCGCCATAAGGCAATCATTCGCCTGTATATTATGAGTATAGTGACTGCAATTAGAAGGCATAACGTTAATGTTTCTACTTAGCTTCGGCTGGTGGAGGTCCTGATGAAGTAATAAAGAAAAACCCTTGAATGAATAGGTGTTGAACGGTAGTGTGTGAGAATGCCATTCAATGTCTACAACTCAGCGTTCAACACCATAGTGCCCTCAAAGCTCAACAAAAAGCTAAGGACCCTCGGACTAAACACCTCCCTCTGCAACTGGATCGTGGACTTCATGACAGGCTGCCCCCAGGTGGTAAGGGTAGGTAACAACACATCTGCCACGCTGATCCTCAACACAGGGTGCTTGCTCAGTCCCCTCCTGTACTCCCTGTTCACTCATGACTGCACAGCCGGGCCCAACTCCAACACCATCAATTAGTTTGCTGATGATACAACAGTGGTAGGCCTGATCACCAAATGACAAGACAGCCTATAGGGAGGAGGTCAGAGACCTGGCGATGTGGTGACAGGACAACAACTACTACCTCAACGTGATCAAGACAAAGGAGATGATTGTGGACTACAGGAAAAAGAAGACTGAGCACACCCCCATCATCATCGACAGGGCTGTAGTGGAGCAGGTTGAGAGCTTCAAGTTCCTTGGAGTCCACATCACCAACAATCTAACATGGTCCAAGCACACCAAGACAGTCATGAAGAGGGCACAACAAAACATAGTCCCCCTCAGGAGACTGAAAAGACTTGGCATGGATCCTCAGATCCTCAAAAGGTTCTACAGCTGTACCATCGAGAGCATGGACTGGTTGCATCACTGCCTGGTATGGCAACTGCTCGGCCTCCGACCGCAAGGCACTACAGAGGGTAGTTTGTACGGCCCAGTCCATCACTGGGGCAAAGCTTCCTGCCATCCAGGACCTCTATACCACCCCCTTCCCCCCTTTTACACCGCTGCTACTCTCTGTTGTTATCATCTATGCATAGTCATAGTCACTTTAATAACTCTACCTACATGTACATATTACCTCGACTAACCGGTGCCCCCGCACTTTGACTCTGTACCGGTACCCCCCTTGTATATAGTCTCGCTATTGTTATTTTATTGCTTTGTAACTTGTTACTTTTATTTCCTATTCTTATTCGTTTAAAAAAAATGAATTGTTGGTTAGGGGCTCGTAAGTAAGCAATTCACTGTTGTATTTGGCACATGTGACTAATAACATTTGATATGATTTCAGCTTTGAATACAAGTCAACAGACAAGACCTTTCCCTGGTCAGGCCAGGCAGAGGAAAACAAACTGACTTGCAGTGTCCAGTCAATCCAACAGAGGCACACGTCAAAGGAGAGCCAAAGTGAAAGGTCTGTCAGGGCCAGACAAATTATTCCTCTGATGCAGTGTTTGACAGACAGACAGACAGGCAGCACCCTCCACCTCACCTCCACATCTGTCCCACTTTCAACATCCTCCGTCTCCCTGGTAACACTGCAAATGAAGTGATTGTAATGTCAACTCTCTGTTCATCGTGTCTACCAGAGGTTTCTATCGATGACACAGTTAAAATTGGCTTTTCATCCCAGACATTACAATTGTCTCCGAACAAATGTCAGGGGTGTCAGTCCTCCCACATGTTTCCATTCTATAGAGGTTACTGAGTTAGACCAGGCCTAAATCCAGACAGAAATGAAAGAGCAGAGCAGAGAGAATGCGTTGAATACTAAGGAGTTAGGCCCCGCAGTGACATTTGAAAGCTCTCATTTTGTATCGGCCTCCTAGTCACAATGACTCATCCGGCCCTGGGTGTCCAAGCTCTATGTCTTCTGAGCGATGTCAACACCTGCTGCAAGCTAGTCAGTCTGACAAAGCCGAGTGGAGGTTTGTCAATACTACAGCGGACGTGTTTCTAATGTATCTAAGGTTATGGATCAACTGTTAAAATGTAGTTAACTTTTGGCCTGGGGTGGTTTAGTGGTTAGGGCTGCTGCCTTCAGCAAGGATATAGGCCTACTGTGTCGGTGAGGGTTTGATTCCGGTCCACACACTTCTGGCACAAATAACTCAATCCCCCAATTGACTTAATGTAGTTATACATTTAAAATATGGAGAGTCCAGGGTTATTTCACCCCAGATCTTGATAAGAAATTTCCATACCAGACACTTATTTCAAAAACAGTTGTATTTAATGGATCACTTTTAATGGATAACTTTCTGTCCAAAAATGATGCAGAAAAATTAATCCATGCTTTTGTCACTTCTAGGTTAGACTACTGCAATGCTACACTTTCCGGCTACCCGGATAAAGGACTAAATAAACATCAGTTAGTGCTAAATACGGCTGCTAGAATCCTGACTAGAACCCCCCAAAAATGGATCATATTACTCCAGTGCTAGCCTCCCTACACTGGCTTCCTGTCAAGGCAAGGGCTGATTTCAAGGTTTTACTGCTAACCTACAAATCATTACATGGGCTTGCTCCTACCTATCTCTCTGATTTGGTCCTGCCGTACATACCTACACGTACGCTACGGTCACAAGACGCAGGCCTCCTAATTGTCCCTAGAATTTCTAAGCAAACAGCTGGAGGCAGGGCTTTCTCCTATAGAGCTCCATTTTTATGGAATGGTCTGCCTACCAATGTGAGAGACGCAAACTCGGTCTCAACCTTTAAGTCTTTATTGAAGACTCATCTCTTCAGTGGGTCATATGATTGAGTGTAGTCTGGCCCAGGAGTGTGAAGGTGAACGGAAAGGCTCTGGAGCCACGAACTGCCGTTGCTGTCTCTGCCTGGCAGGTTCCCCTCTTTCCACTGGGATTCTCTGCCTCTAACCCTATTACAGGGGCTGAGTCACTGGCTTACTAGGGCTCTTTCATACCGTCCCTAGGAGGGGTGCGTCACTTGAGTGGGTTGAGTCACTGATGTGATCTTCCTGTTTGGGTTGGCGCCCCCCCTTGGGTTGTGCCATGGCGGAGATCTTTGTGGGCTATACTCTGCCTTGTCTCAAGGATGGTAAGTTGGTGGTTGAAGATATCCCTCTAGTGGTGTGGGGGCTGTGCTTTGGCAAAGTGGGTGGGGTTATATCCTTCCTGTTTGGCCCTGTCCGGGGGTGTCATCGGATGGGGCCACAGTGTTTCCTGACCCCTCCTGTCTCAGCCTCCAGTATTTATGCTGCAGTAGTTTATGTGTCGGGGGGGCTAGGGTCAGTTTGTTATATCTGGATTTTTTTCTCCTGTCCTATCCGGTGTCCTGTGTGAATTTAAGTATGCTCTCTCTCTATTTCTCTCTTTCTCTCTTTCTTTCTTTCTCTCTCTCGGAGGACCTGAGCCCTAGGACCATGCCTCAGGACTACCTGACATGATGACTCCTTGCTGTCCCCAGTCCACCTGGCCATGCTGCTGCTCCAGTTTCAACTGTTCTGCCTGTGATTATTATTATTTGACCCTGCTGGTCATTTATGAACATTTGAACATCTTGGCCATGTTCTGTTATCATCTCCACCCGGCACAGCCAGAAGAGGACTGGCCACCCCACATAGCCTGATTCCTCTCTAGGTTTCTTCCTAGGTTTTGGCCTTTCTAGGGAGTTTTTCCTAGCCACCGTGCTTCTACACCTGCATTGCTTGCTGTTTGGAGTTTTAGGCTGGGTTTCTGTACAGCACTTTGAGATATCAGCTGATGTACGAAGGGCTATATAAATACATTTGATTCGATTTGATTTGATAACTTAAAGTGGAAACAAATAAAATAAGTTTCCTTTCATACAAAGGGTCGAGTTAATTGCCACAGTAGATTTGACATGGAAATACTGTATTTCTATTGTTAAATAGAAAACGCCCTTAGTCTGTTCAAAAATACTAAATTGTTCTGATGATAATACCAACCAGAGGGCGTATATATCTTGAAAGACTTTGGTAGCAAGCAGGACTAAGGTAACACCTACCTCATCTTCTAGGAAGTGGTAATGAGGTGAGATTTGCGGGTGAATTTAGCGCGTATTAATGGTTTAAGGAGACATCAGATGATAATCTCATGCCATTGATGGTTGCAATAGGACCCTTGTTATGGTTTTATATTCCAAAACAAGATTGATTGATATTATTTATTTAATTGTCATACACCTACCGGTGCCCAGCCCACATGGGCTTACAAGACACTACTACAAATGTCAAATTATTTTGCATACAATAATCATAGCTACCATCAAGCCACACTACACAAACAGTACATTTCTCCTTCTAGCATTGTGAATAAACTGAACAATCGCAAACACACCTTGTCTGGAACAGAATTCAAGCCTCTGCTCGTCCCGTAACCAGCCTACTAAAGGCTTATCAACAAAAATGTTACAAAAAATAACATGTCTCAGATCACCATACAGAGGGGAATAAAACGCAATGGATTTTGTTTTAATTTCCCAGAAATCACTCTGTTAAATCTACCCATTTCTATAGCCAGAGGGAGGGTGCTGGATCTGAGTTGTGCACAAACTGACCTTTGGCTTTTTTGTTAGGTCCAGGTGGACATCCTTATGGATCAGAAAAAGCTTGTCGTTTAATTGATTAACGCCACATGGTAATTTGTTCCCTAAATATAAACCGCAAATCAGTTTCACAAAAAATAGATAACAATTCTCTAGCCCACTGTCACTCCCTGACCTGAGAGAGCCTTTTTATGTCTCTATTTTGGTTTGGTCAGGGTGTGATTTGGGTGGGCATTCTATGTTCATTGTTCTATGTTTTGTATTTCTTTGTTTTGGCCGGGTATGGTTCTCAATCAGGGACAGCTGTCTATCGTTGTCTCTGATTGGGAACCATACTTTGGTAGCTTTTTCCCACATGTGTTTTGTGGGTAGTTATTTTCTGTTTAGTGTTTTCTGCACCTGACAGGACTGCCATTTATTCTCTTTGTTATTTTTGTTAGAGTGTTCAGTTTAAATAAAAAGCATGAACACTTACCATGCCGCGCTTTGGTCCGATTATTCCTCATCCGACGACGTCACCCGTTACAGAACTACCCACCACAAGCGGACCAAGCAGCGTGGTATGGAGGAGCAGAGGGTTCAGGACTCCTGGACATGGGAGGAGATATTGGACGGAAAGGGACCCTGGAGACAGACTGGGGAATATCGCCGCACCGAAAGAGGAACTGGAGGCAGCTAAAGCTGAGAGGCGGCAGAATGAGGCAAGTCAGCGCAGCAGGCACAAGAGGCAGCCCCCCAAAAACGTTTTGGCGGGGGCACACGGGGAGATTGGCGGAGTCAGGCTATAGACCTGAGCCAACTCCCTGTGCTTACCAGAAGCAGCGTGGTACTGGTCAGGCACCGTGTTATGCGGTAAAGCACATATCCCGGAGCGCTATATGCCAGCCCCCCGCAAGTGCCATGCGAGAGTGGGCACCCAGCCAGGGCTGATTGTGGCAGCTCAGCGCGCTTGATCTCCGGTGCGCAGTTTCGGCCTAGGGTATCCTGCGCCGGCTCTGCGCACTGTGTCACCGGTGCACTGGGACTGTTCAGTTCGTCCTATGCCTGTGCTCTGCCCGTGCCGGGCTAAAGTGACCATTGAGCCAAGTGAAGAGGTGCGAGTGTTAAGCACCAGATCTCCAGTGCTCCCCCACAGCCCAGTTCATCCGGTGCCTCCCCTACGCACCAGGCCTCCTGTAGGTCTCCCCAGCCTGGTGGGCCCTGTGGCAGCCCCATGCACCAGGCTGTCTCTTCCCTCCAGAGTCGCCCTCCGGTCCGGAGCCTCCAGCGATGCCCTCCAGTCCGGAGCCTTCCAAGTCGCCCTCCAGTCCGGAGCCTCCAGAGTCGCCCTCCAGTCCGGAGCCTTCAGAGACGCCCTCCAGTCGGGAGCCTCCAACGAGGGTGCCCAGTCCGGGGTCAGCGGCGAGGGTCCCCGCTCTAGAGGCGCCACTTAAGTGGGCCAAGCCAGAGGTGGAGCGGGGTCTACGTCCCGCACCAGAGCCGCCACCGCGGAGAAATGGCCACCCAGACCCTCCCTTATAGGTTCAGGTTTTGTGGCCGGAGTCCGCACCTTTGGGGGGGGGGGGAGTACTGTCACGCCCTGACCTGAGAGAGCCTTTTATGTCTCTATTTTGGTTTGGTCAGGGTGGGATTTGGGTGGGCATTTGTTATGGGATTTTTATGAATAATGACTAAATTATGTATACATTTAACTTAGAACTATAACTAAATAGAATACAACTATGTTACTGTTTGGATGTATGAATCTTATTATAATCATAATACTGAATATAATGTGTGCAGTCATAGTTTAGAATTAGAACAAGGACTTTCTGTTCCTTGTTAGAAACGAATGGAGCTATCGTCAGACCGGCTGGAATACTGTGTTCCTTACAGGACATTCTGTCCCTACCCAGGGGAGAGGGAGAGACCTTGGGCTTGTAGTAGATTGTTTAACAGGTAGCAGACAATGTGGGCAGGCTTGTGAACTATATTTCCATTGTATCTGAGAGGAGGAGAGACATTTATGACGAAATGTGAGGTAAAAAACTACTGTACATGGTATTATGACCAGAGCTCTCAAAAATAAACAGATTAATTATGTCTATTTTATGCAAATAAGTATCTTACAAATTCTTAGAAACGGACAGAGTGTTTTAATTGAACATATAGGAAATAAATTCCTCTAACAGCATTCTATGTTCATTGTTTTATGTTTTGTATTTCTTTGTTTTGGCCGGGTATGGTTCTCAATCAGGGACAGCTGTCTATCGTTGTCTCTGATTGGGAACCATACTTAGGTAGCTTTTTCCCACGTGTTTTGTGAGTAGTTATTTTCTGTTTCGTGTTTTCTGCACCTGACAGGACTGTTTCGGTTTCGTTTATTCTCTCTGTTAATTTTGTCCGATTATTCCTCATCCGACGACGGCACCCGTTAGTTACACCCACGGATAGTTATGAGTAAGGTTGTAGTTATATACTTTTTTGTTTGTGGTTATGTGTTCTGGATATTTATCAGTCCGTTCCATAGACTTACCATGTCACCTTTTTGCCTAACCACACACGGTTCCCAACCCCCATACCTACACAAATGGCCAGGTTTGGAGTCAGTTTGTGCACACCAAGAAAGCAGCAGATTGCTCTGTTTTCAACATTGATAGAATTAGTACGTACTTTGGATCCCCATGCCACAGCACCATAGCCCATCACTGGACACACACACAGGATTTATACAGCTGAGAATAAGCACACTAAGCCTTCATTTAATACACCATAATACATTTAATACACCATAAATTAACAATATTCAACATATTCTCAGAGTAATCTTCTGTCTTGGCAAGGAGAACCATGTCATCAGCATACAACAAGATGCCCTGGAATATATCCATAACTTCAACACCGAGTTTAGCATGTTTGATTTGTAGGGCAAAATCATTAACATATAGTGCAAATAAAATGGGCGATAGGACGTCTCTACATTCTGTACGCTATCCATTAGCCAATCCACATAATGAAAGGTGTGAAAACCCATAATACCATAACGGTTTGTTTCCCTGGCTGAGTTGATGAGCTGATTTGGACCATCAGTTGATTGACATACAGTATGTAGGCCTACTGTAGAACAATACACCTTCCTCCAGTGTACATGCTTGCCCACGTTTTAGAGTTAGGCTATGTATTATTTGTCAATATAGTTATGCTCTTTGGTGTGGATGGCCTTTACAGTAGGTGAGATTTCCATTGTTAAGCTGTTATGCACTGGCTACAGTAGCATAGGCCTACTTTAGGTTTGATGCAGTTGTTTGAAGTCATCCTTGTTGTGGATTGAAAGTCTGTATTGTGTGGCTTTAATATTACATTTGGTACAGCTGTCAGGATGTTTATGCATTTGAGCCTATCCAAAGACGTTGAGCTAAGACACATTTCTTTGATGTGTAAATGATCAGACTATTTGTTTTACTTCTTGAAAGTATTTAAATAAATGCAATTAACTTGTGGGCTTAATGTAGGCTATCTAAATGAATTGAAACCATTTTTGAGCGTTTATTGAAGAGTGTTGGAAAGGCAGGGGGAGCGTGAGTCAAAGTGCCGAATCGAACCCATGCCAACTCTGGCATATGTGTGCTGGGGACTGAGGCTGTAACCACTGGGCCACACAAGCACTGAGGCCACCAATGATTTATTCTGCCTATTGCTTGCCTTGAACAATAAAAAAAGATTTTCCTTAACAAAAAATATCTATCCTAATATGTCAATATATTCACATCAAATCAAATCAAATTTTATTTGTCACGTGCGCCGAATACAACAGGTGTAGACCTTACAGTGAAATGCTTACTTATAGGCTCTAACCTATAGTGCAAAAAAGGTGTTAGGTGAACAATAGGTAAGTCAAGAAATAAAACAACAGTAAAAAGACAGTGAAAAATAACAGTAGCAAGGCCATAAAAGTAGCGAGGGGACATACAGACAGGCTGATTGAGGTAGTATGTACATGTAGATGTGGTTAAAGTGACTATGCATATAAGATAAACAGAGAGTAGCAGCAGCGTAAAAGAGGGGTTGGGGGTTGGCACACAATGCAAATATTCTGGGAAGCCATTTGATTACCTGTTCAGGAGTCTCTTGGCTTGGGAGTAAAAACTGTTGAGAAGCCTTTTTGTCCTAGACTTGGCACTCCGGTACCGCTTGCCATGTGGTAGTAGAGAGGCTGGGGTCTTTGACAATTTTTAGGGCCTTCCTCTGACACCGCCTGGTGTAGAGGTCCTGGATGATAATTCACATAAGAATTCACACGACACGCACTGTAGCCTGCACATAGCCTGCATTTAGCCTGCATAGGCTACTTGAACTGGCGCCCAGTGGACCAGCAGTCTAAGATACAATGTAGGTGCGGTACTGCATTGCATACCAACACTGCTTCCAGTTGCCCCCTGGCAGCGAATCTAAATAGTTCTTCAGATATTCATATCCTCCTGCTGCAGAATTATTTTCCTCCTACAACGAAGCGGGTCAAATTAAGATCTGACATCTGTAGGTGGATCGTTTGTCCAGATCTACAATAGGCTAACTAGCAACCATACCACACATACAATTATTCAAAGATGCACCAATTTTCTATATATTTTTTTTTAATGCAAAATAACAAATAGGAATACTGATAGGCTTGAAAGAACAGTAAAGACATGAGCCACACAGCTCAAAAAGCTCCCCTGTTGATATTGTTTAGGGACAAAAAAAGTATCCAACCTAGACTAGCCTACAACACCACAAGGTAATAAATATTTGCATTATTGTTTTCAAGTGAGTACAAAATTCTACTCTAGGCTGTAAACTGCAGTCAAAATTCCATTTGAATAATGACACAAAAAATGGTCCCGAGGCACAGGAGCAGGCCAGTCTAGCCATCGTCGTGGGAAGTAGCCAAGCCTTCTATACTGGGTACAAGGTAGAGAGGAATGTATTTTCTGTTTGTCAAGATTGACAGATTGTGTTGAAAACTCAAACCATGGTGTTGAAGCACCCAAAATCAGTAATCATTATGGAGTTATGCTTTACTTATTTGGTTGTGTGGTGCATTGGCACAGAAACCTATTGATGGAAAATTTGTGCTCATATATTTTCTACAGCAATATAAATATAGCATCAAAATGTTGAAAATCTGGATTACACTTTACTTGACCCCCAGTGTCATAACATGTTATGACAGTCATAACCTAACAGCTGATATAACTAGTCATAACCTGTCATAATATGGTCGTAACACTGTCATGACCTATATACAGTGCATTCGGAAAGTACTCAGACCCCTTGACTTTTTCCATATTTTGTTACGTTACAGCCATAATCTACACAAAATACCCCATAATGAAAAAGCAAAAACTGGTTTGTAGATAGTTTGCACATTTATTACAAATAAACAACAGAAATAACTTCAGACCCTTTGCTATTGATCATCCTTGAGATGTTTCTACAACTTGATTGGAGTCCACCTGTGGACATGATTTGGAAAAGCACACACCTGTCTATATAAGGTTCCACAGTTGAGAGTGCATGTCAGAGCAAAAAACAAGCCATGAGGTCGAGGCAATTGTCCGTTGAGCTCCGAGACAGGATTGTGTCGAGGCACAGATCTGGGGAAGGGTACCAAAACATTTCTGCAGCATTGAAGGTCCCCAAGAACAGAGTGGCCTCCATCATTCTCCAATGGAAGAAGTTTGGAACCACCAAGAGTCTTCCTAGAGCTGGCTGCCCAGCCATACTGAGCAATCAGGGGAGAAAGGTCTTGATCAAGGAGGTGACCAAGAACCAGATGGCCACTCTGACAGAGATCCAAAGTTCCTCTGTGGAGATTGGAGAACCTTCCAGAAGGACAATTACTCTGCAGCACTCCACCAATCATGCTTTTATGGTAGAGTGGCCAGATGGAAGCCACTCCACATGACAGCCCACTTGGAGTTTGCCAAAAGGAACCTCTCAGACCATGAGAAACAAGTTTCTCTGGTCTGATGAAACCAAGATTGAACTCTTTGGCCTGAATGTCAAGCGTCACGTCTGGAGGAAACCTGGCACCATCCCTATGGTGAAGCATGATGGTGGCAGCATCATCCTGTGGTGATGTTTTTCAGCAGCAGGGACTGGGAGACTAGTCAGGATTTGATTTGATTTGAGGGAAAGTTGGACGTAGCAAAATACAGAGAGATCCTTGATGAAAACCTGCTCCGGGGCGCTCAGGAACTCAGACTGGGGCGAAGGTTCACCTTCCAAAAGGACAGCGACCCTAAGTACACAGCCAAGAAAACACAGGATTGGCTTTGGGACTAGTCTCTGAATATCCTTGAGTGGCCCAGCCAGAGCCTGGGACTTGAACCCGACTGAACATCTCTGGAGAGACCTGAAAATAGCAGTGCAGCAATGCTCGCCATCCAACCTGACAGAGCTTGAGAGGATCTGCAGAAAAAAGGGGAGAAACTCCACAAATAAAGGTGTGCCAAGCTTGTAGCATCATATACAAGAAGACTCGAGGCTGTAATTCCTGCCAAAGATACTTCAACAAAGTGCTGAGTAAAGGGTCTGAACACTTGTGAAAATGTGATATTTCATTCATAATTGTTATTATTGGGGCAAGAATGTCTAAAAACCTGTTTTTGCTTTGTCATTATGGATTATTGTGTGTAGATTGATGAGGATTTAAAAAAATCTATTTTAGAATAAGGCTGTAACGTGACAAAATGTGGAAAAAGTGAAGGTAAGTGAAAGACAGATAGGCCTATCATGTACATGCCCTTATATCAGTCATCAGTCAAAAAGAGGGTATCTTGTCCTGCTCCTGAAATCTGCTCCTGCATTCATTCAAGTCATCAGACACAGAGCATCAGGGTAGGTGCATGTCTGACATCAATGTGTGTGCAATTACAATGACAATTGTATATGATCAATGCATTCTTTTTAAATATATAACATAATTATACTGTTCTATACATAGGCTATGGTGTAATGGAATGTTTTGCCTTGTGTTGTAGGTTTTATGGGTTTTGACACTCTTATGTAGGTGTCATAACCAGCCATAGAATAACTACAGTGGCAGGTTTTGATACTCTTATGTAGGTGTCATAACCAGCCATAGAATAACTACAGTGGCAGGTTTTGATACTCTTATGTAGGTGTCATAACCAGCCATAGAATAACTACAGTGGCAGGTTTTGATACTCTTATGTAGGTGTCATAACCAGCCATAGAATAACTACAGTGGCAGGTTTTGATACTCTTATGTAGGTGTCATAACCAGCCATAGAATAACTACAGTGGCAGGTTTTGATACTCTTATGTAGGTGTCATAACCAGCCATAGAATAACTACAGTGGCAGGTTTTGATACTCTTATGTAGGTGTCATAACCAGCCATAAATGTCACAACAGGTCTCAATATATGTGTCATGATAGTGTTATGACCATATTATAAAAGATTATCAAATGTTATGTCAGCTGTTGTGACATATTATGACCGTGACATAACGTGTTATGATGCTGAGTGTGATGTAAAGTGTTACCAAATTCTGATTTTCCCCCTAGTTGATCATTGTCTGCAGCCAGCTCTGATCCTAGTGTTATGAAACAGGCAGGGAGAATGAGCTTGTCTGTGGTGGTCAGCGAACACCCATAGCCCTGTGTGGTACCCCCCACCCCCCACCACACCACACCACACCCCACCCCCCACCCACCCCCAGAGCCTTTAAGTCAATCGTACTCTCCCCCTCCCACCTCTTCATACCCCCTCCCTCCCTGTCGCCGGAGCTGTGCTCATATCCATTACACAGCACCACTCCCATGATAAATCTGTCTGTCAGCAGAACATCATAATCAAATTGTTTCAGAGGTCATTTAACATCGCAGAGGAGGGACTTCACTTTAGCCCTGGGAAAATCCGTCTCAAATACAATTTATGTGTCAGAGATGAATTGTGGAACGAAACATTTACTGAGAAAATGAACTGTCCTGCCGTCTGAAATAGCCTTGTTACGGCCAACTGTGTCACTCTATCTGCAATCTTCCATTAAAGGTATTTAGTTGCAGCCTCCAGCTCCTGTTATCTCACCACCACCCACCAGTGGTTTGCATAAATAACCCATCACATTTTAGCCACTTATAAAACTGTACAGAGCCATTGTGGAAAAGTTACCCATTCTACAACTCATACGAACAATGTGTTTATATCAAACTGTACTCATGTGTAATCATGTAGTTTAATTTCCATCATATCTTAACGTTTTACAAAGGAGACAGAGTTAACTAACCTCGGGGGTTTGTGGTATATGGCCAATATACCACGGCTGAGGGCTGTGTCCATGCACTCCGCATTGCGTCGTGCATAAGAACAGCCCTTAGTCGTGCTATATTGGCCACCCCCTCTGGCCTTATTGTTTCAATGTACCATGCAGGATTGTGACTAAATAAGATTGTAATTGTAGCCCACGGAACTAACATGCAAGTCACTCCTCCTTAAGTTTATCATAATGTGTTTTCTTCCTCAAATGATTCACTGATTTTGTTTCTGAGGTGAATTAATATTTTCCTGAAAACATAAACACTGGGAACAATAATTAGTATAACGGGTTTGCTGTTAATTTCAAAACAACATCAGTGATTATTATGTTTGTCTTGAATTAAGAATTAAAATGCTCCAAACTAAATTAGTTGAGTTTTAATTAATCAAGAATTTTTTAATAAACTTAATGGATTCCTTTTGCTTTGATTTAGTGTTCAATTATTGTTCCCTTATGCCGTTACTTGTTAGCTCTATATTAGCAAATATCCATAACACACCCTGTGTTAAAACAATTTAATGGAAAATCAAAGAATGCCACATTAGTCCTTTAACTGGCACACCAAGAAATAAATATATAAATATATTCAAAAAAATATGTGTATTTAGCCTTAATATTAGGCCATAAATTAATATGTTTTATTTGCATGACTTAACACATCGCAAACATCCCAACCAGCTGGTTGATTTGCCCAATTTGTATTGGAATTTGCATAGATTTCTTTTATCATCCCCCCCAAAATTACATTATGTCTGCTTCAGTTACTTATAATGGAAGACAGGCCTAGTTAAATGAGGACTCATTTAAAATATGAATAAAATATTATACATTTGTTTGTCAAAATATGAATATAAAATTATACACACTACATGACCAAAAGTATGTGGACACGTGCTCGTCGAACATCTCATTCCAAAATGATGGGCATTAATATGGAGTTGGTCCCTCCTTTGATGCTATAACAACCTCCACTCTCTGGGAAGGCTTTCCACTAGATGTTGGAACATTTCTATTCAGCCACAAGAGCATTAGTGAGGTTGAGAACTGATGTTGGGAGATGAGGCCTGGCTTTCAGTCAGCATTCCACTTCCTCCCAAATGTCTTCAATGCAGTTGATGTCAGGGCTCTGTGCAGGCCAGTCAAGTTCTTCCACAGCGATCTCGACAAAACCTTTCTGTATGGACCTCGCTTTGTATCATTATCATGCTGAAATAGGAAGGGCCCTTCCCCAAACTGTTGCCACAAAGCAATATGGTACCAACAGACAGGGCAACTCTGCTTCTAGCTCCTAAGAAACTTTGCAGTTTTTTGTTTTTTTGTGTGTGTTATTTCTTACATTATTAGCCCAGGAAATTCATTGTATGCTGTAGTGTTAAGATTTCCCTTCACTGGAACTAAGGGGCCTAGCCCAAACCATGAAAAAAGCCCCAGACCATTATTCCTCCTCCACCAAACTTTACAGTTGGCACTATGCAGTCGGGCAGGTTTGGCATCCGCCAAACCCAGATTCGTCCGTCTGCCTGCCAGATGGTGAAGGGTGATTAAGAGAACACGTTTCATCTGCTCCAGAGTCCAATGGCGGCAAGCTTTATACCCCTCCAGGCGACACTTGGCACTGCGCATGGAGATTGTAGGCTTGTGTGCAGCTGCTCGGCCATGGAACTCATTTCATGAAGCTCCCGAATGAACGGTTCTTGTGCTGACGTTGCTTCCAGAGGCAGATTGGAACAGTTGATTTTTACTCGCTATGCGCTTCAGCAATCGCTGGTCCCGTTCTGTGGGCTTGTGTGGCCTACCAATTCACAGCTTAGCCGTTGTTGCTCCTATACGTTTCCACTGCACAATAACAACACTTGCAGTTGACCAGGGTAGCTCTAGAAGGGATGAAACGTCTGAACTGACTTGTTGGAAAGGTGGCATCATATGACGGTGCCACATTGAAAGTCACTGAGCTCTTCAGTAAGGCCATTCTACTGCCAGTGTTTGTCTATGGAGATTGCATGGCTGTGTGCTCGATGTTATACACCTGTCAGCAATGGGTGTGGCTGAAATAGCCAAATCCACTAATTTGAAGGGGTGTTCACATACTTTTGTATATATGTAGTGTATGTAAATTCATGTGTTTACTGTTTATATGCTCATAATACATGTAAAATGACATGTACTGAATAATATTGTAAATCATATTGAAGATAACAAGCAGACAGTAAATACTGATGTGAAAATCAAAAGATTTATTTGCACAGACAACAAAATCCTATAACAATGATCCTCCATTGTTCATAATAGCTAGTTTTGACTAAATTGCATTCCTTTAATTGGCAACTCTAACACCTAGTAGAGTATAGTTTTAAAAAGTTCCTAAAATTATAAAACAAGAACATTATAATAATTGAATAACTCCAAAATGATGTTGTAGAGGTCAACAAACATTTTACAGTCTCGTAATTTCCCATTTTATACACAATTAGTAATGGGAATGTGTGATTAATGAGATTTGGTTTCGCTAACGTTCACTTCCTGGTTTTCAACAATCTTTGAATGTGTGTCCGATAATGAAAACCATATGATCATTTTACTAAATGGCAATATTTGAGATGATAAAATATTCCCAGCTAAATGAATGTGTTTAATTTCATTTCAAATGGTCAACATTTGCTCAGCCACCTGGTTGAGCTGCCTGTTACAAGGTTAACATGCTACCCATAGTCCTGTCTGTTTTCCCCAACACCACCACGACTCTCTTGGGAGGACCCTTTTATTTATATTCTCTTTAAGAAAAAGCCTTGTGGCACGTAGTATGCCTAGGGAAACAACTGTAGCATGACACTATCTCTTCACTGCCATCATTGTCACCAAAGTGATTACTCATCTGTCAGGCTGCAAAACCAATGAAAGGGAAAAGGAAGAAATGGAAGTAAGCCAAGCATAGAAAATAAGCCAAGTACACAACAAACTATTATATTGGACTATTTATTCTCCTGACCAATCAATATTTAGGGTGTGCCTTCCTCTCAAATTGTTGGTGACTGTACAGTGTATGGGTATAGTGTGGGAACATTCCAACCCTAAGGCCCGTGTCATACTTGTTTTGAAGTCAAATAATCTGTATATTATTTTAGGGATGGAAAATATGCATGTTTGTGATTCTTCAAAGGGAGGCTGGCATACCTAATGCATAAGTAATGTGGTTCATTTTCAAGTGTAAAGTTTCACTTTTACCCCAGGAATATTAGTCCTCTGTGTTGGTATCGCTCCCATTCTCTGCAAACACATAAAATCAGGATGAAACTAGGAGGGGATGTAAGCCTATAGCACACCAACGACAGCAGTAAGACAGAGAACCTAATGTTTATGGGCAGAGACATAAGATGGAGGCTCAACTGCATGTTGACATTGCATATTGCATATTGTTCATTGTTTGCTTGTGTATGTGAAGATGTTTATTTTTACACTCAGCCTCTTTTTCAGCTCTTCTCTTTTCAGCAAACAAACTGCATATGCAGTGTATTCCCTAGAGTCCTCTCATGTTGTGTGAAAGTATTTCTGTGAATGGTCAAAGTGAGATTAGCCAAAGTGGCTGGTTCCCTGTGGGCTGAGAGCAGGTGAGAAGGTATGGGGACTTTATGATGAAAATGTAATTTAGCTGAGGAGATTAGATTCAGCTCCTCAACTCCTCAGGTAAAGCTTAGCTCACAGCTAGACACATCTATTTGGACGTTCATTGGCTCCAGTGGTTACCTATTTCTTTTAACCTGAATAATAATAAATTGAGTGTGGTCTTTCCTAATCGATGGCGTCCTGAGGGCCAGACTAAATGGAAACAGGAAACAATGACAGAGACAATCAAACATACAGGAATAGATTTGTGAGACAGCAGCTTTGTTAAGCGAGGGGGGGGGGCATCGAGCCAGCTGCTGCCAGATTGAGAGCTTTATGGCACAACAGAGACAGGCTGTAGCCACAGCCCTAACTACTACCCACTCGTATCAACTGATGTAGGATCAGGCATGTGCTTTCATGACTGACTTTAGTTGTTGTGAGCCAAACAACATAGCTGGCCTTGATCCATAAGCAGAAAAGACTAACAGTAACCAGGCAATAGCTAGTTCATGGATTGTTACCGTGGATAGTTGCAGTCTGTATCATGCTTGTTTCAGGGCTATGGACAGCTAAAGTCTACATTCTGATCCAGGTAAACTTAGCTCTCAGTTTGAACTGGTCAGCTTTAGCTAGAGAGTGGCAAGACACACAGGAGAAGCTAGTTGCCAGAGGCACTGTGTCCCCCACCTAACAGAAGATGCCACAGGTTACTAACTCACAAAGCTGGTTGAGAGAATGCCAAGAGTGTGCAAAGCTGTCATCAAGGCAATCTCAAATCGCAAATATATTTTGATTTGTTTAACACTTTTTTTTGGTTACAACATGATTCCATAAGCGTTATTTCATTGTTTTGATGTCTTCACTATTATTCTACAATGTAGAAAATAGTACAAATAAAGAAAAACCCTTGAAATGAGTAGGTGTGTCCAAACATTTGACTGGTACTGTATATCTGTCTCCCATTAACCTCACATGGATAGACAGTAATAGATTTAGAGCAGAGATAGCCATGCACGGTTTCCCCATGAGTCCTCTTAAACCTCTGGACATTCTGTATAAAGCGTGTTACACACATCATTAGCTCAACAATGCATACTGTAAGTGCGGTCACATTTATTAACATGCCAGTTGATAAAGGGATAGGTGTGAATATGATACTAATGGTTAAGGCCTGAGGCCCAGCCCTAAGCCCAACCCGCTGGATACATTTCTCAGGGCTGTGTCCAAAGGCTCACTTGAGGAGCCTCTTTCAGAAATCTATGATGGATTACCTAAAGAAATGCAACTTCCTAGAGGATTTACAGTGTTCGTTTAGATGATGGTTACTTCTGGCACCAAATAATGTTGGCTCTATAAATCTCATTGTGTTTTTGTCATGAAAAATAGCAATAGAAACATATTTTCATATCAGTTATTTGAGCAATTGCCAGCTGGCTGCATAGAGGGATTTTCAGTGAAAATCACAGTATTTCTAATTTCAGGTATTCATAATAAAACAGCAGTGGATTTGAAGCTATATTTATTGTCACTAAATCCAATTGTGGTTCAAGTGAAAGCACACATCAAAGCCATAATGGAAAGCTGAGGTTTGAATGACACTGAACAAAAATAGAAAAGCAACATGCAACCATTTCAAAGATTTTACTGAGTTACAGTTGATATAAGGAACTTAGTCAAATGAAATAAATTCATTAGGCCCTAATCTATGAATTTTACATGACTGAGAATATATCATCTGTTGGTCACATACACCTTTTAAAAAAGATAGGGGCGTGGATCAGAGAACCCGTCAGTATATGGTCCAACACCATTTGAATTATGCAGCGAGACACAGCTCCTGGCCACTGGCACACTTCTCCAGCATGCCAGTGTCCATCGAAGGTGAGCATTTGCCCACTGAAGTAGGTTACGAGGCCGAACTGGAGTCAGGTCAAGACCTTGGTGAGGACGACGAGCACGCAGATGAGCTTCCCTGAGATGATTTCTGACAGAGCAGAAATTGTTCGGTTGTGCAAATCCACAGTTTCATCAGCTGTCCGGGTGGCTGGTCTCAGAAGAAGCCGGATGTGGAGGTCCTGGGCTGGTGTGGTTGCACATGGTCTGCAGTTGTGATTCCAGTTGGACGTACTGACAATTTTTCTAAAATGATGTTGGCGGCGGCTTATGGTAGAGAAATTGACAGTAAATTCTTTGGCTACAGTTCTGGTGGAAATTCCTGCAGTCAGAATGCCAATTGCACACTCCCTCAAAACTTGTGTTGTGTGACAAAAAAGCACATTTTTAGAAATAAGCTTTTTGTGCTTATGGAAAATTCTGGGATCTTTTATTTCAGCTCATGAAACACGGGACCAACATTTTACATGTTGCGTTTACATTTTTATTCAGTATAGTAATTTGCATGGCAATCAGAAAATAGCCAAATGTAATGGCGCACAACGTAAAAGCCCTTATGTGATCACAGTTCCCGGACTACAATGCTGCAGTAAGGTGCTCAGTCTTTATTTAAATGAAACTTTACACCCATGACAATGGAAAATGTAGAGCGATTGAGAGTAACACAGGAGCTGGCTGAGCAAAGCAGTGTATTTAGCTCTCTAAAGTGAGGCCAGAGAACAAACAGGAGCTTCACAACAACCACACAATGGACACACATGTCTAATCTCTGTTATTCTGGGAAAGTGTCAGTGCATCTCTGTCGCTTCAATCAATAGATCCCTCTCCCTCCAAACAAAAATACCCAACTGAGATGGTTAGCCTAGACAAAGCATTGAAAGAATGCATTGAAAGATTGTCAAACAATTTGACATCTTCTCATGTTTTAAAGTTCTCTTCAAAATGCATTTCAAATTGTTTTGCCCGAACAAAAGAAAACCTATTTTACATGTACAATAAACACATACATAAAAACACAAATCATGAAGTAAAAATGTAGCTTATTGTATAACAATCTACACAGATTTCTGGGTAGACAGACAATGCATAAGCCAGAGCGAGACGGTAAGAATGGAGGGGTCGTGGCCCCGGTGAGTTTCCCGCCCATAGGCCTAAGGAGGCCCAGCTCGCTGGTGTCTCTTTCTTATTATATTGTGTTATAATGAGGGGAAGGCTGGGAGGCCATTGAGCTCTGATGACCCTTATTAGTGACTCTGCCTGCCAAAGCCTAGTAAAGCACAAGTTTTGTGAGAGTTATTTATTTAATCTCTCCACTGGTCTATTATTTTCCATATTTTGTAAAGAACATATCAATACCAATGGAAACCCGTTGTCACGCCCTGATCTGTTTCACCTGTCCTTGTGATTGTCTCCACACCCTCCAGGTGTCGCTGATTTTCCCCAGTGTATTTATCCCTGTGTTTCCTGTCTCTCTGTGCCAGTTCAACTTGTATGTTTCCAAGTCATCCAGCGTTTTCCCGTTCTCCTGCTTTTTGCATTTCTCCTTTTTCTAGTCCTCCTGGTTTTGACCCTTGCCTGTTTCTGGACTTTGTACCCGCCTGCCTGACCATTCTGCCTGCCACTCTGTACCTCCTGGATCTGGTTTTGACCTTTTGCCTCTCCACGACCATTCTCTTGCCTGATCCTTTTGGATTAATAAACATTGTAAGACTCCAACCATCTGCCTCCTGTGTCTGCATCTGGGTCTCGCCTTGTGGCACGATACCCATTTAATTTGAAACCTCATTTGATACCGTTGCACAGCAGAAAGTATTGAACAGTAATTGAAGCGAGACACAGTAGTAATGTATTGTATTCATTTTTCTGGTTCAGTTTCTGTTTTCACAAGGCCCATTTCAAACACGTAGTTTCATTCCTGATAATGTCCATATAAGGACACATTTCTGTGCCCTTTTTTGTAATTCTGTGATCGGTTAAAAAGAGAAATCAATAAAGACACGTCATGCTGTTAAAAGCTCCCATGCGGTGAGTCCATGAAAAACACAAGGTCATTCATTTACTGTGCTTATGTCACCACTAGGTTGCCTTTTTTCTCTTCCTGCTTTTGCCTCTGCTGCAAATTATATGTAGAGTCATCAGTGGGATGAACAGTCCAATGAAACGAAGAGACATCTACAAAAAATGTCTAACAGAAATAGAAGACAATCAAGTCTTAATCATTTATCGAATGCATGTTCAAGCCGACACTAAACAAGGTAAAGTATCTCTGTCTTTAGAGAATAATGAGTCCTTTGGGATTGGAACATGGAAAAGGTAGATGGATGAATAGATCAAGGTCAGCTCACCTCTCTTCTCCCTCTCATCTTCTTTCTTAGAATTTCTACATGACGTTACATGGAAACCGAGCGAGTTAAACGTTTCTTTGTACAAGCCAAACATCAGGCTTTCACAATTCACACAGCTTCCAGACAACCTTTTCTTATTTCTTATTCTTCACTCTCTCCCTGGAGCTTAGCCCAAAGCCCCCCTCCCCAAAAAATGGCAATAGCTAAATGCATGATTTTGGTGCACTTTGACATGAACATTGAGAGATTAGAACATTGAGAGATAGATCTTTTTCAGGTAACTTGCACCTTCCCACCTGCCACAGCAGACACTGCCGGTACTCAATTACAGTAGCTATTGTGGGTCTCTCTACTCTGGAACACTCTGTACTCTCTACTCTGGAACACTCTGTACTCTCTACTCTGGAACACATAGATCTAAAGCAGTGGTCATCAACCTTTTCTGAGTCAAGATAACTTTGTAAAATCAAAATGCAAGCCGAGATCTACAGCTCAGATTTGATTTTATACGTGACTTAAAAATGTAAGCCTATGCGACATGAATCTATTCAAAACAGTAGTGTAGCAGTAGTGAGGTTTGTGCAGTAGGCTGTAGGCCCAATACCATTTAAAAAAATGTTAAGCTATATAATCACACCGTTAATAGTTAAATTGTTGTATTACTTGTGAGGAACAGCTTAGTGAGCATACATTTAAATAACTGGGTTTTTATTTGAATGTTACTGTGCTGATGGTAGGAGAGGGAGAGAGCAGCAGACTAAGGGTCTGCCTCTCAATGTCCCTCCATTCTCCCTTTCCTCCACTGACACTGACCAAAAAGAGACACTTCAGTCTTCCAGCTGATGGTGCACTCTAGTCGCACTTCAACTTAAACTCATTCATAAAAAGTAATGGTTTTAAAAGTTTTGATCTCACAGTATAAACTTTGCTGTAGTTTTTTAAACTCCTGCTATGTTACAGCAGACGCGGTAATCTGAGACATCCGATTGGCCAGCACTAGGCCTATAGTGCACTTGACTTGCTCTCTGGGCCTGCCGGGAAGGCAGAGTTTGTACCTTCAGACACATGAAATGTTTCAAAATGGGAACACTTTGCCTACCTGGCGCGCAGAGCAGCTGAATCAGGTGCACCTACCGCCAACAGCTCCACTCACCCAAGTCATAGACTGCTCTCTCTGCTACTGCACTGCAAGCGGTAGAAAAGTCTCGGTACAAAAGGCTCCTAACAGCTTCAGTCTGCTGTGTGCTCACCCTTCCTCTGCCTCTCTCCATCACTTTCTCTGTGTTGTCTTTTGCTGTCTCTTGGCTGCCCTCTTCTGTTGCCGTCTCTTAATCTTCTATGTTGTCTCTTTTGTCTACCCTCCTCTCTCGTCCTGTCCTGGTTTGTTTTAATAGTAATTTCACAGGCTTTTTCACCTCACCTGCAAATTCTTTGTAATCCATGTTATATTTTTTCACTGTGTGTATTTCACCTGTTATAATTTGTGCACATAAATACAACCAATTAGAATCTATAGAGCAGCTAGAAGTGATAGTCTACTGTGTGCTCAACCCACCTCTGTTCTCTCTCCATCTGCCCTCTTCTGTCTCTTTCTCTGTCTTGTCTGTTGCTGTCTCTGGTTATTCATTGTTGCTGTCTCCTTTGTCTGTCCCTTTCTCTTATGGCCTGATCTGTTCTTCTGGTGTCTTTTTCCATCATATCCTACTGTTCTGTCTTCTGGTGTCTTTATCCATCATATCCTACTGTTCTGTAGAGGTCTCTGTGTCTCTCTCCATCATCTGCTCTTCTGTTGCATCTGCAAGGTATAGGTGCAACATTTCATGAGTTTGTTTAAAAATTACTGTATACTGACATGACCAGGGCAACTCAACTGTAAAGACAAAATGCAAGTGTCTGCATAACAGAGCAACACAACTGCAAACATGACACATAAGAAGCAACCCCATAGGCCATATGAATATAAAGAGACCCCAAAAAATACCTGTAGAATGGTATAAGTTATAAGACGTCTATGATTCATTTAATTTAGTCAGTTCTACCACCCCAACATTGCCCATTTTAAACACGGTTAAATATCTAGTTGTAGTTCAGCTTCAGTCCACAGGGGGGTACTGTGTCATTCTTGAGTCAGATAAACGTTCTCTCATCTCTTCGGTTTCAGTTAGCTAGTCAGCCAGTAGCTACCAAAGTGGCTAGCCAGCCAAGCTAGCTACACAAACGAAACCCATCAAATATACTCCCTGGAAATAAAACACTTTTCCTAACATGACTTATATCAACATCCTTAGCTTGCTCATTCACTAAATATACTGTTTATTAACTCTGACTGACACCCAATAGTTTAAGGATGTTGAGCACTAACGCTAGCTTGTTAGCATTAACCAATCCTTATGCTGAGGGAGACGACTTAGCTAGTAAGTTATCACCAACCCTGCACAAAGCTGTGGCTAACTCTGCTGCATTTGACTTTCTGACTGCTCTTCTCTCTTCACCTCATTCACTGCTGCCTGCTCGTGCTCAACCTGCTTGCTTTTTTTCTCTCTCTTTTGGAAGAAGTTCTGGATATCCATATTTGCTCTGTGCTAAGATGCAGACTCTGACTGAGTGACAGGTGTTTTGCTGAGTGATGACAATGACATTTAACCTGCGCTGTAGGGGTGGGGGAGGGTCAAGGGACATGATCGGTGTACTGCCTTGTGAAATCTCGACCAATCACAGCAAGGACTCACTCCAGGGGCTTCCTGCAGTACCTGCTACTGCCAAGCGCTGTGTATTGTATTGTTTATTCTTGTCATTCAAATTTGCATAGTGCAGGTGATGCGTGGTTCTGAAAACACATATCAGACTGAAAATATATGTTCGTTGAGCAGGTGTCCACATACTTTTGTTTATGTAGTGTGTATATATATTTTTATTCCGATTTTTCAGAGGGTGCTACAGCACCCTCAGCACCACTACTTCCCACAGCTATGCAGAGGAGAGTGTGTAATAATGACAGGTAATGTGGGAAAGGACTATAAATGATGTCACCACTGAAAGCAGAGAGTGTAGGCTGCCAGAGCTGCCATGCATTTAAAGTAGTGCGGCTCTTTGAGTACACACAACACAGCACAAGGTGTAATTGCATTTTGACTGGGTCGTACTTCTGAGTCATTTTACTGGGGGAAGAGACAAAGGCATATGGGTAACCAGCTGGCTGCCTTCACAAAAGTGTGACCCTGTACTGAGAGAAGTGTGACAGGGTAAATTTAAGAGGGACCGCTGCATAGTTTTCACTGAGTAATGAGCCAGTAATTACTCTCGTAATTACAACCCGTGAATACAAACATGCCTGGGAATCTACTGATCACTACTGGTCTATTTGGTTTCTTGAGTTTAAAATTACTCTCAGGTGCTAATTTGAAGTAAATGTGGCATTTATGGGATTTTTTTTTATTGGGATGTAATGTCAATGTTATTGGGGTGTGGGTGAGATCATACCATTCCTCCTCATCCTCCATACTACTTCTGATGAACTTACCACTAAAGAGAGAAGATGCAGTCCTCTCCTACTATGAATTAGTTGCCATCTTATAACCAGAGGTTCCCATTTGGGCGGGATAAGGGTAAGGGTTGAGCCAGAGTTGAACATAAGGCTAGGGTAAGGGTTATACCAATATTAGGGTTAGGGTATAGGTTAGTAGTATTATGTTTAGGGTAAAGATTAGGGTTGAACCGGGGTGTGGTCATGAAGCTAGGATTAGGGTTAGTACTTTTATCCTAATTTCTATCTTACTCCTTTTTGGACCTGTAAGGTGCTGAGCTCGGCTCTGATGGGCTCTCCCTTTGACCCAAGGTGCAGGAGTCCAGCTCCGGGTAGTTCCAGCTCATTTGAATCACTGCTTATAACCCTCTTAGACCTATCTGTGGATGGCAGAGGCTTTAATCCAGCTCAATGAAATAGCAGTGAAACGACATACATAAGATGAAAGAACGCAAACTTATCCTCAAATCCATTTCAAACAAGTGGATATTCCAGAGAGTTATTTGGTTTTGGTTTGATGTTTGCGACAGCTCTCTGCAAACAGACAAAGAAGACATTGCATAGTGGCTTGGTGTCATTTTCTCACAAAAAAAAGTATAATGGTGGTGAATTACCTTGAAGAATCAGGTGGATGTGGCAGACATGATAAAGTTCTGCTCTACTCCTTTGGTTTGGCAGTGAACTTTGAGAGCCTTATTGATTGGAGTTTCATGAGTAGCCTATGACTCGCTGTAAATGCTGGAGGTTAGAATATTAGAGTTCCACCTGGGACCCAGTTTCTGTATAAACTCACACACTGGCTGGCTCAGGAGTCACAGGGAGGATGGAGATGGCGTATCTGGAGTCCAAGTCTCCCTAGCATCCCTCTTGTGAGAGAGAGAGAGGGGGGGTCCAGCATATGCCCGGGGCCAGTGCATCCTGATGTGTCCACTTTAAAGGAGGGAAATTAGGGAGTTCATGGAGGGGAGATGCCACTCGCCAGGCCATGCAATCTCCTTATCACCAGGAGCCAGATTATGGTTGGAGGGGTCCACACAGATGAGAGCAGTTGCAGGTTCAGAGACCACATGGTACAGACTGAGCATCCTCAATGTATGGATAATGTATAAGAGGTAGGGGGAGGGAAGGGGGGTTCAATAATACAATAGGCTCTAAAGTAGGCTCAACTAAACTCTTAGCTGTTAATGTAAGAAGTCTGACCTATCAGTCTGCTTCTGTTTTGAAAAGTCAAAAGGCTAATTATCTGATTCCAATCTCTTGGGCAGACACCAAGGAGTATTATGTTAGTATTATGTTTGCTTCCACCAATTTGTATTTCATGTTAGACTGTGGAGGAATGAGAATCTTTCAGCACTTTCTCCTCTACAGACTGTTTCAGAGTGGGTGTAAGATATTACCAGTGGCATTTCAATGCCGAACCAATCTATTTCAACATGCATCTGTTCAATTATACCTGAGAACCTCCAGATAATTACCTTTCTCCCCTCCGGCTCCACTGAATTACTATTGATCCAGGGAACTTAAGAGCCAACCAGAGCATATCTCCACATCCTTATAAGAGAGATGATGCAGTCACAAAACTCTTTCCTGCTTCTCGACTTTCTAATCTCCTGTCTCTGTCACAAACAGAGAGATTATTGAACTACTGGTACCCACTACGTGTGCTTGATACAGGTGAAACTGGTTTAAGTCAATTGTTGTTACGAAGATTCTCCAATTTTTAAGTAAGGGCTGGATTCAATCAGTGGTGCTGAAGATTTTAAAGGCAATGTTTCCGCGGTCGCGGAGACTGCATTCATGGTAAACGATGCATATGTCAGCTCAATCAAAAATTACATTTAAATTTCAATCCCGCTACAACAGCAGATCTTCAGCTCTACGGATTGAATCCAGCCCAAGGTAAAAAAAAATCTGTTGTTCTGCAACCGAGCAGGACAGTTAACTCACTGTTCCACGGGCGCCGATAACGTGGATATCGATTAAGGCAGCGCCCCGCACCTCTCTGATTCAGTTAATGCGTTAAATGCGGAATACACATTTCAGTTGAATGCATTCAGTTGAACAACTGACTAGGTATCCCCCTTTCCCTTTCCCTAAATCAATCAGGGAAGGGCCTCTATATAATAAACTGCATCTGCAGTTAATCAACTTCAACGTGCACAGCCAGCAGAGAGATCCAAAGAGACAATGCTGTGTTTATATTCTTGTTGGGTACACGAACAGTGATCAAGCTGTTATGGAGAGGGGTAACATCTATTCTCTTAACAATGCATGTATGTGTTTATCAAGATGAGCGGTCCAGAGCATGGGAAATATACAAACAGGAAACCCCTATTTCAGCAGCTTCACAGAACATCCTCTCATTGCATGCTCCAGAACTTTGGCGACTAGTAAGTATTTTTTAAACCTCACGTTTTGGGATGGATGTGTACATTTGTAGTTCATACGTGCATAATCTATGAGCAGAATTACTGTTTTACATCAATGAGCCACGGAATTACCTAAAGTTGGCACCAATGAAAATGGCTGACGTTTTACATTCTCCCAACCAATTGTGCAATTATTATTATTTTTTTGCTTTTTTTGTAACTTATTTTTTAAACTTATTGTGTACATAATATCTACCATCTCTTATGACCGAAAATAACATCTGGACGTCAGAAAAGCGATTACTCACCGCGGACTGGAAGAAACTTTTTCCTTTAACGAGTCTGACGAGAAGGATGTCCTGCTTTCACTGGAACAGGCCCAGATCCACGCCTTTGGCGTGATGAAACACTCCGGAAAAAGGGACGCAGATCGGGGATCCTTCTGAGAAGCCAGAGGCGAGTGAGTAAACTCCCAATGCCTTCTATTCTTTTGTTAACGTGCAATCGTTAGAAAATAAAATTGATGACCTACTATTAAGATTATCCTACCAACGGGACATTAAAAACTGTAACATCTTATGTTTCATGTGGTTGAACGAAGATTTACCACTACAAAGCAAAGCGGGCACTAAAATGCTCAGCCAGAAGCGGCACTCCTAGTGGCCGGGGACTTTAATGCAGGCTAACTTAAATCAGTTTCACCAAATGTTTTACAGCATGTCACATGTGCAACCAGGGAAAACAAAATCCTAGACAACCTTTACTCCACACACAGAGATGCATGCAAAGCTCTCCCCCACCCTCCGTTTGGCAAATCTGACCACAATTCTATCCTCCTGATTCCTGCTTACAAGCAAAAACTAAAGCAGGAAGTACCAGTGACTCGCTCAATACGGAAGTGGTCAGACTATTTTGCTAGCAGGACTGTTTTGCAGGACTGTTTTGCTAGCACAGACTGGATAATGTTCCGGAATTGAGGAATGCATTACCTCAGTAATCGGCTTCATCAATAAGTGCCTCGATGACGTCATCCCCATAGTGACTGTATGTACAGTTGGAGTCATTAAAACTCATTTTTCACCCACTCCACAAATGTCTTGTTAACAAACTATAGTTTTGGCAAGTCGATTAGGACATCTACTTTGTGCATGACACAAGTAATTTTTCCAACAATTGTTTACAGACAGATTATTTCACTTATAATTCACTGTGTCACAATTCCAGTGGGTCAAAAGTTTACATTGACTGTGCCTTCAAACAGTTTGGAAAATTCCAGAAAATTATGTCTTGGCTTAAGAAGCTTATGAATGGTTACTTGACATAATTTTAGTCAATTTGAGGTATACCTGCTGATGTATTTCAAAGCCTACCTTCAAACTCAGTGCCTCTTTGAACATACTTTGGTGTGAAAAGTGCACATCAATCCCAGAACAACAAACAGCAAAGGACCTTGTGAAGATGCTGGAGGTACAAAAGTATTTATATCCACAGTAAAACAAGTCATATATCGACATAACCTGAAAGGCCGCTCAGCAAGGAAGAAGCCACTGATCCAAAACCGCCATAAAAAGGCCAGACTACGGTTTGCAGCTGCACAAGGGGACAAAGATCGTACATTTTGGAGAAATATCCTCTGGTCTGACGAAACAGAAATGGAACTGTTTGGCCATAATGACCATCGTTATGTTTGGAGGAAAAAGGGGGAGGCTTGCAAGCCGAAGTCCACCATCCCAACCGTGAAGCATGGGGGTGGCAGCATCATGTTGTGGGGGTGCTTTGCTGCAGGAGGGACTGGTGGCATCATGAGGAAGGAAAATTATGGGGATATATTGAAGCAACATCTCAAGACATCAGTCAGGAAGTTGAAGCTTGGTTGCAAATGGGTCTTCTAAATGGACAATGGCCCCCAGCATACTTCCAAAGTTGTGGCAAAATGGCTTAAACTTCTTGATACTACCCATCCCGCATGCGGGAGCGTAATCATAGCCTCAAACTAATTAGCATAACGCAGCGGATATAAATATCCCTAGAAAATCTTCCTATTCATGAAAATCACAAATGAAATATATTGAGACACAGCTTAGCCTTTTGTTAATCACACTGTCATCTCAGTTTTTCAAAATATGCTTTACAGCTAACACTAGACAAGCATTTGTGTAAGTTTATCATGGCATAATGCTATGCTAGGCTCTGCTACCAGCAGGCAACATTTTCACGAAAATAAGAATCAAATAAAATAATTTACCTTTGAAGAACTTCAGATGTTTTCACTCAGGAGACTCCCAGTTAGATAGCAAATGTTCCTTTTTTTCCAAAGATATTATTTTTGTCGGCGAAATAGCTCCGTTTGTTCTTCACGTTTGGCTGAGAAATCGACCGGAAAATGCAGTCACTACAACACCAAACTTTTTTCCAAATTAGCTCCATAATATCGACAGAAACATGGCAAATGTTGTTTAGAATCAATCCTCAAGGTGTTTTTCACATATCTATTCGATAAAATATCCACCGGGACAATTGGTTCTCATAAGAAGCGATTGGAAAAATGGCTACTTCTGTACGTTACGCAAGATTTTCTGCGGGAGCCATCATGTGACCACTTGCTCAATGTGGTCCCTTACGGCTATTCTTCAACATAAATGCGTGAAAAGACGTCACAATGCTGTAGACACCCTGGGGAATATGTAGAAAGTTTAACGGGAACGTTTTTTATCCAAAAATGAAAATACTGCCCCCTAGTTACAGGTTAACCTGTTGCTTCTACTCGGGACGCTTGCGTCCCAACTAGAGCTCTGGAAATGCAAATGCACTACGCTAAATGCTAATAGTATTAGTTAAAACTCAAAAGTTCATTAAAATACACATGCAGGGTATCGAATTAAAGCTACACTCGTTGTGAATCCAGGCAACAAGTCAGATTTTTAAAATGCTTTTCGGCGAAAGCATGAGAAGCTATTATCTGATAGCATGCAACACCCCAAAAGACCCACAGGGGACGTAAACAAAATAATTAGCATTTCGGCGTTACACAAACCGCACAATAAAATAGAAAACATTCATTACCTTTCACCATCTTCTTTGTTGGCACTCCTAGATGTCCCATAAACACTATTTGGGTCTTTATTTCGATTAAATCGGTCCATATAAAGCCTAGATATCGTTATATGTAGACTGTGTGATAAACGAAAAAAACATCGTTTCAAAACGTAACGTCATTTTTTAAAATTCAAAAAGTCGACGATAAACTTTCACAAAACACTTCAAATACGTTTGTAATGCAACTTTAGGTATTAGTAAACGTTAATAAGCGATAAAATTCATCAGGAGGCGATGTAAAGATCATTAGCTGTCCGTCTGGAAAAATGTCCGGCTAGAAACTCAACGAAAATATCCGGTCCTAGACCGGAGGAGATACTGATGTCCTGCATGTGTTTGACCAAGAAAAAACTCGAAGGGAAATGACAAGACTCTAGACACCGTGTGGAAGCTGTAGGTACTGCAACCTCAGTCAATTAATTGTGGTTCACGTTTATCAATGGGTTCAAGTAGCGCATGGATATATTTTCCCATTTTCAGTGATCAGTTTTTCCTGTGCTTTTCGATGTAAATGCCGTTCTGGTAAAGCCACAGCAGTGATTTAACCAGTTTTTTAAACGTCTGAGTGTTTTCTATCCACACAGACTAAGCAAATGCATATACTATATTCCTGGCATGAGTAGCAGGGCGCTGAAATGTTGCGCGATTTTTAACAGAATGTTCAAAAAAGTAGAGGGTCGACTTAAGAGGTTAAGGACAACAAAGTCAAGGTGGCCATCACAAAGCCCTGACCTCAAATCTATAGAAAATGTGTGAGCAGAACTGAAAAAGCGTGTGCGAGCAAGGAGGCCTACAAACCTGACTCAGTTACACCAGCTCTGTCAGGAGGAAAGGGCCAAAATTCACCCAACTTATTGTGGGAAGCTTGTGGAAGGCTACCCAAAATGTTTGACCCAAGTTAAACAATTTAAAGGCAATGCTACCAAAGACTCATTGTGTGTATGTAATTGTCTGAGCCACTGGGAATGTGATGAAAGAAATAAAAGCTGAAATAAATCATTCTCTCTACTATTATTCTGACATTTCACATTCTTAAAATAAAGTGGTGATCCTAACTGACCTAAGACAGGGACTTTTTTACAATTATTAAATGTCAGGAATTGTGAAAAACTGAGTTTAAATGTATTTGGCTAAGGTGTATGTAAACTTCCGACTTCAACTGTACATATCCCAAACAGAAGCCATGGATTACAGGCAACATCCGCATCTAGCTAAAGGCTAGACCGGCCGCTTTCAAGGAGCGGGAGAGTAATCGAGACGCTTACAAGAAATCCCACTATGCCCTCAGACGAACCATCAAACAAGCAAAGCGTCAATAGAGGATTAAGATAGCATCCTACTACACCAGCTCTGACGCTCGTCGGACGTGGCAGGGCTTGAAAACTATTACGGACTACAGAGGGAAACCCAGACATGAGCTGCCCAGTGAAGCGAGCCTACCAGACGAGCTAAATTCATTTTATTCTCACTTCAAAGCAAGCAACACTGAAGCATGCACGAGAGCACCAGCTGTTCTGGATGACTGTGATAACGCTCTCGGGAGCAAATTTGACCAAAACCTTTAAACAGGTCAACATTCAAAACGCCTCTTGGCCAAACGACTTAACAGGACGTGTACTCAAAGTATGCGCGGACCAACTGTCAAATGTCTTCACTAACATTTTCAACCACTCCCTGATCGAGTCTATAATACCTACATGTTTCAAGCAGACCACAGTAGTCCCTGTGCCCAAAGAAGCGCAGGTAAATCATTACCGCCTCGTGGCAATCACGTCATTAGCCATGAAGTGTTTTGAAAGCCTGGTCATGCCTGACATCAACAGCATCATCCAGGACACCCTAGACCCACTCCAATTTGCATACAGCTACAACAGATCCACAGATGATGCAATCACAATCCACACTGCCCTTTCTCACCTGGACAAAATGAACACCTATGTGAGAATGCTGTTCATCGATTACAGCTCAGCGTTCAACGCCGTAGTGCCCACAAAGCTCATCATTAAGCTAAGGACCTTGGGACTAAACACATCCCTCTGCACCTGGATCCTGGACTTCCTGACAGAGTAGGCAGTAAGAGTAGGCATCAACATGTCTGCCACGCTGATCCTTAACACTGGTGTGTGTGCTTAGGGGTGTGTACTTAGTCCCCTTCTGTATTCCCTGTTCACCCACGACTTCGTGGCCAAACATGACTCCAAAACCATCATTAAGTTTGCTGACAACACAACAGTGGTAGGCCTGATCACCGACAACGGCCTATAGGGGACGGCCTATAGGAGATGGCCTATAGGGAGGAGGTCAGAGAACTGGCAGTGTGGTGCCAGGACAACAACCTCTCCCTCAATGTGAGGAAGACAAAGAGTTGATAGTGGACTACAGGAAAAGGCGGGCCTAACACGTCCCCATTAGCGTCAACGGGGCTGAAGTGGAGCGGATCGAGAGTTTCAAGTTCCTTGGTGTCCACATCACCAACGAACTATCTTGGTCCAAACATACCAAGACAGTCATCAAGAGGCCATGACAAAACCTTTTCCCCCTCAGGAGACTGAAAAGATTTAGCATGGGCCCCCAGATCCTCAAAAGGTTCTACAGCTGCACCATCAAGAGCATACTGACCGGTTGCATCACCACCTGGTATGGTAGCTGCTCGGCATCTGACCGTAATGCGCTACAGAGGGTAGTGCGAACGTCCATGGAATCATCACTGGGGCCAAGCTTCCTGCCATCCAGGACTTATATAATAGGCAGTGTCAGAGGAAAGCCCATACAACTGTCAGAGACTCCAGTCACCCAAGTTATTGACTGTTTTCTCTGCAAGCGGTGCCGGAGCGCCAAGTCTAGGACCAAAAGGCTCCTCAACAGCTTCTACCCCCAAGCCATTAGACTGCTGAACAATTCATAAAAATCACCACCGGAAAATTTACATTGACAACCCCACCTCTTGTACACTGCTGCTTCTCGTTGTTTGTTTGTTACCTATGCATAGTCACTTCGCCCCCACGTACATGTACAGATTACCTCAACTAGTCTGTACTCCTGCACACTGACTCTGTACCGGTGCCCCCTGTATATAGCCTTTTTATTGTTATTCTTATTGTGTTACTTTTTATTATTACTTTTTATTTTAGCCTACTTGGTAAATATTTTCTTCATCTTGAAATGCACTGTTGGTTAAGGGCTTGTTAGTAAGCATTTGACGGTAAAGTCTACACTTGTTGTTTTTGGCGCATTTTGCAAATAAAGTTTGATTTGATTTGAAACCCCTAGTTTGAAAGTGGCTGTTTTCTCAAAATTGTGCGGTGCCATTTACCCTACATTTTCCCCCACATGGGACAGCACCTAGCAATTCAAGTTTCAGCCAATGAGATTCAGCTACTCGCCATTTGAATGACAGCTCAAAGATGCAGACACAGCACAGCTAGAGAAAGATCAATGACGTGTTGCACATATTTGCATATATATCCCTTTCGGGACCACTTTTGGCTTGTGAGAGCTTCTTTCAGAACTACTGGCTATAAATAATACAAAAGTACCGGAGAATCTCTTTAAAATACACACCCAGATAGCAGTTGTAAATGAGAACTTGTTCTCAACTGGCCTACCTGGTTAAATAAAGGTGAAATAAGAAATAAAAAATGAATGCATGCGTGCACACACACACACCCGCACACGCACACTCACACACACACACACACACACACACACACACACACACACACACACACACACACACACACACACACACACACACACACACACACACACACACACACACACACACACACACACACACACACACACACACAAATCCTAAAACAGAGTGCTTTATTCTGACAGTAAATGAAAGAGGAGGTAGACAATTAAACCTTCTTCTGAGACCATTGTTTTATTTTCTACTTGCCAAGTAAGACAGCCAGAGGATATATCTGTGTCAATCGTCCAACACTTTTAATTAAATCAGTGAGAGCAGTGACAATAGAAGGAAAATGTAGTTACATTGTTGGCTTTACAGAACAGATCATCAGATGTTCAGCTTCATCAGATTAATTAATTAATCTGGCAGAACATCATATTTCCCTGGAACCAAATATTTCCTTTTAATTTCTAATGCATTGAATTGGTACACCATCAAACATATGGCCAGTAACCATAGAAACTAAAATAATCTCATCTCACAAATAAAGCTTTTCCGATCATAAGCTGTTCAAAGCGACAAAGACAGAATGTTCCAGTCGAGCAGGAGAATCTTGGGATAATACAATTGCCTTCATGGGGAGAGAGCAGATGCAATGGACCAGTTGCCATAGCACCCTCCATTGCTGAACGATTTTAATAGTACAGATAGGATCTTAATTTCAAATCAAATCAAATTCTATTCGTGACATGCTTTGTAAACAACAGGTGTAGACTAAGAGTGAAATGTTACTTATTGGCACTTCCCAACAACGCAGAGAGAAATATATAGAAAAATAATAACACAAGGAATAAATACACAATGAATAAAGATAACTTGGCTATATACACGGGGTACACACTTGAGTCGATGTGCAGGGGTACGAGGTAATTGAGGTACATATAGTATATACATATAGGTAGGGGTAATGTGACTAGGCAACATGATAGATAATTAACAGTAGCAGCAGCATATGTGTTGAGTCAAAATAGTTAGTGCAAGAAGGGTCAATGCAGATAGTCTGGGTAGCTATTTGGTTAGCTATTTAGTAGTCCTATGGCTTGGGGGTAGAAGCTGTTCAGGGTCCAGTTGGTTCCAGACTTGGAGCTTGCCGTGAGGTAGCAGAGAGAACATTCTATGACTAGGGTGGTTTGTGTCTTTGACAATTTTTATGGCCTTTCTCTCACATTGTGTGGTATAGAGGTCCTGGATGGCAGGGAGCTCGGCCCCAGTGATGTACTAGGCCGTACGCACTACCCTCTTCAGCACCTTGCCATACCAAGCAGTGACGCACGACCCTCTTCAGCACCTTGCCACCCAGTGATGCTCTTCAGCACCTTGCCATACCAAGCAGTGAGCACCTTGCCATACCAAGCAGTGACCCTCTTCAGCACCTTGCCATACCAAGCAGTGATGCACCTTGCCATACCAAGCAGTGACGCACGACCCTCTTCAGCACCTTGCCATACCAAGCAGTGACGCACGACCCTCTTCAGCACCTTGCCATACCAAGCAGTGACGCACGACCCTCTTCAGCACCTTGCCATACCAAGCAGTGATGCACCACCCTCTGTAGCACCTTGCCATACCAAGCAGTGACGCACGACCCTCTTCAGCACCTTGCCATACCAAGCAGTGATGCACCACCCTCTGTAGCACCTTGCCATACCAAGCAGTGACGCACTACCCTCTTCAGCACCTTGCCATACCAAGCAGTGACGCACTACCCTCTTCAGCACCTTGCCATACCAAGCAGTGATGCAGCCAGTCTAGACGCTCTCAGTGGTTTTATTATTATTTTCCTGCTGTAGCAAACTGGCTCAAATAAGATCCTGTATCTGTAGGTGATAAGTTGGAAATTGACTGTTGTTGGCAGATTAATATGTATTTTATGTTTACGGTATATTGTTGTAAATGGCATGAAATTATTGCAGTGTTTTGTGTACCGTGCCAAGGTTATTACGAAAGAAATACAAGTGCACTCATATTCGTCTCTGTAAATCACAGGCTCACCCAAAGACATGAGGGTCAATGTGGACATTATCAGAGACCCTGTTCAGCTGAGGAACATTTTGTTCGGTCACATCGATTGTTCTTGCAGAGCCACCATCCTCCAAGGTAACCATAAAAACAAATGTCCTTTTGATAATAGAGTTAGGGTATTATCAGTGACAGCTTTATACTGCTCTAATACAAGACCTGTGCTTTGCTGGAGCTATGCCTGCTCATAAAATAAATGCTGTCATTCCTTTAAAACATTTACAACTGTTTAAAATCTTGATAACTTTATCCTGCTAACTCAGGAAGTAGATGTGTGCCTTACAGCTCATATTAGTGTAAATCTCAGAACTAGATACATGGACAGAGTGAGGCAGAGAAAGAATCAGGGAAAGAAATCATAGTCAATCCATTATCTTTTTTTCCATGTATAAGAAGCTGTGACATTCCCCTTATGTAAAATCCACATACATTTCTCATGATCACATGTGATCTCATGTGATCCCATGTGATTTAATGTGAAGTTAATGTGATAACATGTGACAACATGTGAAGCAACATGTGATAACATAAAAAGACACGTGACAACATGTGAGCAAGCATATGTGAAAACATGATATCATGTGAAGATAATGTGAAATACATGTGACAACATGGGGATGCAAAATGTCAACATGTGAGCACATCAAAACACAATGTCATGTGAAATAAATAATGCATCATTTCAAGTTGTGATACCATGACACTACACATGTGACAACATTTGAGGAGATGTGAAAACATGAACTTTTTTTTAACGAAAAAATGGGGATGCAACATTTCAACATGTGATACCATGAAATTACATGTGACATTTGAGCACATGTGAAAGCCGAGATGTCAAATGTAATTTAGAAAACTTTACTTTAAAAGGCATTATTTACACTAATTCAATTTAAACAGTCATTGTCCCCTGTGGGTTTTGTCTAGTTCCTGGTTTGTTCCAGGGACATTCTCAGAAAGTTGTGTCATGGTCTCTTGGAGGTTTTTGTCTAGTTGTGGTGAAATTATAGTAAATCTACAACAAGTTGCTGTATTTTTACATCTGAATTAAGGTGTTAATGTTAAAAGACAGTATGCTGGATACTTGGGACTCAACCTAAATTGGGATTTGAAGTCACAACCTCTTGGTTGCTAACTATATGAAGTTCCTGCTGAGCCACCAGGTGTATAGACATACTGCAGGTTGGCTATATATTTACTGCCAAGAATACATTTCTGCACTTTGCCTAAAGTTGCAGTAAAAATAAAGTAGATATATACAACAACTTAAAAGTGTTGCCACACACTTACTGTCAAGAATGCATTTCTCCACTTTGCTAAAAGATGCCCAGAATTAGGTAAATAATTGTACAATTATCACCACCAATGTAAAGGACACTTGAGGTAGAGTATAGAGCAAATCATCAGGGATTTGGTTGGGAGGGCATCAATATTTATGCAGTGCAACTTGTTTCATACTGACCTCTGACATCACCTACTAAGTGAATGACCTTGGTAACAGTATTTTCGGCAGATAAATGTAACAAGACATTATTTATAAAAATCAATCTATTAATATGGTTTTTGAAGTCTATAAGTTATTTCAAAGCATGATAGTTTGTAAGGTAACCTAGCAGTTAGAGCATTGGGCCAGTAACTGAAAGGTTGCTGGATCAAATCCCTGAGCTGACAAGGTAAGAATCTGTCATCTGCCCCTGAACAAGACAGTTAACCAACTGTTCCCCGGTAGGCTGTCATTGTAAATCAGAATGAGTTCTTAACTAACTTGCCTAGTTAAACAAAAAAATACTTTTAGTTTGTGGTTGACGCAGCTTGTTGGCTATTAGCCATCCAACTGGTATTTACGACTTCACAACTGATAAATTCCCAACTCCCGCATGGCAAACGCACCAATATATTGACTATATTGGGTAGAACATTTGACCATTATACTAGATAATCTGCACATGTACCCTGAAAGGTACTGACCTGTACCATGTGAGTTCCTATGTATACCCCTGAAAGTACCTTATTGACCGTTTTGTACACCAGGGAACAACACTGTACTGTAATCATACTCTTATATTTGAGAGTGTATGAACATACACTGAGTATACAAAACATGAAGAACACCTGCTCTTTACATGACATAAGGTAGACTGACCAGGTGAATCCAGATGAAAGCTATGATCCCTTATTAATGTCACTTGTTAAATCCACTTCAATCAGTGTAGATGAATGGGAGGAGAGAGGTGAGGCGTGCCAAGTCAATTTGCAGGACAGGCCAAAGAATATCCATGTGCATTGCGATTCAGAGTAAATATATAGCAAAACACTATTACTGTAGACATGTGGCTAACAGGTTATCACATGTTCAAGGGCATGTTATCATGTGGAAAACCACATGTTTTTGGAACATTTCACATGTGAAAACATGTTTTTGGAACACTTGACATGTGACATTTCACATATGAAAACATTTGTTTTTAGAACACTTCACATGACATTGACATGAGACATTTCACATGTGATATTTCACATGAAAACATTTGTTTTTGGAGCACTTATCATGACATTTCACATGTGCAAAACATGTGGAAATGTCACAATCGTGATTTTCCACATGTGAAATCATGTGGTTTTTCCATAAGGGTCCATTGGTTCTCTGGTAGAAATATCTTGTGTATGTGGACAGCAAGCACCGGGAGTCCATGTAAAAATCTCTATAGGCTATGCAAGACCAGCTCTCCATATCCTGTTATACTGAAAATCGATTTGCACTCTTCAAAATGAACTGTGTCCAATCGCCATAGATATGTTTATTTCATTGACTCCAAATGAGATTATGGACACAAAGGAATGACCCAGAAAACACCTGTAGCAAATTTACTTCATTCAGGCATAGCAGATACAGCCTCAGCCTGTATATGCAGTAACCTCTATAAAACAGCCACAGTCTCATAAAGGGTGAGCTATTTTGTAAATGAGGGGACATTTTTGGGGGGTCACGTCCAATTGTGACCAGCTAGGTATCATATATACAGAGACATATTCATTGGTTATATTGTCTTTGAATGCTCCCCGACTACATGGATATCCAGGGTCAAAGAGAAGAACACAGTGTTGAAAACAATGACTTCCACATTCAATGTCATACATTATATATATTGCACATTGGACAGATATTGATTCTCACTCTGGTAAACAGTGAGGCCTATAGCTCTGAACACCAAACCATGCCTGGACTACTAGAGTGACTCTCTCAATAATGACTTGCTGAAAGATCCCCTGTCATCAATATCCTATTGAAACCCAATATGATTAGTCTTGTATGTTGAAGCTGACTTGCTTTATCCTTGCATCCATTATCCATTTTTGTTCTGTAGCCACTGATGTTTTTACATTGTTTCCTTACAATCAATACAACCCACAGAACAATATTAGGCATAGGTATACTTGAGCAGAGGATTTTTGCAAAGGATAGCCCAAATCCACAAACCCACACATACTTAACTACCTGTAATGTTAAAGGTATTGGTCAAAGAAGCAAATCTCTTATCCAAACCCACTCCAACCATTTCAGAGGAAATGTATGGTAATTCCTGAAGGATGTGTGCTGCCAAACTTCCACTAATGACTTGAAGGCAGACAGACTGAGCCTCTGGCGACTCTGGCAGTAAACACATCCACCTGCATTATTTCAAATGGCTCTCTGAAAATTGAAGCTCCTAACCAATTTAGAGCAATTTCACATTATATTATGCCATGACCTGAGGCTTTTGTTGTTCTTTTTCATGCATGGAAATCACAATAATAAAGGTACATATATTTTATTGAAAACTAAATTTCATGATAAACATGAGAATCACTGAGTGGAATCAGATATCTTTGTAAACAACTTGAATGACACGTTGACTAGAGTCTGGTGTCTATAGAATGGTGGAATAGGAACAACTACTCTCTGCCTTTAACCATTGTCGTGGATTGAAACACTTCTTGGATCAATGGTAAAGATTCTTCTGGATGGGTTATGTTTTCAATACAGAAATGCTAGCCCCTTCTCCCTCTACAGTCATGGGTATATTGACCTTAATGACATGTGACTAAGGTAATAAACATAGCACAAACAGGTATACTGCTCATGTGGTTGTAAAAGATTTGGCGTCAAAACTACATTAAAATCAGACAGGGCCCAAGGATCAATTCTCCCTTATTGAAGACCAATTTCCAGTCCCTCAGAATGATTCAGTTGGCTCCAGGGGCAGATCTAAAGGAAAAAGTAATGAGATTCAGCCAGACTTCTCCCTCTTATCTAAAGCCACCACTGACATCGTGCTGCATTTATCCTCTCTTCCTTCCAACTTACTCCTACATCGTGTTTTTCTTTCCTGCACCACCTAAGAGCATTTCTCTTGTAAATGCTTTCTCTTGAGCTTGTAGCTCAACATTGTTAAGAAATTGAGAGCTACAGTCACCTCGAAAGGTTATTGGCACCCTTGATAAAGATGAGCATAAAAATACTGAACTATATTATATGCACACAACATTTGAAAATTATATAAATTTATACTAATACAATTGCTTTATACTAAGGTAAAATTCTCAAAAATATTTGTATTGCCACCCCTGTTTTCAATACTCTGGCACTCTCCCCTTGTGAGGATAACGGCAGTGAGCCTTTTTCTATCATGTTAAATGAGATTGGAGAACATATTGGGAAGGATCTTCGAGCAGTCCTCCAAACAGAAGCTTTTCAGATCCTTGATATCCTTCGTTTGCGCTTATGGACTGCGCTTTTCAATTCAAACCACCAGGTTTTCAATGGGGATCAAGTCTGGAGAATGAGATGGACATTAGAAAATGTTTTTGTTGATTTGATGTGAGATTGGGGTTATTGTCTTGCTGGAAGATTCACTTGCGGCCAAGTTTCAGCCTCTTGGCAGAGGCAACCAGGTTTTTGGCTAAAATATCCTTATACTGTGTAAAGTTCATGATGCCATTGACCTTAAAAAGGGCCAGGACCAGTGGAAGCAAAATTGCTCCATAACATCAAAGATCCACCACCATATTTTACATTACGTATGAGGTACTTTTCTGCATATGCATCTTTCTGTCGACGCCAAACCCACCACTGGTGTACGTGGCCAAAGAGCTCTATTTTCATGTCATCTGACCATAGCACCGGTTCCAATCCAAGTGCCAATGCCATTAACTCGAGGCTTTTACATTTGTTGGAAGACATGAAAATACAGCTCATTGGTAGGTTTGGATAGAGAGAAAAATGCATATGCAAAAAACGACCTCATACCTACTGTAAAATATGGTGGTGGATCTTTGATGTTGCAGGCAATTTCCCAGACACTCTGGAAAGCATTCCGTCGTAATTACTTGACCCAGAGCTCTGAAGGTGAGTGCATCCAGCCCACAGTCTCTCTATGCGTTCCAATGGCACCACAGTATGTGGCGGCAGTGAAGTGGCACAGCTGGGTTAGTGTCACTTGGAGGAGTGTGGAGTGTGTGGTTTGGCTGCTTGAGGAGGGGGAAGAACTGAGCGAGTGTGTGATTACTGAGACCTGCTGTGAGCGCCCCAGTGCACCTGAGGGGTGGCAGGGGACAGATGGCAGGGAGGGACCCAAATGGAAGATGCCAACCATCATTAGACACACCCATTACTCATACACCGTCTTCTGGCTGACAACAAGTGACTGTGCCACAGACGTCTTCATACAAAGGGTTTCTCATTAACAACCTGTACTGGAGAAAACACAATGGATGAGAGAGTGAGGTTTTTCTTGTATACTGAGTATATCATGTACAATTATAATTAATATGCTTTGTTTAACTGATTGTGCAAACTTTATTTTGTACTTATATTTGTGGTGTTGTTTCCATATAAGCCCTTTTGGGCTTCCAACCTCACCTGCACACCGTTTTTTACCAGTTTTTTTTATCAGTACTGTTTTGTCTTTTAGTTATTTTCTTTGGTGCCTAAACCCTAAATAAAAGAGAGAGAGAGAGAGAGAGAGAGAGAGAGAGCGAGCGAGCGAGGAGTGGAGTGGAAGGAATGTTAAGGAATGTGTCATGATCATCATCAAAATGATCTAGTTCCCCACGAAGAAGCACAAATCCATATGAACTGGAAACAACATGCCGTAACACATTTTACTAGATCATGGATCATTTTTTAAATCATATGTTTTAGGAGTTAAAATTATTCTAAATAGTTAACCCTGCAGACTACAATCACATTCCACAGTAAATGTATTTATTTCCAAGGGTCTATGAACAAACACTTTGTTTCTGACTCTTATCTGTACTCTGGGAGGTGTTAACTGCGCTCAGTGTTAATTTCCCCTTTTAGAACCCAGCTAATGAAGTCACAAACAGGCTGACCCTCTGGGAGGCGTGGAACCACTGAAGGAGATGGAGGGAAATTTGAGGCCTAATTGGCAGCACACTTGTTTCCAGTGTAATCGCACTTATCTAGCGAGTCACCTTCGAGGGTCATTAAGGCCGCTGGATTAATTGGGCAGAGCGTGGCTTGGCCGCGGCTGGGAGGAGAGGAGCTGGAGACTGGAAAATTTGGCCCATTACTGATAGCAAACTTTCTCTGAGCCTGACACATCTGCTAATGTGGGACGCTCCCAATGAGCCGGCTAAATCGCTCCTTGACTTTGACTAACAAATGCATGCCAAAGTTAGTATTTTTATAGAATTCTAGCGGTTATCTTTTTTTCAAAGATGCAGATACTCTCTTTATATTACTCTTTATATTATTATAAGGATGATTTTAATATATTTATAGATAATATGGTAAAGATAATGTACACTGCCAGTTCTGGCAAGGCTCATCAAGGCTTTGTCAAGGTTTGCTACAATATACAAGATGCCTATTACACATTTCAAAGAGGAAGCAAACAAATGACTATGTGGTTGTGTCAGCCTCTCTCAATAATATTACAGTATGTGCATTTGTGCGATTCTTTCTGTATTAATATCTTCACATTCAGTTCTTTCATCCCATCAAGGATTTAACAGCCAAACCAGAGCTCAGTTCAAACCAGAGTAATAGGAAATGTGAAGACATGGTGGATCATGGCAAACAACATCCTCAGGGGAGTGGCTCAAAGGGGTTTTCTGACTCCTTTTAATGATGCAGCCAGGAAGGAAATCATTCTTAAAGCAGCAATCAGCAGTTGAAACAATAACAAAGTGTAATCCTCACCCCTGTTTCAGTAAAAAGCTGATGGATGGGCCTGGAGAAATGAAACCACTCTCAAATTCATAGACAGAGCTATTGATGCAAGGATTGACCATCCATGATAATACAATTATAGTTGTAACCATGTTTTTAGGCAATATATAATGTTTGTTTATATTTGCTTTGATTACATACCTTGGAGTAAAACCAAGCTTATCTTTTGGGTTCTGATGGAGTACAGCTTGAAGTAAGCTCATGAATGAGTACATATCATTAATTTATGAGTCCAAAAATGGATGTAGCAACAGCTAATTGCCCCTTTAAGGTGACATGACATAAGGGATGGATATCTATATATAGCCAGCATTTTTCTTGTGCTTTAAATATATACACAGCACCAGTCAAAAGTTTGGACACACCTACTCATTCATGGATTTGTCATTATTTTTACTATTATCTACATTGAACAATAATAGTGAAAACATCAAAACTATTAAATAGCACATATGGAATCATGTAGTAACCAACTATATTTAATATTTTAGATTCTTCAAAGTAGTCACCCTTTGCATTGATGACAGCTTTGCACACTCTTGGCATTCTCTCAACCAGCTTTACCTGGAATGCTTTTTCAACAGTCTTGAAGGAGTTCCCACATATGCTGAGCACTTTTTAGCTGCTTTTCCTTCACTCTGCGGTCTAACTCATCCCATCCATCTCAATTTGGTTGAAGTCGGGTGATTGTGGGGGCCAAGTCATCGGATGCAGCACTCATTTTACTTTTCTTCTTGGTCAAATAGCCCTTACACAGCCTGGGTTTACTGTATGTTGGGTCATTGTCCTTTTGAAAAACAAATGATAGTCCCACTAAGTGCAAACCGGATGGGATGACATATCACTGCATAATACTGTGGTAGCCATGCTGGTTAAGTGTGCCTTGAATTCTAAGTAAATCACAGAGTGTGTCACCAGCAAAGCACTCCCACACCTCCTCTATGCTTCATGGTGGGGAACACACATGTGGAGATCATCCGTTCACCTACTCCGCGTCTCACATAGACACAGCAGTTGGAACCAAATATCTCAAATTTGGATCAATCAGACCAAAAGACAAATTTCCACGGGTCTAATGTCCATTGCTCGGGTATCTTGGCCCAAGTGAGTCTCTTTTTCGTATTGGTGTGCGTTTAGTAGTGGTTACTTTGCAGCAATTCGACCATGAAGGCCTGATTCATGCAGTTTCCTCTGAACAGTTGATGTTGAGATGTGCCTGTTACTTGAACTCTGTGAAGCATTTATTTGGGCTGCAATCTGAGGTGCAATTAACTCTAATGAACTTATCCTCTGCAGCAGAGGTAACTCTGGGTCTTCCTTTCCTATTTGCGGTCTTCTTTCCTATTTCATGAGAGACAGTTTCATCATAGTGTTTGATGGAGAAGTAATGGCGCCGACAGAGATGGTTGCCTCGCTTCGAGTCCTTAGGAAACTATGCAGTAGTTTCTTTAAATGTATTGTTTCTTACACTGTTACCACAGGAAATCTTCTTATTACATAATGTCGGGAAGAACTATTGGACATAAGAGCGACGTCAACTTACTAACAACTTACGATCAGGAATACGACTTTCCTGAAGTGGAAAGTCTCTTGACAACAAGGTAGAGGAAATTAGAGCGAGACATCAGAGATTGTAACAGGAAACATGTCGGAAACATGTCTCTCTCGGGATATGTTGTCGGAATTGGTTCAGCCACCGGGCTTCTTCATGTATCACGCCGACAGAGATAAACAACTCTATGGTAAGAAGGGGGTGTATACTTCATGATTAACTTCTTCGATATAGGGGGCGCTCTTTTAATTTTGGGATGAAAAACGTTCCCGTTTTAAACAAGATATTTTGTCACGGAAAGATGCTCGACTATGCATATAATTGACAGCTTTGGAAAGAAAACACTCTGACGTTTCCAAAACTGCAAAGATATTGTCTGTGAGTGCCACAGAACTGATGTTACAGAAAAAACCCAGATAAAAATACAATCAGGAAGTGCCGCATTTTATAAAACCGCCTCATGGCAATGACTCCTTATATGGCTGTGGAGGAGCTAGGAGTCAGCTTACCTTTTCCACGTTTTCCCCAAGGTGTCTGCAGCATTGTGACGTATTTGTAGGCACATCATTGGAAGATTGACCATAAGAGTGGTCACTTGGTGTCCTCCGTCGCAATTATTGCGTAATCTCCAGCTGCAGTATTTTTCCGTTTTCTTCTGATGAGAAGCCAGCTGCCACCACTGATAGATTATCGAATAGATATGTGAAAAACACCATGAGGATTGATTCTAAACAACGTTTGCCATGTTTCTGTCGATATTATGGAGCTAATTTGGAAAAAAGTTTGGCGTTGTAAGTGACTGCATTTTCGTTTTTTTTTCTTAGCCAAACGTGATGAACAAAACGGAGCTATTTCTCTTACACAAATAATATTTTTGGAAAAAATGAACATTTGCTATCTAACTGAGAGTCTCGTCATTGAAAACATCCAGTTCTTCAAAGGTAAATGATTTTATTTGAATGCTTTTCTTGTTTTTGTGAAAATGTTGCCTGCTGAATGCTAGGCTTAATGCTATGCTAGGCTATCAATACTCTTACACAAATGCTTGTGTAGCTTTGGTTAAAGCATATTTTGAAAATCTGAGATGACAGTGTTGTTAACCTCTTCAGTCGACCCTGTACTTTTTTGAACATTCTGTTAAAAATCGCGCAACATTTCAGCGCCCTGCTACTCATGCCAGGAATATAGTATATGCATTTGCTTAGTCTGTGTGGATAGAAAACACTCAGACGTTTAAAAAACTGGTTAAATCACTGCTGTGGCTTTACCAGAACGGCATTTACATCGAAAAGCACAGGAAAAACTGATCACTGAAAATGGGGAAAATATATCCATGCGCTACTTGAACCCATTGATAAACGTGAACCACAATTAATTGACTGAGGTTGCAGTACCTACAGCTTCCACAGGGTGTCTAGAGTCTTGTCATTTCCCTTCGAGTTTTTTCTTGGTCAAACACATACAGGACACCGTATCTAATCCGGTCTAGGACCGGATATTTTCGTTGAGTTTCTAGCCGGACATTTTTCCAGACGGACAGCTAATGATCTTTACATCGCCTCCTGATGAATTTTATCGCTTATTAACGTTTACTAATACCTAAAGTTGCATTACAAACGTATTTCGAAGTGTTTTGTGAAAGTTTATCGTCGACTTTTTGAATTTTAAAAAATGACGTTACGTTTTGAAACTATGTTTTTTTCGTTTATCACACAGTCTACATATAACGATATCTAGGCTTTATATGGACCGATTTAATCTAAATAAAGACTCAAATAGTGTTTATGGGACATCTAGGAGTGCCAACAAAGAAGATGGTGAAAGGTAATGAATGTTTTCTATTTTATTGTGCGGTTTGTGTAACGCCGAAATGCTAATTATTTTGTTTACGTCCCCTGTGGGTCTTTTGGGGTGTTGCATGCTATCAGATAATAGCTTCTCATGCTTTCGCCGAAAAGCATTTTAAAAATCTGACTTGTTGCCTGGATTCACAACGAGTGTAGCTTTAATTCGATACCCTGCATGTGTATTTTAATGAACTTTTGAGTTTTAACTAATACTATTAGCATTTAGCGTAGCGCATTTGCATTTCCAGAGCTCTAGTTGGGACGCAAGCGTCCCGGGTAGAAGCAACAGGTTAACAAAAGGCTAAGCTTGTGTTTCAATATATTTATTTCATTTCATTTGCGATTTTCATGAATAGGAAACGTTGCGTTATGGTAATGAGCTTGAGGCTATGATTACGCTCCCGGATACGGGATTGCTCGACGCTAGAGGTTAATGACTCATGGTGTAATCATAACAACATACAGGAACTCAAGTCCTTCTGCTCACCCGGCATAGAATTCCTTACAATCAAATGCCGGCCATATTACCGCCCAAGAGAATACTCGTCAGTTATAGTCACAGCTGTGTATATACCCCCTCAAGCAGACACCATGACGGCCATAAAGGAACTTAACTGGACTCTATGTAAACTGGAAACCATGTAAACTGGAAACCATATATCCTGAGGATGCATTTATTGTAGCTGGGAATTTTAACAAATCAAATTTGAGAACAAGCCTACCTAAATTCTATCAGCATATTGATTGCAGTACTCTAACTTCTGCAATGCATACAAGGCCCTCCCTCGATTTTCCCGTCTGCAAATCCGACCATGACGCCATCTTGCTCCTACCGTCTTATGGGCAGAAACTCAGACAGGATGTATCCGTGATTAGAACCATTCAACGTTGGTCTGACCAATCAGATTCCATGCGGAATCCAAGATTGAATTTGATCACGCAGACTGGGATATGTTCCGGTCAGCATCAGAGAACAACATCGATCTATACGCTGACTCGGTGAGTGAGTTTATAAAGAAGTGCATTGGAGATATTGTACTGTGACTATTAAAGCCTAGCCTAACCAGAAACTGTGGATGACTGGCGGCATTTCCGCAAAACTGAAAGCGCGAACCACCGCATTTAACCATGGAAAGAGGTCTGGGAATATGGCTGACTATAAACAGTGTAGTTATTCCCTACACAAGGCAATCAAACAAAGTCGCAATTCAACGGCTCAGAATTGAGACGTATGTGCAGGGTCTACATGAAATCACGGACTACAAAAAAAAAACAGCCACGGACACCGACGTCACGCTTCCAGACAAACTAAATACCTTCTTTGCGTGCTTTGAGGATAATACAGTGCCACAGTCGCAGCCCACTAACAAGGACTGTAGCCCCCCCCCTTCTCCATGGCCGAAGTGAATAAGACACTTAAACGCGTTAACCCTCACAAGGCTGCTGGCCCAGACAGCATCCCTAGCCGCATCCTCAGGGCATGCGCAGACCAGCTGGTTTCAATCGCTCCCTATCCCAGTCTGCTGTCCCCACATGCTTCAAGATGGCCCCCATTGTTCCTGTACCCAAGAATGCAAAGATAACTAAATGACTACCAACTGGTTGCACTCACTTCTGTCATCATGAAGTGCTTTGGGAGACTAGTCAAGGATCATATCACCTCCCCCTTACCGGCCACGCTAAACCCACTTCAGTTTGCATAGCGCCCCAATAGGCCCACAGACGATGCAATCGCCATCACACTGCATACTGCTCTATCCCATCTGGACAAGAGTATATACCTATGTAAGAATTCTGTTAATTGACTACAGCTCAGCATTCAACACCATAGCGCCCTCCAAGCTCTTCATCAAGCTGGAGGTCCTGGGTCTCAACCCTGGCCTGTGCAATTGGGTCCTGGACTTTCTGAAGTCCGCCCCAGGTGGTGAAGGTAGGAAACAACATCTCCACTTCGCTGACCCACAACACTGGAGCCCCACAAGGGTGCATGCTCAACCACCTCCTGTACTCTCTGTTTACCCACGACTGCATGGCCATGCACGCCTCCAACTCAATCATCAAGTTTGCAGACGACACAACAGTAGTGGGCTTGATTAATAACAACAACGAGACAACCAACAGGGAGTAGGTGAGGGCACTCAGAGTGTGGTGTCAGGAAAACAACCTCTCACTCAACGTCAACAAAACAAAGGAGATGATTGTGGAAACAGCTATCCTCATCGAAGGGACAGCAGTGGAGAAGGTGAAAAGTTTTAAGTTCCTCAGTGTACATATCACAGACAAACTGAAATTGTCCACCCACACAGACAGCGTGGTGAAGAAGGCGCAACAGCGCCTCTTCAACCTCAGGAGGCTGAAGAAATTTGGCTTGTCACCTAAAATGTAGACAAACCTTTACAGATGCACAATCAAGAGCATCCTGTCGGGCTGTATCACAGCCTGGTATGGCAACTGCACTGCCCTCAACTGCAAGGCTCTCCAGAGGGTGGTGTGGTCTGTACAACGCATCAAACTACCCGCCCTCCATGACACCTACAGCACCCAATGTCACAGGAAGGCCAAAAACCACCCGAGCCACTGCCTGTTCACCCTGCTACCATCCAGAAAGCTGGGACAGAGAGACTGAAAAACAGCTTCTATCTCAAGGCCATCAGACTGCTAAACAGCAATCACTAACTCAGAGAGGTTGCTGCCAACATTGAGAACCAAATCACTGGCCACTTTAATTAACCTTTTTGCGATAGGGGGCAGCATTTTCACTTTTGGATGAATAGCGTGCCCAGACTGAACTGCCTCCTACTCTGTCCCAGATGCTAATATATGCATATTATGCATATTAGTATTGGATAGAAAACACTCTGAAGTTTCTAAAACTGTTTGAATGATGTCTGTGAGTATAACAGAACTCATATGGCAGGCAAAAACCTGAGAAGAAATCCAAACAGGAAGTGAGAAACCGATTTTCAAAACAGTGCCTATTGAAATCCCAGTGAGATACGAATGAGGATGCACTTCCTAGGGCTTCCACTAGATGTCACTGTCTTTAGAAACTGGTTTGAGGATTCCACTATAAAGGAGGGGCTCATAATAGCTCTTTGAGTGAGTGGTCTGTGTTACGAATCCCTTTTGGCCCGACAGTCTAGGGGGGATGGTAATGAGACCCGTAACATAACTCATGCAAATTATTATTGTGACAAAGTAAAAGTGTGCACGAAATAACCACGACAACAGAAATCTACCGTCAAACTCTAGGTTTATTTATAAACGCACGGTAATGGGGGGAGCAGGAAAAGGGGCTGAGCTGGACCCAAGAAAAGAAACAATAAGTATTCAAAAACACCCCTAAGCTAGACTAGCCTACTTTAACAACAGCTAACTAACTAACCAAAAATACAGTGGGTGGTCCGCCCAGTTCTAACTAGTGTATTTAACAAAGTTCACCTACGGGTAGTGTATGCCCATGGGCGACTTGTCTTGGTTTCCCCCTTTTCCCACCATCAACAAACAAACACCATAACCAAAAACAATACTCACAGGTGATGACAAAGTGCTATGAGGTGCTTAAACAAAAGAGAGGTTAAGACACAAAGCGAGAGTGAAACACAGAGACCTACAGACATGGCATTTACAGAGAGATTGAGCTAGAGATTGAGCTAGAGATTGAGCTAGAGATTGAGCTCTAGAACAAACAAATGATGGGGTTTTTAAACCATGGGGAAGGAACTGTGATAGGGTAGGAAATAGGAGGAGGTGTGTCTTCTGATTGATGATTGATTGTTGACTGATTGGGGAGTGATGATTTTCACCTGTGAGGGGAGAAGGAGAGAAAAGAAACACACACACAGGATAACTGTATCCGTAACAGTCTGGCAGAGAGCCTCGGTCTCATGACGCGCGCTCCCAACAGAGTTTGCTCTCGTTCCAATGCTTTTCTTCAGACAATTAAATTCTCCGGTTGGAACCTTATTGATGATTTATGTTAAAAACATCCTAAAGATTGATTGCATACATCATTTGACTACGGACTGTAACGGAACTTTTTGAGTTTTTGTCTGGAGGAAGTGCTCGCGCCTCATGAAGATGGATTACTGGGCTGAACATGCTAACAACAATTGGCTAAATGATGGGCTTTATGGAACAAATCAGGGCGGAACCCCTGCCCTAGAAAGTTTAATGGATCACTAGTCACTTTAAACAATGCCACTTTAATAATGTTTACATATCTTACTATATTCATATCATATGTATATACTGTATTTTATACCATCTATTGTACCTTGCCTGTGCCACTCGGCAATCGCTCATCCATATATTTATATGTACATATTCTTATTCACCCCTTTAGATTTGTGTGTGTTCAGAAGTTGTTGGGGAGTTGTTAGATTACTTGTTAGATTACTTGTTAGATATTACTGCACTGTCGGAACTAGAAGCACAAGCATTTCGCTACTCTCACATTAACATCTGCTAACCATGTGTATGTGACCAATAACATTTGATTTGATTTGGTTTTTGCGACTGCACTTGAAGAAACTTTAAAAGTTATTGATATTTTCTGCACTGACTGATCATCATGTGTTAAAGTTATGATGGACTTTTGTTTCTCTTTGCTTATTTGAGCTGTTCTTGCCATAATATGGAATAGGTCTCTTACCAAATAGGGCTATCTTCTGTATACCATCCCTATCATGTCACAACACAACTGATTGGCTCAAACGCATTAGAAGGAAAGAAATTCCACAAATGAACTTTTAACAAGGCGATAAAGGGCTGTGAGACATAGGTTTAATCCTAGACACATGAAAAGGAGGATGTATACAGAGGGTACAGGGCAACAGAATAAGAACAGCAGAGGGGCTAAGGATTTTGAGATTGGGAAAGGGCCAATAAAACGGGGGGACAGTTTGCGGGACTCTACATGCTGGCCCACAACCCAATGAGCGTGCAGAAAGCCTTCCAGAACTGGGACGAGAACTGAGCACCCTGGTCGAAGACCATGTCCACTGGAAGTCCATGGATCCGGAATACGTGCTGCACCATGAGCTGGGCCATCTCCATGGCTGAGGGTAGCTTGGGGAGAGGGGTGAAGTGGGCGGTTTTGGAAAACTGGTCCACCACAGTAAGGATAACCGTGTTGCCATCAGACGGGAGGAGACCAGTGACGAAGTCCAGGGATATATGTGACCAGGGACGGTGAGGGACGCGAAGTGGTTGAAGAATGCCAGTCAGAGCTTCCAGAGGAGTCTTACCATCACACATGATGCTAGCTGTGACAAACGCGGAGACGTCAGGAACCAAGATGGGCCACCAAAAACGTTGTCGTACAAAGCTAGGGTCCGACAGGAGGCAGGATGGCAGGCCAGTTGAGAGGAATGAGCCCATTCCAGAACTGAGTCCGGGACAAACATCTGGTTAGCCCGGATAACCAGTGCCTCCACTCTATCCAGTGCCTCCAAGTTCCCGGTTACCCATGTCGTAATTCCTTTCTGTGGGGTTGAGACAATGGGAGTGAATTTGTGTTTGAGGTCCAAGAACGCCTGGTCTGCAGCTGGAGACCACGTAAACAGGACCTTGGGAGAGGTGAGTGCTGACAGGGGTGAAGCCCGGGTGCTGTAGTCCCGGATGAACCAGCGGTAGAAATTGGCGAACCCCGGAAGCATTGAGGCTGCACTCTGGTGGTGGGTAGCGGCCAATCCACCACTGCTCTCATCTTTTCCGGATCCATCTGGATGTTGCCTGCAGCAATGATATACCCCAGGATGGAGATGGTGGAGCGATGGAATTCTCATTTTTATGCTTTGACTTACAACTGGTTGTCCAGAAGACGCTGGAGGACTTGTCTGACATGGAGGACATGTTCTTGAGGCGAGTGGGAAAACACGAGGATGTAATCAAGGTAGATGAATACGAACCAGTTCAACATGTCCCGGAGAATATTGTTTACCAGGGCCTGGAACACAGCAGGAGCTTTGGTCATTCTGAACAGCAACACCAGGTATTCGTAGTGCCCACTAGCCGTACCAGATGGTAGGCATTCCGGAGGTCCAACTTGGAGAAGATGGTAGCCCCCTGGAGAGGCTCGAAAGCCGAGGCGATAAGTGGAAGCGGGTAACATTTTTTAACCGTGATGTCATTCAGGCCGCTGTAGTCAATACACGCCGGCGGGGGAGGCAGAAGGACGGATACCCCTTGCAGTCAGGGAGTCCTCAATATACGTCTCCATCGCCGTGGTCTCTGGACCTGGCAGGGAATAAAGCCGCCCTATGCGGTGTTGTGCCCGGGAGAAGGTCGATGGCACAGTCATGTGGCTTTTTCCAAGCCCGCAGGAAGACATTCAGGGGCAGGCGGCGCCGACTTTAGCCACTGCCAACCCAGGATAGAACCAGTAGCCCAGTCGATCAGGAGATTGTACCTCTGGAGACAGGAAAACCTCAAAACCACGGGTGCATGAGGGGATTCGATGGGCAGGAACGGCATAAACTCACTATGATTACCCGACACTCAGGTTAATGGGACACTTGGTGTGGGTAACTCTGCCAATAGAGTGCACATCCAAAGCTCTGATGTCCATGGGAATTGAGGGGTTGTGTGGGGATTTCCAGTCCGACACCAGGGTAGCGTCCATAAAGCTCTCATCGGCCCCAGAGCCTATGAGCACCGGGAGAGATTTGGACCGGTCACCCTTAAACACAGTAGCATGGAGAGGGGTAACTCCCCATACGGCTCACCAGCATACTCGTACTAGTACACCCTTGATGAGCCTGGTTCTGTAAAACATGTCCCGTAGCGCCACAATACAGTCAGCTCTGGGTGTTAAGTCTGCGTAAGCGCTCAGCAGGAGACAATCTAGCCCTGCCCCAGTTGCATGGGCTCTGGAGGAGACAGCCCTCGTGACCGGATCCACTCGGAAATGTGGGTTTTGTGGATTTCCGGGCTTCCTCAGAGGTGAGGTGGAAATCGAGGACGTGCGTCTGCGAAAAGGAACAAACTCCGTCTCCCTCCTATCTTCCCGTAGCTGCCCATCAATCCGATTGGTCAAGGCTAAGAGGGAGTCAAGGTCCAGGGGCAGCTCCCGGGCCACGAGCTCGTCTTTAATCACCTCCGACAACCCGTGAAGGAAAGCGCAAACAGGGCTTCCAGGTTCCAGGCACTCTCAGCCGCCAAAGTGCAAAAATCCACTGCGTAGTCTGCCATACTATGGAAATCCTGACGTAGTTGTAGCAGCTTACAAACTGCCTCTCTCCCGGAAGACGGAGAATCAAACACTTTCTGTACCTCCTCCACAAACTCCAACAAACAGAGGCAAATGGTGGATTGTTGCTCCCACACAGCTGTAAACCAGGCAAGAGCCCTCCTGGACATTAGCGTTATCACGTAAGCTATCCTCAAACGATCCAAGGGAAATTAAGAGGGCTGCAGCTCAAAGATAAGAGAACAATGGGAGAGAAATGCCTGGCAGGATCCAGGATCTCCAGCGTAGCGCTCAGGTTGAGGTAAGCAGGGGTCTTGGGAAGCCATTGAGATACGTCGCTTGTAGCAGGGTAATTGACAGTCTGGGGGGGACACGGGAGGCGGATAGTACAGTTCTCAGATTATTTATTAGAAACATGGTGCAGGCAAAGAGCAGGCAAAGGGCAGGAAAAGGGCAGGCAAAGGGTTGTGATCAGGTCAGAGTCAGGCAGGTACAGGATGGCAGGCAGGCTCGGGGTCAGGGCAGGCAGAGGTTCATAATCAGGTCAGAGTCAGGCACTTATAGGATGGCAGGCAGGCTCGGGGTCAGGGCAGGCAGAGGTTCATAATCAGGTCAGAGTCAGATACTTGCAGGCAGGCTCGGGGTCAGGGCAGGCAGAATGGTCAGAACCGGGAAAACTAGGAAATAGAAATAGAGAAACAGGAATGCGGGAACGAACGCTGGTAAGACCTGACAAGACAAGACGAACTGGCAACAGACAAACAGAGAACACAGGTATAAATACACAGGGGATAATGGGAAGATGGGCGACACCATGAGGGGGGTGGAGATAAGCACAAAGACAGGTGAAACAGATCAGGGTGTGACAAGATATATATTTTGATGACCTGTCAACTCTATTAAAGTCCTACAGAGATGGCTCCAGGGTTAATAAGCTGGGTCTAAATGCTCAGACCTGGCTTTATAAGTCAATGTTAAGGGTTTCGTTACATCACCTCTTTACTTGTGATGGCTCAGCATCTAGGACAATGTCCTCACCTGCAGGATTACCAGGTTACTGCTGCAGTCTACAGAGCAACTCTCCATCACTTTCATAGTGGCAGCGCTTTCTTTATTCACGAATTCATGAAAGTGTAACTCATTTGTAGCAGATTGAGGGGCTAAACCCACCAGTGGTGACTAATAAATGCGTTTGTGTCTTTCATTCCTCTAATGGGTGGAGGCTCTGCTGTTTGGATTGCAGATGGATGTTGATGTGCCTGACCTTTCATTTGTGTGCCATACCATGCATGTTCCACAAGCAGAGACGGCACACTGTGTCTCACAATCACTGACAGGCGTGTGTGTGTGTGTGTGTGTGTGTGTGTGTGTGTGTGTGTGTGTGTGTGTGTGTGTGTGTGTGTGTGTGTGTGTGTGTGTGTGTGTGTGTGTGTGTGTGTGTGTGTGTGTGTGTGTGTGTAAGAGACTGTAATCTCTTATCCTTTAACACAATCCTTTCTCTTATTGAAAAAAAGGGGAAAGACAGACGAAAAGGGCATTTTGGAATTCTGTCTCTTCCAAGAGAAAAACCCCTAAAGGACAAAGCCATGAACAACTGCATTGAGAGAGAGGAGCAGAGCATCATCTAGCCAAATGTCAACATGATAAATCCAACCTTTACAAGCAATCTCTGATGTAAGCGCTCATGTCCCAGAATTAATAATCAGATCTATCAAATTGTTTTGGAATAATTAATGCCAACAGGGCTGTCATATATCTCCACTCCGGGGTATATAAATCCAGCCTTTAAAAATAATTTATGGCTAATATATACCGCCAGCGCTGCCCTGTGAGCTGCCTTATGGGGAGAAAATGTTTTTTTTATTGGTAGCGAGGATGGCGCTTGTTAAACAAGCTTCGCCAGAACTCTGCTGCTGACAGCCCCATGAGAAAGAGAGATCAATCTCTCCTACCCGTGTCAGTACTCTGATTGATGAAGAGGGAGAGGGAGAGGGGGCTGTCATTGTTTCAAATGATTTTACCTCTGTGTCATACTCCACATCCCCCCCATCGCCCCCACTGTGATACAGTAACACGGTTCAAATGGATTCAGAGGGAAATCTCAGGAGAATGGTTCACATCTACTCTAGCCCAGTATGGGAAATGTCTATGACATGGGCTCAGAGGTGGTTAGGAATACCTATATGGGGATGTCTAACCTCTTAAATCAAGAGAAACCCACCAAAGGCTCTATGATTCAAAGCCTTGAGGTCATAGAGCATTGTAGAGCAATAATGCAATATCTTGTCAATCTCTTACATCTAACTCAAAACCAATACGCTCTATATCTATACGATTAAAGACAAATCAAACTTATATACAGTATTCAACCATCGCATTCCTCGTTCAGCTATTTCACATGGGACAGTCCAAGGAGACCTCATCTCATACACAATACTCAATATACAATATACTGTGTATTTTAAATGTACACATTCAACTTTTGGTGGAACACAAAATCAGGCACAATCTGAAAATCTGTAGACCAATGTAAGATACTGGTAAGTGGTGTCAAACGTAAAATGCATGGTTTCTGAGAGAGCAAAATCAATATACTTGTAATGACTGATCACACTAAGTCAGTGTAGAGGGCAAATATTGATGGCTTTTATTGAGATAAAGCATGGCCGGCTCTAGCTTTTCGGGGTCATGCCAAACAGTGTCCCTCTGGCATAAAGTGCACAGTGGAAGTCAATGAGTACTAGCTTCTGTTGCTAGGGCTGTTGTAGAACTTGCAAAATTCTGACCGCATTACGTAATGAACCAAAGCATCCGTTGCTATGCTTGTTGCTTGGCTCTATTTCACCTGATAAACACTTTCTCAGTCCACACAAAATGATTACCTCAGAATTGCTCTCCAAGGACGTTTTTGATGGTGACAGCCTGCTGCTTCACAGGACCGAAAATAATGGAAAGAGAACAATCTTTCTTTACCATATATTTGTCTTTATATATAAGAAAATATTGTTAAATAATTTAAGCTGTTTTTAGATTGACGTTGCTGTTTACTGTACCTATTTACCTCAGCCTAGTCAACTAGCCAGCTACAGTAGGTTGATACAGCTAGCTAGCCAGACAGTTGTATTTAGCTAACGTTTGCAAGCTAGCTAGCTACTGTAACTGTTAATGTAGCATTCTGTTTGTATGTACCTTGCACTTCAATGGCATACCTCGAGGAGATTTTATTTTATCTTTCCAACCAGGCGTAGTACTATGTATGAAGGCACCACTGATCTCAACAAGAGGCGCAGCATTCAGAGAAATTCACAATTCAGGGTAACGTTAACAGTTAACTTCTATTAGATAACTGGACAGATTTAGCTATGTACAACCATATTTCAACAATAATTTTCCATCTAGCTAGTTGGTCATCTACATATTGCTAGCTATACATATAGTTCAGTGGAGGCTGCTGAGAGAAGGACGGCTCATAATAATGGCTGGAATAGAGTAAATGGAATGGTATCAAACACGTGGCCTGTGGTTGATACCATTCAATTGACTCCATTCCAGCCATTATTATGAGTCTCCTTCCATCAGCAGACTCCACTGATATAGTTATATGTCTGTCATATTGTGTCACAACTTCCACCGAAGTTGGCTCCCCTGCCTGTTCGGGCGGTGCTCGGCGGCCGTCGTCACCGGCCTACTAGCCCCCACCGATCCCTTTTTCGTTGTCTGTTTGTTTTGTCTTATTAGTTGCACCTGTCTATTTGTGTGCTTGATTGGCTTCCTTATTTATAGTACGTTTACCCGCCCTTTCGTGCGGGATTACTCATATGTTACGTGTGTATGTTTTTGTGGTGTTCGTGCTCTGGACCTGGTACCCTGTTGGGTTGGTCCACATTTTCCGCGCCCTGTTTTGTTGGGCATTATTTTCTGTGCGATATTAAAAGTGCACGTCTTCCTGTGGAACTATATGTTCTCTGCGCCTGATTCTTCCCTCACGCACCAAGTTACCTGTGACATATTGAGGTATGTATCTATAACTTAAACCTAATAAATCAAATGTATTTGTAAGCAATGTAAGCAATTATGGCAATTCCAAATGCCCTAAACTACGTGTCTTCGCTAGACAGACACATAGAGAAAGAGGGGGGAGAGAGAGAAGTTAGTGAGAAAGAAAGGATGAAAGTGAGAGAGAGAGTGAGAGAGGTGGGAAGAGTGTTTGTTGATTTCAAAAAAGCGTTTGACTCAATTTGGCATAAGGCTCTGCTATACAAATTGATGAAAAGTGGTGTGGGGGAAAATATATGACATTATAAAATCCATGTACATAAACAACAAGTGTGTGATTAAAATAGGCAAAAAACAAACACATTTCTTTCCAGAGGGCCGGGGGTTGAGACAGGGATGCAGCGTAAGCCCCACCCTCTTCAACATATATATCAACGAATTGGCAAGGACACTAGAACGGTCTGCAGCACCCGGCCTCACCCTACTAGAATCTGAAGTCAAATGTCTACTGTTTTCTGATGAACTGGTGCTTCTCTCCCCAACCAAGGAGGATCTACAGCAGCACCTAGATATTCTGCACAGATTATGACAGACCTGGGCCCTGACAGTAAATCTCAGTAAAACAAAAATAATGGTGTTCCAAAAAAGGTCCAGTAGCCAGGAACACGAATACAAATTCCACCTAGACACCGTTGCACTAGAGCACACAAAAAACTACACATAACTCGGCCTAAACATCAGTGCCACAGGTAACTTCCACAAAGCTGTGAACAATCTGAGAGACAAGGCAAGAACGGCCTTCTATGCCATCAAAATGAACATAAAATTCGACATACCAATTAGGATCTGGCTAAAAATGCTTTAATCAGTTATAGAACCCATTGCCTTCTATGTTTGTGAGGTCTGGGGTCCGTTCACCAACCTGGAATTCACAAAATGCGACACAGCAAATTGAGAGTCTGCATGCAGAATTCTGCAAAAATATCCCCCGTGTAAAACACCAAATAATGCATGCAGAGCAGAATTAGGCCGATACCCGCTAATTATCAAAATCCAGAAAATACCCGTTAAATTCTACAACCACCTAAAATAAAGCGATTCCCAAAACTTCCTTGACAAAGCCATCACCTACAGAGAAATTAACCTGGAGAAGAGACCCTAAGCAAGCTGGTCCTGGGGCTCTGTTCACAAACAGACCCCACAGAGCACCCAGGACAACAACACAATTAGACTCAACCAAGTCATGACAAAGTTTTCAAAATCATTATTTGACATATTGGAAGGAATTTACAAAAACTAGGATGCTATTTGGCATTAAGAAGAGAGCAGACAGTGGCAGAATACCTGACCACCGCGACTGACCCAATATAAAGGACATCTTTGATTATGTACAGATTCAGTGAGCATAGCCTTGCAATAGAGAAAGGCCACCGAAGGCCGACCTGGCTCTCAAGAGAAAACAAGCTATGTGCAGACTGCCAACAAAATGAGGTGGAAACTGAGCTGCACTTCCTAACCTTCTGCCAAATGTTTGACCATATTAGAGACACATATTTCCCTCAGATTACACAAACACAGAAAGAATTTGAAATCAAATCCAATAATGAGAAACTCCCATACCTATTGGGTGAAATACCACAGCGCGCAATCACAGCAGCAAGATTTGTGACCTGTTGCCACAAGAATAGGGTAACCAGTGAAGAACAAACACCATTGTAAATACAACCTATATTTATGTTTATTTAATTTCCCTTTTGTACTTTAACTATTTGCACATCATTACAGCACTGTGTATAGACATAATATGACATTTGAAATGTCTTCATTCTTTTGTAAGTGTAATGTTTACTGTTCATTTTTGATTGTTTATTTCACTTTTGTTTATTATCTATTTCACTTGATTTGGCAGAGTTAACATATGTTACCCATGCCAATAAAGCCCCTTAAATTAAATTAAATTTAAAATGAATTGAGTGGAAGACAGACAGAGAGAGACCGTTGGAGAGAGAAAAACAGAGACAGAAAGACAGCAGTGCAAATGTACTTAGACTTTAGTATTTCAACAACTTTTCTCTTCCAACTTGTTAGGCAATCATATGTACCTACGGGGGAACGATGACCAGCCACACAGGAGGGGGATTTTTACTAAGGAGGAGGAGACCGTTCTGCCCGAGATGCATGCTGGCCATTTCGGAGTGAAGAGCATGATTGCCAAAATTAACCTACGCTTCTTCTGACGGGGAATTGTCAAGGAGGTGGACAGCTGGGCAAGTGAAATAACCTTTTGTTTATCAATCATATTATATCTGAAATTTTTATGATTTCAATTCATGTCATATCAGAGAGCACACAATGTTTCAATTTGTCACTTTTGTCTAGCCTGCCAGAAGTTTGCGAGGGTGAAGACTATGGCGTCGGAGTTGAAGCCCATCAAAGTTGCCTCACCATGATACATGATCGGTAAGTGTCCCAATTACATTTTCTTTCCTGATAACTGGTTTTGTAATGGTTGCTTTATTTGACCGCAGCATAGTTCAATATTATAGCATGTGTGTGTATGTGTGTGTCAGTATCCTTACAAATATGAAAATCTGCACACTGTATGACACAGATACAGGTAAAAAAATTAATAAAGTCATCTTCTCTCTAACACTGTAAATGTTAGGGATGGACCTCAATTGGACCCTTCACAAAATTCAGGAATGGCAACAGCTGGTGGCGACCGATCACTTTACCAGGTAGGTGGAGGCAAAACCCATTAAGGTCAGTTAAGGAAGAATACGTGCTTAACTCTAAATTCCCTTCTGTAACCCATTAAAAAGGGTGCTTAGAACCAAAAATAGATTTTCATTTTATATGGTACCCATTAAGGACGAGACTGGCGAGGCCACCTCCAAGGCGATGATGGACATCTTCAACACCCACAGTTCTCCTGAGGTCATCTTGAGTGACCGAGGTCATGAACGCTGGAACAAGGTTCAGATGTTATAAGTTATATTCTGACACCAATGGTTTGTTTTATTACTTTAAAGTTCTACTTAAGTAAATGGTGCTGTCTGGTTTGCTTAATATAAGGACGTTTAAATGATTTATACTTTTACTTTTGGTACTTAAGTACATTTGAGAAATTACATTTACTTTTGATACTTAAGTATATTTAAAACCAAATACTTGTATACTTTTACTCAAGTAGTATTTTACTGGGTGATCTTCACTTTTACTTGAGTGTTTTTCTATTGAAATATCTTTACATTTTCAAGTATGAAAATTGAGTACTTTTTCCACCACTGCATATTTCAATATCTTACATTGTCAATAGATATCGCTTTCCTACCCTCTCCTCCAGATTTGGTGAATGGACCAACCAGACCCTCAAGACTGTCATGGGCAAGTCCCTTGATTGGTACTGTACCAGGAAGGGTGGAAGAACAACCTGAAGGTAATTCTCTTCGAACACAACAACAGCATCCAGGCCTCCACCAAATACAGATGGGAGCCACAGCTGTTGACTGATGGAAACAATGCAATTGTATATACAATTATTGCATATACTTTTGTCTTTCTCATTTGTGATTTACTTAGTGTTGTTGTTTGTCTATTGCTACCGTCGAATAACGTACTTTCAGATCACTGAAACCCCACCTGGTGTTGTGCAAGTTGTCAAACCAGATCAGAACCCTTTTGAGGACCACCTTCAGGAACGGACTGAGAAGGATGTGGAGGTTTTTGACCAGATAAAAATGATTGTCCACTTGTAATAGATTTTTTGGCCCTCAAAGAGATACTGTATGTAAGAAATGTATTTGAAATATGAAATATAATTGCATTCATTCTTGTTATCGATAAAGGTGAGACTGAACATCGACAAGGCACAGGAGGAACAGAAGGAGAGCTAATGGAACAGAATCAAGAAAGGGAATAAGTGCCACGACATCCTGGCGAAATACTTGGTTTTGAAGAAGGGCGAAAGGAAGGCGAGACCTGGGAATCCTCGCTGCTCTTTCGCTCCTAGCTGAGGTCACCATCTGTTAAGGTGAATATAAAAAATCGCAGATAATAACTATTTGCATTGGCACACAAAATAACCTGAAGCTAGTTTCAGTTTCCCTAACACTGATATTTTTCTCTTAGTCTTCCTAGGTTTACCTCGGTGGAAGCCAACAATCTTCTCCAGTTGGAGCAGTTGGATGCTCGACTACTCAAAGCACTGACACCCTACACTTCGGTGAAGTCCAATAGACAAAGTATGTTAAGCTTTGGTTAACATTTGAGAAAGCAAGAAATGGTAGTTAAGCTGAGCTTCTAAAAATGTATTCCTTCAATTTACCACTCCAAATGACTTTAGGACCATCGACTGTCCAAGCCCCCAAGGGGGTATCCCATGCACCAGAACCAGTGAGTTCGGATAGGTTTGATTCTCTGTGCTCTGAGTCAGAGGGGGACCAGCTTGAGGTAGGCTATACCTCTAAAAAGTGTTGAAAAGTACATATCTCCCATTTATAACACGCCACTAATCCATCACATTTTCTCACAATAAAGTGTAACCTGTGTGTTTGCTTGTTTACGTCTGTCTCCTCCCCTGTTCCCTTGAACTCTGCTCCTGTTCTCCGGGACCTAGGGGGTTCTGCCTAACATCCAGACGTGGATCCACCTGATCCATTACCAACCACCCTCCAACTTTTCATTATATCATCTACAGCTACTGTTATTGCCATGTTGTCATTATCTGCTAATAAAGTTTGCTAGCCTTATCATACTGGGCAGAAATGTGTGAGATACACAGATGAACTAAAAACACTAGCACTGCAAACACTCAGAACAAAGAGAGCAGCAGTGCCTGGACTTCGTAGTCTCTCTCTTGAAATCCCCCTTCCGAGACTGGCTGTCTGTTGAGAAAAAGTGAAAACAGAACCTCCCACCCACACAGCACCTACCTCCTCTCTATTCCACACACCAGAATTAAGTATTTCAGTCTGATTGCCAAGTGAGTGTACAAAAAATTTATCTGTGAAAATAAATGAATGACAAACCTGTATCACAAAAAGATCAATGTTAATGTATTAAAATTGTAAATATTGGCAGGTTGGTTTTGTAAGGTATCCTTTGATGGTATTTATTTGTTCCACATTATTCACTGTTAATATCATAGGACCTACAATAGATACATATATATTCAACCACAAGGGTGCACTAAGGAGCTATGCGAGTTAGATTTTTAAAATCATAACAGTGGACAATTGAAATCCTATTATTTCAGTGTAGATAAGGGAAGGGCAGGTTAAAATAAAAACATACCAGCCAGACAAGCCCGTGAATTAATGGAAATGATTTGCATATGAATGGAGTGGAAATTAGTTCACTTCGTGATCCTATAAGGTAAGTTACTATAATGTGGCAAGTAGATTACATGTTTTCTTTTCCATTTCCGAAACATAGCAACGTTTAAGACATGGATTTCATGTTGTAATGTTAACAAGGTTCCCAAAAGTAGTTTGAATTAATATTTTCATTTTATTAGCTAAACAAAATTTGCTTAATAAACAGTGAAATTGTCACGGAAATCAGCCTTGTTTGCATAGCGATGTTGAAAAGAACGCCAGTTAGGCTGTAATGACCTCCAAAATTCTAATCATTAGGTCATCACACCGCAGAGGGGGACACTATTTGGCCGGGGGACATTATTTGGCATGACTGGGCTCTGGCCTCCAGGAAACTCAGTCGGGGTCTCAACTTACTATTGAGAGTAAGAACAATAAAATACACAAGGTGCAAATTTTGAAAGTTTTCCTCTTGTTATGTATGTCACTAAATTAGCTGACAATGAGCTATGTCAATGAGATATTTATTGGTAGTTAGTCTAGCCAGCTATGTAAATCTGTATTATTAATCATAGCTGAATACCGACCAGGCACGATCTCACTCAGATATTAACATGGCATAACAGGCTGACTACACCGCTCGCGGTGCACTCACACTGCTCGCGCGCGCCAATGAGCGTCTGCATTGCCAAGGGCTAAAATAGAAGTCAGTTCTATTTGTGACTCTGAACGCGGTGCAAGTCCTGCCTCTCCCATTTGTGAAAGTTGCCAATCGCAATATAAAGTCAAGAGAAGAAAAAGCCTGGAAGGAGGAGAGATGACTAGAAACGATTCGGTTGACCATTTTTTGTGTGGATGAATTGTCGGAGTAGAGGACCTTGTGCACTTCAGGTAAAATAACAACTCAACATTTATATCCCAGAACAAATTAGCTAGCAACAGCAAGCTAGCTAAATAGGACAAATTAGCTAGCAAGTGCAAGCTAGCTAGCTAAATTGCCATAAATGTTTAATGCATTTCTACCTGTCCCCAAATGAATGTAATTGGTTCAGAGTTTGTTTTGATATTTTACCCTGCATGTCGTGATCACATTTGGTGTGGGGGGGACAAAATAAATATATGCACGATGGCGCACGGCGCAGCCGGGTTGGGATCTGTGTAAGTCATTGCAAAATGTGTAGAATTGTAGAAACTTAACTTTAAAGGCCACCACCAGAGGGCAATGGTGCCCCAATTTCTACGTAATTCCTGTCCTATAGCGGAAATTCGCGTTCCACCTGCTAGTAAATATTCCTGAATTGGGGGTAGGAACGTTGTGGTGATTTTCACATGGAGTGAAGAAATAACAACATGTAGGGCACTGTGTCAAGGGCACTGACAAGTGTCAGTGTAGCTAGCTAGCTAGCATGCTAACCTTATCTAGCTAGCTAATGTTATCTGTTATTACGCTACACCGTTTTCAAAAAATGTGCCAGCTGGCTAGTCTGGCTCTGGAGCTGTATTTGTCATAATCATTTAGGGAAACTTCGCCACAGATGGATAGGGGAAACCAGTATATTTGACTATGCCATTTAGCACTACATTTACGGTATGTTTCATAATTGAGGACGCAAATCCCCCATTGAAATAGAAAGAATAAGATGAAGCTCCGGTAATATGCAAAGCCTAACTACTGAACGGTTTGGACTCGAGACGCGTTTTTCTACATTGTAATGCACGGGGAAACCTTTTGTAAGCTGCTGGCAGGCTATTCGGCTGCACTACAGCAATGCCAAGTCAGCCAGTGCTCATGCCATGGTTCTCACAGCTGGGGGACGTGAAATGATAGGCTACAATGTCTTCGCTCATGATGCACGCCGCAAATGATATGTCACAACAGCCTGAGCACATCAGACATGAAATGAGAAACACCAATACAAATGTAACAAGATCACAAAATAGCTAAATAAGTTTGTGTAATTTTCTTTCACGTTTGCCTTTTCATTATAGTGTAATGAAACAGGCAGGGAGCAGGTCTCGAACCCTCGACCTTCGAGCCCGAGGTCCGGCGCGCTATACATATTATATATATATATATAAATATGATATATCTTATATATATATATATATATATAAATATTATATATATATAAATATTATATATATATTATATATATAAATATTTATTTACATATATATATATATATATATATATATATATATATATATATATATATATATATATATATAAATAATAAATAAATAAATACACAAATAAATAAATGATACAGACTTGTGAAACTTTACAAATTATCCAATGGATTATGATCATTTGCTGGTAAAAAAGTGGAGGTGCAAAAACACAAGTTTGCACCCCCTACATTAATTTGCTCCATGGCCCAGGCGGCCAACTGTACACTATGGCGAACACTTGTTTTGCTCAGCCAAAGATGACCTATTATATTGCTCAGCTCAATCTCGACTCACAAACAGGAAGAACTTTGTAGGTGTTTCTGATTAATAAACAATGCCATACAGGTGGGTGGTTACATTCAAATTAAACCACTGAAAAGAAACAGACTAAAAACTATTAGCACAACATACAGGAAATACACAGCATTGGCACAGAAAATATCAGAAGTTTCCACTTTGGCTTTCCCAAGACCCAATTAATGTACATCATACTTGAACTAAAACGAGGACTTATTAACTTAAATTGTTGTGCAACATCATGGTTAAGCAGTGGGCATCATCATTCAGCTAAAAAAATGTTCACTCTTAAAACGGACATTTGTTCTCTTTGCCCCATGGCAAAATGATTAGAATTGCATTAAAACATACATTTTTCTCTCCGCCGTCAAGAGAGGGGCCACTAAAAATGTTTTGCCGCAAGGTGTGGGGCCCCCCAACCAAATCTCACTTACGGCCTGTCAAGCCAACTAATGTCCCCCTCTGCGTCACAATGGGATTCGATAAACTATTAGCGTCCGTTGCTATATCAACAGTTTGATGACCTAAAATAAAGCAACCATTAAAGAACAACTTATCAATGCAAAATGTGAATTGACTGCTTATGTCGCTTATGCCTAGAGCCGGCCCCCAGATAAAGGTGATCTTATTACAAAGCCATTAATAAAACATTTTTCTTTAAGTGGAGTAATAATGCTCCCATTAGTGCTGTTAGCTATGACTGATACTTAATCAATGCCTGGTGGACTTCCAAACTTCTGACGCAATCCAAATTTACACAGCATTTATCAAGCATGGAAACGTGCCATCCAGGGGCTCCATACTTATTCATATGAATGTCTGCTGCTAAGCACAACATGTTTGATCAAATGTATAACTGTCTGTCCCAAAGGCTCTTCAAAGTTGTATTCTGAAGGGAAGCATAATTGAGTCTGCCCATTCCACAGGGACATAGAGCTTCTGCTTTTGAACCTGCTGGTGTAACAGCAGTGTATTTTCAGGAAAGCATTAGCTGAGTTTTTTCCTGCTACTTCAGATCAAGCAACAACTGCAGCTTATCTAAGGGTCTGAATGTATGTGAGTGATAGAGGTTGCCTTGAGTCAAGTGAGAATAGATCAGAACACATCACAGTTTGATAAAAGCCCTGATCTCTTGAGAGATTATGGATTTTTTTTCTCTTACAATTTCTTCCGGCATCAAACAGACCAATTCTTATTGGAATAAAAAATATATAACTCTATCACTGAAACGCTTTTGCCATAGGTAGAATTGCCAAATAACTGAAGGGAATTGGAATGGGTAGTAATTTAATGGTTGATGGAGAAAGTGGGATCCAGTGTGTACTGAAGGTGAGCACTCCATGGGGACAGAGATTCCCAGGAGAACTGCAAGGCAGTGGCTAAGGTGAATGTGTGTGGGGGAAGAGCTAAAATAATGATTGTCAAAGGTTGCAAAATCGTAATGTATATCAGGGAGTAAGGATCTGTGCAACAGTATGATACAGAACACCAACATGGTAGATTTGTTTTTAAAGAACAATTTATTCTCAACACCAGCCTCAATTTGTTCTCAACACCAACATGTTTTCCTCAGATTTAAGCTGGCGATTTGACTTGTTGCTTGCTGTGACTTTGGTATCTTGGCAATGAAAGAATGATTGCATGAAACTTCACTCCCAAAGAATGGCAGTGCATTCATTGCCCTATTATTCATTAAAGTGTTCTCTTTGTGAAAATGTACTTTGAACACAGCAGAGTGTTTAGAACATTTAGAATATGAAGAAAAATAACTAGGCCTTTGCTTAAAAATTATTGGTTGAGAAGTTCTAACATTCTTTCAACCTTTTACTGCGGGGGCTAAATCAGGGTCACAGTGTTTCTTGGTAGTCTTAAACAAATATACCTCACACATATGGTTGTGGGCTTAAAAAGAAAAGACACCTTTACCATGTCGGATATTGTAACGGCTCTCGGTGGTGGAAGGAAACGTGGACCAAAGCGCAGCGTGGTGAATGTTCAGGATTCCTTTTATTTAAACAACACTTAAACAAAATAACAAAGCGAAAGCGAACAGTTCTGTCAGGCACAGACACTAAACAGAAAGCAAAAGGAAAGTGACAACTTATATATGATCCCCAATCAGAGACAGCGATAGACAGCTTGGGAAACACACATGGCCAAAAACAAAGAAATAGAAAACGTAGACTTTCCCACCCGAGTCACACCCTGACCTAACCAAACATAGAGAATAATAAGGATCTCTAAGGTCAGGGCGTGACAGATATAGAGTTGAAATGTATTCCATTTTGAGTTTGCATCCCAATATTACACTTTACATACATTACATCACAGAAGACTGAAATATAACAAAACCCATTGACATAGAAATGCTGGATTTTCTGCATTTTTTTTTTTTTTTACAAATTATGCTTATTCATGATGAAATTATGAGAAAGAAGACGAGTAGGCGGCCGGTACGTTGAAATGAACTTCAATGAACTATTAACATAATATATTTACTAAATGATGGGAGCAATCAGCCTAGTACATCAGGACGCACAACTGCAAGGTGTTTCGATTACTAGAGTCTAGGGGCCTACCTTCCCAATGCCTTCTTCTCACTTTTGAAATTATGAAAAATATTAATAACATTCCACCCATGATGCCACTAGAGGGCAATTTGGTCATTTGACTGCAGGAAAGGGCTACAAGCAACATAAAAGGAACATTTGGATAATTACCCCTCGTGATACAATCATTGCTAAACGTATAATAAAGGTATTGGTACAATCTATGAGGGAGTGCGTACAATTCCAGCTCTCTCTGTTATTTCGCTCCACCGTATTTACATACATCTCACAGAATAAGAGCTCTTGATACACTTCCATTATTCCCATCAGGTCATGCAAACCTCTAGCTAAACTTGCTAGGTGCTCCTCCATCACCCTCTCCCATCACTAATAACACAGAACTCAGCTCTGACTAGCACTAATACTATAGAGGAGATGGGGGCTGCGCTACAGAGATCACCAGTATCTCATTAATGGGCACACAGTAAGCTCTTGTGTTGTGACTGAGTGTGTGGGAGTCACTTATATAACTTTTATGCCATAATGGAGCAGTCAATACCTCCATAACAGTAGATTTGTGCTTTTTAATGACTAGTTGTTAGAGTTCGCTGAAAGAGACTATTGATATATTTTTATTTGAAAATTGAATGGCCTTGATTTTCATATCATACAGTATGTTTGCTGAACCCACAGGCTTTGGACAGTGCTCATCCACAATTGGATCAGGCTTGTTGAATACCAGAAATGTCTAATTAAGGCCAACTTTAGTTGGACTGAATTAAGATTAGAGAGATAAAAAGTGCCTATTAAAGACACAATCATCTCTTAATTATATTGTCTACGGAGATGCTAGAGTAAGATATGATAGGAAACAATCTTTTCCACTTCCCTGCTCAACTGGTGCCTTATCGTTCATGAACCGTTAGGGTAATTTGCACTGTCAGCCATATCCGGGCCCCACATTTCCCCAACATTAACTGCACGATTAAAAACTCATTCCAGCTGTAATTCTGCAGTTAAGCGCCTTTACCTCTCCCATGTTACAGATGTAGAATCTTAACTTGAGCCAGTTTGCTACAGCAGGAAAATAGAATGTACAAAACATTAGGAACACCTGCTCTTTCCGTGATGTAGACTGTCCAGGTGAATCCAGGTGAAAGCTATGAACCCTTGTTGATGTCACTTGTTAATTCCACTTCAATCAGGGTAGATGAAGTCGAGGAGACAGGCTAAAGAAGTATTTTTATGTGCCTTTGAACGAGGTATGGTAGTAGGTGCCCTGCGTACCGCTTTGAGTTTGTCAAGAACTGCCATGAATCTGCTGCGTTATGTATTGCTCAACAGTTTCTGGTGTGTGTATCAAGAATGGACCACCCCCCAAAGGACATCCAGCCAACTTGACACAACCGTCAGAAGCATTGGGATCATGGGCCATCATCCCTGTGGAACGCTTTCAAACACCTTGTAGAGTAGAATGCGCCGATGAATTGAGGGTGTTCTGATGGCAAAAGGGGGTGCAAGTCAATATTAGGAAGGTGTTTGTAATGTTTTGTACACTCAATGTAATTAACATACACTTTTGTAGGCTTGATAGATTCACTCTATAGATTCGTAAGGGAAAATCTGAAATTTCAAGTGGACATTACACTTCAGAAACCTTCAAATACACAAAGTTTTAAATATCCTGGATTGCAGAAATGATCTCCTGCAACAGGATGATCAAATTAAGATCCTACATCTGTAGATCCTCCTAATCCTTCCTCTGACGTACAGTATGTGTCCACTCTTCTCAAATCGTTCCAACTGATGCACATAATGGTTTAATTAACGAACATATTTTCAGGAAGTAAGATATCCTAATATGAGTCCAGCCAGCTGATTTATAGATCATCATTATCTCCTAGTAAGAGGCTATATCCAATGGAATTCAACTGCCTTTTTATTCCCTCAAGAAAGTAAAGCTTACTGGAGCATCCAAGGTTAAGCATTCCTTATAAACACCCAGCAAAAGAGTTCTCCTGTTCACTGAGAGGGTTGAAAACAAGCCATTCACCAAACCACTGTCATTTATACTGTAATGAATACCAGCGTAATACTGTTAATGTGGATATATAATTAAACAACCATTTTGTTCTCTCTCTCTGCTACTGTATGATTAATTTCCTAGTATTTTTTTCACTTCCCCTGTCAGGTTGTTAGTACTGCTGCTCTACATACGGTATGGTTTGAAACTTACCGTAATAGATTTATATTATAATACAGTTATTATACTGTAATAATAAACAGTAACAGATCGAAACTGTTCTATTCAAAAAAGGGTAGGCATGAAAGCTCAAACTGAAACTGAATCTCCACTCTACACAATAATCAAAAATAAAATATCATCATTGGGTTGTGCCGTGGCGGAGATCTTTGTGGGCTGTACTCGGGCTTGTCTCAGGATGGTAAGTTGGTGGTTGAAGATATCCCTCTAGTGGTGTGGGGGCTGTGCTTTGGCAAAGTGGGTGGGGTTATATCCTTCCTGTTTGGCCCTGTCCGGGGGTGTCATCGGATGGGGCCACAGTGTCTCCTGACCCTTCCTGTCTCAGCCTCCAGTATTTATGCTGCAGTAGTTTATGTGTCGGGGGGCTAGGGTCAGTTTGTTATATCTGGAGTACTTCTCCTGTCCTATCCAGTGTCCTGTGTGAATTTAAGTATGCTCTCTCTAATTCTCTCTTTCTCTCTTTCTTTCTCTCTCTCGGAGGACCTGAGCCCTAGGACCATGCCTCAGGACTACCTGACATGATGACTCCTTGCTGTCCCCAGTCCACCTGGCCGTGCTGCTGCTCCAGTTTCAACTGTTCTGCCTGTGATTATTATTATTTGACCATGCTGGTCATTTATGAACATTTGAACATCTTGGCCATGTTCTGTTATAATCTCCACCCGGCACAGCCAGAAGAGGACTGGCCACCCCACATAGCCTGGTTCCTCTCTAGGTTTCTTCCTAGGTTTTGGCCTTTCTAGGGAGATTTTCCTAGCCACCGTGCTTCTACACCTGCATTTATTGCTGTTTGGGGTTTTAGGCTGGGTTTCTGTACAGCACTTTGAGATATCAGCTGATGTACGAAGGGCTATATAAAATATAAAATGTGATTTGAATCATGGCTGCCTCTCTCCTGCATGAAGTTAACACATGCAATACACCCTCTAGACTTAAGATGCTATCATTTCATCAGAGATAATGCATGATAAATCCGATTGATTCACACTATGCCGGATCATCAGTCTATGAACTCAATGGGCTTGGATAGGCACTTCTCACTATATTACCTGTTGGGTTTGGGCATCTCTCTCTCTTGCCTTCTCTGCCTGTCTGTCTGTTAATGGCTGTCACTATCCTGCTATGATCATGATAGCAACAAACAAAGTCAACACATGGAACACACCTTCCTGACCCATAATCACTGTGATGAAGTTAAAGACGTCTGAAGCTGAAAGCACTCAAATTTGCCAGCTAGTTTGCCAAGGGTGTTGTGCGGGCAGTTGTCAAGAACCTTGCAGTCCTTTGCACTACTCTTCTTGATTGGCGGCACATCCATTGCTAACTTTCTGAACTTATGAGGAAGACTAAGACAGTGATTGTGCAAATAATTCTGTACTAGCTAGGAAGTATTCTTGGCTTCAAAATATACACTGCCAGTTTTTCAGACAGCCAGAGCTACCCAGCGTTAGCTGATTAGATAAAAACCTGACACAGCAAAAAATGACTAAACTATCAATGTAAAGTAACATGTCCCCCACCCCGGTAAGACAGTATCTCACATGGTGCAGGAACCCAATTATTATTTTCCTTTAATCAGCAGCATTAATAGGACTGATGAGAATGGGTAGACTGGGAAGGAGGGAGGAATAAAGAGGCATGGGTCATTCACTAATCTGCTCTACCTCTTCACCACTCCACTTAACAACTCATTAAATATTAATGCAAACCACCCTTCACCTTTCCTTATTTTAAACACTGTCTTAGAACAAACTGATACTTCTCACTCTTAGCTGATTTAAGATGCATTTAGTTAGGGCTCTGGGAGATACTCTCAGCCAAAGTTTGAAATACAAAGTCTCTCTCAGTATAGAAAAGAAGGGCCAAAGGATCTAGCTAAAGCACCATCCTGTTGCTAGCAGCTACAGTAAAATATCCCCGCAGACCAAGCTGTCAATACCTTCGACTTTCTCCACCATTTGATACGTATGTTGTTTATTGTAAGTCTCGAACATTGCTGGAACTCTCCCTTGTATCTGTGCACTCCAAGATTAATTTAAGACTCCTGGACTGTGTGAAGTGTATAGTATCATCAATGGAGCCTGGGACTGTGACAGTGACCTTGAGGAACGCACCGTATCTTATTTCTCCCTCTCTGTCAAAGGCTGGGCTGGGGGTCGATCACGGAGAGGATGTGGGGTAGGGGGATGGTTGGTTTGGTAACACACATTCAGAGAGTCAGAATCAAAAAGTATAAGGATAGGGTTATTGGTCGAACAGAACATTGCTTCTCCATTCTTTGGATGTCTTGGAGATTTATATTCTTTATGCAAACTCTGCCTCCAGTATCGATCCTTCCTACTGTCTGGGTACCACGTGCTCATTCCACTTATCTGTAATAAATCATAGTGTTCAAAAGAGGAACAGCTACGATCACTCATGAAATGTCACTTTTACCCTTCAATGAGGCAAGTGGAGTAGGATAATATACTAGTGACGACTGGCTTGCTACCGTACTTCATCATTGTTCAAGCTCCACTTCACTAGGCCTACTCTCTGTCGGAAGTTTCAGTTACAAACAGTCTGGCCACTCCAGTGACTTTGTTAACAGTTTGTTAACAGTTAGCAAATAATTATGTCATGAAATGGAAACTTGAATCAACAGTCTTTGCTTTGCGTAATGACAAAAGCCCCGTATGAAAATGAAATGTGCCAAAATAGCACCGTGCTTCTGCAAGTCATGCAGATATATTGATGTATGAGAAGACCATATTTCCACTGACCTTTATGATTAGGATATCTGAAAAAGGTAACTCGGGAAGCAGAGATACTGGGAAAATGTCTAATTGACTCCACTCCCAGTAGTGCATTATGAAATGGCTCAGTTCAGATCAGGAATCATCATTTGTATTATTTCAAAAAGCACATTTGACATGCCTCAAATGAACCCTTTTCCATGTTTGATATGCACATGAGATGAAAGTTTGTTTCTTCATTTGTAGATAGCACTAATCAGTGTGGGTTATTAGCTTTTCTAATTGCCAAATATTTCTAATTACGAATTGCAGCAGTAACAAGCTTAAAGGATTTGACATATTTCTCTTTAATTAAGAGCATGAAGGACCCATAAATCTGTTCATTAATTATTGATATTACCTTTCTAAGAGATCTTGGGTGAAACTTGGTGTACAGGTTTCCCAGCGCTCTCAAATGTGGCAAATAGTAGGGAAGGAAACAGTACCCATATTGCACAGGCATGCAGCCTCTCCTGAAAAAACCTCCCTGGAAGTGTGAGATCAAATAAATGGGGAGAAAAATAGACAGAAATAATAAAAACAGACACCAGATAAAGCTAATCAGAGGAGCAAAGGAAAAATGAAATTCCCTCTCATCCTGTCTGTGGCGTGGCAGGGTTATTAGTGCTCTCTCCCTTAGCCCAGATTGACTGTCAGCAACTTTCAAACAAACCCCTATCTATGTGGAACGCTGCTACAAAAACACTGCTTAAGCTCCTCTGATGTCCAAAATATTATATTTTGTATGTAATTTTTTGCAGTTTCTGAAAATGAAATTTGCATTTTGGCAAAGGCACTTGAAATGTGGTGTTTTAAATATGCTTCTTGTATAAGTACAGAGGGCCCATCTAAAGCTTGCGTCTTCTAACTGTTATCCCTCCTAAAAATAAGGTTAAAAAAACATATATATATATATATATATTTTTTTTTTTTGTTAAATGACGCTTTGTACAAGTTGGTGTGCAGGGGAAAGTTTGAAACTGACTTTATGATATAATAGAGTTAAAAGAGGAACTGAGGTAGCTCTCACGATTTCAGAAATGTACAAAGAAAATGAAAAGGGGATAATTCTACATTTAGGGTGTGGGGGGGGGTAACACAATCACAAACCCCAATGTGTAGTCCCACCAGCCACATTGTAAAAATAGTCCATAATTACACTGTACTTACTTACAGTGTGTAATTATTGTGTACTCTACAGGTTGTTGCAAAACGTCATCTAAAGTGGCACCTGAAAAGTGTCTGTCAAGGAACAGATGGATACATGTGTTTCAAGAACCCAAACACCATATTATAGATTTCAACTGCAGCAATAAAGCAATTGGACCCATGTTGACCTTGGAAATTCAAGTAATGGCATTATCTTTGATACAACATTGAAGATGAAAAGCTGACATGATCACAATCAGTATACCGGTCTCTTTCATGCCTCAACTCATTTCCTGTGCTGTTAGATTTGATCATGAAAAAGATAGCGATGTCATCATGCAGCACGGATAACATCAGATATGACACACTTTTATCAGCTTTTGAAATATCGATGAAGACTGCATGTCAAGACGGTGATATGCTATGGTGCTATGGGCTATTGATATACTAAATGTTGACTGTTGACTGGGATACATATACAAAAGCTTTGTGCAGGTTGATTCATAATTGATTTGATACCGGAGAGGCTAGCTAAGCCATAGGGACAAAGAGAGAATAATAGAGAGCTGGGGGAGTTATAGAGGGTCCCATGTAGCTCAGTTGGTAGAGCATGGCACTTGCAACGCCAGGGTTGTGGGTTTGATTTCCAAGGGGGACCCGTATGAAAATATATATGATGATATAAGTTGCTCTGGATAAGAGTTTCTGCTAAATGACTAAAATGTAAAAATATTAAATGTTATTAGAGTACTGCCATCCTTTTGACACAGAGAAGGAGAAATAGAGAGAGAGAGAGAGAGAGAGTGAGAAAGAGAGAGAGAGAGAGTAAAGCTGCAGAAAGATGATTGATGGAGAGAGAGAAAGAGAGAGAGAGAGAGTGAGAAAGAGAGAGAGAGAGAGTAAAGCTGCAGAAAGATGATTGATGGAGAGAGAGAGAGAAGGAGAGAGAGAGAGAGAGTGAGAAAGAGAGAGAGAGAGAGTAAAGCTGCAGGAAGATGGTTGATGGAGAGAGTGAGAAAGAGGGAGAGAGAGAGAGAGAAAGAGAGAGTAAAGCTGCAGGAAGATGGTTGATGGAGAGTGAGAGAGAGTGAGAGAGAGAGAGGGAGAATCCCTACCCCCTACAGACACACAGAAGCGTGGAGGCGCTCCCTCAGATGATGCCATATGTAAGATAGGGATCAGAGCCGTATTAATCTGGGCTCCTGCAGAGAAAGCCGTGGAGTCTACCCGTCATGTCCTGTCTGGGCAGATGAAGCGCCACCTCGCTCCCATCGCGCTCTACCCCTCTCTGCTGGAGATCCCTTTATACCAGATTAACTAGATTTGTGTTTTTGTGTTCCAGGCAATTAAATGTGTGTGTGTGTGCGGAGTTAAACGGGATCAGCAGAAGTAATTACTGACATAGAGCACTCTGCAACCCAATGCATGCCGTTTCAGTAAACGCGTGCATCTGGCAGTCGACACCCAGGGCTGGGTGGCAAGAGCATCTTAGACTCGTAAAACAATTTAGTTGAGTTTAATTAAACATTCTCTATTTTTGTACGGACATCTGCTTGCTTAAACGTACAGGTAACTGTTATTTTCCTTTGCATATGGCTTACCTTATCTGAAACGTTCAACTTTGCAGCCTACGCATTCCCAGTGTTTTCATCTAAGCCAAGAGGTGCCACTGTGATGAGCATCTATAGCCTACTCATCACAATTTATATAATTTAGTGGTGGGTAGTGCTCCACACTTTTAAATCTTGTACTGTATCTGTCTCTACTGTAATAGAGTATAAAGAGGAATGTTAGGAACTGCCTTTTGCCCTCTGCACTTTGAAGGTTACACTGTCTGTCTCTAGATCTAAGTACACCACACAGAAACAATCTTTGTCTGCTCTCTATTTCTTTTCATACAATGTACCAATGTTATGGGAGGATTCGGCAGTAAATGACTCCTCGCTGCACTGTAAATGCGTGGGGAGATGAACTGTCTGTGCGGAGGGTAGATAAGGGCAGATTTGACACCTTTCACTGCCAGTCCACGATTCTTCCCTAAACTAAGACTTAAATGAAATGGAAATAGACTTCTGGAGTCTCTCTAATACAACAAAATTATCAGTCCATTTCCCTCCACAACAACCCAGGATATGCATTGTGGAGAGATACTCCCCTCATGTTTATGTAGTCAACATTTGGTCCCTCTGTATCTGCCGCTTCTCTGGGGCTTCTCTGGGGCTTCTCTTGGGCTTCTCTGGGGCTTCTCTGGGGCTTCTCTTGGGCTTCTCTGGGGCTTCTCTTGGGCTTCTCTGGGGCTTCTCTGGGGCTTCTCTGGGGCTTCTCTGGGGACAGGACCTCGACCTTATGTCTGTCTGCACTACGACTATACTGTGACTCATTCACAATACAGACTATCATTTTAATCTCCAAAATATTTCTGTGCTTTTATGGGCTGTTGATTCTCAGATCTTCAAGTCTAGAATTGTACAAATCTTATGGAGAGATATTGTCATAATTTATTAATTAGCAGAGCAGGTATGTACTTGGAAAACATCCCAAAAATCATATGAAAAGGTGATATAGACTGAGTTTATGAAACATTAGGGACACCTGCTCTGTCCATGACATAGATTGACCAGGTGAATCCAGGTGAAGGCTATGATCCCTTATTGATGTCACTTGTTAAAGCCACTTCAATCACTTTAGATCTGTGGTCAATCTCCAAGCCAACCCTTGTTGATCACCAAACATTTCTGCAAAAAAACAAAACAATAAAGCCTTGAGTTCCTCTTTTTATTAATTTCTCGCTATTGACAGTAGGCACTTTTGATTCAGCAGTCCAGCAGTCTGCGCCATAGACTGTAAAAAGAAGCTTCGAACGCACAGCAAAGTTGATCATGTGAGATTTAAAAATGTTTAAAACTATAACTAGAGCGAAGAGCTGCTATTTTTACGAGCCAATTCATGTTTAAGTTTTTATTCAGCACTGTCAAGACTTTGTTCAAAAGTTTTATAAGCCATAAAATGCGCATTCCAATAAGCTTTCGTTGTTATTATTTTATTTGCCTGTGACTTTTTTAAAGTTAAGGAATATTTCACTTTTCCTGGTCATAAGAGTAACAACAGGAATTGGTGCATGAGGCAGAAGTAATGCAGTGTGATTTAAGTTTCACTATCAGCTGGAAGACTGTGTCCCCTTTTCTCAGTGGAGGGAGGAAGGAGGGATGGTGAGTCTGGTGAGAGGCAGCCTCACTGCTGCTCCCTCCCCTCAGACTGACCATGTAGGCCATCAGTCCAGTAAAAAAAACATAATTATTATGCTCACTCAGCTGTGCCTCACGAGTAATACAACAAATTATCTTTTACCAGTGTGGTCATATACTTTAAATGTTGAAATATAATTTCAAAATTGTCCCAGAAGAACAACATTAGCAGGGCAATTCAAGCATAGCCAATATGCAGAGATAATGTATTAGGCCTGTAACTTACTGTACAAACATTGCTTCAGTACTGTTTTTAATTGGTTAATGTTGCATAGGCTTATGTTTTTTTAAGTCTTGTATAAAAAAAAAATCGGAGTGTTAGACTTCGGCTTGCATTTTGACTCAGAAAGTGATCTTGACTCAGAAAAGGTTGGTAACCACTGCTGTAGGCGAAGGGGAGGAGACAGGTTAAAGAAGGATTGTTAAGCCTTGAGACAATTGCGACATGGATTGTGTATGTGTGCCATTCAGAGGGTGAATGACGAAGACAAAAGATGTAAGTGCCTTTGAACTGGGTATGGTAGTAGGTGCCAGACACACCGGTTTGTGTGTCCAGAACTGCAGCGCTGTTGTTGTTTTTTCACGCTCAACAGTTTCCTGTGTGTATCAACAATGGTCCACCACCTAAAGGACATCCAGCCAACTTGACACAACTGTGGGAAGCATTGGAGTCAACATGGGCCAGCATCTTTGTGGAATGCTTTCGACACCTAGTAGAGTCCATGCCCCAACAAATTGAGGCTGTTCTGAGGGCAAAAGAGAGGTCTAGGCTCAGAGGGATACAACAATAAATTAGGGGGAGAGGGATTCAAGTCTAATTCCCCAGTCTGCCTGTGAGGTGGCGTAGTCCTTAGAATAACAAATGGTCCAACCAAGTCAGCCTGTAGGAGTGGATCTCTGTTTAATATAAGAACAATGTCTGTTCTCTCTGTGACCCACTACCTCTTATAATAGACCAGTGAAGTCCTCCGTGGAGTGGCGGGCAGCAATGTTAAACGACAGCGTCCAGGTTCTTGAGTATGTATGGACTTTAATCCATCACCAAAAACGCTGAGCTAACATATTTAGTCCCACACATAAACAAAAAACCTGCCAACAGAGAGAGAGAGAAAAAAAAAAATCTCCCTACCATTGATAATGATATGGGGCCATTTAGAATCCCTGGAAATTGATAGGTAGCTCTGGCCATGAGTGAATTAATGTTCTTTAAGCACTGTTGAACTCTAGAGAGTAATTCACTGATAGGACAAGCTGACGGCTTGGGAAGACAAATGTGTGTGCATGATGCTTCAGAACATTAGCGGGTGGATTCCAAGGTATAACCTCTTCTTTATTTAATGTACTCCTCACAGATGGATTGATACTGTGGGGCGCAGAGCGGCACAATTAATATTTTGATTATAACTCCGGGAAAATAATAACCAGTGATCCATTGCCCCTGTCGACTCCTGGCACCAAAGTCTTTCTCTGGGCATTTTAATGACATATAAGTGATAAACCATGCACTGATGTGCTTCTTCTAGGTCCATAGTGCAATAAGAAGTTGCAAAAAATAAAACAAAACTGTCCGCTGGTGTTCAATAAAGATAACAATGCTGTAGCCTACAAGACAAGCAGTAGGCCTAAAGCTGGAATCAACCATGCAGACTTCTTTGTCTGCATTGTTCTAGTTGGATTTGAGGGGGATTATTTCTTATGAAAGTATTGACATGAAATGTGATCATCATCGCACTATCACATCTCTCTTCACCTCCCGGCTACCTGCTAGCCAGCTAATCCACAATCCAGCCCCCATATATCACTCTCACCTCGATAGAAAAACACACATATTCAAGTGTTTCCCTCCTGTGAACACTCAAATTCCCTGTAAAGATTTGAGACTATTACTGATGAAACACTGCATGAAGAAATGTGACTTACCAGAATGTCGGCGGAGAGTCACAGGTGTATTTGTGATAAGTCATTAAGCCTCAGTGCTGTGGCCATGTTGGGAGCGGTGCTCTGGGTCAAATGTAGACAGTGGCTCTATAACTCTGTCGGAGACAGACAGCAATCATAACAGGCCTAATGGCCCAGCCTAATGGTGCAATAGGCTCCAATTACATCTGCCTCTGGCAGCTGCTCTCCACAACCATTTCACCTGCTGGACAAGGAGCACATCCAACATCCAATGGTAAGTAACTTAGAGGAGAGTGTTAGCAGAAAGACATCTCTTGGGAATTATGCCAGGGAACAATGGATCACTGCACACAATTCAAGAGACCCGGTGTATATGGAAGGACAAAATGGGTCTTAACCAGGGGTGCTGTAAATGGACCATAGGGATGATACTATACTGTATTGTGGTGAAGATGCTCACCACTAAAGGGTAAGAACACAAGGAAAAGACCCCAGAGAGAAGGAAGGATGAAGCCAGAGAGAGGGAATGAGAGAATGAGATAAAAAAAGTGATTTTTAACATAAAATAAGTGAATTATGACATCAAGTAATAAGTGAGTTGGAACTCCTGGATTCCTCTGTCACCACTGTAACGCAACAGAAAAAACTCCCAATTCAGTTACTGCGAGCTAGCTGCTCCTGAGGCGATGCCCTCAACCATCCATCTCCCTCATCTAATGTGCCTGTTTATTTCATTCTCTCTCTACAACTTTTTCAAAACAAAATAATCCCGGTTGAGGAAAATCATCTTCACAAAGCCAGTGGCAGAAAGATCCCTCACTCCCTCATCCAGAAGACTGCTTGTAATGAATGTTCCCCGGCCGGCAAAACAACTCGTAAATGAACACGGTTTGCACCATCGCTTCTGGCTGTCCTAGCCATCTCCTGCAACCAAGCAGTTACTGTGGTAACTGCATGCGGCATCAGGAGAATGAAAAATAAGATCACCCTTGGCAACCAGACATTGTCGCTGGACCTAACGGTTTTATGTAGCATTTAAAAGCCTCAGAGAGATGGGGATGTCAGTCTAGTCTCTACTGTGGAAACAAAAGTCAAACAGGAGGAGATGTTAGTGTGACTCAGTAAGACCTAAAACTGGTTTAGAACTTGAGACTCACCTCGCAAGATTACAGATAGATCCAAATGATTTTCTTCTCCAACTCAATAGAAGGCTATCTATTTGACTGTTGTATCTTGTAAATACTCTGTTTCTACACAGCTGAATATGTTTCACTCTCCAAGCAATCAAAGGAGAATCTCTGCTACATGTTCAAAATATGTGTTATTTGCCAGAGACAAAGGCAAAAATCCATCCAAATACTGGATGTTTGGAGAGTTGTGTGTTTGATTTTTCAGAGTTTAAGTGTATCTATTCCCTATGTCACAACCGCATGCATTCTGACTAAATTGGAGACCCGCACAAAAATGTGTAATAAAAGCAGAATCAATCTTAAAGCTGAGATCCGCATAAGGTGAAATAACATTTGTTATGGTTTTTAATTTGTTTTTGAAACAGGGCAGAGGAGCGAGCATCCTGCATCGTGCAACAACAAAATCATAGTACATACTCTGCTGTTCAATCACACGTGCAATGATGTCCAATGATGCCTGAGTGAAAACAATTGTGTTCACTGTTTGAAGTAATGTCGTTGCTGTCGTAATGTCGCAAATGGACGTGGCGGTTTCAGCGCTACGGATTCCACCTTTAAGGTCTTTATATTTTTTTTGAAGTGAATTGAGAAAGTAAATGTATCCCCTGAATTATTCATGGCGTCACATGAAGAGAAACCACTGTTGCCTTTATTCCTGAGGGTTAAGATCACTCTAAGTCAGATGATTAAACTGCAATATAAGCCACAGAGAACCCAAAGAGTCTTAAGCTGTAGCAATGTGTCCAAAGTAGGAAATTCAGTGACAAAACCTATGTGGATGATGGGGGCCATGGGAACTGATCTGCCAGGCCCCAAGCTCAGAAGCCTGGATGTGTTGACATGAGACGCAAAGGGGGATAGATCTGAGAATGTCCTGGTAGGAGCTTCAGTGCAGCAGCCCCCTGGGTTAAACCAGCTCATAGAAACACATTTACAGACTGTTTACAGCTGGAGACATGGCCGAATGATCTCCCAGTTTTGTGGTCTCCCAGTTGTGTTTATTCCGAGGGGGATTGTAGGTTATCTGGCTCAGTCTCACACTGGCTATTGTCGCCAGGGGCCTGGGAGAGTGAGACCTCCATTTCACCTTTCTGAAGACTGTGCACACGCACACAGGTACATACTGTCCATCTGGGAGAGTGACCACAGGCCTGCGTCGCTAGGCCCAGTCCACCCCAGGAGGCTTTCTCCCACCGGGGGCTACTGGCTCTGTTAATTATCTGGACCAACACTCAGCGAGGCCTCCTCTGGCCCAGTGCCTTGGCTGACAGTCACCCTTCCTGCCTCCGCCGCCCCACCGCCTGCCCACTGGGGATGGTCATTAAGGAAATCACAGTTTCCAGATCCCAGGCAGCGTGTTGGGATGAGAGGGTTGGCTGGTATGTTCTCCTCCTGCCACAGAGACTGGCCAGGGAGAGAATGGCGCAGGATCTCATTCTTGTACCTCAGAAAGAAGAGGAGAACTTGGTGGCACAGAATGCCAGACACATTAATAATGATGTTTTAACAGCAGCATGATGAGATGATTGGTTTGGAGTTCAATTGGAGGCATTTACAGAGGTACCAGTGGCGGTATCAGTGGCGGTGTCATATTTAGGCCTCAGCTTCTCTGTAATATTTTCTCCCTGGTCTGAATCAACAAATTCTCAAGCAACCATAATCCTACATTGCAAGATGGTATCAAATTTCAACATTTAAAAAAATTGTCTGTTATCACTCATGTGATGACATGCTGTATGTTGGATGTTAATCTGATCACTTTTTTGTGACTGAGAATTTTCCTCAAACTTGTAGTGTGTTTGAGTTTTAAAAAGGCTTCTAAAGTTTGCCATTCCTACTTTAACATTTCAGACTTGATTTGCCCTAACAAAAAATGCATCAACCCCTATAAAAATGTCCATTCATTATAATCCACAAAATAATTTACATTTCCTGCTGCAGGTTTATTTTCCTGCTGTAGCACACTGGCTCAAATTAAGATCCTTCATCTGTACCATCAAATACAGTGTACCGTCACTCTGATATAAAGTGTGTTACAGTTATTCTAACATGTACAAAACATACATTTTCAACCTCTACATGTCAGTTTTATAGCTTGTTTATGGAGTTTTTTTACTTGCTGCATCCATACTGTGATGTTCGGTCCTCTCTGTTACCGCCTGTTGTGATCAAATAAGAAGGAAGTATGGTAAGTAACAGTCAATATTGCCCCATCTCGCACGTAATGTGGTCTAAGCTTCAGCTCATGGTGACAAGAGAAATATCAAAGAAAGAGGCTCGTTTGAGAGCAATGAATTAGATTTTCAAAGGGATTCATATAGCATAAATGTAAAATCAGTTGACCAGGCCACGCATAGCCCTTCTCTTACCTTTCATCTCAAGAGCCAGCCCCAGGAAACCGCTCAATATTGTAATGATTCAAGGCTGATAAGTTCATGCTTTTATTAGGATTTGATATAAATATTGATAGCATTGCTCTTAGCGTCTCCAAATCACAATGGTCTGAACTGAAGCATGTGAAGATAATGGAAAGCTGTCAGTGTCAGATTTTTTTTTGCAATTTGCTCAGTGAGGGAAGATGAAGAGGCTTCTTATCCATTCTTTTTTCAATTCTGTTCTTGTATTTCATTGAAGATACAAAGTTTGTGCACATGGATAGCGTGACAGAGGACTCCCATTGGGCACACACTGGTTGAATCAACTTTGTTTCCTTGTCATTTTAATGAAATTACGTTGAACCAACGTGGAATAGATGTTGAATTGACTGACGTCTGTGCCCAGTGGGTTATGTCCTTTCTTGTTTTTTGTTTGGTTTTGTTTTTTGACAAAAAATAAACAAGAACGTTACAATATACAAGTCAGGCAAGAACACATGCCGAATTACAAACAAACAAAAAAACCTACACAAACATCTACAAATAATAGAAAGAAAAGAAAAAGAGATAACAGATCACATTTCATCAAACAACAAAGATTGCATTGTAGTATTTTACAGTACAAGTACATTTTCTGTTAATAGGGAATTTAATAAAGCTACAAATTCATACATGAAGGCTTGACATCTGTGGGTCTTCTTAAAAAATGTACATTTATAAACATAGAATTTACTCATTAGTATTATGATGTTTACAATGAAATCTCTAGCTCCTCATCAATGTTATCAAAATCTAAAAGAATACATTTTTACCTCAAGGTTATGTTATGTCCTCTCTTGTATGTACTTTGTATACCCTCCTGACTGTCTCATATTGATGGCAAGTAAATATAACGTTTTCCATGGCCGTAATTGGAAAAGTTACTTTTGTATACATACAGTAAGTGTTTTCACAAGGGCACCTTGAAACCTTGGAACGTAAGACCACAGTGGTAAACTCTTTGCTATGTGTCTGTACATAAAATACTCTATGGTTGTCCAGAGATTTTGGGGCTGCCAAAGACCTGCAAGACAGGATGCATTATTCAACAGAATGAAGAATAGTGTGATGTAGCTCCAACAGCTACAAAAGCCAGCCTCTATTATGATATTAAATGAACTGCCTGCCATGCCATGGCAGAGGACAGACACTTTGCCTTGTACATACTCTATCCCTGAGAGGACAATTGTTGAAGAGAAAACATTGTATTGTCTGTCTGGGTTCTGGAGTTAGGATTTTTAGAGTCTGTAAATAAATATTTTAGTTGTAAAAACAGAGTCCGAATGTGAATTGACTGGTTGGTGTTCCTACGTCTACATCAATATTATTTTCCTTGGTTTATGACAAACTTAGTGTCCTGTGAGTGTATCGACATGTTTGCCTGACATCTGAAACCCTCAATTGGTTATCTTTCCCAATTTGAGAATATTTAAACATCAAACATGAAAAATGATCATGGAGATGATCAGGTTCTGTCAGTTAATCTAACATTTGGGCCTTTTTGGTACTCAACCATTTTATTTTGTTAAGATGTTACATGGAATAGGCCTAACTTCACTCATTTGTGACATACCGTAGATGATACGACACTGCTTACAGGTGTACCTTTCAACCCCTGTCTCTTATGTTCTTCTATTTACTTTATCAAGACCAATAGTGAGGCAGAGCCACATGAACACAACAACCATTTGCCTTGCCTGTGGGAATGCATGAAGAAGGCACACTTGGCGGTGGAGGTTTCAGTGAGGAAGCAGACTAAATTAGCAAGATTATTTGTTTTTACAGGCAGGAATGGGAAATAAGATGCAGCGAACCTATGTAAAGCATGTACAAAGTATTTACACTGAACAAAAATAAAAACACAACACACAAAAATGTCAAAGATTTGATTGTGTTACAGTTCCTATAAGGAAATCAGTCAATTGAAATATATTCATTAGGCCCTAATCTATGAATTTCACTTGACTGGGAATACAGATATGTATATGTTGGTCACTGATACCTTAAAAAAACATAGTTGCGTGGGTCAGAATACCAGTCAATATCTAATGTGACCACCATTTGCCTCATGCACTGCGACACACTTCTTCGCATAGAGTTGATCCGGCTGTTGATTGTGACCTGTGGAATGTTGTCCCACTCCTCTTCAATGGCTGTGCGAAGTTGCTGGATATTGGCGGGAACTGGAACTCGGTGTCGTAAATGTCGATCCAGAGCATCCCAGACATGCTCAATGGGTGACATATCTGGTGAGTATGCAGGTCATGGAAAAACTGGGACATTTTCAACTTCCAGGAATTGTGTACAGATCCTGGCGACATGGGGCCGTGCATTATCATGCTGAAACATGAGGTGATGGCAGCGGATGAATGGCATGACAATGGGCCTCAGGATCTCATCACAGTATCTCTGTGCAATCAAATTGCCATTGTGTTCATTGTCCGTAGCTTATGCCTGCCCATACCATAACCCCAACGTCATCATGGAGCACTCTGTTCACAACGTTGACCTCAACAAATTGCTCGCCCACACAAGGCCATAAACGCTGTCTGCTATCTGCCCGGTACAGTTGAAACCGAGACTCATCCATGAAGAGCACACTTCTCCAGTGTGTGAGTGGCCATCGAAGGTAAGCATTTCCGCACTTAAGTCGATTACGATGGTGAACTGCAGTCAGGTCAAGACCCTGGTGAGGATGACGAGCACACAGATGAGCTTCCCTGAGACAGCTTGTGACAGTTTGTAGCCAAAAATGTGATTTGAAACTGTGGTTTTGCACATCAACTGTCTAGGTGGTTGGTCTCCGGCGATCCCGCAGGTGAAGAGGCCGGATTTGGAGGTCCTGGGCTGGCATGGTTACATGTGGTCTGCGGTTGTGAGGCTGGCTGGACGAGCTGCAAAATTCTCTAAAATGGCGTTGGATGGAGGTGGCTTATGGTAGAGAAATTACATTTTCTGGTAACAGCTCTGGTGGACCTTCTTGTAGTCAGCAAGGAAAGTGCATGCTCCTTCAACACTTAAGAAACATTTTAGAGTGGACTTTCATTGTCTCCAGTACAAGTGTATTGATATGCCACATCTGTCAGGTGGATGGAATATCTTGAGAGCAATAAGCTTTTTGTGCATATGGAACATTTGTGGGTTGTTTTATTTCAGCTCATGAAACATTGGACCAACACTTTACATGTTGTGTTTATATTTTTGTTCAGTGTACAAAACAATAAATGAACAGACAGGAACATAAACTGGGCAGAAATGTAATAATAGTAAACTAAAGACCTACAGTATACCAAGATTTCAATAATTCCTGCTTGCAACAGCAATGTAGCAACCTGTCCACTGTCTACAGGACTAACAGAATGTGTTTCCATCAAGGCCTCACCTTGGAATAAACCATTCTGCATCAACCAAGGTATTAGCTAAATAAAGGTATGAAATCCACATAAAAAAATTAGCGGCAATTGTAATTTGCTTATATAGCAAGGATCACTACACTGCCACCTCTGAACGAGAAGGCACGTCCCTGTGCTTCAACTACTTAGCCTCTCCACACATTTGGGCTGTGCATTCCGATGACCTCACAGCTGCCATCTCACTTTTGACACCAATGTAGCGAACGGTGGGGCCGGGAAACAAACCTGGGTCGCTGGTGTGAAAGGGAAGCACCCTATACATTGCGGCAGTAAGGTTAACTCACTTGATGGGAATTGTAAAGTGGCACTTACAGCGAGGATCGTTACAATGTTCAGCTTATATTGGCATACAATTACCACAAATATGCACTTTAAACCCGGCCTAATGCAGTAAGTAAACATGGGTACCCATGACCCCCCCCTTTTGGATTAGCCTACAACCCAACCCACATGATAATTGGCCCTCCCGAGGCTCTGGTTGGCATGCTCCATACCTGAATACGATTGAGGGAACAAACATTTCACCTTTTCAATTGAAGTCGGAAGTTTACATACACCTTAGCCAAGTACATTTAAACTCAGTTTTTCACAATTCTTGATATTTATTCCTCGTAAAACTTCCCTGTCTTAGGTCAGTTAGGATCACCACTTTGTTTTAAGAATGTGAAATGTCAGAATAATAGTAGAGAGGATGATTTATTTCAGCTTTTATTTCTTTCATCACATTCCCAGTGGGTCAGAAGTTTACATACACTCAATCAGTATTTGGTAGCATTGCCTTTAAATTGTTTAACTTGGGTCAAACGTTTCGGGTAGCTTTCCACAAGCTTCCCACAATAAGTTGGGGGAATCTTGGCCCATTCCTCCTGACAGAGATAGTGTAACTGAATCAGGTGTGTAGGACTCCTTGCTCGCACATGCTTTTTCAGTTCTGCCCACAAATTTTCTATGGGATTGAGGTCCGGGCTTTGTGATGGCCACTCCAATACCTTGACTTTGTTATCCTTAAGCCATTTTGCCACAACTTTAGAAATATGCTTGGGGTCATTGTCCATTTGAAAGACCCATTTAAGACCAAGCTTTAACTTCCTGACTGATGTCTTGAGATGTTGCTTCAATATATCCACATAATTTTCCTCCATGATGCCATCTATTTTGTGAAGTGCACCAATCCCTCCTGCAGCAAATAACCCTCATAACATGATGCTGCCCCCCCCCCGCCCCCCAAGCTTCATGGTTTTTCCTCCAAACATAACAATGGTCATTATGGCCACACAGTTCTATTTTTGTTTCATCAGACCAGAGGACATTTGTCCGAAAAGTTTGATCTTTGTCCCCATGGGCAGTTGCAAACCGTAGTATGGGTTTTTTATGCTGGTTTTGGAGCAGTGGCTTCTTCCTTGCTGAGCGGCCTTTCAGGTTATATCGATATGGGACTCATTCTACTGTGGATATAGATACTTTTGTACCTGTTTCCTCCAGCATTTTCACAAGGTGCTTTGCTGTTGTCCTGGGATTGGTTTGCACTTTTCGCACCACAGTACGTTCATCTCTAGGAGACAGAACGCATCTCCTTCCTGAGCGGTATGACGGATGCGTGGTCCCATGGTGTTAATACTTGCATACTATTGTTTGTACAGATGAACGTGGTACCCTCAGGCGTTTGGAAATTGCTCCCAAGGATGAACCAGACTTGTGGAGGTCAAAACATTTTTTCTGAGGTTTTGGCTGATTTAGTTTGATTTTCCCATGATGTCAAGCAAAGGGGCACTGAGTTTGAAGGTAGGCCTTGAAGTACATCCACAGGTACACCTCCAATTGACTCAAATGGTGTCAATTAGCCTGTCAGAAGCTTCAAAAGCCATGACATAATTTTCTGGAATTTTCAATGCACATAGATAGATGTCCTAACCGACTTGCCAAAACTATAGTTTGTTAACAAGACATTTGTGGAGTTGATGAAAAACAAGTTTTAATGACTCCAACATAAGTGTATGTAAACTTCCGACTTCAACTGTAGGTCTGACTGCGACCCGCGTCCTGGGCCAGAGAAGAACCGCCCAGGGAAGAACCGTCCAGGAAAAAACCCACCCCCTCTTTCAATTGGCTCCTGGATGCTGCTCTTTTGATTGTCCCCAGGGTGTTTCCTCATTCTATGGGACGCAATGAGTCATGGGTAACTGCTTTCCACTGTATAACACGTCTCCGGCAGTAGCTATGTAACATGGTGACCAGTGCACCGATGTTATAGCGAGGTGTCTATCTACCGGAGGTGCTTTCCACTGGGCAGCTTTTTCAAGGCGTTGCTGGCGGTAGCTAGTAATGTGGCCGATTTTCCCCCTCCCAAGATTATATTTCAAGTAGTATAGAAGCTTACACAAGAAATAACTCATATTGGTAGCCATCTAGATGTCACCGTGAGAGAAGTCACCGTGATAGTCTAGAAGAACCACCGGGACACAGCGTCCTTCACTCCCGTTTGCCTTCTCTCCTGTAACAGCGTGGAAACTAGCTACTGGCGTAGCCAATATCAGGGGGTGAGAGTCACTGCAGGCACTCATCAGTACTTTCATTAGAAATAAACAGCCGTCAGTTTTATTGAAACTGCACAATTATTTGGTGTGTTAAACTAACAGCGAAATCCGACTCCAAATCATCCACTGGCTTCAAAACCCAGTCCAAACTCTCGCAGTAGATCAATGGTTAGCTTGTCTGTAAAACCCAGTCCAAACTCTCACAGTAGATCAATGGTTAGCTTGTCTGCAAAACCCAGTCCAAACTCTCGCAGTAGATCAATGGTTAGCTTGTCTGCAAAACCCAGTCCAAACTCTCGCAGTAGATCAATGGTTAGCTTGTCTGCAAAACCCAGTCCAAACTCTTGCAGTAGATCAATGGTTAGCTTGTCTGCAAAACCCTGTCCAAACTCTTGCAGTAGATCAATGGTTAGCTTGTCTGTAAAACCCAGTCCAAACTCTCACAGTAGATCAATGGTTAGCTTGTCTGCAAAACCCTGTCCAAACTCTCACAGTAGATCAATGGTTAGCTTGTCTGTAAAACCCAGTCCAAACTCTCACAGTAGCTCAATGGTTAGCTTGTCTGTAAAACCCAGTCCAAACTCTCACAGTAGATCAATGGTTAGCTTGTCTGCAAAACCCTGTCCAAACTCTCGCAGTAGATCAATGGTTAGCTTGTCTGCAAAACCCAGTCCAAACTCTCACAGTAGATCAATGGTTAGCTTGTCTGTAAAACCCAGTCCAAACTCTCACAGTAGATCAATGGTTAGCTTGTCTGTAAAACCCAGTCCAAACTCTCACAGTAGATCAATGGTTAGCTTGTCTGTAAAACCCAGTCCAAACTCTCACAGTAGATCAATGGTTAGCTTGTCTGCAAAACCCTGTCCAAACTCTCACAGTAGATCAATGGTTAGCTTGTCTGTAAAACCCAGTCCAAACTCTCACAGTAGCTCAATGTTTAGCTTGTCTGTAAAACCCAGTCCAAACTCTCACAGTAGATCAATGGTTAGCTTGTCTGCAAAACCCTGTCCAAACTCTCGCAGTAGATCAATGGTTAGCTTGTCTGCAAAACCCAGTCCAAACTCTCACAGTAGATCAATGGTTAGCTTGTCTGTAAAACCCAGTCCAAACTCTCACAGTAGATCAATGGTTAGCTTGTCTGTAAAACCCAGTCCAAACTCTCACAGTAGATCAATGGTTAGCTTGTCTGTAAAACCCAGTCCAAACTCTTGCAGTAGATCAATGGTTAGCTTGTCTGCAAAACCCTGTCCAAACTCTCGCAGTAGATCAATGGTTAGCTTGTCTGCAAAACCCTGTCCAAACTCTTGCAGTAGATCAATGGTTAGCTTGTCTGTAAAACCCAGTCCAAACTCTCACAGTAGATCAATGGTTAGCTTGTCTGCAAAACCCTGTCCAAACTCTCACAGTAGATCAATGGTTAGCTTGTCTGTAAAACCCAGTCCAAACTCTCACAGTAGCTCAATGGTTAGCTTGTCTGTAAAACCCAGTCCAAACTCTCACAGTAGATCAATGGTTAGCTTGTCTGTAAAACCCAGTCCAAACTCTCACAGTAGATCAATGGTTAGCTTGTCTGTAAAACCCAGTCCAAACTCTTGCAGTAGATCAATGGTTAGCTTGTCTGCAAAACCCTGTCCAAACTCTTGCAGTAGATCAATGGTTAGCTTGTCTGTAAAACCCAGTCCAAACTCTCACAGTAGATCAATGGTTAGCTTGTCTGCAAAACCCTGTCCAAACTCTCGCAGTAGATCAATGGTTAGCTTGTCTGCAAAACCCAGTCCAAACTCTCACAGTAGATCAATGGTTAGCTTGTCTGTAAAACCCAGTCCAAACTCTCACAGTAGATCAATGGTTAGCTTGTCTGTAAAACCCAGTCCAAACTCTCACAGTAGATCAATGGTTAGCTTGTCTGCAAAACCCAGTCCAAACTCTTGCAGTAGATCAATGGTTAGCTTGTCTGCAAAACCCTGTCCAAACTCTCGCAGTAGATCAATGGTTAGCTTGTCTGTAAAACCCAGTCCAAACTCTCACAGTAGATCAATGGTTAGCTTGTCTGTAAAACCCAGTCCAAACTCTCACAGTAGATCAATGGTTAGCTTGTCTGTAAAACCCAGTCCAAACTCTCACAGTAGATCAATGGTTAACTTGTCTGTAAAACCCAGTCCAAACTCTCACAGTAGATCAATGGTTAGCTTGTCTGTAAAACCCAGTCCAAACTCTCGCAGTAGATCAATGGTTAGCTTGTCTGTAAAACCCAGTCCAAACTCTCGCAGTAGATCAATGGTTAGCTTGTCTGTAAAACCCAGTCCAAACTCTCGCAGTAGATCAATGGTTAGCTTGTCTGTAAAACCCAGTCCAAACTCTCGCAGTAGATCAATGGTTAGCTTGTCTGCAAAACCCTGTCCAAACTCTTGCAGTAGATCAATGGTTAGCTTGTCTGCAAAACCCTGTCCAAACTCTCACAGTAGATCAATGGTTAGCTTGTCTGTAAAACCCAGTCCAAACTCTCGCAGTAGATCAATGGTTAGCTTGTCTGCAAAACCCTGTCCAAACTCTCACAGTAGATCAATGGTTAGCTTGTCTGCAAAACCCTGTCCAAACTCTCACAGTAGATCAATGGTTAGCTTGTCTGTAAAACCGTGACCTGTAGAACGAGTAAGTAACCAGGAGCCAATAGAAAGAACCGCCCAGGTTGCAGGTCGCAGTCAGACCATATTGTTCAATTCACGAGGTATCAAAAGGTGAGCTCTAGCCATGACTTTATATAGAGATAACGATCTTATTACCAAAACGTCTTTGTAGTGGTAACATTAATACACCAAAATGATGATTAATAGAGTGAAACTTGTGGAGCCACTATCAAAGCACAAGGCGAGATCCAAATGCAGACACAGGAGGCAGATGGTTGGAGTCGTACAATGTTTATTAATCCAAAGAGGTAGGCAAGAGAATGGTCGTGGACAGGCAAAAAGGTCAAAACCAGATCAGAGTCCAGGAGGTACAGAGTGGCAGACAGGCTCGTGGTCAAGGCAGGCAGAATGGTCAGGCAGGTACAAAGTCCAGAAACAGGCAAGGGTCAAAACCAGGAGGACTAGAAAAAGGAGAATGCAATTAAGCAGTATAACAGGAAAACCGCTGGTTGACTTGGAAAAATACAAGATGAACTGGTAAAGAGAGACAGGAAACACAGGGATAAATACACTACGGAAAATAAGCGACACCTGGAGGGCATGGAGACAATTACGAGGACAGGTGAAACTGATCAGGGTGTGACAGCAACAAACAAATTGTCTGCGTCCCCAAATCCAACTGAATGACTGCTTCCAGCTACAATCTTTTAACAGAATGTTTTCAAATGCTGGGGCGGCAGGGTAGCCTAGTGGTTAGAGTGTTGGACTAGTAACCGCAAGGTTGCAAGTTCAAACCCCCCCCAAATGTGTTGTTCTACCCCTGAACAGGCAGTTAACCCACTGTTCCTAGGCTGTCATTGTAAATAAGAATTTGTTCTTAACTGACTTGCCTAGTTAAATAAAGGTAAAATAAAAATGTGGAGTATGATCTTGAAAGAATTTGAGCACATGTTGTTAATTAATAATGGTCTTAAGCCCGTTTCTCTCATGTATAATTTTATTTGCAATAATTCCAAAAATGAGTTGAATTTTTCCACAGACTCCTTTGAAGGACAGATACAGTTTGAGTGGACAGCAGGGCAATTCAATTGTATCCAGTGGTTTTAAGTTAATTGTTAGGTTTCTTGTCATCATAGATATATCCTGAAATTCAACTTCTCTAAAGCTCTAAACTATATAACTCCCTGATCCCCCCCCCCCACCCTGTCTTTCAGGAATATTCATGCCCATAGAACATGCTCTCTGATAGTAAATAACCTGTAGTCTACAGTCACTCTCAGACATGCAAAGTGCTGCTGGTGCAGCTGTATTTACAGTCAGCCCAGCTAGCACATAACATTCTGAGAACCATATGTTTCTTATTGTTTGGTGAGAGTGTAGTTGTCATATGGTTATTTTGTATACAATCTTCACACAATGTTCTGGTAATGTTCCAGGATACCCAGCTAGCATTCTGAGAACCATATGTTTCTTAGGTGGGAATTTCAGTACTTCAGCATAACGTTTCCTACAGGTGTAATTTTCTTTCTCAGAACAGTAATAAAACTTCCAGGGAACCATAGCAAAACATTCTCAGTACCTCCCTGCAACCTAAAAATGTAAGTTCTGTTCTCAGAACGTTTTTAAAAAACTGTTTTACCAGTCGGGGATCGTATGGCTTCATTCCCAGAACCCACGGGAAGCCAAAAACATACTTTCCCACAACTTACAAGGTTGCAAATGTTCTAGCTGGGAGGAGAGAGGCAGCACTGCGTTTTGATTAATGCACCAGGTCACTTCTCTCTGTGTTTTATTGAACTACTGCCTGTCTAACAGGTCATCAAAGACCTCAATGTATTTTTTTCTGTTTGCATTTTGCAGTAGGGCTCACTACTCCTTATTGACCAGGACACAGGCTTGGCCTTGGTTGAAGAAGTTGATCCCTTTTAGGTCAGTGGGTTATCTGATGGTTCATTAGGTTCCATTAAGTTCTGAGCCTGCTGCAGTGGTAGCAACTGTAGCACAGTGTGTATACTCTGTAGTCACAGTTCTAGTCGGAGGATAATTGAAACGAGACGTACTCAATATGGATGTTAAGGGGAAATGGGTGCCTCATTTGTCAGTGACATAGGGAGACTATGAATTCCAATATATTGCTCTGAATGTGCACTATGGGTAAATCTATTTGAACTCAAACACTTTTGGACCGCACCCCTTTTGATTTGAACAAAACCTTCCATACATATTTGACCATTGTAGAAGAGCTCAGAAAGTGACATTTTGGACCTGAATGCCAAAACAATCAAGAGATTAAGGTGCTCAAAATTGACAGAGTTTTGCATACCTCACCATACCACGAGACATCCTTGTCTTCATAACTGTAAAAGGTTAACGGTTGACAATGATATAATTTAAAAGCTTGCAAACAGGAAAGTGCAACAACTCAGATTTGTTTAATATTTGCATACTTTATGTTTTAGTTTAGACCTTATTTTACATCATCTAAGGTTTTGGTGTTGTGCCCTCCATCGGTTGAGACACAACATGCTCTTGAATACAGTCTAGGTGTCATGTTTTGGCTGATAAATGTACTAAAATGGGAATACATTGGTTGGAAGTCCACACATTAGAGAGTGATGACTTGAATGGGAATATCTTTTATACTTTCAATCCTCCATAGAAATATAGATAATAGAATAGACATGACCATTTAAGTTTGCATTCGACAGTGGGTGGACCAGTGGTCATCTTTGTGGTAGTAATTAGAAGCAAACATTTAAATTAAAATGTAAATGGTTTCCCAGCAAAATTACAGTGGCCTGAAGGGACAGGTCCATGAATTATATTTCCATGATTAAAATGACACCCACCCTGTATTCAAGAGCATGTTCTGTCTCAGCCGATGACGGGCACAACACAAAAACCTCAGATGATGTGGAATAGGGTCTAAGATACAACATATGTGAATATTTAGAAAAATACGCAGTTTACACATTCCTAGGTCATTGACGTTCTTTTTTATTTTTTATTTAACCTTTATTTAACCAGGAAGGGCTCATTGAGATTTAAAATATATTTTTCAAGAGCGTCCTGGCCAAGATAGGCAGCACCAAGTCATTACAAAAATTAAAGACAAACAACATGAAAAACTACAAGTAATCTAGTAAAAACCATACAATTCACAAGAGTATAACAAAATCAAAAACAGCTAATTAAAAACATTGACAGGTCAGGGAATCAGTCCCAAGATCATTCATCAGTTATTTAAAAATACCAATCGGGACAAGTTCTTCCAGTTCAAAAGTATTTTGTAAGGCGTTCCAAGACGATGGCGCAGAGTACATAAAAGCCCCTTTACCAAATTCAGTTTGAACATTTGGAACAGTTAGCAGGATAAAGTCCAGCGAACGAAGAGAGTACCCACCACATTTCTGAACAATAAAAATGCCCAAATAAAAAGGTAGTAAACCCAAAATGGCTTTGTAAATAAAAGTATACCAGTGCCTGAGCCTACGAGTGACTAGAGAAGGCCAGCCAACCCTGGTATACAAAGTGCAGTGGTGCGTAAGTGTTTTGCAGTTTAAAATACAACTCAAAGTGCCATGGTAAAGGGTGTCAATTGATCTCAAACACTGAGCGGAAGCATTCATATATAAAATATCCCTATAGTCTAGTAAAGGCATAAATGTAGCTGATACTAGCCTCCTCCTGGCTTCAAATGTAAAACAGGACTTATTCCTAAAATAAAATCCCAATTTCAGCTTCAATTTTTTTGTCAGTTGTTGAATATGCATTTTAAAAGAGAGGCCGTCATCAATTAAAATTCCAAGATATTTATGAGGTTACAACCTCAATCTCCTTGCCCTGACAGGTAGTAATAGGAGAAAGGTTCAGAGGTCTATTTATTGCTTTAGAAAACATCATTAGTTTTGTTTTGTCAGTGTTGAGGACAAGCTTCAATTGACACAAGGTATGTTGAACAGTATAAAAAGCAGTTTGCAAGTTCTGGAAAGCTTTTGTAAGAGATGAGGCACAACAGTAAATAACAGTATCATCAGCATAAAAATGAAGTTGCGCATTTTGGACATTTTTGTCTAAATCATTTATATAAATAGTGAATAAGAGAGGACCAAGTACAGAGCCTTTGGGGCACACCATTAAAGACAGACAATTTAACAGACATAAGCCCATCAAATTGAGTGCACTGAGTTTTATCAGACAGATAGTTAGCAAACCATGCAACTGCATGCTCTGAAAGACCAACACTCGACAATCTCTGCCTTAGTATAGCATGATCAACTGTATCAAAAGCCTTAGAGAGATCAATAAAAAGTGAGACACAGTGCTGTTTTTTTAATCAAGGGCTTCAGTGATATCATTTAAAACCTTCATGGCTGCTGTAATTGTGCTATGCTTCTTCCTGAAGCCCGATTGGTACATTGATAAAATAGAGTTAGTAAATAAAAACTCTTTTAGCTGTTCACTCACAAGGATTTCAAGTATTTTCTCCAGGGGTGACAGCTTTGAGATTGGCCTATAATTATTTAAAAGAGTTGGATCTCCCCTTTTAAAAGTGGTAGGACAAATGCTGATTTCCAGATATTCGGAATTTCATTACATTCCAGGGTTAGATTGAACAGATAAGTAAGTGGTTCAGCTATGAAATCAGCTGCCAGATTTAAAAAGCAGGGATCCAAAAGATCAGGACCTGCAGGCTTTCTCTGATCTAAGGATTTCAGGGCTTCATGTACCACCTGCACTGAGAATGGCAAAAATTACAAATTTGACCAGCTCTCACTGGTTCATCCACACAGGGTTGTACAGAGACAGAGGACACTGAATCAAACAGCCTACCAGATGATACAAAGTGCTCATTGAAACAATTCAGCATTTCAGTTTTGTCATATACAGCAACAGAGTCCTTCAAAACACATGAAGGTAATTCATTAACATTACTGTTACCAGACATAGACTTAATAGCTTTCCAAAACTTTCTAGGGTCATTCAGGATATCAGTGGTAACAGACATAAAATATTCAGACTTGGCCTTCCTGAGAAGAATAGAACACTTGTTTCGTAACTGCCCAAAAATAAGCCAATCAGCATCAGAACATGATTTCCTTGCTTCAGCCCAGGCTAGATTATGGTCGTAAATAATACAAGACAGCTCAGAAGAAAACCATAGATTTTCCCGCCCTTTAACCCTGAACCTTCGGAATGGGGCATGTTTGTTTACTATTTGGAAAAAAACACCATGAAAGAATTTACAGGCAGTTTCCACATCAATCTTACTCCTGTCAAAATAAAACAAATCATGAAAGAAAGCCTGCTCATTAAAACACTTCAAATTTCTCTTACGAATAAAACGTGGGTTTGTCTTAGGAAACGTTTTATTTCTAACAGCAACAACAGCACAATGGTCACTTAAATCATTACGTTAAAGGTTTAAAGCTGTAATATGTCCCTTTTTAGGCAATCTGAAATTCACTTAGAAATGTTAGCTATAGATCTGTTCTATGTGCACTATTTCTATGCTTCCCGTTCTTAAGTTTTGTTTTTGCATCTTTTACTTTCGGTTTTGTACACCAGCTTTAAATATTTTTGGCTATGGAAATTATATTTCACAGCGGTTTAGATTGTAAGGTTCTGTATTTATTTTCTTAGTCAACCTTGTGTTCTGTTTCTTTGTGTTCTTGAATATAGCCCTGTTTCTTTGTGTTCTTGAACGTAGCCCTGTCTTTCATTTTTGTTCTTTGATTTCACCTGTGTTAGTTACTCACCTGGTCTCATCAGCTCCTTATTTAGTTCAGTTCATTCTGTTTGTGCCTTTGTGATGTATTGTTCGTTTTGACTCTACTAAGCCTTTTCCCAGCTTGTTTGTGAGAACCAGTTATAGCCTTCAGTCCTAGTTTGATTCACCTGCCTGTTTGCTTACCTGTATATGACCATTGCCTGCCTGTGATCACGATTCCTGCCTTCTGCGAAGGTGAAACAAACACCTGCCACGCTCTGCAGGTGAATCTACACATTTTTCTCTCTGAGTATTCATTACATAGATGGTACAGTGCTTCTCCACACTATACTTGTTTTATTTTTGGCACAAACTGGAATTAGACTAACAATTTAGTTTTTTGTTGTAAAATTGTTTGACAGCCCTGTTTGTAAGCATTTTAATTATATCAAACTCAACTGTTTATATTTTCCAGTGAAGGCATGGATATGGTATGGTGGGGTATACAAAATCGGTAAACTTTTATCGGGTCCAAAAAGTAACTTTCTGACCACTTGTTCCATTGGCAAACATGTATAGAAATGTATAAATACACTGCTCAAAAAAATAAAGGGAACACTTAAACAACACAATGTAACTCCAAGTCAATCACAATTCTGTGAAATCAAACTGTCCACTTAGGAAGCAACACTGATTGACAATAAATTTCACATGCTGTTGTGCAAATGGAATAGACAACAGGTGGAAATTATAGGCAATTAGCAAGACACCCCCAATAAAGGGGTGGTTCTGCAGGTGGTGACCACAGACCACTTCTCAGTTCCTATGCTTCCTGGCTGATGTTTTGGTCACTTTTGAATGCTGGCGTGGCTTTCACTCTAGTGGTAGCATGAGATTGAGTCTACAACCCACACAAGTGGCTCAGGTAGTGCAGCTCATCCAGGATGGAACATCAATGCGAGCTGTGGCAAGAAGGTTTGCTGTGTCTGTCAGCGTAGTGTCCAGAGCATGGAGGCGCTACCAGGAGACAGGCCAGTACATCAGGAGACGTGGAGGAGGCCGTAGGAGGGCAACAACCCAGCAGCAGGACCGCTACCTCCGCCTTTGTGCAAGGAGGAGCAGGAGGAGCACTGCCAGAGCCCTGCACAATGACCTCCAGCAGGCCACAAATGTGCATGTGTCTGCTCAAACGGTCAGAAACAGACTCCATGAGGGTGGTATGAGGGCCCGACATCCACAGGTGGGGGTTGTGCTTACAGCCCAACACCGTGCAGGACGTTTGGCATTTGCCAGAGAACTCCCTCTCACCCCCCCCCCCCCTTAAAAGATTTAGATGCACTACTGTTCCACTGGATGTCATAAGGTGAATGCACCAATTTGTAAGTCGCTCTGGATAAGAGCGTCTGCTAAATGACTTAAATGTAAATGTAAAACACCAAGATTGGCAAATTCGCCACTGGCGCCCTGTGCTCTTCACAGATGAAAGCAGGTTCACACTGAGCACATGTGACAGAGTCTGGAGACGCCGTGGAGAACGTTCTGCTGCCTGCAACATCCTCCAGCATGACCGGTTTGGCTGTGGGTCAGTCATGGTGTGGGGTGGCATTTCTTTGGGGGGGGGGCGCACAGCCCTCCATGTGCTCGCCAGAGGTAGCCTGACTGCCATTAGGTACCGAGATGAGATCCTCAGACCCCTTGTGAGACCATATGCTGGTGCGGTTGGCCCTGGGTTCCACCTAAAGCAAGACAATATGTGGCTGGAGTGTGTCAGCAGTTCCTGCAAGAGGAAGGAATTGATGCTATGGACTGGCCCACCCGTTCCCCAAACCTGAATCCAATTGAGCACATCTGGGACATCATGTCTCGCTCCATCCACCAACGTGGCGTTGCACCACAGACTGTCCAGGAGTTGGCGGATGCTTTAGTCCAGGTCTGGAGTCCCTCAGGAGACCAGGCAAGTCAGTTAAGAACAAATTCCTATTTTCAATGACGGCCTAGGAACAGTTCAGGGGCAGAACGACAGATTTGTACCTTGTCAGCTCGGGGGTTTGAACTTGCAACCTCCCGGTTACTAGTCCAACGCTCTAACCACTAGGCTACCCTGCCGCCTTACATTCAACTATGTAAATAAAAAACGATTTAATAAGAATATTTCATTCATTCAGATCTAGGATGTGTTATTTTAGTGTTCCCTTTATTTTTTTGAGCAGTGTATATATATAAATATGTTTATTTTGTGATATCCAATTGGTAGTTAGTCTTGTCCCATCACTGCAACTCCCGTACAGACTCAGGAGAGGTGAAGGCCGAGAGCCGTGCGTCCTCCAAAACACAACCCCGCCAAGCCGCACTGCTTCTTGACACAATGCTCACTTAACCCGGACGCCAGCCACCCCAATGCATCGAAGGAAACACTGTACACTTGAGGACCGTGCCAGCGTGCATTTCACCCGGCATTAGAGCGCGATGGGACAAGGACAGCCCGGCCGGCCAAACCCTCCCCTATCCCAGACGATGCTGGGCCAATTGTGCACCTCCTTATGGGTATCCTGGTCGCAACACAGCCTGGGATTGAACCAGGATCTGTATTGACGCAGCTAGCACTGCGATGCTGCGCCACTCAGGAGGCCCATGTATGGGAAGTTATGTTTAAATCGAAAGGGATGCTGTCAAAAAGTGATTGAATTCAAATGGATTTACCCCTATGTTAAACACACCCAATCATAATTAATGGTTGTGCTCAGCAAAAAATATTACCGAACAGATGTTTACTCAACATAAAACATAAGCAGAAACCTTCAATTGGGGTGCACTTTAAAGGGAATAAAGATTAAGCATCAATCCAAGCCGTTGGACCGAAGATTGAATTGACTGCCTTCTTACAAGGAGGCATGGTTATTTTTTGCCATAACTGACTGGCCATTAACAATGCATTGTAATGCTGACAGAGAGAGGGTCAACACCATCTCGGTCTGCTCACCTGGCAGATACATATTCATCTTGTCTATTTGATTATCCCTGTTTAAAAGGAAGAGGCATTCAGAAACGAGAGGGGTTATAATTATACACCCTGAAAATTACATCTGTATTTTCTCTGGTCTAAAGTACTGCTTAGGAGCTAATTGGGGTTCATCAATCACCACATAACAGTGATTACATTTGATCACATCCTTGTTCATGTTGGTGGGTCTCTCCTCACCATGTTATTGTTAAGGGATATAAAGGATGCTGCTGTGTTGTCTTGTGGATGGCCACAGGTTACACATAATGAATGGCCTGTGTCTCAATGAGCTTCAGACAAATTATTTCTCTCTGAATTCCTTGTGTTAGTCCTACACTGTAAAAAAATATATTGACTCAACATACAATTGTAAGGCAATCAGCTGCAATTGTTGGTGAGAACTCACAATCCTTACAATTCAACTTGAGAATGTATGTTCGCTCAATTTAGAATTTTAGGTTATAATACAATTCAACTGGAGAATTTATTCTACCTTATTTACATATTTCCCAGTGTAAAATTACACACTTTATGACAATACATTACATCCCACTGGGCACAGACGTCAATTCAACGTCTATTTCCCGTTGGTTCGCAATTCCATTCCACACAATTCCATTGAAATGACATGGAAAAAACGTTGATTCAGTCAATGTGTTCTCAGTGGGATATATCATAAGGCCTTTCTTTGAGGGCCCTAACCCAGTGGTTTGAAACTCCTGGTTTACAGGCCTTGTCAAGCATGCAAGTCACATTATGCTGGCTTGCAAAGTGATGTGTAATTCCTATTGGAATCCATCCAGAGTGAGGATATCCAATAATTTGACATTTTAATCACCAGCAACCTGCAATGAGCATGACTGGGAAGATTCAGAATTTCAGTTTTTCTCCTGTTGTAATTTTTCTGGGCCCTGCTTTTGGGAAGGGGCATACATCAACTGGGTTGAAATCAGAAGAGTAATCAGGTGTTTCCCAGCCACAGCCTGATACACGTGGAGATGTGCCCTGTGAAGTGGCTGGAGAGATGGCCTGGGAGGCAGCTGGAGAGATGGCCTGGGAGGCAGCTGGAGAGATGGTCTGGGAGGCAGCTGGAGAGGTGGCCTGGGAGGCAGCTGGAGAGGTGGCCTGGGAGGCAGCTGGAGAGGTGGCCTGGGAGGCAGCTGGAGAGGTGGCCTGGGAGGCAACTGGAGAGGTGGCCAGGGAGGCAGCTGGAGAGGTGGGCTGGATAGCAGTGGGCAAAGTGGGAATAAATCAGCTTCCCTCAAGAGATACTCTGACAGCTTCTGCTTTTGCTCATCCATGAAGACCCTGTTTCTACTACGGTAGCCTACGTGAGGAAGCTCTCTCAACCCTTTCTCCAGTAGCTTCTTTCTCGCTTCGCAGAATCTGCACAGCATCACATGCCATACAACTTTGCAACCAATCTGATTGACTTCCCCTGCTCTGCTACATAATTTGACGCTCTTTTAAAGTGTGAAGAAGTACTCCCTGTCTGTCTTTCTTTTCCACAATCTAGGAATGCTTAAAGTTAAAGAAAACATGTACCAAAAACATCTGGTTTTACTCAGGGTTAGTTGTAACAACTTGTGAGAAAATGTTACACCTGACCCTTGCAGCCATTAGCTAGCTAACATTTTAGCTAAATGTTCAAACTTTAGCATTGGTATCTTGTGTCAAATATCTCAACACAGACTGGTTATAAACCTGATATAGGTTTGGCGAATGGAACTACAAAGCAGTTGATGCCATCACAAAAACAAATTTGGTCAAAAAGAATGACTTTCTTACCTCAAAATCAGATTTCTGTCAATATATCACAGGGGCTTTTTCACATGAGGGTGCAGGACTAAACTGAGTGTGTGCACAGTAAATCACATGATTCTACCTCACTCCTGATAGGAGGAATTGCAAATGTTACAAGTGTCCCACGTTATAACCATCCCCGGTCTCCCCTACATAGAGTCACTCAACACTGGTCACTTTAATAATGTTTACATACTGTTATACCCACTTTATACAGTGAGTATAGAAAGTCACTACCCCCTTTCAACATGTTCAGCTTTTGTTGTTACCTTACAGCCTGAAATAAAAACACATAAAATTATACTTTTTCCGGCTTAATTTACATACAGTAACCCACAATATCCAGGTGAGAATTTTTTTTTTTTAAACTCTGACAATTAATTAAATCTAAAACAGTAAAATACCCTATTTGGATAAGTGAACCCCCCCAGAATAGCAATTGTAAACTTGCTGAGGTATAACGAACCACCTTCCAGATCGCAAATCAAGCTAATTGGCTTCCATCTGTGATCAATTGTGGTGACTTTGATTAGTTCGGAATAAAAGCAATTGTTCGTTGAGAACTCCACTGCGTAGTAGTGCATTTCAAAGCAAAGAATCCACTATGGGCGGAAAGGTACTTTCAAAAGATCTACAAGAAAAAGTTGTGGAAAGGCACAAGACGGAATGAAAATACAAAGATTTCAAAGGCTTTGTCTATCCCGCGGAGCACAGTTAAGACCATTATTAAGAAGTGTAAGGCGTATGGCACCACCCAGACCCTGCACAGATCAGGCCGTCCTTCTAAACTGGATAACCAGGCAAGGAGGAAACTGATCAGAGAGGCTATCAAGAAGCCAATGGCAACTTTAAAGGAGATTCATGCCTTTATGGCAAATACTAGTCAATGTGTGCATGTGACCACAATATCACAAGCACTCCACAAATCTGGCCTCTATGGGAGGGTGGCAAGAAGAAAAACACTCCTAAAAAAAAAAAACAGAATTGAACTTTGTCCTGAACGCAAAACGATATGTCTGGCAAAATCCCAATACATTGCTCCACCCAAGGAACACCATGCCTACAGAAAAGCACGGCGGTGGCAGCATCCGGTTGTGGGGGTGTTTCTCTTCAACAGGGACTGGAGCACTTGCGAGGAAAGAAGTGAAAATGGAAAGTGTAAAATTCAGATTCTTGAGGAGAACCTGCAGCCCTCTGCCAGGAAGTTGAAAATAGGAAGATGGTTATATCACGTTTCAGGTAAGCCCTAGATGCAGACAGTGTCGAAGTAACAAAAGTGTGTTACTAGTACAGGGGCAGGAAAAACGACAGGTCAAAGGCAGACAGAGGTCAGTAATTCAGATAGGGTGCAAAAGCTCCAGAAAGGCAGGCAGTCTGAGTCAGAGCAGGAAGGGGTCAATAATCCAGTGTGATGTGGTACAGTACGGCAGGCTCAGGGTCAGGGCAGACAGAATGTTCAAAACCGGGAAGAACAGACAGGCGCAAGGGGAGAACTGCTGGCAGGTTTCACAAAATAAAACCAACTGGCAATAGTCAGAAAACACAGGTATAAATACACTGGGGATAATAGGGAAGATGGGCGACACCTGGAGGGAGGTGGAGACAAGCACAAAGACAGGTGAAACAGATCAGGGTGTGACAGGTTCACGTTTCAACATGACAATGACCCAAAGCACACCTCCAAAGCAACTGTACAGTGGTTGAAGGACAAGAAGGTGAATGTCCTCGAGTGGCCTAGTCAGAGCCCCAACCTAAATCCCATCGATGATCTGTGGAATGACTTGAAGAGTGCAGTCCATGAGCGGTCACCATGCAATTTGACGGAGCTTGAACAATTCTGCAAGGAAAAATGGGCAAGTATTGCACAGTCTAGGTGTGTAAAATTAGTAGAGACGTATTCAGAGAGACTCATGGCTGTAATTCAATAAAAAGTATTAACTAAGGGGGGTGTTCACTTATCCAAATAAGGTATTTTACTCTTTAAATTTCAGTACATTTTCAGAGTTTCACTTGGATATTGTGGGTTACTGTGTGTAAATAAAGCTGGAAAAAGTTTTCATTTCAGGCTGTAAGGCAATGTGTATACTGTATTCTAGTAATGGTTCATCCTACATAACTACTGCTATTCACACCTTTTCTATTCACATACTGTCTATACACAGCATTCACATACAGTACATACAGTATATATTTATATTCTGAACTCTGGTATGGAAGCCAATTTCTTGCAATTCTATCCATTTTGCCATGGGGTTTTGTACTGTGTATTTAAATACAGTATTCGTGACATAACTCATTAAACATTTCTACTACTGTACATTACACTGTAGTTACACTGTTTATAAACACTGCATATGTTTTTATGCAGTGCATTCAGAAAGTATTCAGCCCCCTTGACGTTTTCCACATTTAGTTATTTTACAGCCTTATTCTAAAATTGAGTAAATTAATTTTCCTTGTCAATGTACATACAATACCCCATAATGACAAAGCAAAAATGGTTTTTAGAAGTATTCAGACCCTTTGCTATGACACTCAAAATTGAGCTCAAGTGAATCATGTTTCCAATTATCAACATTGAGCTGTTTCTACAACTTGATTGGAGTCCACCTGTGGTAAATTCAATTTATTTGAGATGATTTGGAAAGGGACACAGCTGTCTATATAAGGTTGACAGTTGACAGTTCATGTCAGAGCAAAATCCAAGCCATGAGGTCGAAGGAATTGTCTGTAGAGCGCCGAGACAGGACTGTGTCGAGGCACACATCTGGGGAAGGGTAGCAAAATATTTCTGCAGCATCGAAGGTCCCCAAGAACACAGTGGCCTCCATCATTCTTAAATGGAAGAAGTTTGGAACTATAAGGTTCTGTATTTATTTTCTTAGTCAACCTTGTGTTCTGTTTCGGTGTGTTCTTGAACGTAGCCATGTTTCTTTGTGTTCTTGAACGTAGCCCTGTCTTTCATTTTTGTTCTTTGATTTCACTTGTGTTAGTTCCTCACCTGGTCTCATCAGCTCCTTATTTAGTTCAGTTCATTCTGTTTGTCCCTTTGTGATGTATTGTTCGTTTTGACTCTACTAAGCCTTTTCCTAGCTTGTTTGTGAGAACCAGTTATAGCCTTCATTCCTAGTTTTGATTAATCTGCCTGTTTGCGTACCTATGTATGACCATTGCCTGCCTGTGATCGCGATTCCTTCCTTCTGCGAAGGTGAAATAAACACCTGCCACGCTCTGCGTGTGAATCTATACCAATTTCTCCCTGAGTATTCATTACAGGAACCACCAAGATTCTTCCTAGAGCTGGCTGCACAGCCAAACTGAACAATCGGGGGAGAAGCTCCTTGATCAGGGAGGTGATGAAGAACCCGATTGTCATTCTGACAGAGCTACAGAGTTATTCTGTGGAGATTTTTATTTAATTTGTATTTTATTTCACCTTTATTTAACCAGGTAGGCTAGTTGAGAACAAGTTCTCATTAACAATTGCGACCTCTTCAAGATAAAGCAAAGCAGTGCGACACAAACAACACAGTTACACATGGAATAAACAAGCGTACAGTCAATAACACAATAGAAAAAAGAAAGTCTATATACAGTGTGTGCAAATGGCGTGCGGAGGTAAGGCAATAAATAGGCCATAGTAGCAAGTAATTACAATTGAGCAAATTAACACTGGAGTGATAGACGTGCAGATGATGATGTGCAAGTAGAAATACTGGTGTGCAAAAGAGCAGAAAAGTAGATACAAACAATATGGGGATGAGGTAGGTAGATTGGATGGGCTATTTACAGATGAGCTGTGTACAGCTGCAGCGATCGGTTAGCTCCTCGGATAGCTGATGTTTAAAGTTAGTGAGGGAAATATAAGTCTCCAGGTTCAGCGAGTTTTGCAATTCGTTCCAGTCATTGGCAGCAGACAACTGGAAGGAAAGGCGGCCAAAGGAGGTGTTGGCTTTGGGGATGACCAGTGAGATATACCTGCTGGAGCGCATGCTAAGGGTGGGTGTTGATATTGTGACCAGTGAGCAGAGATAAGGCGGAGCTTTACCTAGCATAGACTTATAGATGACCTGTAGCCAGTGGGTCTGGCGACGAATATGTAGCGAGGGCCAGCCAACGAAAGCATACAGGTCGCAGTGGTGGGTGGTATATGGGGATTTGGTGACATAACGGATGGCACTGTGATAGACTACATCCAATTTGCTGAGTAGAGTGTTGGAGGCTATTTTGTAAATGACATTGCCGAAGTCGAGAATCGGTAGGATAGTCAGTTTTACTAGGGTATGTTTGGCGGCGTGAGTGAAGGAGGCTTTGTTGCGAAATAGAAAGCCGATTCTAGATTTAATTTTGGATTGGAGATGTTTAATATGAGTCTGGAAGGAGAGTTTACAGTCTAGCCAGACACCTAGGTATTTGTAGTTGTCCACATATGCTTGGTCAGAACCGTCCAGAGTAGTGATGCTTGTCCGGCGGGCGGGATGGGAGAACCTTCAAGAAGGACAACCATCTCTGCAGCACATAAGTCTGAATACTTATGTGAATGTGATACCCGTTTTTGCTTTGTCATTATCGGCTGTTGTGTGTAGATTGAAGGGGAAAAAACTATTTAATCAATTTTATAATAAGACTAACAAAAAAATGTGGAAAAACTCAAGGAGTCTGAATACTTTCTGAATGCACCGTATATACTGGATTCTTGACAAAGCTCAATCTAATATATCTACTTCTGAACATATCATTCTTAGTATATCTCATGTAAATTCATCCAGTTTATATACTTATAGATTGCATTTGGATTACTGTTACAGTGCTATTTGGGTTGTTAATTGGATTCTTTCCGACATTTCTTGATTTATTAAATGTTTATTTGTGCACTTGTTTGACATTATACTGCAATTGTTAGGCACTATTAACATAAGCGTTTCCGCTGCACCCGCTATAACATCTGCTAAACTGTGTTTGACGATTTAAAACATTTTTTTGTTGTTTTGATTTTGCCTAAAGTCCAACCACCAACAGAATGGATTAGTTTAGAAAAATGTATGTTATTTGTGTGTCAATCAATGTACATGCAAAAACACATGTATTGAAACAAACAATTCAGAAAATCAACCTGCAATGAATGGAGCATGCTGGGAAATATGATAATGATGGACATTTTGTTATTTTACTCAACATGCTTGTTCATATTCAGCTCACTTCGAGCAGAGTTTGTTGAGTGAACAAACTTTAACACATTACCTCAAATTATTAAAGTCCACTCAACTCACAGAATAATGCTGATTAAGCAATTGGTTAAGTTAACTTTTTTACAGTGTATATGGGGTAACATTTCTTGACATTATTATTCCTGAAGACATTGAATGCAGGAAACCCTTCTCAGTATGCTAAGGTAGAAATATCTAATGTGTCCTCCCCTATGTGTGATAAATGTCATGCTGTGAAGGGTACACTACTCCACTGTTTTGCCCTATAATCTAACCTGCATAGTTATTGGTGTGGAATTTTTAGGATTCTCTCTGAAGGACAAAAGGGGGGTTGATGGAGGGATGGATATGACATCTGCCCTCTACTTTCTGTTTACCTGTCCTTGTTCTGTATATCTTACTTTGTATTAAAGATGTTTTACCTATAGCTCTTGGTCTTTTTGTATCTGTCTGTTCTTTTATGTTTATAAGAATTGAATACTTTTATTTTCTACAAAGTACCTATACACCATTCTTGTGTGTGTCCAATAAGAAATATTTGAGAAAGAAATTGAATGTTTTGTTGTGAAGATTACAGAATACCTCAAGGTTTAGTCACTAACTTGTGTGTTTACTTCTTGTGTATTCAAAGAACTTCACGTGTAGCCCTTTTTTACTATAAGTCAACACCATTTTGTACAACAATGTTGTGTTTGCTGAATCAGTTGAAATGAGATATAGAACCCCAGTGCTCTGCTCTTATGATGTGGACCGGATCTGAACTTCCAGCTTGTCAAGTGTGTGTTGTATGCATTTCCCCTCAGCCTGCAGTGCTGTCAGGCTGTGGTGCTTCAGAACTCTGACAGCATTTCCCCTACCTCACCTTTCAGTGAAGGAGCTCTGAACTCAGTCCCTCTCTCGGGGTAGGAGTGTATTGTGGAGAAATTACAAGATTATGTTATAATACTGTTATTGCATCAAATGGTTGTTTTATGCAATAGAATAGGGTTCAGTTAGTACTCGCTTGTCTGTGTGAACTGAGAGAAGCCTTTGAGGCTCAACGCTGACAATTGATTTATGAATGGTTTGGTGATAAAACCTACAGCATGCATTTCATAGAATTAGTTGTTAGTTTAATGTAAGGTACCAGGGAGAGATGGCTCGGGTATGAGAGGAACCTTGTCTTACGGGCCAAACTATGGTTTCTGTACAATAAGAACAGTCTTCACGGCAAATGCTATCTGGCTGGGGGATACTTTTTTCTCATATATCAAGTCTCACCTTGTGACCCATTCCACACATCTGTTGTTTGTCATGTAGACTAAAAGGGGTGTATCTTTTCTATAAAATATATTTGTATTCTTTGTGTCAGGGCTCTCAACCCAACAGTCAAGAGTGACTGGAATATGTTCTGGGACTCCGCTGATAGCATTGTGTTAACCCCATTCGTCACCAGCTTAATTAGGAACTGCATCGCCGGCGATCTACGCACAGTGAAGGTTCACTGCTTCCCCAATCGAAAGCTCTGGATTAACACACACGTTGGCGCTAAAACTAAAAGCAGGTTTATTGTAGCATACCCAGAGGCTAGGCTGAGGACACAAACAAGTACAAGAAGTCATGCTACAACCTCCACAGAACCATCAAACAAGTAACAGGGGAATATAGGAACACGGTGGAATTCAATTACACAGGCTCTGATGCCTAATGTGGCAGGGGCTACAGTCCATAACGGATTACAAAGGAAGACCCAGCCTTGATCTGCCCAACGATGCCTCTCTACCAGACAAACTCAAAGCATTTTATGCACGCTTCGATAAAAACAACACTGAGCCGTGCACAAGGGTCCCCGCTGACCCAGGGGACTGGGTGATCTCGCTCCCCAAGTTCGACGTGAGTATGGTTTTTAATCAGGTCAACACTCCAGCCGCGGGGCTGGAGGGTATTCCAGGCTGCGTTCTCAGAGCATGCGCAGAACAGCTTTGAGGCATTTTCACGGTCATTTTCAAGCTCTCCTTGTCCCAGTCTGTAATCCCCACATCTCAAGCTGACCACCATCATTCCTGTTCCTAAGAACTCTAAGGCTACCTGCTCACATCAGTTATCTTAAAGTGCTTTGAAAGGCTGGCTATGGCACACATCAACTCCAACATCCCAGACACCCTAGACCCACTCCAATTTGCATACCACCCCAACAGATGCATAGATGATGCAATCTTAATTGCACTCCACACTGCCCCTCAGCCACCTAGGTAAGATGGAATACATACAGTGGAAGTCAGAAGATTACATATACTTAGGTTGGAGTCATTAAAACCTGTTTTTCAACCACTATAGTTTTGGCAAGTCGGTTAGGACATCTACTTTGTACATGACACAAGTCATTTTTCCAACAATTGTTTACAGACAAATTATTTCAATTGTATTTCACTGTATCACAATTCCAGTGGGTCAGAAGTTTACATACACTAAGTTGTTTTTCATTGGAAAATCAAAAGAAAGACCTCAGAAATAAATTGTAGGGCTACACAAGTCTGGTTCATCATTGAGAGCAGTTTCCAAATGCCTGAAGATACCATGTTCATCTGTACAAACAATAGTACGCAAGTATAAACACCATGGGACCATGTTACCATCATACCGCTCAGGAAGGAGATGTGTTCTGTCTCCTAGAGATGAACGTACTTTGGTGCGAAAAGTGCAAATCAATCCCAGAACAACAGCAAAGGACCTTGTGAAGATGCTGGAGGAAACAGGTACAAAAGTATCTATATCCACAGTAAAACGAGTCCTATTTCGACGTAACCTGAAAGGCCGCTCAGCAAGGAAGAAGCCACTGCTCCAAAACCGCCATAAAAAAGCCAGACTACTGTTTGTAACTGCGCATGGGGACAAAGATCGTACTTTTTGGAGAAATATCCTCTGGTCTGATGAAACATAAATAGAACTGTTTGGCCGTAATGACCATTGTTATGTTTGGAGGAAAAAGGGGGAGGCTAGCAAGCCGAAGATCACCCTTTCAACCGTACACGGGGGGGGGGCAGCATCATGTTGTGGTGGTGCTTTTCTGCAGGAGGGACTGGTGTGCTTCACAAAATAGACGTCATCATGAGAAATTTAAAATTATGTGAATACATTGAAGCAACATCTCAAGACATGGTCGCAAATGAGTCTTCCAAGTGAACAATGACCCCAAGCATACTTCCAAAGTTGTAGCAAAATGGCTTAAGGACAACAAAGTCAAGGTATTAGAGAAAGCCCTGACCTCAATCCCATAGAAAATGTGTGGGCAGAACTGAAAAAGTGTGTGCGAGCAAGGAGGCCTACAAACCTGACTCAGTTACACCAGCTCTGTTAGGAAGAATGGGCCAAAATTCACCCAACTTATTGTGGGAAGCTTGTGGACGGCTACCAGAAACATTTGACCCTAGTTAAACAATTTTGAAGGCAACGCTACCAAATACTAATTGAGTGTATGTAAACTTCTGACCCACTGGGAATGTGATGAAATAAAAGCTGAAATAAATCATTCTTTCTACAATTATTCTGGCATTTCACATTCTTCAAATAAAGTGGTGTTCCTAACTGACCTAAAACAGGGAATTTTTTACTAGGATTAAATGTCAGGAATTGTGAAAAACAGAGTTTAAATGTATTTGGCTAAGGTGTATATAAACTTCCGACTTCCACTGTATGTGAGAATGCTGTTCATTGACTACAACTCAGCATTCAACACCATACTCCCCTTCAAGCTCATCACCAAGCTTGTGACCCTGGGACTAAACACCTCCCTCTTTAACTAGATCCTGGACTTCCTGACGGGCCGACCAGAGGTGGTAAGGGTAGGCAACATTACCTCCGCCACACCTACCCTCTACACAGGGTCTCCACAGGGGACTGAACACCTCCCTCAACGTTGGTAAGACCAAGGAGCTGATCGTGGACTACAGGATACGGAGGGGTGAGTCCATCCATATCGACAGGGCTGTAGTGGAGCGGGTCGAGAGCTTCAAGTTTGTTGGTGTCCAAATCACTAAGAACTGAAAATGGTCCACACACACACAAACAGTCGTGAAGATGGTGCAACAGCACCTTTTCCCACTCAGGAGGTTGAAAGGATTTGTCCTGGGCCCTAAATTCCTCAAAAGTTTCTACAGCTGCACCATTGATAGCATCTTGACTTGCTGCATCACTGATTGATATGGCAACTCACCGCCCTCGAGCATGGCACTACAGAGGGTGGTGCAGACAGCCCAGTACATCACTGGGGCCGAGCTCCCTGCCATCCAGGATATATCTATATCAGGCTGGTGTGAAAGAAAGGCCCGGAAAATTGTTAGAGTCCAACCACCCAAGTCATAGACTTTTCTCTCTGCTTCTGCACGGCAACCGATACTGGAGCATCAAGTCTGACACCAACAGGCTCCTGAACAGCTTCTATCCCAAAGCCATGAGACTGCTAAATAGCTAACAAAAGGGCTACACAGACTATCTGCATTGACCCCTCTATTGAATTTTAATTATTGCACTCTCTATGCACACTCACACAATGCACATTCTACACACACTCATACTGACTCTACACTCACATACAATCTACACTCACATACAATCATCATATAGTGTATGCTGCTTCTACACTGTATCATGTATCCTTATCATATATCCTGATGCCTAGTCACCTTAGCCTTTACGTATCTAACCCTACCACTCCAGTATCCCTGCACATTGTAAATATGGTATTGGCACTGACCATGTATATATCTTACCTACTTTCTCATCTTCTTATTATTTATTTTCTCTTGCGTTTTTGTTCTGCTTGACTTTTTTATCCATTTTTCATAGTACTACTGGTATTGATTACTGCATCGTTGGGAGCAATCAAGAAAGGCATTTCAACAGTACTAGTGCATGTGATAATAAAAGCTTGAAACTTAAAACTTGTTCTCTCATGCCCATCTTATTCCTTGTCTCAAGTTGTGTGTTCTGCATATTCTCTAAAGAGAAACCAGACCAATGAACTTCAAATTCATGAAAGCCTTCAGCAGAATGTAGCTTGTCAAGTTTCCCCATACTTTCGTCAACTAAGCTGCCTGTTTATTTTAACACTGGTGGGCTTTAAAGGGCTCCTGAACTCCTTTTCGCCTGGGCTTTTCTGCTGCTCATAAAGAAAAATGTGATTTTAGGTCTTGTGGTTGTGATTCGATGTGGGTGTGTTATGTTCGCTATATCGTACCCTGGCAGTTATTGTTGTTTATCCCTCTTGAGCAACAACATAGCCACTACCACATAATTCTCACAATATAAGATAAATCAAGAAATGTGTCATTCATTTTGACATTTTTGCAGAGGCCGTCCAAGTCGGGCAATTTTACATCTAGCTAAGGTGTTTTGTGCCATATTTCTGAAGTTAAAACATTTGCATGAAAACCGGTCAATGGAGACAGCCTCGAGTCAGCTGCAGCTGCTGCTCTCAGCTGACTCAACACTGCTTAGAAACATGCTGTTAGTTCTGATTTCTGAGAACACGTCTACAACTTCATCAGCAAACTGTCAAACTATCGTAAAAAGAAACGACAAGCTATTTATTTATCAGTGCCCAGACTGGAGTGATCACTATCAAACACATCAGCATCCTGTGTTATTGGGCAAGTGGGGAGGACTGAAATCAAAACCCAACCCTCAAATATCCAATGGATTGAGGAATGTCATTTCTTCCCTAAATCTTGAAAATCTCTGTTTTGGAAGAAACAAACTCATGATCAAAACTACGCTATATACGTTGTAGTCAATTCTTACGCAATCCATATTTCTGACTAATATCGATGCAACCGTTTTCAACCAGAGAAGTCTTTTTTTTTAGTTCAGCTGCCCTTTAACATGGATGTATTGGATATCTGAAAAACATCTAGGTTTAGGCCTTCATCATCATCACCTTCATCTAGATAGTTTGAACAGGTAGGTGCACTCAGTGGAATCAAATCAAATCAAATCAAATTTATTTATATAGCACATCAGTGGAAGAAACCCAGCCTAAAACCCCAAACAGCAAACAATGCAGGTGTAAAAGTACATGTTGTGATGATTATTGCTCTTGAATGGACGAAAAATGTTACATTGCCCCAATTGTTTTACCCTGTAGTCTCTGATTGCTGGTCTCTGATTCAGTCTACACAGCTAGCCCTTGTCCAATCCTCAGCCCCAGTTCTGTCACCCATCCCTAGTCCCATCCTCAGCCACAGCTCCATCACCCATCCATTACCCATCTCTAGTCCATTCCTCAGCCCCAGCTCCGTTACCCATCCTCAGCCCAAGCTCCATCACCCATCCATTACCCATCCATTACCCATCCTCAGCCACAGCTCCGTCACCCATTCCTAGTCCCATTCCCAGCCACAGCTCTGTCACCCATCCTAAACCCATCCTCAGCCCCAGCTCCGTTACCTATCCTCAGCACAAGCTCCGTCACCCATCTGTCACCAATCCCTAGTCCCATCCTCAGCCCCAGCTTCGTTACCCATCCCTAGTCCCATCCTCAGCCCCACCTTCGTCACCCATCCCTAGTCCAATTCTCATCCCAAGCTCCATCACCTATCCCTAGTCCCATCCTCAGCCCCCAGCTCCATCACCCATCTGTCACCCATCCCTAGTCCCATTCTCAGTCCCAGCTCCGTTACCCATCCGTCACCCATCCCTAGTCCCATCCTCAGCCACAGCTCCGTCAACCATCCGTCACCCATCCCTAGTCCCATCCTCAGCCCCCGCTCCATCACCCATCCGTCACCAATCCCTAGTCCCATTCTCAGCCCCAGCTCCGTCACCCATCCCTAGTCCCATCCTCAGCCCCAGGTCCATCACCCATCCGTCACCCATCCCTAGTCCCATCCTCAGCCCCAGCTCCATTACCCATCCCTAGTCCCATCCTCAGCCAAAGCTCCGTTACCCATCCCTAGTCCCATCCTCAGCCCCAGCTCCGTTACCCATCCCTAGTCCCATCCTCAGCCCCAGCTCCGTCACCCATCCCTAGTCCCATTCTCAGCCCCAGATCCGTCACCCATCCCTAGTCCCATCCTCAGTCCCCAGCTCCGTCACCCATCCCTAGTCCCATTCTTAGCCCCAGCTCCGTTACCCATCTGTCACCCATCCCTAGTCCCATCCTCAGCTACAGCTCCGTCACCCATCCGTTAGCATTCCCCTGTCCCATTCTAAGCCACATCTCCGTCACCCATCCCTATTCCCGTCCTCAGCCACAGCTCCGTTACCCATCCCTCGTCCCATCCTCAGCCACAGCTCCATCACCCATCCTCAGCCCCAGCTCCGTCACCCATCCCTAGGCCCATCCTCAGCCCCAGCTCCATCACCAATCCCTAGTCCCATTCTCTGCCCCAGCTCTGTCACCCATCCCTAGTCCCATCCTCAGCCCCAGCGTCAGCGCCATCTCCAATCCCTAGTCCCATCCTCAGCCCCAGCCCCAGCGCCATCACCAATCCCTAGTCCCATCCTCAGCCCCAGCTCCGTTACCCATCCCTAGTCCCATCCTCAGCCACAGCTCCGTTACCCATCCCTAGTCCCATCCTCAGCCACAGCTCTGTCACCCATCCCTAGTCCCATCCTCAGCCACCCATCCGTTACCCATCCCTAGTCCCATCCTCAGCCACAGCTCCATTACCCATCCTCATCCCCAGCTCCGTTACCCTTCCCTAGTCCCATCCTCAGCCAAAGCTCCGTTACCCATCCCTAGTCCCATCCTCAGCCACAGCTCCGTTACTCATCCCCAGTCCCATCCTCAGCCACCCATCCCTAGTCCCATCCTCAGCCACAGCTCCATCACCCATCCTCAGCCCCAGCTCCGTCACCCATCCCTAGGCCCATCCTCAGCCCCAGCTCCATCACCAATCCCTAGTCCCATTCTCTGCCCCAGCTCTGTCACCCATCCCTAGTCCCATCCTCAGCCCCAGCGTCAGCGCCATCTCCAATCCCTAGTCCCATCCTCAGCCCCAGCCCCAGCGCCATCACCAATCCCTAGTCCCATCCTCAGCCCCAGCTCCGTTACCCATCCCTAGTCCCATCCTCAGCCCCAGTGCCATCACCAATCCCTAGTCCCATCTTCAGCCCCAGCTCCGTCACCCATCCCTCATCCCATTCTCAGCCCCAGCTCCGTTACCCATCCCTAGTCCCATCCTCAGCCACAGCTCCGTCACCCATCCTCAGTCACCCATCCTCAGCCACCCATCCTAGTCCCATCCTCAGCCACAGCTCCGTCACTCGTCCGTTACCTATCCCTATTCCCATCCTCAGCCACAGCTCCGTTACCCATTTACATTTACATTTAAGTCATTTAGCAGACGCTCTTATCCAGAGCGACTTACAAATTGGTGCGTTCACCTTAAGACATCCAGTGGAACAGCCACTTTACAATAGTGCATCTAAATCTTTTAAGGGGGGTGAGAAGGATTACTTTATCCTATCCTAGGTATTCCTGAAAGAGGTGGGGTTTCAGGTGTCTCCGGAAGGTGGTGATTGACTCCGCTGTCCTGGCGTCGTGAGGGGAGTTTGTTCCACCATTGGGGGCCAGAGCAGCGAACAGTTTTGACTGGGCTGCGCGGGAACTGTACTTCCTCAGTGGTAGGGAGGCGAGCAGGCCAGAGGTGGATGAACGCAGTGCCCTTGTTTGGGTGTAGGGCCTGATCAGAGCCTGGAGGTACTGAGGTGCCGTTCCCCTCACAGCTCCGTAGGCAAGCACCATGGTCTTGTAGCGGATGCGAGCTTCAACTGGAAGCCAGTGGAGAGAGCGGAGGAGCGGGGTGATGTGAGAGAACTTGGGAAGGTTGAACACCAGACGGGCTGCGGCGTTCTGGATGAGTTGTAGGGGTTTAATGGCACAGGCAGGGAGCCCAGCCAACAGCGAGTTGCAGTAATCCAGACGGGAGATGACAAGTGCCTGGATTAGGACCTGCACTGCTTCCTGTGTGAGGCAGGGTCGTACTCTGCGGATGTTGTAGAGCATGAACCTACAAGAACGGGCCACCGCCTTGATGTTAGTTGAGAACAACAGGGTGTTGTCCAGGATCACGCCAAGGTTCTTAGCGCTCTGGGAGGAGGACACAATGGAGTTGTCAACCGTGATGGCGAGATCATGGAACGGGCAGTCCTTCCCCGGGAGGAAGAGCAGCTCCGTCTTGCCGATCCCCAGTCCCATCCTCAGCCACCCATCCGTTACCCATCCCTAGTCCCATCCTCAGCCACAGCTCCGTTACTCATCCCCAGTCCCATCCTCAGCCACCCATCCCTAGTCCCATCCTCAGCCACAGCTCCACCTGCAACTCCATTCCTTTCCTGTCCCATCCCTTGTGCTGGCTGACAGGCAGCAAACCCAGGCTAACAATTGGCCAGGCAGTGTCACAGGCTCACCACAGAAAGCTCTGGCTGTCTCTACTCATTTCCTCCATCCTGCTCGCTGACCTGAACCCCTGCCTCTGTCTCTCCCTTCCTCTTCCATTGGAGTTTGTTTTGGATTATGTCAAAGATTTTTCTATTTTTGTGATGGATGGGTTTATCCACATACTGAAAATACAAATGTCTCTCTTTGTTTTCTGTGTGTGGGTGTGTGTGTGTGCACAGTAATTGAATTGTATTTGAAAGTCCAAACTTTGTAATAACCCAAACCACATTATCTTTTGTTTTCTGTGTTGAATGGTCACTGAATTGATTCATTTGCTTGGGGATTTGGGGAAAACGTAGTATATTTTTCTCCTTTTGGTGAGATCTCAATTTTTTTCTTAGATAGTTTTTTTTCATTTCAACATCATCTAATTCTGAAAAGCAACTCATTATCTCTTTTGATCAGAATCAGAGGGGGTTCTGGTCATTAACACTCAGCTGTCGGCCCATTAGAGTTCTGTAGCTCAAGAATGTACCCCTAAAACAACAACATAGCTTGGCTTTCATTTGTTAATGAATACACACAGCAAGTGGCTGTCTGTTTATGCAAAGGCTGTGGTAAGCTGTTAAAAGAAAAATGTTAGCTTTATCAAAGCTGACAATCGCTCTGACATCCAATTGTGCTGCTGTGCCTCAGCATACCTCCATTCAATTCCTCCCTTTCAGAGCGCTAGGCTACATTCCTGTGCATTCCTTTGTTTCTGCTCTGGAATGAGACACTCTGCCCTGCCTCACTGTAATTGCTTTTCATGTAAATTGAGATTGGTCGGCAGATCAACGATTGCTGAGAGAAGATGAGAGGGAGGAAATAAAGCCATCCGTACCCCTACACACACACACACACACACACACACACACACACACCATTAATGATTAGCGTTGCCATGGAAGTCTTTCTAATGAGGCTCAAGATAGGTGAAAAAAATGCAGAGATTATAATGCATGCCACTAGTGGGTGCCGGACGAAGCGAGGCCAGACTACATCCCTGGAGAAAAAACACCCTTTGTGCCCGAGAGAGACAGTTAAATGACCCTAAATCAGACTTAATTTGAAGTTTGATCTCTCTCACCCCTGAAGCGTAATGGCCATGAATATGTGATCCTTTCAGTTCAGGACATGATGAAAGTATCTTGCCAGCTCAGGCTGTACAAAGGTGTGCCGTTAGCAGGGACATTCACACAGCCGTGAATGTGATGGATGCCCTGCGGCTCTTGGCTTGGCACATCTCTAGAGGGAAGAAACACCCCCCCCCCCCCCCAATGTTCATTTCAGAGATATATCTGTTTAGAAAACTATCTTTCACAGACAAACGTCTCCTTAATGGGCATCTCATTGCACACTCTCATCGCTTCTAATGCATAACTTTCTCCAAAACAGGACATGTTGCTGTGAAAGTACAGACTTTGATTTCTGTGCCATGTTTCACATTTAAGCTCTTATCAAGAGCGACTTACACGAGCTCAGTACCTTGCTCAAGGGCACGTCGACAGACTTTTCACCTAGTCGGCTCTATGATTCGAACCAGCTACCTTTTGGTTACTGGCCCAACGCTCTTTAACAACTAGGCTACCTGCGCCCTGTTTTAATTGCATCTCTGCATTACGACTCCTGGGAGGGATCGTGGCCTCGCTAATGGCACTCATCAGTGCCTGTGAAAGCAATTAACCGAGTAAGTGAATACCCTCTGAGCTGGCCTGTGTGTTTGGGTATCATCAGAAGCTTGGAGGATCTGAGCAGCTCTCAATTACTAACTTGGATGAGGTGCAGTCTGTTGGCTCTGATGCTTGTTTATGCCCAAATATTACCATTAAAAGGCACCGCTTTTTATACTAAGGTTGATGTTCTCTGCTGGTCTAATGAATTAAACACATTAGTATGACAGCAGGAAAACATTGTTGACCTTTGAATGTTTCCCCCATTTCCTCTTAAGAAAATGGAAAACATAAAAGAAGTGATCTTTGTTTTTTCTTGTGTACTTACAAATACACCCCCACATACTGCAAGCCTGCTCATGTGCACATATATTCATGCACATACACACCCAAACTGTTTTCGAACACTTACATTAACCATTCAGTGAAGCACTCTTGTTTGTATATTTGCAAGAAGAAATGCAGAAAAGCTATTTTGTCAACTTCAATATGTTGATGCATTTTTTTCATATTGCCTTTCAGGCAACGGTCAAAACAGTGGTGCTCTCTTCACTACCTTTTTCTCTCTTCTCTCAACCCACTCTCTCCTTTTTGTGCACAATCTTTTTTGTTGTTGCTTGCACTCCTCACTAACTCCCTCCTTCCCACTGTGTTTCCTGCTTATATTCACTACCCGTCTCTCTCTCTCTCTCTCTCTCTCTCTCTCTCTCTCTCTCTCTCTCTCTCTCTGTGTTTAACCTTGGACAGGATTGGGGAGCAGATGGTGGGCCCTTATGTGCGTCCAGCACAGTCCACAGCTAATGAAGTGATGTCTCCATAAACACCTGACAGCAGGTCAGGCCAGCGCAGCCTTGAAGAGTACCAGCTCTGGCTGCACTGAGCAGCCCTCAGAAGGCCCAGGTAATGGGCTTTCCTCTCAAAGCTCTTACACTGTACCCTACTGTAGCACCACCCAGGACAGGACAGCCCTCCATTCTGCCTCACATGTTAGACTGTAAACTCTCACATATTAGCAAGAAAGTTACAGGTATCTTGGCGGCATAGAGTTTTGTTAGATTTTTTAAAGCAAATTTCCAGCAATTCTACACCGCTTGGCATGGAGCTGAGAGACAGTTTTTTTCAAAGTTTCCAGCAATTCTATGCATATTGTGCCATGCCTCATGCTGTGTTCTGCTGAAACAAAATCAATGGGCATGTTCCCTGAATGCCTGTTTTTTTATGTTTTATTTTTTTTATTCTCCCTGACTGTCTAGCTTTTATTTGACTGTTAGTTCTAAAATATGGTAATATTATAATGTACTGGCTCTATAAATGTTTTTCCATCCTGAAAATTACCGCCTATGTACTATACAGAAAACCCCTGTAAATAAGCTCCAATTATTGTAATATCTTATATATAAAAAGGGATAGTTTGAGTTTGAAAACCCCTAAGAAACTCTACTTATAGTGTATTCGGAAACTATTCAGACCCCTTGACTTTTTACACATTTTGTTACGTTGCAGCCTTATTCTAAAATTGATTAAATGTTTTTTTCCCCACTCATCAATCTACACACAATAACCCATAACGAAAAAGCAAAAACAGGTTGAGAAATTTTTGCAAATGTATTAAAAATAACAAACTGATATATCACATTTACACAAGCATTCAGACCCTTTACTTAGTACTTTGTTGAAACACCTTCAGCAGCGATTACAGCCTCGAGTCTTCTTGCGTATGACTCTACAAGCTTGGCACACCTGTATTTGGGGAGTTTCTCAAATTCTTCTCTGCACATCCTATCAAGCTCTGTCAAGTTGGATGGGGAGCGTCACTGCAGAGTTATTTTCAGGTCTCTCCAGAGATGCTCAATCGGGTTCAAGTCCGGGCTCTGGCTGGGCCACTAAAGGACATTCAGAGACTTGTCCCGAAGCCCCTCCTGCGTTGTCTTGTCTGTGTGCTTAGGAATGTTGTCCTGTTGGAAGGTGAACCTTCGCTCCTGTCTGAAGTCCTGAGTACTCTGGAGCAAGTTTTCATCAAGGATCTCTCTTCTGTCTGGCGACTCTACCATAAAGGCCTGATTGTTGGAGTGCTGCAGAGATAGTTGTCCTTCTGAAAGGTTCTCCCATCTCCCCAGAGGAACTCTAGAGCTCTGGCAGAGTGACCATCGGGTCCTTGGTGACCTCCCTGACCAAGGCCCTTCTCCTCCGATTGGTCAGTTTGGCCGGGCGCCAGCTCTAGGAAGAGTCTTGGTGGTTCCAAAATTCTTTCATTTGAGAATGATGGAGGCCACTATGTTCTTGGGGACCTTCAATGCTGCAGACACTTTTTGGCACAGATCTGGGGAAGGGTACCTCGACACAATCCTGTCTCTGAGCTCTGTGGACAATTTCTTTGACCTCATGGCTTGGGGTTTTTGCTCTGACATGCACTGTCAACTGTAGGACCTTATATAGACAAGTGTGTGCCTTTCCAAATTATGTCCAATCAATTTAATTTACCGCAGGTGGACTCCAATCAAGTTGTTTAAACATCCCAAGGATGATCAATGGAAAAAGGATGCAGCTGTGCTCACTTTTGAGTTTCATAGCAAAAGGTCTGAATACTTATGTAAATAAGGTATATGTTTTTTTATTTTTAATACATTAACAAACATTTCTAAAAAACAGTTTTTACTTTTCATAATGTATTGTGTGTAGATTGAGATCTATGTATTGATATCTATATGTAATCATGTTTAGTAAGTCTGTAACGTAACAAAATGTGGAGAAAGTCAAGGGGTCTGAATACTTTCTGAATGTATTGTACCAGACTTAAAGTCAAAAGTCTGAATCGGACTTTTGTCCAAACCACGCCATATTCCTGCTGTGTAGACAGTGGTAGATTTCGTGGTAGGAAGTCTCGCGTGAGGTGTGTGGCCTACTCCTGATCGAACTCCCTTGGCTGTGAACCTTGCGCAGGTTAGTATTGTTCGTCATGAATCTTGTTCTGGGGGCAGCTCTGGTCACTAGCTGGCACAACCACAAAGTCAAAAAATCTGATTTAAACCTAATCTTAACTTTAACCACATTGCTAACCCTAATGCCTAACCCGAACCTTAAACTAACAATATAGCCAATTATTACTTTGCAGCTGGCCTATCTAAGGGGAAATCACTCAAGTCTGCCTCCATGACAAGACTCATGACAATAAACATCAACCTGCGAACTTTGCAGCTCTGCTTACATTGGGTTTTCAACAATAACAAATTCAGCAGGAGAAATGCTTGTGGGAATGTGAGCAGCAAGAACCCTTCCAGCGGAGCGGTAGAAATAGTTGAGCTCTGCTCTACTTTGTGAATATTTTTGATCAATAGCAGCCATGTTGTTTTAGGTACTAGTCTGGAAAATATTGCATTGAGAGAACTTTGTCCATAAATGCCACATATCAATTTTCGTGCAGTTCGGTCATTGGGTGCCAGAAGAAGTGTTGATGGCTGATAATCTATCATAGTGGACCTTATGGGTCCCTTAGGCAAATTTGCTCCTTGTGTGGAGAGGGACCTATTGTATGTACCGACATTCATGACTTTAGGTTAAATGAGGTGAGGGGAGTGACCTTTCAAAATTTCATCCAAATCGGGCTAGTGCTTTCTGAGATATTGTGCGAGACTAACATACTAGTGAACGTACGAATGAACTCCGACAGTCCCCTCCCCAATTTCATCATATTTGAAGAGGATTTTGTTTATTCCCATCAATTCACCCTTGTATAATTGACATATTCCCCAAAAGATTCATAGCCAAGCCGAGATCCATTTCTATCTCCATTAGTGCATCTGTTTCCATATTTAGCCATTTTTCATGTTTTATGTTCTTCTGTCCCTCGTTGTGGAAAATCACGGGACAAACCCTCTAGTCTACCCTTTCATCTCACATGGGAAACAAAAGCACCATCACAGACAGTTAGCTCTTCAGTAATGTCTCCCTCATTCTCCGTCTATAGATTTACTGTAAATGGAAACATTAATGATAGACCAGGGATCTGTTCTCCCAGAATTGTCACAGACAGGACCACAGCTTCCCTTTGTGTGATGTCTGTGCTTTGGATGGTGAGACTGGATATTGAATCAGAGTTTATTTATGCAGAGGATCATCACAATGCATAATTACTGTGTACAATTAAACATCTTGTCATGCATGCCCTCAAAACAGCAACTTTTCACAGAAGTGTATCCCTCCGTTTTCCCCGTTCTTATCTTTCTCTGCTTTCTGTGGGATCAATATCATGCCAAATGTATTCGCAAATATGAATCACTTTCCGCAAATATGAATCACTTTCCACAAATATGAATCACTTTCCACAAATGTAAATCACCCATCCACAAATGTAAATAATTTTCCACAATTTTAAAACACTTTCCACAAATGTAAATTCCTATCCACAAATGTAAATTCCTATCCACAAATGTAAATTCCTATCCACAAATGCAATTCACGATCCACACACAAACATCTTTTGATTTGTATTTGTAAATCGAGGGCCTTAAGTAAAATGACTGCCATAAAGATTTGCCCATAGGAGAGAAATGCGCAAACATGACAGATATGGCAGACCTGCTACTGCATATTTGGAAGCACTTAGGTCACCTGACTTTTGGCAGGGATTTGACGATAAGAAAAAGTCAACCAGTGTGAATTTTTTATTACCTTCATTTACCTAGGCAAGTCAGTTAAGAACAAATTCTTATTTTCAATGACAGCCTAGGAATAGTGGGTTAACTGCCTTGTTCAGGGGCAGAACTACAGATTTTTACCTTGTCAGCTAAGGAATTCGATCTTGCAACCTTTTGGTTACTAATCCAACGCTCTAACCACTAGGCTACCTGCCGTCCCATGGATAGATCATTTGCAGTGCAAGCTAATAGCGCTCCAATCGGTGACGTCACACGCTCTGAGATCTTGAAGTAGGTGTTTCCCTTTCTCTGCGAGGGCCGCAGTTTTTGTGGAGCGATGGGTAACGATGCTTCAAGAGTGACTTGTCAATGTGTGCAGAGGGTCCCTGGTTCAAGCCCAGGTTGGGACAAGGAGAGGGACGGAAGCAATACTGTTACAAACTCTGATCCCATATCCTACACCTTCCCTTTACCTTTTGCATGCCTGTCCTGGGGAAATGGTTAGAGGCCTCAGGAATACTTATGTCTCCTTAATGATCATCGTCTGTGCAACATGAGACAGAGGATGGATTATAATCACTTACAATGTATGTCATATCCTTCACATTTAGTGGTGCTATCACACTGGCCAGCTAATTCAACTATTTGGGTGATGAACGGGTGTACACCGCAATAGTGTTGCAAATATAGAGTAATCTAGGGCTAGGGTTTTGATTAATTACATTGGACATGCTATGGTTACACATATGGTTAACATATTATGCTTACCATAGTATAATTTCTGCAACCTTGAAAGGCAGGCATCAACATGGCCGAACGAGAGGCTGCCAGCGATGTATAGAAATCGCTTTCTATGGGTACAACCCTTTTTTCTATGACTATATATCGCTGTCTACCGTGCTAACTTTTTTCTGTGTGAGAGAACTTCTTGTCTTTTTCTTGTTGTCAAATCCCTGCCAAAAGTCAGGTGATCTAAGCGCTTCCAAATATGGAGTTGCAGGCTTGCCATATCTGTCATGTTTGCGCATAACGTGGCTTACAAAACTATTCACCCCCCTTGGCATTTTTCCTATTTTGTTGTCTTACAACCTGGAATTAAAATAGATTTTTGGGGTTTGTATCATTTTATTTACACAACATGCCTACCACTTTGAAGATGCAAAATATTTTTTGTGAAACAAACAAGAAATAAGACACAAAAAAAACTGAAAACTCCAGATATAACAGACTGACCCTAGCCCCCGACACACAAACTATTGCAGCATAAATGCTGGAGGCTGAGACAGGAGGGGTCAGGAGACACTGTGGCCCCATCCGACGATACCCCTGGACAGGGCCAAACAGGCAGGATATAACCCCAACTACATTGCCAAAGCACAGCCCCCACACCTCTAGAGGGATATCTTCAACCACCAACTTACCATCCTGAGACAAGGCCGAGTATAGCCCACGAAGATCTCTCCCACGGCATGAACCCGAGGGGGGACGCCAACCTGGACAGGAAGATCACAGCAGTGACTCAACTCACTCAAGTGACGCACCCCTCTTAGGGACGGCATTGGAAGAGCACCAGTAAGACAGTGATTCAGTAGGTATGTACGGTAGGATCAAATCAGGAAGATAGGTAGGAGCAAGCCCATGTAATGCTTTGTAGGTTAGCAGTAAACTCTTGAAAATCAGCCCTAGCCTTAACAGGAAGCCAGTGTAGAGAGGCTAGCACTGGAGTTATATGATCACATTTTTTGGTTCTAGTCAAGATTCTAGCAGCCGTGTTTAGCACTAACTGAAGTTTATTTAGTGCTTTATCTGGGTAGCCGGAAAGTAGTGCATTGCAGTAGTCTAATGTAGTCTGTGACAAAGGCATGGATACATTTTTTTTAAATTAATTTTGAACAGAAAGTTTCTGATTTTTGCAATGTTACGTAGATGGAAAAAAGCTGTCCTTGAAACAGTCTTGATATGTTCATCAAAAGAAAGATCAGAGTCCAGCATAACATCGAGGTCCTTCACAGTTTTATTTTAGACGACTGTACAACCAGCAAGATTAATTGTCAGTTTTAACAGAAGATATTCGTTTTTTGGGCCCTAGAACAAGCATCTCTGTTTTGTCCAAGTTTAAAAGTTGAACATTTGCGCCTTCCACTTCCTTATGTCTGAAACACAGGCTTCCAGGGAGGGAAATTTTGGGGCTTCACCATGATACATCGAAATGTACAGCTGTGTCGTCCGCATAGCAGTGAAAGTTAACATTATGTTACCGAATGACACCACCAAGAGGTAAAATATATAGTGAAAACAATAGGTGGCCCTAAAACAGAGCCTTGAGTAACACCAAAATTTACAGAGACAAACTGATATCTTTCCGACAGATAAGATCTAAATCAGGCCAGAACTTGTCTGTGTAGACCAATTTGGGTTTCCAATCTCTCCAAAAGAATGTGGTGATCGATCGTATCAAAAGAAGCACTAGTGTCTAGGAGCACGAGGACAAATGCAGAGCCTCAGTCTGATTTAATTTTTTTTATTCATTTTTTATTTCACCTTTATTTAACCAGGTAGGCTAGTTGAGAACAAGTTCTCATTTGCAACTGCGACCTGGCCAAGATAAAGCATAGCAGTGTGAACAGACAACACAGAGTTACACATGGAGTAAACAATTAACAAGTCAATAACACAGTAGAAAAAAAGGGGGGAGTCTATATACAATGTGTGCAAAAGGCATGAGGTAGGCAAATAATTACAATTTTGCAGATTAACACTGGAGTGATAAATGATCAGATGGTCATGTACAGGTAGAGATATTGGTGTGCAAAAGAGCAGAAAAGTAAATAAATAAAACAGTATGGGGATGAGGTAGGTGAAAATGGGTGGGCTATTTACCAATAGACTATGTACAGCTGCAGCGATCGGTTAGCTGCTCAGATAGCTGACGTTTGAAGTTGGTGAGGGAGATAAAAGTCTCCAACTTCAGTGATTTTTGCAATTCGTTCCAGTCACAGGCAGCAGAGTACTGGAACGAAAGGCGGCCAAAAGAGGTGTTGGCTTTAGGGATGATCAATGAGATACACCTGGCGGAGCTTTACCTAGCATGGACTTGTAGATGACCTGGAGCCAGTGGGTCTGGCGACGAATATGTAGCGAGGGCCAGCCGACTAGAGCATACAAGTCGCAGTGGTGGGTGGTATAAGGTGCTTTAGTGTCAAAATGGATGGCACTGTGATAGACTGCATCCAGTTTGCTGAGTAGAGTGTTGGAAGCCATTTTGTAGATGACATCGCCGAAGTCGAGGATCGGTAGGATAGTCAGTTTTACTAGGGTAAGCTTGGCGGCGTGAGTGAAGGAGGCTTTGTTGCGGAATAGAAAGCCGATTCTTGATTTGATTTTCGATTGGAGATGTTTGATATGAGTCTGGAAGGAGAGTTTGCAGTCTAGCCAGACACCTAGGTACTTATAGATGTCCACATATTCAAGGTCGGAACCATCCAGGGTGGTGATGCTAGTCGGGCATGCGGGTGCAGGCAGCGATCGGTTGAAAAGCATGCATTTGGTTTTACTAGCGTTTAAGAGCAGTTGGAGGCCACGGAAGGAGTGTTGTATGGCATTGAAGCTCGTTTGGAGGTTAGATAGCACAGTGTCCAATGACGGGCCGAAAGTATATAGAATGGTGTCGTCTGCGTAGAGGTGGATCAGGGAATCGCCCGCAGCAAGAGCAACACGGCTGCACAGTAATGTCTTTTATCGATGGCGGTTATGATATCGTTTAGTACCTTGAGTGTGGCTGAGGTGCACCCGTGACCGGCTCGGAAACCAGATTGCACAGCGGAGAAGGTACGGTGGGATTCGAGATGGTCAGTGACCTGTTTGTTGACTTGGCTTTCGAAGACCTTAGATAGGCAGGGCAGGATGGATATAGGTCTGTAACAGTTTGGGTCCAGGGTGTCTCCCCCTTTGAAGAGGGGGATGACTGCGGCAGCTTTACAATCCTTGGGGATCTCGGACGATATGAAAGAGAGGTTGAACAGGCTGGTAATAGGGGTTGCGACAATGGCGGCGGATAGTTTCAGAAATAGAGGGTCCAGATTGTCAAGCCCAGCTGATTTGTACGGGTCCAGGTTTTGGAGCTCTTTCAGAACATCTGCTATCTGGATTTGGGTAAAGGAGAACCTGGAGAGGCTTGGGCGAGGAGCTGCGGGGGGGGCGGAGCTGTTGGCCGAGGTTGGAGAAGCCAGGCGGAAGGCACGGCCAGCCGTTGAGAAATGCTTATTGAAGTTTTCGATAATCATGGATTTATCGGTGGTGACCGTGTTACCTAGCCTCAGTGCAGTGGGCAGCTGGGAGGAGGTGCTCTTGTTCTCCATGGACTTCACAGTGTCCCAGAACTTTTTGGAGTTTTTGGAGTTGGAGCTACAGGATGCAAACTTCTGCCTGAAGAAGCTGGCCTTAGCTTTCCTGACTGACCTGAACAGTTCCTGACTTCCCTGAACAGTTGCATATCACGGGGACTCTTCAATGCTATTGCAGTCCGCCACAGGATGTTTTTGTGCTGGTCGAGGGCAGTCAGGTCTGGAGTGAACCAAGGGCTGTATCTGTTCTTGGTTCTGCATTTTTTGAACGGAGCATGCTTATCTAAAATGGAGAGGAAGTTGCTTTTAAAGAATGACCAGGCATTCTCAACTGACGGGATGAGGTCAATGTCCTTCCAGGATACCCGGGCCAGGTCGATTAGGAAGGCCTGCTCACAGAAGTGTTTTAGGGAGCGTTTGACAGTGATGAGGGGTGGTCGTTTGACTGCGGCTCCGTAGCGGATACAGGCAATGAGGCAGTGATCGAGGAGATCCTGGTTGAAGACAGCGGAGGTGTATTTGGAGGGCCAGTTGGTCAGGATGACGTCTATGAGGGTGCCCTTGTTTACAGAGTTAGGGTTGTACCTGGTGGGTTCCTTGATGATTTGTGTGAGATTGAGGGCATCTAGCTTAGATTGTAGGACTGCCGGGGTGTTAAGCATATCCCAGTTTAGGTCACCTAACAGAACAAACTCTGAAGCTAGATAAAGGGCGATCAATTCACAAATGGTGTCCAGGGCACAGCTGGGAGCTGAGGGGGGTCGGTGGCAGGCGGCAACAGTGAGAGACTTATTTCTGGAGAGAGTAATTTTCAAAATTAGTAGTTCGAACTGTTTGGGTATGGACCTGGAAAGTATGACATTACTTTGCAAGCTAACTCCTCCCCCTTTGGCAGTTCTATCTTGACGGAAGATGTTATAGTTGGGTATGGAAATCTCTGAATTTTTGGTGGCCTTCCTGAGCCAGGATTCAGACACAGCAAGGACATCAGGGTTAGCAGAGTGTGCTAAAGCAGTGAGTAAAACAAACTTTGGGAGGAGGCTTCTGATGTTGACATGCATGAAACCAAGGCTTTTTCGATCACAGAAGTCAACAAATGAGGGTGCCTGGGGACATGCAGGGCATGGGTTTACCTCCACATCACCCGCGGAACAGAGAAGGAGTAGTATGAGGGTGCGGCTAAAGGCTATCAAAACTGGTCGCCTAGAGCGTTGGGGACAGAGAATAAGGGGAGCAGGTTTCTGGGCATGGTAGAATATATTCAGGGCATAATGCGCAGACAGGGGTATGGTGGGGTGCGGGTACAGCGGAGCAAAGCCCAGGCCCCGGGTGATGATGAGAGAGGTTGTATCTCTGGACATGCTGGTTGTAATGGGTGAGGTCACCGCATGTGTGGGAGGTGGGACAAAGGAGTTATCAGGGGTATGAGGAGTGGAACTAGGGGGTCCATTGTGAACTAAAACAATGATAACTAACCTGAACAACAGTATACAAGGCATATTGACATTTGAGAGAGACATACAGCGAGGCATACAGTAATCACAGGTGTTGAATTGGGAAAGCTAGCTAAAACAGTAGGTTAGACAACAACAGCTAATCAGCTGGCACGACAACAGCAGGTAAAATGGCGTTGACTAGGCAACGGGGCCAACAGATAAAACAAACAAGCAGAATGGAGTACCGTGATTAATGGACAGTCCAGTGTGCATCAGCTATGTGGCCAAGAGATCAGTGTCCAGGGGGCAGCGGTGGATGGGGCAGGGAAGCTGGACTGGCGAGTGTTATCCAGGTTAAAAAAATAATTTAAAAAAAACGAACAATGACTAAATAGCTTGTAGCTAGTTAGCTGGTTAGCTTCTGGAGGTTCTTGAGTGTGTTCTAAAAAAATAAAAAATAATAGCGATTCCGTATCACATTGGGTGAGGCAGGTTTCCGGAAGGTATAAACAAAAAAAAGAGTAAATGTGGGTGTTTGGGACGCGGCGATGCAGACGGTTAGCAGGCCTGTGCTAGCAAGCTAACAGTTCGTAGATAGCTAGTTGTGAAGATCCAGCTGAAAAATGTTCCATTTGCGGTGGGAATCCGGGGAAGAAATCGGTGGATGAAAAAATAAATAGGTCCGTTATGCTCTGGTTAGAGTCGCGTTGTTCGAACTGGCGAGAGCTTTCCGGGCTGAAGGTTAGCTGATGACCGGTTAGCTGAAGACCGCTAGCATGGCTAGTGGTTAGCTGGCTAGCTTCAGTTGAGCTTCAGTTGAGGGGTTCCGGTTCCGAAGTAAATATAAATACTTTAGGAAAAAAAGCTACATTGGGTGAGGCGGGTTGCAGGAGAGTATTTGGAAGCTTAGGTTTAGCAAAAAGTTTTTAAAGAGATATGCGAAGAAAAATATGTAAAAAGCGAAAAAGATATATACAGGGGACACGACACGACAGGACTTACTGCTACGCCATCTTGTGATGCCATTAAAAGGTCATTTATCACCTTAACAAGTGCAGTCTCAGTGCTATGATGGGGTCTAAAACCAGATTGAAGCATTTCGTATATATTGTTTGTCTTCAGGAAGGCAGTGAGATGCTGCGCAACAGCATTTTCAAAGATTTGCAGCAATTACAGCTGCAAGTCTCTATAAGCTTGGCACATCTAGCCACTGGGATTTTTGCCCATTTTTCAAGGCAAAACTGCTACAGCTCCAAGTTGGATGGGTTCCGCTGGTGTACAGCAATCTTTAAGTCATACCACCGATTCTCAAATGGATTGAGGCCATTCCACTTTAACTAGGCCATTCCAAGACATTTCCCCTTAAATCAGTCGAGTGTTGCTTTTGCAGTATGCTTAGGGTTATTGTCCTGCTGGAAGTTGAACCTCCGTCCCAGTCTCAAATCTCTGGAAGACAGGGAAATTCTTGAGGGAAATCTGTTTCTGTATTTAGTGCCATCCTTCCTTCAATTCTGACCAGTTTCTCAGTCCTTTCTGATGAAAAACATCCACACAGCATGATACTGCCACCACCATGCTTCACTGTGGGGATGGTGTTCTCGGGGTGATGTGAGGTGTTGGGTTTGCACCAGACATAGCGTTTTCCTTGATGGCCAAAAAGCTCAATTTTAGTCTCATCTGACCAGAGTACCTTCTTCCATATGTTGGGGAGTCTCCCACATGCTTTTTGGCAAACACCAAATGTGTTTGCTTCTTTTTTTATTTTAGCAATTACTTTTCTGGCCACACTTCCGTAAAGCCCAGTTGTGGAGCTTAGCAGCTGCTTCAATGACATGCTTGGTCTATTTGTTTTCTCTCTGATTAATGCCCTGGTCTGTGAGTTTTGGTGGGCGGCACTCTCTTGGCAGGTTTGTTGTGTTGCCATATTCTTTCAAAATTTTAATAATGGATTTAATTGTGTTCCGTGGGATGTTCAAAGTTTGGGATATTTTTTTATAACCCAACCCTGATCTGTCTCTGACCTGTTTGGAGAGCTCCTTGGTCGTCATGGTGCCACTTGCTTGCTGGTGTCCCTTGCTTAGAGGTGTTGCAGACTCTGGGGCCTTTCAGAACAGGTGTATATATACTGAGATCATGTGACAGATCATGTGACACTTAAATGAAGTCCACTTGTGTGCAATCTAACTAATTATGTGACTTCTGAAGGTAATTGGTTGCACCAGATCTTATTTAGGGGCTTCATAGCAAAGAGTGTGAATACATATGCGTGCATCACTTTTCTGTTTGTTATTTGTATTTGTTAAATTTTTAAACAAGTAATATTTTACATTTCACTTTACCAATTTGGACTTTTGTGTATGTCCATTACATGAAATCCAATCTTTTGATTTACAAATACAAAATCAAAAGGTGTTTGTTTGTGGATAGTGAATGCATTTGTGGATAGCGATTTACATTTGTGGAAAGTTTTTTACATTTGTGGAAAGTGATTTATATTTGTGGAAAGTGATTTACATCTGCGAATACATTTGGCATGATATTGATCCCATACCTTTCACTGCCACTTAGTGGTTTCTTTTGATTGCCTCTCTTTATCATTGTCTATTTACACCTCTATCATCTTTTCTCTATCTATACCTGTGTTTATGTACTTCATATTGTTGATCTTAACTGCTGTCTATCCCTGCTTTGTGGCTATCATTTTTCTTACTCTCCCGTGCTAACTTGAATCTCCCTCTTGAGTGCCTGCTCTCTCGCCCCACTTTGCTGTGTCAGCACTTTGATAGTGAAATAGCTGAGGGGGGAAAATGCGCCTCCAGATGAGAGCAGTCAATATTTCATATCTATACCTGGAAGGAGACACAGAGGGCAGAGCGAATTAAAATAGGGTAAAATGTATACACACATACACGGATAGTTGTAACAGTCTTGCCAATGAGAAATACTGCAGGAGGTTCAGCAGCTGACAGCTGCTCACGGGGGGCTACAAATCCATTCATTTTAACATTTGGAAATTGAACACAGTGGCCAAGATGGCAAACACTCGCACAATGGAAACAAGAAAATTGAATGTGAGGACAACAATCAAATGGAGGCAACATTAGCATGAATCAAATTGTCTGGCTTTACATCTTTAAATGTGTTGTGCACACCCTTGTGTAGGCTAGGTTTAGTTGAAAGTCAGAGTACTATTATTTGTGAATAATATGAGTGTTTAGGTTTTGCCTGTAATTATACAGTGTCCGTTTCAAAGGTGTGTTATAATGAAAGCCGGTGGCTCTGGATGAAAAGGGTCTTCCCTGCATTACTGCCAAGTCCCATTCTCTCCCTGAACTTGATCAGCCATTCAGCCCATGTACGCCTGAGATTACTGTTAGTTCCTCATATTGAATTCCATGACCCACAGAATCACTCTGCAATCAGTTCACATTTCTCACCATAGCCTTCTCAGGTACACCTGCTCCCACACAACCTGAATAGACATTCTACTCAGGGTTGAAATATTAGTAGCATAGAATGGTGTAGCGTGATCAATTTCACTCCGTAAATGGGAATAATGTGTGCACTCTGAAGGAGATGTTAACAATGTTTTGGCCACTCGACATCCTCTCTATACACTGGCTTATTTCTATGGTAATACAGTTATTATACCCATAACTCATCTCTAATACTTTCTTACCACACACTCATATACAGGATATATACTACATGACCAAAAGTATGTGGACACTCATTCCAAAATCATGGGCATTAATATGGAGTTGTTCTCCCCTTCGCTGCTATAATAGCCTCCACTCTTCTGGGAAGGTTTTCCACTACGTTGGAACGTTGCTGCAGGGACTTGCTTCTATTCAGCCACAAACACATTAGTGAGGTCGGACACTGATGTTGGGCGATTAGGCCTGGCTCGCAGTCAGCGTTCCAATTAATCCCAAAGGTGTTCGATGTGGTTGAGGTCAGGGCTCTGTGCAGGCCAGTCAAGTTCTTCCACACGATCTTAAAAAAACATTTCTGCATGGACCTCGCTTTGTGCATGGGGGAATTGTCATGCTGAAACAGGAAAGGGCCTTCCCAAAACTATTGCCACAAAGTTGGAAGCACACAATCGTCTAGAATGTCATTGTACGCTGCAGCGTTAATATATTCCCTCCACTGGAACTAAGGAGCCTAGCCCAAACCATGAAAAACAGCCCCAGACCATTATTCCTCCTCCACCAAATATTACAGTTGGCACTATGCATTGGGGCAGGTAGTGTTCTCCTGGCATCCGCCAAACCCAGATTAGTCCGTCGGACTACCAGATGGTGAAGCGTGATTCATCCCTCCAGAGAATGCGTTTCCACTTGTCCAGAGTCCAATGGTGGCGAGCTTTACACCCCTCCAGCCGACGCTTGACAGTGTTTATGGTGATATTAGGCTTGTGTGTAGATGCTCGGCAATGGAAACCCATTTCATGAAGCTCCCGATGAACAGTTATTGTGCGGAAGTTGCTTCCAGAGGCAGTTTGGAACTCGGTAGTGAGTGTTGCAACCAAGGACAGATGATTTTTAAGCGCCATGTGCTTCAGCACTCGGCGGTCCTGTTCTGTGAGCTTGTGTGGCCTACCACTTTGCGGATGAAACGTTTTGCTCCTAGACGTATCCACTTCACAATAACAGCACTTACAGTTGACCGGGGCAGCTCTAGCAGGGCTGACATTTTGAGAACTGACTTGTTGGAACGGTGTCATCCTATGATGGTGCCATGTTGAAAGTCACTGAGGTCTTCAGTAAGGCCATTCTACAGCCAATGCTTGTCTATAGAGATTACATGGCTGTGTGCTTGATTTTATACTCCTGTCAGCAACGGGTGTGGCTGAAATAGCTGAATCCACTCATTTGTGTCCACATACTTGTGTGTTGGGCTACAGCAAAAAAACAATGGATGCTGAATGTTTACCCAGCAGACCCTTTGGTAATGTGTACCATATATTAGTATACCAGTGTCATCCTTAAATCAAGATAATGTTGACTGCCTTTTACAAAGCATCAACCATCGGTAAGGCTAAGGTCAGTCATCAGGTTGGAGCTTGGTGTTAGATACTGTATGCCTACACCATACATCCCTGACCCTCCAACCTTTTCCAATAGCATTACAATGCAACATTATATTATACAACTCAATTTCAGTACCCTGGGTGATGTGGTGGTCCTGTGAGTAGTGTATGATCTGTACAGAGTCCTGCTCTTAGCTTCTCTGTCGGACAGGTTGGGCACAGAGTCGTTTAATTTCGGTTGCCTGCCTTTGTTTGTATAATGCCACACTCTGCATTCGCACAGACATAATTAAATCAAGTCTAATCCACTATTTATACATTCTGCCTCTGAATTATTCACACTGCAGTTTTGTGCGATATTGCATTTTTGTAGAGACAGAGAGAAGTTGTGAGGCTGCCTTTTATTGAAGTGAACCCCCCTCAAGATGACATATTTTATTAATTAATATGGCCTCATATGAGAGTACACAATGCAGTCATGTAAATGCTGGGTTTGCATTATTTTTTTTTTAAACGACTAGGAATTCATATAATTCACACATAAATTGCACAATCAGTACAATTAGTAGCCTGCCTCCTTTTTTTATAAAAAGTTGAAGGAACATAACATTCTTCAGAATGTAGAAGTGTGTGAAAAATGGTCAGACGTCTACAGCAGTTTGGTCCCAAAAACACAGTGCGCTAAACGTTCGGCAGACAAATGCTAGCTCCACATCCGGTGCATGCACGCCAGCCTTAAAAGGATACTTCATGATTTTGACAACGAAGCCCTTTATCTACTTCCCCAGATAACAGATGAACCATTTTAATGTCTCTGCTTGCTGTTTTGAAGGAAGTTGCTTACTAGCGTTAGCGCAATTGCTTGCTAGTAAATACCTTAGACTTCTAGTCAATGCGAGTGAAACTACCTCTAACTTACTTCACGCTGGATGCAGAGACATACAAATAGGTCCCCTGAGTTGATCTGTCTCCGTGGAAGTATCCCTTTAAAGCTGCTGTCAGCACTCCCAAATAACAAAATGACCATCACAAGAAACATATGAATTTATTTTCATCAAAGTCTGCATAAATGGAATGAGTACATGCACACTCATATACCCAACATCGTCTCAAGGGACCTCTATTAAACAAGTGTCATTTCCAGGGACATTTGCCAACCGTAGACAATACAGTGCATTTTTTTGGTGAAATACATTGGCTCCGTAGCCATGCTAGTCATTTCCTCCATGTGACTTGGACACGAGGTGAAGTGGAAACAGACAGAGAGGTTAATTAAGCAGAGTAGATCCTGACGTCGCAGTGCAAATGAAAATAAAACGACATCCACAGTCATCCATCACAGTCAGGGGCTCTATACGCCTATCATGCAATCCTTGTATATTGAAAGTGCAGTCAAAAGGTCAGGGAGATACAGGCGGCTCTTGGTTCTCATCCCCTACTGACCTATTAACTAATGATTTCTTCTGGCTGTTTGGGTGTAGAAGACAGCCTTGTACACAGAGAGGATTGCTCTGTTGTGTTGAAATACAGCGCCTTAGGAAAGTATTTACACCACTTGAGTTGAGATTTTGTGTCACTGACCTACACATTAAACATATTGGGGTTAAGACATTTTTGACTAATTAATTGAAAATGAAAAGCCGAAATGTCTTGATTCAATAAGTATTCAACCCTTTTGTTATGGCAAGCCTAAATCATTTCAGGAGTAAAAATGTGCTTAACAAGTCACATAATACGTTGCATAGACTCACTATGTGTCGCAATAATAGTGTTTTAACATTATTTTTTAATGACTACCTCATCTCTGTAAACCACACATACAATTAGCTGTAAGGTCCCTCAGTCAAGCAATGAATTTCAAACACAGAATCAACAACGAAGACCAGGGAATTTTTCCAATGCCGCGCAAAAAAGGAAGCCCATACAGAATATAGATATTTCAAAAACATGCATCCTGTTTGCAGAGGCAAAATCCTAGAGGATCCTAGAGGAAAATCGAGTTGTCTTCTTTCCTACAGACACTGGGAGAAAAATTTACCTTTCAGGAGCACAATAACCTAAAATACAAGGCCAAATATTCACTGGAGTTGCTTACTAATATTACATTGAATGTTCCTGAGTGGGCTAGTTACAGTTTGGACTTGAATCATCTTGGAAATCTATGGCAAGACTTGGAAATGGCTGTCTTAGCAATGATCAACAACCAACTTGACAAAACTTAAAGAATTAAAAAAAGAATAATGTGCAAATATTGTTCAATCCAGGTCTGCAAAGAGACTTACCCAGAAAGACTCACATCTGTAATTGCTGCCAAAGCGGATTCTAGCATGTATTGACTCAGGGGGTTGAATACTTGTGTAATTTATTTGTGTAGATAGTTGAAAAAAAATTGACAATAAAATACATGTTTAATCCCTCTTTGTAACACAACAAAATGTGGAAAAAGTCAAGGGGTGTGAATACTTTCTGAAGGCACTGCATCTGCCAAGCATATCGGAACAGTGCACAATGATATAGCACATTATCTAGTCAGTGTTAGATTAAAGAATCAGTTCATGGATGAAATTGCTTTGTTCATAGTATATTTATTTTCAATTTAAAGGGAATGTGTTTTGCTTATTTTTGTTTATCACTCACCACTGGATAATCAGACTATTCGTGACAAAAGATCTCAATCCATTATTTGTGTGTTATTGCTAACTTGACATTCCCTGTGTACTACAGCTCAGCTCCATTACTGTGCAATAACAATGCAACTACTCAATGACTGTGTAACCACATGTAAATACAACAGTAATGACAGTGTTACTACTCAGGAATGGATCAAGCGAAGTGATCTAATATGACAAACTGAAAAGTGTTGCTCCATAACACTTCATTGTATTGGAGTCACACTGATGTCATTAGAAAAACGTAAGCTTTAAGTTTATTCTCAGAGAGGAAGGGGAGAAACTGTGCGTCCAACTCGTTGTATTAGAACAGGCTCTGCAGAGAAACAATTTAAGAAAAACAATTGGAGAATCAAATTTGTTTGAGACAGCAGCAGTCTGTAGAGTCTATGGTATGGTGCTCGTAACTTATTTCCCCCTTTAAAAAGAGAACTGGGACCCATTTGGTGAGATTTGTTTAATAATTCAGCATGGCCTTAAACCAATTCACTTCAAGTGCCCAGATGGTATTTTTATTAGGCAAATGCTCTATAGTGAGTGGAATTATTTACTTGCATTCAAAAACTGGCAGAGTACCTCTGAGCCATGGAGTTTACTGAGCAGAGAATCAGTCAGCCTCTGCTTTGGGGTAGTAATTCAGCAAAACAATATTTTTCATGAATAGCATTGTGTTTGTTCTGTGGAATGAGACTGGCAGCTCTGTAGGCCTGTGTTAGAGCCATTAAATCATAATGGGCACAGCAGAGGGCCTGACAGGGAGGTGGTGCACTGGGGTTCCATAACACTGAGAATGTCAGACCCTCGACACGCTGTTCCAGACCAGTGGGAGCTGGTGGGAGGAGCTATAGGAGGACGAGCTCATTGTAAAGGCTGGAATAGACTAAATGAAACGGTATCAAACAGAGCATACATATAGAAACCACTTGCTTGATGCCGTTCCATATATTCCATTCCAGACATTACAATGAGCCCGTCCTCCTATAGCTACTCCCACCAGCCTCCACTGTTCAAGACGGTGGTGACGATCTAGGAAATTAGAGCCTACAAAAGTGATACAAAGGCTACGGTAGATACCTCGTCGAATTGGGGTCTATCTGGAGATCTGAAGTAACATAAAACGAGGAGAAGTTTGCATTCTCTATTCATACAAAGTCGTGTTTCCTGTCAACAGTCCTGTTCTGTCCAGGAAGTGGAAGCAGGATAGAAGCTATGAAGTGAATTATTAAAATCATTGTTTAAAGAACAAGCCAGTGGATTTTAAGTCCTTCAACAGTTATTGAGCAGCCTTCCTGCCAGGCCTGGCTGGGAGTAATGAAAACACAAGTCACAATGCCCTGTGTTAACATGGAATAATATATGTGCCCAAAAGCCCCTTCCACTGGTCAGCCATAAACATATGGTTTAACTTGTGTTTGTTGTAACATAAAGATCAAGTGCAATGTAGTCTACTACAGTACAACTTCAGTATTACGAGCTATGCAAACAGCAGATTATCATTACAAACAGATTATCAGGACATTTTTGACACATTTTGGGATGCTCATTGATGATGCATAAATAAAAGAAACAAAGTTAATGGTTGTGTCAGGGCCAGAAACTGAGCTACAATGATTGACGCAGCTGCACTGTCATATTCCTTTTGATGGGATTAAATTGTCATGACCTCTTAGATATGGAAATCCAGGAACCCTCATAGGCTTTATGAAATGTCAGCATTATTAAAATGTAGACCAAGCTAAGGCCCAATTTAGCAACACCTTCTATAGTCTCCAGTGTTACAGTGTGTTATGAGCCTCAATGACACTATGAAGGATAGACTGCAGCACTGTCTATTTCTTACAGATCTAAATTCTTAGCCTAGTTGTTTATTCTGAGACAGATTGTACAGGTGTGTTATATTTAAGCAATAAGGTCTGAGGGGGTGTGGCATATGGCCAATATACCAGGGCTAAGAAGGGCTGTTATAATGCACGACGCAGCACGGAGCGCACAGCCTTTAGCCGTGGTATATTGGCCATATATCACAAACTCCCGAGGTGCCTTATTGCTATTATAAACTGGTTACCAGTGTAATTAGAGCAGTAAAAATAAATGTTTTGTCATACCCGTGGTATATGATCTGATATTCCACGTCTGTCAGCCAATCAGCATTCAAGGCTCGAACCACCCAGTTTATAATTGGTATCAACATCTTACTCTACAGCAATCAGGAAGAGCAGTATAGGCTACAGAGAGAGGAGAGAAAGAGAGAGAGAGAATGAACCATTTGTGATTCAATAGTTCTGACAGAAATGGCTTTAGCCTTGTCAATTGGCATGTATATGGAAATACAGTTTACAGATTACTGGGCAAGAGGGGAAATAACTGTGAGAATGCTGTTCATAGACTACAGCTCAGAATTCAAAACCATAGTCACCTCCAAGATTATCACCAAGCTAGGGAACCTGGGACTAAACCCCTCCCTCTGCAACTGCATCCTGGACTTCCTGATAGGTCGGCCACAGGTGGTGAGGGTAGGCATCGACACCTCCGCCACGCTGACCCTCAACACGGGGGACGCTCAGCGGTGTGTACTTAGTCCCCTCCTATACTATACTATCAAATCAAATTTATTTACATAGCCCTTCGTACATTAGCTGATATCTCAAAGTGCTGTACCGAAACCCAGCCTAAAACCCCAAACAGCAAGCAATGCAGGTGTAGAAGCACGGTGGCAAGGAAAAACTCCCTAGAAAGGCCAAAACCTAGGAAGAAACCTAGAGAGGAACCAGGCTATGAGGGGTGGCCAACCCTCTTCTGGCTGTGCCGGGTGGAGATTATAACAGAACATGGCCAAGATGTTCAAATGTTCATAAATGACCAGCATGGTCAAATAATAATAATCACAGGCAGAACAGTTGAAACTGGAGCAGCAGCACGGCCAGGTGGACAGCAAGGAGTCATCATGCCAGGTAGTCCTGAGGCATGGTCCTAGGGCTCAGGTCCTCCGAGAGAGAGAAAGAGAGAATTATAGAGAGCATACTTAAATTCACACAGGACACCGGATAAGACAGGAGAAGTACTCCAGATATAACAAACTGACCCTAGCCCCCCGACACATAAACTACTGCAGCATAAATACTGGAGGCTGAGACAGGAGGGGTCAGGAGACACTGTGTTCTGTTCACCCACGACTGCGTGGCCGCACATGACTCGAACACCATCATCAAGTTTTCTGACGACACGACGGTGGTGAGTCAGAGTTCAGGGAGGAAGTCAGAGACTTAGCAGTATGGTGCTAGGACAACAGCCTCTCCCTCAACGTTAGTAAGAACAAGGAGTTGATCGTGGATTATAGAAGAAAGAGCACGCCCCCATCCACATCAAATGGGCTGTTCATTGGCGTCCACATCAATAAGGGCTTAGCATAGTCCAAAAAACGTGAATTGTTGCATCTCGTTGTGTTGTTTTCCTCCGGTAGCTAGCTAGCTAAAATTGGCCATTTCCTAAATTAGCCCTGGATGGACATAGGGATTTGGACTTGTGGTTTTATTTAATTCTCCATACTGGCCAATGATTATAACTGTGATTCTGATCCAACCATAAATTCATACATTGTGCCTCTGGCCTGAGAGGATGGAAGTTCAACATGTAGTATGCTAATGTTAACTAGTTGGCTAATCATTTCCCATGGAAGGAAGTTAGGCTAGCGAGCAAGTATTTAAGCCAGGTAGCCTAGGACAACAAAAACTGAAAGTTTGTACTGTATGGCAGAGTCATAGACTGTTTCGGCAACATGAAAGAGAGGAGGATGGCATTTGCGTTTCTCTACAATTAGCATGAGTCAACATGTAGTTTTAAAAAAAACGTACACGTGCACACACGCACACACACACACACACACACACACACACACACACACACACACACACACACACACACAGAAAGAAATCAGTACTTTAGACCGCCACATGATATTTAGCTTACGTTAACGGGACTAAATCGTTTTTTTGAAACTTTAATTTGTCACCGTCTTAGACTAAGAATAGGTGATTTGATGAAGTTGAAATTGTTCTGGAATAGTGGAGGCAGCTCCTGTTTTCTTTTTGATTTGCAGTAACTCTCCGGTGTTCTAAATCAATACTTGTTTAGGTAGTTCAAAAATGTCGGGAAACATTAACTTGACTGACCATGCTGTAGGTCATGTAACTGTTTGTTACATGCTATATGCTTTGTGGACTCCACCGGACATATGAACTAACAGGTTATAAAGCAAACAATGCAATTATCACGACACATAGGTTGTCATATGGCTTTTTTCCCTTTCCTTTCCTTTGCTTGGCTTCCCGGTGATTTTACCCACGCACCACCACTGCACTGGGGCCGAGCTCCCTGCCATCCAGAAACTCTATATCAGGTGGTGTCAGAGGAAGGCTTGAAAAATTGCCAAAGACTCCAGCCACCCAAACCCTAGACTGTTCACTCTGCTGCCGTCCAGCAAACAGTATCGGAGCATTGGCTCACTGACCAACAGACTCCAAGACAGCTTCTACCCCAAGCCATAAAACTGCTAAATAGCCAACACTGCTAAATCGTCAATGAATGGTACCCAAACAATCTGCACTGACTCTACACACACTCACTAGACTTTATATACACACCATAATACAGTACAAACTCACACACAAATCCCTCACACATTCAAACACTACATTGAACAAAAATATAAACGCAACATGCAACAATTTCAAAGACTTTACTGTGTTACAGTTCATATAAGGAAATCAATCAAGTCAAATAAATTCATTAGGCCCTAATCTATGGAATACCGTAGATCAGAAAACCAGTCTGTAGAAATAGCCATTGATAAAATGCAATTGCATTTGTTGTGCGTAGCTTATGCCTGCCCATACCATATCCTCACCGCCACCATGGGGCACTCTGTTCACAAAGTTGACATCAGTAAACCGCTCGCCCACACGGCGCTATACACTGTCTGCCATCTGCCCGGTACTGTTGAAACCGTGATTCATCCGTGAAGAGCACACTTCTCCATCGTGCCAGTGGCCAACGAAGGTGAACATTTGCCCACTGAAGTTGGTTTTGATTCTGAACTAGTCAGGTCAAGACCCTGGTGAGACAATGAGCACGCAGATGAACTTCCCTGAGGCGGTTTCTGACAGTTTGTGCAGAAATTATTCGGATGTGCAAACCCACAGTTTCATCAGCTGTCCAGGTGGCTGGTCTCAGAAAATCCCGCAGGTGAAGAAGCTAGATGTGGAGTTCCTGGGCTGGCGTGGTAACACGTGGTCTGTGGTTGTGAGGCCGGTTGGACATACTGCCAAATTCTCAAAAACGATATTGGAGGCGGCTTATGGTAGAAAAAGTAACATTCAATTCTCTGGCAACAGCTCTGGTGGACATTCCTGCAGACATCTGTGGCATTGTATTGTGTCACAAAACTGCCTTTTATTGTTCCCAGCACAAGGTGCACCTGTGTAATGATCATGCTGTTTAATCAGCTACTTCATATGCCACACCTGAATACTTTCTGAATGCACTATACATACGCACACACATACACGCAACACACACGAATACCGACACAACACAAACATACAGACACACACATCATTTGCTGCTGGTACGCTGTTCTTTATTTTACTCTTATTATTATTATATATCCGGATGCCTAGTCACTTTACCCTGCCTTCTTCATGTACATATCTACCTCAAGTACCTCGTACCTCTGCACATTGATCTGGTATTAGTTCTCCCTGTATATAGCTCCATTCTTGTGTATTTTATTTTATTCCTTGTGTGTTAGTTACTATTACATTTCTTATTATTTTTAAACTCTGCATCTTTGGGAAAGGTTTGTAAGCAAGCGTTTCACTGTAAAGTCTACACCAGAGTCTAGACCAAATGTATTTATATAGCCCTTCTTACATCAGTTGATGCCACAAAGTGCTGTACAGAAACCCAGCCTAAAACCCCAAACAGCGTATTCTACACATGTAATAAATAAAAATTGGCTTTGATTTGGAAAACTCCAGTAGCCTATTATTCATATGCTGGCCCATTCTAACCAAACATTTCAGAACTTGCAAAAAGGTCAAATGGTAGCCTAAGCTTTGTCTTCATACTGACCCATACTGTTGTTTTGAGACTATGATAATACGATTATTATTATTTCAATGTTCAATTCTATAGCCAACTGCAGTGGTTTGGTCTAGCTGTAAAAAATAAACAATGTTATGACAAAATTGTTTATAAATGCGGGTCTTACTCCATTTCACCCGATATCAAGAGAAGATCAGTTAACTGTGGTGTGAAATAGACTCCCACGTGGTCATGGACACATAAGAATAAGGGTTGATGGATTCACTCAAACCAAGAAGTGTCAAGCAAGAATATTACTCCATAAAGCAAATAATTCATATATATCTTTATGGGCTACTCTATTCTTTAATTACATGGTAGGCCTATTTATCGTTGACACTGTCTTCCTTGTACACATGTATAAGTTATAATACATCAGAGGAGAAAATGTAAAGTGCTCCCCAACTGTCAGCCTGTGGGCATGGTTTTATTTGCACCCCCCCCCCCCCCAAAAAAATGTTTTCTGAGCAAAAAAATGTATTCCCATGCGTAGTAGAGAAACACGTGATCATATACAAATCATTTAAGAAAATGTAAGCAAGGTTTGGAATGTTTATGTTCTAGTCAAATATTATATATGTTTGGGCTTCTTGCGGTCAATTTGCAGTCCAGAAATGATTTGTAATTATGTTCCACCACTCAAGACAAAAAATGGTCCCGCGGCTGAATCTAGTTGATACCTGTTTTACAGTCACATTAGACTACAGTGCATTCTGTTCGGGTAGGATGGGTTGTGGTGACGTTTCCAACCAATAAGCGAGCTGCTCCTTCGTACAGAGCAGCATCGGCATCGCTCTCCTCAGCGGCAGTTTTGCTCTAGAGAAGTCGGGACAATTTCTCACAGAGCTTCTTATTGCGCTCAGAACTGCATCCAAGAAGAGAGCTCCGGGAATTATACAATTTATTCGAAGAAGGCGAGTCGGGCCAATCTCTGTCCCTTGATTTTACAGCGCTCTGGCAAAGATGAATTTAGGCTCCGTTCTTATACTGACGTGCACCTTAGTTGTGGACACATCTTGGGTAAGATATGTATTTATTTTCGAAATACGTTAGAAGTAGTCTACTGCACTGCTGTGCCCGTTTGGCATACACGAGCTTTGCAGCGCAGTGCATGTGGTGCTGAATTGTGGCGATGAGTGACTTTTCCTTGCAGTAGAATTTTGGCAATAGGGAACATTATGCATTTAAATTACGTATAATGTCACGATACTTTCAAACGATTCTTCAAAATGATTTTGTAGGCAGCAGTCATTTCGGGTTTGGTCACGAAAAGATACATCCGTATTGAATGACAGGTGCCTGAATAAACCAATCGGCTATGAATTTTGAGCGCCTTTAAAAAAAACTAATTTAGGTTACTTTAGTGTACTGAATGAACTGCAGTAGTCTACTAGTGTGTTATATCAATTGCAGAGGATGCCGAAGCCTTTCGTTTAATAAATTATATAGGCTATACGAGGCTACGAACTTCATTGCCGTTTACAATATGGACTGTAATTTTTTTTGATTAGATCAGCACTAGCCCATTGCTCGTTATAGTATATTATAGCCTATCTCTCGATATAATATCAAATGCACTATTCTTATAATTTGATTGCATTTACATTTTAAAACTTATCTGAAATGACGGCCATTTATTTTTTATATTTTTTTTTATAGCCTACTCATGCCTGAAAGATATACATTTGTCTCCTGGATAGCACCTTTGCTGCAGCAAAGTAGAGAGTGAAGACTGATAAGAGAGTAGAAAACTGCAGACACAATACTGATAATTGTAACAATAAGTTACACATTTTGTATAGGTTGTCTCTCTCTTTAATATACGCTTACCGCATTGACACTATGCACATGACTTCAGTAGGTCTATGATCTAATATGCATATTTCTGTTGCCCATCATCATCTTCAAATATACACATGGATTAGGCCTACTCTTCCCCTCTCTCCTCCTTCTCCCCTTCTCATAAATACATTAAGGTTTAAGGTAGTTTACAATGGACAAAATAAATAAAATTAAAAAGGTGTCTAATGAACCCGCTGGTGTATTGGTATTGATGATTCACTTGCAAATGTCGGCATTTAAACAGCAAGCTATGGACTGAAGCAAATCAGCAACACCAGTTGGGCGGTATCCAGGTTTCTATACCTACATACTGTGCCATCCCGGGATATACTGTATTACCGACAAGGGTCACAAGGGTTATTTTTTTTAAACGTCACTTACAAAATTCTAACAAGTACTAAGGAATCTCTATCGCGGATGCTAGGTAAATGCTAACAAGAGCATTCAAACATTCATTTCTAAAACAGACAAACCAGCTCAAAGTTATGCAAGTATCTCAAAATACAGTTTGCAGAACGCACAAAACAAATATTAGACATCGGGTATTTTAATCCAGGAGGGGTTGATCTAGCAAGCTAACATTAGCAAGTTATCAAAACCCAGCTGGAGAGATTTTTTTGGCACATATTAGATAGTTAATTTAATTGTTATAAAATATATAGCTGGTAAACATGAGTGAATTTCACTACTTGATCACCTCGCTTCACTTACTTGATCACCTCAAATAAATTGGGCTGCAGAGGTGACTCATCTCATGAAGCCAGGGGAGAACGATTGAAGCTTCGGATGTTCAAGGCCGCCCGCGGTACTGCAGGAATGGTAGGGAATGGAAAAATGTCGATATTCGTGTAAATAAGAAAAATGTTTCAAAGACAATCATGGTGACGATAATTGTTACTAATACACCAGATGTATGTCCTTGAACCGATTATTTTAAAATCGCTCACAGAAGAAGTTATAAGGATAATTTAGTTGCTAATGGGAGCATGCAGTACCCTGGTCTGCCTTCAATTTGAGTTACTCAATGAGAGGCGTCATCGCTGGCCTAGATGATGAACACGATCTGCTTTATCTATTTTCTAATGCACAAGTTGACTGCAGGTATTTATTTAAGAAGTACAAATATTGAAATGTATAAAAAAAAATGGTATTGACAGGATTGGAAAATCTTGAAATACCCAGGGATACGGTATACCGCCCAACCCTACCAGTCTCTCTCTAATCTATCTGAAGGTTCAATATCAGTCTCAACACCTGTAAAATCAGCCTGCGACCCTCTGGCAACAAGTCAATTCTACAATGCTTATAGGCTGTCTTGTTTTCTCTCCAGGCGACCAAGGCAGACCAACCACCTAAACCCCCATGCAGACCAGGCTTTTCCGAGAGCTTCTACACAGTCTTTGTCTCTAGGGATCTACTGCAAGGCCAGAACATTCTCAAAGGTAAGCACTGTGGTTGTGGTGGCACTGGATCTCATTTATTGACTGTTTGTCCCCCTCTTCTCCGGAGCTACAGTAGATCCCAACCAGAGAGTGATAGAGTGTGTGTGGGGAGGGATATATGCAGCATTCCATCATGACATAAGAAGGTACACTGTGGTATAACATGCAGCTCTGGTGAAACAAGCATACATGTGTTGATGCAGCTAAAGTTGGTTGGAATGTACACTATGTGGTTTGAGTCTGCATGATAACTAGGGCCGGGCCTATACCAGCATCGCAATACTCGTTAGTGTTGTGTCAAGGAAAATCACAAATCATACACAAATCATAAAGCAGATTTAACTTATTTAGGAAAATAGCTGTAATGTTGCAAACAGAAATCATTATTTTGTCATCCAGAGTCACATCTATTTATTTTCCAAGATATAGCACACCATTTTTAACATACAGTAGGTTTTTAAAGGACCAAAGAGTTTGCTTCGTGTTTTCATTTTTGTCATGTAAAAAATATCCCGATACTTGTATCGTCCTGGCCCTAAAGATAACTGTTTCTGATTTTGATAAGAGGTTTGCAATATACAAATCTATTCATTCTTATCACATGAACAGAATTTCCAAGCGAACATAAAAGAGTGTTCACATTGAAAACATTGAATTTATCCTTTTCTAAATGATCACTTAAGCATCAGACTTACCAAAGCAGGCTCATTTAAATCACCCATCTATCTCCTGCTGTGTGTGTTTACTGCTGGAAACTCCCAGCTTTTATTGTATTACCTGTATTCAATGTAATACATTTTTCATTTTATTCTCTTTATTTTTCAGAGGAATTAAATTCTCCTTTCATGTGCTCTGTTTATTTTCAGCTCATCACATCTTTTGTGAGGTTCCTCTCCAAAAATGTGAAATTATGCTGAATTTTTCAGAATGGCTCATCTTTTTGTCTTTAAGTCGCTTCTAATATTGCAAAAACAAACCTCACTGGCAGATTATTTTCCTATTCTTGTTAATTGACCATTCTAGTTGCTTGTATTGCGTATTCATCTTAGAATTGTACATTTGATATTGATTCAATGAAAACATCCTGGTTAGGTGTAGTACATTAAGAACTTTGGGAACTCATGCTGACCACACCACTTGCGTTGGTGTACACATACTTATTTTTCAATTGTTGCACCCACACTGCTCGCACGTGTCAACAAGTGTCTGCGTAGCCAGGCGCTAAAATAGAACTTGGTTCTATTTGTGACGCTTGACGCGCTACAAGTCCCGCCTCTCCCATTTCCTCATTGGTTTTTAGGAGCATATACCCACGTGGGTGATTGAAAGATTAACTGAAGTCCACACTCCAGGCCAGTTGGTGGTGGTAATGCACCTTAAAGTTGGTTGCCAACCACCATATAAAGTCCAAAGAAGAAGAAGAAGCCTGAAGGAGGAGAGATTACTAGAAACAAACTCAGTTTACCCTTTTATCTGGCTGTGACCTGCGCAGTAGCTAGCTTTACATGGAATGGAAATGGAAAGCATCGTGGTAGCTTTTGATAAAGAATAACATCAAGACGAAGCAGCTGCTTTATAAGTGGGATGCACTGTTGAGCGCTACATCCCAAGGGGTTCGTGCTGATTGTACGGAGATTGTGACAGCCGGTTAAATGGCGTTCCTTGAGAAAGCAAGAGAAGTGCAGCATTATCATAAGGAGACGTATACTTGGAATATGGAGGAGGAATGGAGGGAAAAAGAGAGCACAAGGAGGTATAAGAGAGAGAGGGAGGAAGACGGTGAGCTTGAGTTGTTTAAAAATGGTGGAAAAAAGGGAGATGGTTTGTTAAAGAAGAATGGTAGAAAGTGTAAGCAGAGTGAGGAGAATTGGAAGTGAATCAGGTCGAAGTATTGGAGGTAGTAGGTGTGGTGAAGTTGTCGGATCCCGAGGCTTGCACCGATGGTCAGGATAAAGATGAGCATGTTAGGGTAGGATTGAAGTTTTTGGAAAAGTGGACCCTTGCCTTTTGGCCGATCCATTTGGGGTTTCAGGGTGGGTGAAAACAGTGTTGGATACTGTGGAATCAGTGAGGGTAACCAGAAGTGGTCTTGTGATAATTGTGTTTCTGCTGGTCAGAGGGAGAAGGTTCTCTGCGTTAAATGAATGGGGGCAAGAAATGTGAATTGTTTCGCTGTCAAGAAAAGGGCGCCATTGAAAGGAGTGATTACTGGGGTAGCAGTAAATGTAAAAGTTGACCAACTGAAGGGGAAGATTCCCGGTGTTTGTGATGCTCGTCGTTTGGTGTAACACAGACAGGGTATCGAGAGTGGTGAAACAGACGAGTCGTTGTCTGAATTTCGAGTTTTGATGTTGAGTTTTTGCCCGACAAAGTGATGTTAGGATATATAAGTTATCCTACACAAACTTTTGTGCAACATTACGTTGTTACAGGTGTCAAGCTTATGGGCATGTGGCAGCAGTGTTTAGGAGGGAGGTTCCTAGGTTTGAGAAGTGTGTAGAATGGCATGAGACAAAGGAATGTGTAGCGTTGGGGAAAGTAGTGATATGTGTTAATTGTAGGGGTGCCCATGGGGCTGGGGATCAGGATCGTCCCGTAAGAGACAGGCAGGTTGAGGTTTCCAGGGTTAGAGTAGTGCAGAAGTTGTCATATGCTGATGTAGTGAAGAAAGTAGAGGAAGATGGGTCAAGAGGGAGGGATCCTGAGAGGAGTAGTAGATCTGTACCGGTACAGTGGGATATGCCAACAAGTGATACACGTTTCAGTAAATTTGATTTTTTTTGGCATTTATAGCAATGGTTATCAACTACTGCAGGGATGGAACCTAAGTTGCAGAAAATTGAGGTTGTGGAGGCAGCTGCAGAGAGGTATTTGGGTGTGCGAGACTTGACGTCAGAAGAGTTACAGGGTGTCTTAAGTGGTGATGTCCCGTCCTTTCAGGTTGTTGGCCTGAGGTAGGACTAAATAGATTTAAATAGTGGAGCAGGGTGGTGCAATTAAAAAAATTAAATTGTGAGTGTAGTGTTAGATGGTAGGGTATTTGTTTATTTGTTTTTTCAAGTCTAGTAGGTGGCGGTAATGCAACATATATTGGATTCCAACTGCCGTTAAACCTCATTTGAAGAAGTACCCTTTTATCTGTGGATTAATTGTCGGAGTAGAGGACCTGTGCATTTCAGGTAAAATACCAACCCAATGTTTAAATCCCAGGACAAATTAGCAAGCAACAGCAAGCTAGCTAGCTAAATTGCCATAAATGTTTAATGCTTTTGGACCTGTCCCCAAATTAATATAGTTGGTTCAGAGCGGTCTAGTCAGCATGTTATCCCCTATGACTCTTCTCAGTGATTTAACACTAGAGAAAGATGAGCCCGACACTCCCCAGACACTTATCTTTTCTGCAGGCAAAGTTTAGGTTATTTGCTAGGATGAAATGGAGCTCTTGTTTTAATGGTTGTTGGGACATGTCACCAGCTTTAAACGAAAGCAATTTAATTATTGCGGAGGTTATTTAGAAGGACACATTAAGTCAATAGGGAGCTACTTTGCCTGGAGGCTTAGGGTTGAAGGCACCTGGAAATTGGCTGAGGTGTCCTCAGTGACCCTCGCCAAAAACAATGTTGACAGAATCTGATGCATTTGGACAGGTTGTACGACATTGTGTGTATGTATGTATGTATGTATGTATATATGTATGCATGTATGTATGTATGCATGTATGTATGTATGTATGTATGTATGTATGTATGTGTGTGTGTTTCTGAGAGAGAAACACTGCTGCCTGCACCATTCCAGTGCTAGATCATTTGGATTTGGTCTTTATTGTACAGCATCCATTGCTTCGATACAATATTACCTCTGTACCCTCTCACTCAGTTTGCTCTGTGAAAATCAATCTTTGAGTCGTGCTGTCCTACTGGCCACTCTGAGGAATATTGTCTGGAGGAGCTTGCTAAGTCCTCTTGCTATGATTAATGTGCTGCATCTGGCCTGACTGAGGGTTTGTTTTCTCCACAACACAATGCAACATGGAGAAAAGGAAGAAGACTTTAATATTAACAATACTTTGTGTGTAACCCAGAACCGTCATCTAATACTTTAATGGTGAGGCAGAGAGGAGGGAGGGGCTGAGGTGCTACAATGGTAAGGTTGCTGGACAATTTAAGTTCTATAGCCACTGCATCCTGTGAGAGGAAGACACTGAGCAATCGTCCCAGCGTCACAGAATACTGTTTTAGCAACCAGCCAGGTGCAACCTGACAATGGGTTCTATGCTGTTAGCTGGGCAGTGAACCTCAGCCATTTCCATGTTCTAATCCCACACCATTCATCCAGTCTTTAAGGTGGTGGGAAGGAAAAGCTGTTTGACAGTATTTGTCATATTGACTGTTTGGAGGGTGTGTGGGTAGATCTTAGACCATTGCCTAATGGTACAAAATGCAAATTGTTTCTTGTTAGCCACCCACCTCAGTGCCTTTTCACATCTGTGGCCTTAATGCAGGGATCGGCAACAGAGGGCCAGTTTTTGTAAGGATTTTAGTGTTTGGTCAAAAAAGTCCATAAAATCACCAGGAATTCAGCAAAAAAATATATATATTTAGGAAATCTGTTCCCAACTATTCCCGCAAATACAAATAGAGATGTCACCGTGTCTAAATTTAATCAAGGTATGAAGTGATGTTATTTTCAAATACAATCCTTTTGGGCTTAGTTGTGGTCAATTTGTGAGTACAGCACTCTTCTAGCTGCCATTATCCAGTCTCAGCTGGCCATGCTTCCATTTCCCTATATGTTAAACAGGATTTTATTTGTTTATGGTAACACAAAATACCTTTATTGTTTATCATCACATAAATCTATTGGCTGCCTTGAAGTTTAACGGAGTGAAATAGCACATGCAATGGAGCTGATTGTCTCTGTTGGGGAGGAGTTGGAGAGATTATGGCAGGGAGCCTAAAGAGGCATAGCGCTCATTCCATGTAGATTCCTGCTGTGGCCAGAAGGGCCATGAAAAGGGATATTCTGGTAATTGTGCATCGCAGTGTAAACCATCACTTCGGCCTAAGAGCTGGAACAGACACCTAGGAACGTGGGCAGGAGCAGCGGCAGACCACAAAATAAATTGATTTGAACTGCAGTTTCTTCAGGATAGTGGCTTTTAAAGTCGCTGTCGGTACATATTCAAAAAGACATCCGTGATGAGTTTCACCCCTCGCTCATCACCATCCACCACGGCAGGGGTGAGAAGGGCACGGTGGGTTTTGTAGAGTGCATATTTGTGTTTTCTGTTATGGCTCAATGTGTCAAGCAAACGTACAATGCCAATTTAATATGAATAGCAATGTTGTTTTGGGATGCTTTTGATTCTCTCTCTAAAGGAATGGAGTCAAGGCAGCTAATAAAAGTACACTGCATGGAGGTTCAGGAGGGACATAATACATTGAAAACGTGGTCTTCAAGGTGACAGCAACACTAGTGTAGTATCAGTTCTGTGGACAAGTGCATCTTTAATTGAAGCTTGTGCTTTGTGAACCGCAACACATACTTCTATCCACTTTCAAACAGAATGGACTTGTTTTGATGTCCAAACTTTGTTTCACATGTATTTTCAAGGAATCTGAACCCTCTGCCTTACTATGAGAGACATGGGATTTGATCTCTCCTTTTGTTGCTTACTTGAGTTACCGTTTCACTTCCCTCCCATTCTTTCAATATGTGATTGTTTTGTCTTTGCGGTCCGGCTGTTGATAAACAGGTGGTTGTGCTTCTCCTGCATTTATACTTTGTTCGATGTCGCTAGATAATATCAGTATTGCACCCATTCACATGATTTTACCTGACCGGGAGCAAGATGTGTTTCATAAAACTCAACCAGATGCCTTCAACTATCAGCACTTTACTGACTGTTAACCCACAACTTTAGAAGTCGTTTGTGCGGAATGACATGTAAACCCCAATCAAATGTTGTTTGAAAATATCTGACAATTATAGTAATATCCCACTGGGCACATCATCACATAGATTTTTGTTTGTTTGTTTAAATGATGTGGAAACAACGTTGGTTCAACCAGTTTTTGCTCAGTGGGATCTTAAACAGCCTGTCTGGTGTGTGCTCTGCTCTACAGAACCTCAGACACCTCGTCATGCTTCTCTCCAAGTCAGGCAGCTCTGCTTTCATAAGTATGTCCAAACCCAGGGAAAGGGATTACGATTTCAGGCGTTTTGATAAGCAGGATGCCATTTTCCCTCAGACTCACTCCGTCTCTCTTGTCCCCGAGAGCCTTTCTTCTCTCCACACAGGACACAGAGTCTGTGGTGTGCTGATAGAATACAGGTAGTGTGGATGAGCCACATCATTTCTCTTTATCTCCTCTTCCCTTCACACACAACACAAGGTATGTCCCTATATCCCTCAAACCACCTACAACATGACATCCACTGCTAGCCCATTCAACCAAGCCACCCAAGGTACGTATGTGGTACAATACAATGTTTTCCATTTATTGTTGGTCGTCCCCTCTATGGTGGGTGACGTACTGTAAAGAGCTGTTGGAAGGAGCGCTAACTGTTAGCAGAAATAGTTGTTGTCACGAGAACTATATACCACATTCTCTTGGTAATGTTACAGTGACTTGTGGGGTTCAGGATCTTTGTGTGGACCTTTTTGCTCAGTAGATTTTATTTTCATTTGATTTATTTCACCTTTGTTTAACCAGGTAGGCCAGTCGAGAACAAGTTCTCATTTGCAACTGTGACCTGGCCAAGATGAAGCAAAGCAGTGCGACACAAACAACACAGAGTTACACATGGGATAGACAAATGTACAGTCAATAACACAATAGTAAAATCTATATACAGTCTGTGCAAATGTAGGGAGGTAAGGCAATACATTTTTTATTTATTTTTTATTTCACCTTTATTTAACCAGGTAGGCAAGTTGAGAACAAGTTCTCATTCACAACTGCGACCTGGCCAAGATAAAGCAAAGCAGTTCGACACATACAACAACACAGTTACACATGGAGTGAAACAAACAGTCAATAATACAGTAGAAAAATAAGTCTACATACAATGTGAGCAAATGAGGTGAGATAAGGGAGGTACAGGCAAAAAAGGCCATGGTGGCAAAGTAAATACAATATAGCAAGTAGAAAATACAAAAAATAAAATAAAATAGGCCATAGAGGCGAAATAATTACAATTTAGCATTAACCCTGGAGTGATAGATGTGCTGATGATGAATGTGCAAGTAGAGATACTGGGGTGCAAATGAGCATAAAAATAACAATATGGGGTTAAGGTAGTTGGGTGGGCTATTTACAGATGTGTTGTACAGGTGCAGTGATCAGTAAGCTGCTCTGACAGCTGATGCTTATAGTTAGTGAGGGAGATATAAGTCTCCAGCTTCATTGACTTTTGCAATTCGTTCCAGTCATTGGCAGTAGAGAACTTGAAGGAAAGGCGGCCAAAGTAGGTGTTGGCTTTGGGGATGTCCAGTGAAATATACCTGCTGCAGCGCGTGCTACGGGTGGGTGTTGCTATGGTGATGAGTGAGCTGAGATAAGGCGGTGCTTTACCAAACAGACTTATAGATAACCTGGAGCCAGTGGGTTTGGCAACGGATATGTAGTGAGGGCCAGCCAACGAGAGCATACAGGTCGCAGTGGTAGGTAGGATATGGGGCTTTGACAAAACGGATGGCACTGTGATAGACTACATCCAATTTGCTGAGTAGAGTGTTGGGGGCTATTTTGTAAATGACATCGCCTGACGTCAAGGATCAGTAGGATAGTCAGTTTTACGAGGCTATGTCTGGCAGCATGAGTGAAGGATGCTTTGTTGCGAAATAGGAAGCCGATTCTAGATTTAATTTTGGATTGGAGATGCTTAATGTGAGTCTGGAAGGAGAGTTTACAGTCTAGATAACAAACCATGTGTCAATGGTTCAGTCCAATAGGTAGTATAGCAGCCCTCTATTGTCTGTGTTTTAGAGTTAAGGGTATGTTCCGACCCAACTGCCCTCCATTCATATAAGATAGATCAGTCTTAGCTGAAGAGAGACAAAGAAACGTGTTGCATTGTTCTATCCTGGACTCCTGCTGCAATCCATTTCCAATCCCTGTGCCTCAGTAGTCGGCCAGGGAAGGTTATACAATAGACCTAAATGCATTGAAAAATTAAGAGATGAGCAAAAGGTGTCCCAAAGTCTGACCTTCAGAATGGGGTAATCATGATATTATCAGACCTGAGATTGGATATTCTAGAGCCAGCGGCAGCCAACCAGTCAAAGCACTAACAGAAAGTTAAAGGAGCGAGAGAGAAAGGGCATATAATATGTTTTCTCAAAATAGTCCTGGCCAGGAGATTAATTTGCGGGGACAGATTTGGTGGAAGTTCACTGTTTTAGTGTGGGATGCCGCACGGTGAGAATTTCAGTTAAAAAAATGGCTACGGAAAGCAACCAATTTCAAGGATAGTTCCACCAGCTCCACAATCCCCATGTAACCCCTGATCTCTTGCAAAGAGAGACATTTGTGTTCTATGAATGCAATTTGCATCGTTAATCAAGATCTTCCCTTAATCAGTCACTCTCTCTTAATCAATATGCTTTAGTGCTTTACATCTTCGTGCTCTCTAACGATTCGAGACCCTGATGAGGAAGCTATCTTTTGTTGTGTTTCAGAAATAGGTGATGTTTCTCTGTAGGAAGCCTCCGCTTCACTTCATAATTGTCTGTGTAACCCTGCATCAACCAGTTCATTACCAAGGTTTTCTCCCTCCCCTAAGCCCCAGGATATACATGCGTCTGAATACAAATCGGGCTTCTGTGTTCAAGTGAGGTTTAGCTGACTTTAGACTATTCATTCACTTGTTATCTTATTTGTTTGGATCTTTGCTACAGATATGTTTTCATGTCATAACATTTGTTGGTTTATTAAGCAGATTATGACTTTAATTATTAATAGTAGAGCTGGGCGATTTGGACAAAATCCAAATTGCGATAAATTACCTGAATTACCTGATAACGATAAATAGCACAAGTATATAACATTTAATGTGCACAGTTTTATTTATGTATTATCATTTAAACTATTACTACTAGTTTGATGGTTGTAGCCATCAGTTGTTCCATTAAGCACCCTAAGGTCGATATCCGCGCCCCCGCAGAAATCGAATTAGCATAATACAAAAATCCCCATAAAAATCTGTCAGTTTAAACTAGAGATGTCAGATTTTTTGCATTGTATGCGGTGGATTGAGATGCACCCATCTATGTCACACTTCCGCTTCAGCGGTGAAAGAGCTCGGGGGGTGTTTGTCAGACCATGTGACATCCCGAAAATCGGTCTTCACAAAATCGTCTGTAGCGTCCGAACAGTTTGGCCTACAAACTATTATGACCCCTCTATGGAAAGATGAAACTCCCGCGAACAAATACATGTTTGTTGTTTTGTTCTAGGAAAAGACTCGTCTGAAGGTCCCCCAGAACTAGTTGAAAAAATGTATGGAAGTATATGTGGACACTGTTTAGTGCCAAAAATAAAGGGTTAAATACATGTTAAAAAAACAAGCAAATGTTTCCAGATCTTTCTTATATCTTTCAGATATAGAACAGACACTTCAGAGCAAACTTCCTTTTAGATATTTTGAGGGGGGACTATCTGTTGTTCCATGTAGGTTGTATGGGCTAATGGATGTAAGGCCAATATTTATTTTTCATCAAAAACATTTTTTTTATGTATTTTTTTTTTTCTAAAATCAAAAAGCTAAATGATCATTAGTATGACCTTTAAAAAAAAAAATCCATATAGCTTAGTAGAACCCCCCCCCCCCCCCATCCCGCGGTTTAGACAGGGATTAGACTCTTATTGGTTAACAATCACCCATATTTGCAGACTTATTTAATTTCAAACTCTAGCATAGGCTTCTTATCGTAATGAACGATATCAGCTAAATTCCTGCGATAAGTGGTTGGTATGGTCGGTGTCAATACTTTTTGGTTTATCGTCCCAGCTCCAACTAATAGGACCAAGACATGAAATAGAACTAGAGGTCTACCATGGTAACCCAGCATAATACAAGGTTAAATGTGTATCCTGAGAGCATTGTGCTTGAGATACCTCTTGGAAAACCATTTGGATTATGTCTTACTCTCACCTTTTTATAATAGTGGTCTTTAATGATACTTCTTTCCATGGCTTAAGTATCCTCTCAAGCTTTGAGATTAAATATGAAATCTGCATCCTTGTCTTCTTGTATACCTCCCACCTACCTGTGTGATTGTGTCAGTGTGTTAACCCTGATCTCTCTCTCTCAGCTGCAGCCTCCATGGTTAGAAGCCCTCTGGTAGTGCTTTAATTACTGTGTGGACTGAGTGGAGTGGATTAGTTCTGGAGGTCTGTCTCAGCCTAGGGGATGAGGGATGTGATTCAGCCCAGAGTGGCTCCATTCAATCCCTTCCTCAAGAAAACAGGAGGAGAAGGTTGAGGGAGGAAGAGAAAGTAGTGGGCTTTGTTGCCATACCTGGGCTATGTGCAAAAAAAAATTCAGTAGATGCTTTTCAAATATCAGGTCCCACAGCAATGTTGTTTCTAATACTGTTGTCACGATACCAGATTTTTGACTTTGATACTGATACCAGGTTTTGTATACAATACTCAATTACAAACGATACCACTGCAAAAAAACAACAACAACAACAATGTATTAGCTAAAGTCACATTGAACAATATGTTGATAACTGGTCGAACAAATAAAATAACAAATTCTATATTCAATTTCTTGCTAAAATAAAACAACATAATGAATAACAGAATAATACCTTCAAGTGTTCCTTATGAAAAATTATACAACGGGTTGGTCTAATCCTGAATGCTGATTGGTTAAAACCGCATTCCAGCCGCTGTCTATTCCAGAAGTTACCACCAGCTAAATCTATGATGTTAAAGTGCCCATTTACTCTGTTCCATCTGACTGCGTAATCCACTGTCTCATCAGCCCAGCCAGGAAATGTATGAACTTGATCTCCATTATAAAAAGCATCTAGACATTATCTCACATTTCTTTTAGACAAACATTTCACTTTCAACAGCGGAGATTTGTATAAACCTTGCTGTCCACACACCTGGGCCTCCTTGGGCAACAGCACTGGAGTGTTGTCATTCACATCTATCAGATGTACAGTGGAGCAAAAAAGTATTTAGTCAGCCACCAATTGTGCAAGTTCTCCCACTCCCTGTAATTTTCATCATAGGTACACTTCAACTATGACAGACAAAATGAGGAAAAAAAATCCAGAAAATCACATTGTAGGATTTTTAATGAATTTATTTGCAAATGAAGGTGGAAAATAAGTATTTGGTCAATACTTTGTTATATACCCTTTGTTGGGAATGACAGAGGTCAAACGTTTTCTGTAAGTCTTCACAAGGTTTTCACACACTGTTGCTGGTATTTTGGCCCATTCCTCCATGCAGATCTCCTCTAGAGCAGTGATGTTTTGGGCTGTTGCTGGGCAACACAGACTTTCAACTCCCTCCAAAGATTTTCTATGGGGTTGAGATCTGGAGACTGGCTAGGCCACTCCAGGACCTTGAAATGCTTCTTACGAAGCCACTCCTTCGTTGCCCGGGCGGTGTGTTTGGGATCATTGTCATGCTGAACGACCCAGCCATGTTTCATCTTCAATGCCCTTGCTGATGGAAGGAGGTTCTCACTCAAAATCTCACAATACATGGCCCCATTCATTCTTTCCTTTACACGGATCAGTCGTCCTGGGCCCTTTGCAGAAAAACAGCCCCGAAGCATGATGTTTCCACCCACATGCCTCACAGTAGGTATGGTGTTCTTTGGATGCAACTCAGCATTCTTTGTCCTCCAAACACGATGAGTTGAGTTTTTACCAAAAAGTTATATTTTGGTTTCATCTGACCATATGACATTCTCCCAATCTTCTTCTGGATCATCCAAATGCTCTCTAGCAAACTTCAGACGGGCCTGGACATGTACTGGCTTAATCAGGGAGACACGTCTGGCACTGCAGGATTTGAGTCCCTGGCGGCGTAGTGTGTTACTGATGGTAGGCTTTGTTACTTTGGTCCCAGCTCTCTGCAGGTCATTCACTAGGTCCCCCCGTGTGGTTCTGGGATTTTTGCTCACCGTTCTTGTGATTATTTTGACCCCACGGGGTGAGATCTTGCGTGGAGCCCCAGATCGAGGGAGATTTTCAGTGGTCTTGTATGTCTTCCATTTCCTAATAATTGCTCCCACAGTTGATTTCTTCAAACCAAGCTGCTTACCTATTGCAGATTCAGTCTTCCCAGCCTGGTGCAGGTCTACAATTTTGTTTCTGGTGTCCTTTGACAGCTCTTTGGTCTTGGCCATAGTGGAGTTTGGAGTGTGACTGTTTGAGGTTGTGGACAGGTGTCTTTTTATACTGATAACAAGTTCATACAGGTGCCATTAATACAGGTAATGAGTGGAGGACAGAGGAGCCTCTTAAAGAAGAAGTTACAGGTCTGTGAGAGCCAGAAATCTTGCTTGTTTGTAGGTGACCAAAAAATCCTACAATGGGATTTTCTGCATTTTTCCCCCTCATTTTGTCTGTTATAGTTTAAGTATACCTATGATGAAAATTACAGGCCTCTCATCTTTTTAAGTGGGAGAACTTGCACAATTGGTGGCTGACTAAATACCTTTTTGCCACACTGTATCTGCAGAGTACCTGTCCCACTGGCTGGGGGAGAGCCTGAGAGAGGGTGAAGGGGGTGGCAGAGGAGGGTGGAGGAGAGAGGAAGAGGAAAAAGAGAGACAGATAGGGGAGGGGTGAGTGAGGTGGGAGGAGAGAAATAGAGAGGGGTGAGAAGGGAGATAAACCTTGCTGTCTGTCTCTGTGATATTTGCAACATTGTTTCAATATTCAAATTTGACCTCCAGCTGTCCCATAGTAATGAACATGTCGGGAGTCACTAGGAGACAGACAGGCAGGTAGCTTTTCTCAGCTAGTTGAAATCATGAATCAGCATAATTTTTATGGATATATATTTATTTATTTATATATATATTATATTTATATATATTTATACACATATATTTATATAGTTCTTTGAATGTATATATGTGTAATATATATATATATATATATATAGTTCTATATATATACAAAGAACTATCAGTAGAAAATAGGTAAAACAAGACGAAGTGCAGCTAGTTTGAAGTCTTTCCAGCTTCAGTTTGAAGTGATTGTTAGCTGTGTTGTTGGCTAGCTCTCAAACAACAGTGCCCTGACAAGAGAGCAAATTTTCTATGCCAGGTGAAATCATTGAAATAATGTATCCAAATACATGTCATTAGAAAACAGCTTATGCTGCAAACGACTGGGGTCGCGTCCATAGATACAGAACCAAAACACTGAATGACTGGGTCACATCTCTGGCAACCGAACCAATAGAACGAACGACCAGCCTTCTTCGGTAGCAATCCTAGATTTGTGTCGGGGCTATAGTATGAAATAGTATGAATAAATTAATCAAAATAAAGTTTTTAATGAAAATATGTAAATCATTATTTTGATATGTTGGTAACCTGTTGTAATAAATAATAATGCCCTCGAAGCCGGTGTTTGGAGGAAATATTGGCACAGTTTGTCGGCCCTCGACTTTGGCTCGGGCCTAACAACACCCGTGTCAATATATCCTCCAAACACAGGCTTCGAGGGCATTACCACTTAACCATAGTGATAATAAATTGTCTGAGACTCCGAGCGGACAAAATAATTTTACAATTACATCTACAGTAAAATGTTTTAAAATGTAATTTGATACATATCATGGTTATGGCCATAATATTTGGTAAAATGACATTCATTAGACATATGATTCATTACAGCTAAATAATGTAATGTATTAAATTAATAGTTTAGTACCAAAACGACATAAAAAAACTATTTGAAGCTCATTTCTGAATTTTCTATATTGCAATAGTATACACACCATAGAAATACAATGAATTTTTACACCGCATACTACGATTCCCAGAGTGCATTTCACTTCCCAGGGTGCAATACTTTGCCCAGAGCTGCTGGCTGGCTACTGCTAGCAAGTCTAGACAAATGTGAAGTAGTCTACATATTGTTGTCCTGTAATGAGTGCATTTTGCATTACTTTTGGGTTCTAATAATATTATAATGCTCACATAAATGTCATGCTGAATATATGTTCATGTCACTATCATGCAAAAATAATTCACATTTATTTGCTGGTACAATAATGACAACTAAAAACGCAAATGTTATGGTTAAAATAGTTAATGTCGTAAACCTCACATTGCTTTGTAACATCTTTTGCTTAGTTGTTTTGGTGGGCTGGCCCTCATCTTCTCTATAGTCAAAGTATTCCCATAGTTTGCTTCTGCAGCCAGTTTTGGCAACAAGCTGCGGGTGTTTGAGGTATGATGTTTTCGTTTGAAGAAGCCATGCTGTCAGCATTTTCTCTTTCCTTTCACTTGCTTCTCAAAGTGGTTTGCGCTGTGTCAGCTGCAATGCTAGTAAAGAAACATTTTTTCATGTTCTAGTATCAAAAAGTACTGAAGTTTTGGTATACCGTGCAACACTAATGTGAAATGTGTTGATTTTCTGTGTTGAAAGGTGTCTGTGTGTCCTGATCTCTGTTTTTAAAATGTCTGTTTGTACATAATGTTTTCATGTTTATACGTTTACCTGCCTGGGGACTGCAGATGTGTCAGCTAATTCTGGTGCACCGCGTCACTTCTCATATTCTGAGACTTGTTTTCTTGTATGTTGTCCCTGCCAAATCAACTTAGTGATTCTCCTGTACTTTTGTATACTTCACAAGCTAGAAGTGGTCCCTGAAAATTGCATGTCACGTGCAAATATGTGCACCACATCATTGCTCTCTCTCGCTCCACTGTGGGTGCATCATGTGCATCTTGCTAGCTGTCAGTCATTGGTTGAACTCGATTTGCTAGGGGGCTGGCACACATGGGGGAAAATGTAGGGAAGATGGTGCAGCACAGCTTTCAGAAAACAGTTGCTTTCAAACCAGGGATTGTGTAGCTAATTGAGGTAAGACAGTGATTCTGCTCATAGATTATGCTTGTATGAACTACACAGCTCAAAGCGGGAGGTTTAAAAAAATACTTAGAAGTCGCCAAAGTTCCCGAGCATCTCTATAATGAAATGAATGAGCAACTGAGCAAATGTTGCTTTCCTTTGCCCAACCAAAATGGTTTATCCTCGAAACACAAATACCATGCACTACATGGCTCATTTATGAAAGGTTTTGTCAGAGCTTTTACGTCTTCGTCCTTTCTCTACATCCATCACAATGTTCCAGTGTGCATCGGCTTGATTCACTCACTGGGTTGCTAGAGATGCATAGTGCATGCTGTTTGTGTAAATTAGTACTACGTATGATGCTACAATATGGCAGCATCTGTACATTTATGTCAAATAGGGTTCCTGGAGAGCTATATCTGTTCAATGAGTAATGGGCAAAATATATCCCCTCCTAAAATAAATGTCAGTCAGCCCATCCATTTACTATAGGCCATCATCCTAGTCATTATTCACCATGAATAATCCTAATCTGAAGCAGTTAGTCTGAATGATGCTGTTACATTAAGGAGCTTATGGATTGGGACCATTTCACTCCTCCTCACGCTTCCCTCCGTATCTTTCTCTCCCCCTCCTTCCTCTCTCCTGAGCCAGGGACTTACTTTATTGATACGTTATGGTGAAGCGAATTGACCTTGTGCTGCCACTTTACACCCATGTTCCCCAGTGTTCCTATCCTCAGTCACCATCACTGGACGAGCTGAAAAACATGGTATAATCAAAGTGATTTACGCCATGCTGCGCCCAACTCATATATTCCTCCGAGCCGCAGTTATACACATCTATCTTTAGGGCCGCTGTGTACTGTAGGCTGCATCCATTTCTGTAACCACAGGGTTTCTATCTTTGTAATTAAAAGGTTTCACTTCCGTTTGTGCTTTAAAGTCGAACATCACTAAGGTCCTAGCCACAGAAATCACTGTTTTTAGTCTTTTGTTGTCTCATTCAACCATGTTCTTCTGTATCTCTAGTCATGGTAGAGTATTTATGTTCCTATGCTCTTACCTCTTTAATTTTGTTTTCCCACATCCTAGCAAGCAGACCGTGTTCTGTGTTGTGGGTGTGTTGGTATATGACTATTGCTGAGTGTGTTTGTGTTTTAATGTTATGTCTCTGTGTGTTTGCTATGTAGAATGTACAGTGCATTCGGAAAGTATTCAGACCCCTTGACTTTTTCCACATTTTGTTACTTTACGGCCTTATTCTAAAATTGATATACAAGTCTCAATGATCTACACACAATACCCCTTGGTGACAAAGCAAAAACAGGTTTTTAGACTTTCTCATTTATATATTTTTAACTGAAATACCTTATTTACATAAGTATTCCGACTCGAAATTGAGTTCAGGTGCATCCTGTTTCCATTGATCATCCTTGAGATGTACATTCAATTGATTGGACATGATTTGGAAAGGTACACACCTGTCTATATAAGTTCCCACAGTTGACCGTGCATGTCAGAACAAAAACCAAGCCATGAGGTCGGTAGAGCCTCGAGACAGGATTGTGTCGAAGCACAGATCTGGGGAAGGGTACCAAATATATTCTGCAGCATTGAAGGTCCCCAAGAACACAGTGGCCTCCATCATTCTTAAATGGAAGAAGTTTGGCACCACCAAGACTCTTCCTAGAGTTGGCCGCCCAGCCAAACTGACCAATCGAGGGAGAAGGGCCTTGGTCAGGGAGATGACCAAGAATCCCATGCTCACTCTAACAGAGTTCTAGAGTTCCTCTGTGAGGATGGGGGAATCGTCCAGAAGGACAACCATCTCTGCAGCACTCCACCAATCAGGCCTTTATGGTAGAGTCGCTAAACGGTCTCCACTTCTCGGTAAGGCACATGACAGCTCGCTTTGATTTTGCAAAAGGCACCGAAAGGAGTCAAATCATGAGAAACCTTATTCAAGGTGAAACCAAGATGGAACTCTTTGGCCTGAATGCCAAGTGTCAGATCTGGAGGAAACCTGGCACTATCCCTACAGTGAAGCATGGTGGTGTTGATAATGGTGGTCTTGATAAAAACCTGCTCCAGAGCACTCAGGACCATAAGCACACAGCCAAGACAACGCAGGAGGAGTAGCTTCGGGACAAGTCTCTGAATGTCCTTGAGTGGCCCAGCCAGAGCCCAGACTTGAACCCGATCGAACATGTCTGGAGAGACCTGAAAATAGCTGTGCAGCGTTGCTCCTCATCCAACCCGACAGAGTTTGAGATGATCTGCAGAGAAGAATTGGAGAAACTCCCCAAATACAGGTGTGCCAAGCTTGTAGCATCATACTCAAGAAGACTCGAGGCTGTAATCACTGCCAAAGATGCTTCAACAAAGTACTGAGTAAAGGGTCTGATATTTACATTTTTTTATTTGTAATACATTTGCAAAAATGTCTAAACCTGTTTTTGCTTTGTCATTATTTGTACTGTGTGTAGATTGATGAGGGGAAAAAAACAATTTAATCAATTTTAGAATAAGGCTGTAAACTAGCAAAATGTGGAATATGTGTGTTTGTTTGTCTTCCTGTCATGGTGTTTATCTGTAGTGTTAAGTAACTATTATACTACAGCCTGGGGTGTGTGTGTGTGAAGAGGCACTGCTCCATCCACAGGGTGATTATCTTAAATGGAGAAATTAAAGGATTACAAACCAGCCAAGTAATCCAGCTGTCAATCCCATGGCTCATTAGCAAGCAGCAGGATAGGCATGGGTGTGGGTGGGAGACAGGGAAAAAATAGGACGAGAGGGAGAAGAAAAGACAGAGAGAGAGAGAGAGAGAGAGAGTAGATTGAGAGAAACAGACGGATAGAGACAGAGTAGAGGCAGAGCGGCACTGGGAGGTTTAGGCTCTGTTAAGCTTTTACTTCCTGGGCTTTTGGCATGGGAAAATGAAATCACCAGCAAACCTCTTTCGAGGTGTCTTGCAATTTCCTTATTAATTATTGCCAACGATTAGTGAATTTAATTGAAGTTTCTTCAACAGCTGTAATTTGCTTTTCAGCTGTATGTGTCTGTGATAGTAGTACAGTACACTGACTTTTCTGTAATCTCAATAGTACAACACTGTATATTAGACAGTAAAATACCGTACATGTGTTTTACAGCATTAATGTTGTAGATAACACTGACTTATGGGTAAAATGCTGAAAAATAGTGTTATTAACTGTAATTGAAAGACTCCTGTAAAAATTACTCTAACATACTGTATTTCTTTACGGTCATAGCTTATGCCTACTGTAGATTTGAATGATCCGTTTCAGATGCCAACCTCATGCTGTCGGGTGAGACACATGAAGCTCAGATATATTTGAGTAAATATCTTCTTGAAGTGGCTGTGAAGTTGAATAAGTATATGTATTGCTAGCCAATGTTGAATAACTGTATGCTTTGTTAACCTAGCCAGCTAGCTAGCTTGCTAACGTTTGCTAGCTAGTTAGCCTGTTAGCTAGGTCAAGTTGACACAAGCCATTTCAGTCGTAAATATCTTGGTGTTCAAATTAGAAAAACAGTCAACCAAATAACAATTGTCATGGCTAATAGGCTTCGCTGAATAGCAGCCTCTCAGTGTCAGAGAATGAACTGAGAGCAAATTCGTAACCATTATGTTTTCACCATTACTACAGAGAAAATGTCTTGTTTCTAGCAGTTCAAAAGATATTACCCATATTTTTCGTATTGACAGGCTCCATTTTATACTGTTATACTGTTAAACTATTCGCGAATGACCAGTGCACCGGTGTTGTATCGAGCCGACCTATAGGGTGCTTGCCACAGGGCAGCTGTACCTCAGTGTGGCTGGTGGTAGCTAGTAAAATTGCCAATTATTTTCTCTCCCAGGATTATATTTCAAGTAGGATAGCAGTCTACACAATAAATAACTAATATTGGTAGCTATCAAGATGTCATCGTGGTACAGTCTACTCGATGGGGAGAGCATGAACGGCAACAACACCGTCCCCCTCAGCTGTCACAACCCTGAGTGGTTTGGTTCACTTACCTCTCAGCTGCATGACATACGTCATCGTCTTGCAGGCCCACCTTTGAACCCCCTTACCCGATCCCAATATGAACTCTCTCTCTTTCTCTCTCTCCCCCACACCCCCCCCTACACACAGGCACATAATAGTTTTTAAATTATTGTTGTTATGATGCTCTTATTTGGATACATATGTGTTAACATTTCTTATTTCTATTTTTAGTTATGTTGTTTCATTTGTTGTTAATGTTGTTACCAATTTGAATAAATATATTTCAGGTACAAATATATATATTTCTTATATTTAGATCCTGGCACCAGTTACCAGCTTAATACTGTAATTTTGCTTTACAGCAGAGACGGACAGATAATATATTTCACATCACTATTTTCCTTGCTGTAAAACATTACAGCATCCCTGTAAATTTGAAGCAGGGATGCCCTAAAATATGTTGTACCTGAAATTTGACTCATCACATATGCTGCTACTGATGTATCTGTCCTGTTGCCTAGTCACTTTACCCCATGCCTACCTATATGTATATACCATATCTACCTCAATAACCTCGTATTTATTCTTCGTGTTATTATTTTTCTATTATAAATCTTTTTCTCTCTGCATTGCTATATCAAGGTTTGCAATCAAGTTTTGCAAGCAAGTAAACATCAATGACCATGCATGGATCATGTTTTGTTCTTCAGCCACCAATAATTGGTGAGATTTAAAGCTAAAACATGTCGGAAATAGCATAATTAACCTGTAACAATGATGGCATTTTCCCCTGTCTTTTGATTGCACACACTTCTCTCTCCGAATGTCTCAGAACAATCAGAACATAACCGGGGGGCTAAATCAATAGGCTAAATCAGGTGGTAGGGTACTGTACATATTAAAATGCTAGAGTAAGGTGGTGGAGCTTTACAATGGATTGTGTTGCAACATAACAATAAGGCAATTACTTCTGTGAAAAGCATGCTAGTTTGCCATGGATTGGGCTGCCTTTATGTATATAAATGAAATTGATGTCACAGTATACAAGCATTTAAGGAAAATTGCACAAGAATAGATACAATACATGGAGGGGAAAAAATCAATGCACTTCACACAGTATCAAATCAAGCTTTTATTTATATAGCACATTTCAGACATGGAATACAACGCAATGTGTTTACAGGAAAAAACAAATAGACAATGAAAATAAAAGCTGAAATATTTACTACACAACAAACATAAGATAAATGACACAAACTTAAAAACACCCTAAGGAAAGGTAAAGCTAAAAATATATGTTTTAAGATTTCTTTGAAATATTTCCACAGTTTCAGCCCCTCTCAGGTTCTCTGGCAGGCTATTCCAGAGGATGGGGGCATAATAACTAAAGGCTGCCTCTCCATGCCTCTTGGTCCTAGGCTTTGGGATAGTTAAAAGGCCAGTGCCAGAGGACCTGAGGTACCTATTGGGTACATAACTTTAAGCATGTCTGACATGTATTGGGGTGCACAATCGTGGATTGATTTAAAAACCAATAGAAGAATCTTAAAATGAATTGTAAAACTCACAGGCAGCCAGTGCAGAGACCTTAAACCTGATGTAATGTGTTCTCTCCGTCTGGTCTTGGTCAGTACCCGTGCTGCAGCATTCTGTATGTTTTACAGTACAGAGACCTTAAACCTGATGTAATGTGTGCTCTCCGTCTGGTCTTGGTCAGTACCCGTGCTGCAGCATTCTGTATGTTTTACAGTACAGAGACCTTAAACCTGATGTAATGTGTGCTCTCCGTCTGGTCTTGGTCAGTACCCGTGCTGCAGCATTCTGTATGTTTTACAGTACAGAGACCTTAAACCTGATGTAATGTGTGCTCTCCGTCTGGTCTTGGTCAGTACCCGTGCTGCAGCATTCTGTATGTTTTACAGTACAGAGACCTTAAACCTGATGTAATGTGTTCTCTCCGTCTGGTCTTGGTCAGTACCCGTGCTGCAGCATTCTGTATGTTTTGCAGTTGACCAATGGCTTTTTTGGGTAGACCAGACAGGAGAGCATTACATTAGTCAAGCCTGTTTGTAATAAAATCATGGATGAGTCTCTCTGTATCCGCCTGAGAGAGAAACGGCCGCACCTTGGCAATGTTCCTCAGGTGGTAAAAAGCTATTTTGGTTCAGAATCTAAAATAACACTTAGGTTTTTTACCTGGTGTTTTATCTTTATGGCCCGTGAATTAAAATGTGTGGCCAGATTCTCTCTCTGTGCTTTGTCTCCAACAATAAGTACCTTGGTCTATAGTGGTTTACCCCCATAGTGACTATGCATGTGACTGTCTTATCCCCCATAAACTACTGATTTCTCTCCACTGCAGCTCCAGATTTGAGCAGATTACATTGATTTCACAATTAAAGCAGCTGTTGGTGTTGGCCAGCATTCTTATATAATCAGATCAGCCTTGATGTTCAAAGAAATGCCGCTCATCTCCCAGTGTCTTACTGAGCTTTTAGGAGCATAAAATAACCATTTTGGGTGAATAGCAGGACCATAAAATAATCCCCCAAAATCCAACCTCTATCAAAGAAGGAAGTCGGAAATTGCATCTCCCATAGCTATGTGTTTTTGGGATTTGATTGTATCCATTCGCGGTCTATTCTAAGTTTTTAAAGCAGGCCGTGTGTTATTTGCTCACATACTTGGCAGGCAGTGTGTGGAATGTGGATGCTCACTGCTGAGAACAATTTCTTGGACTTCTCGTCGCTCACTGTTAAATTTGAATCTCTCTTCCTCTCTTCTGCATTATTCATGTGCTCTGCTCCGCCCATTGATGTGAACTGTTTGGTTCGGGCTTTCTTTATTCACCATCCAAAGCTCCAATTTGGATTTAGAGGGAGCAGGTGGTTCTAATCTTGATATGGTCACATGTTGGAAACGTTTTATTTAAAAATATATATTTTTTTCAGAATTGTACATGAAGAATAATACCAGAACATTCCAGAGATTTTAGCAGCGTGTAGAAGATATACTGTATTTTACAAGGGATACAATTGTATCTTTCATAGACAAACATTTGTACAGCAGCTTTTTTTTCAGCATTCCGCATTCAGACGTTCATTGGTTGTTTTTCTATTGGCGGCAGAAGTTCTATCAGTTACTGAGTGGAATGTGTGGGGAGATGTGTTCTTTGGTAGCCTTCAGTGTCTGAATGCTTTTCTCATACTTGACCCCTTCTTTTTCTGTTCCAATCTAACTCAATAATTGTGTCCTTTCACCCACGCAGACACCTCTCTCTCTCTGTCCTCTCTCTCCTCTCTCTCACACACTGGATGGTGTGATAATAACAAATTCCTCATTAATTCTCTTTGTTTGTTTGATTTAGAATTGGTCTGAGCCCATGACTCTATCCCTGACTCCCATGTGAAGCTATTTCCTGAACTAAATGAGAGCCAAACAAACCATAGCCGACTGATGTATTTACGTGAAAAACACTTTGCCTCACCCATTTCACCCACTGTGCAGTGCATACAGTACACAGAGGTTACACATGGGATCAGTAATTCCAATGTTAAATATCAGAATATACTGTGTGGCTTTGTCCTCCAAATGGGCTTCTTCTGGTGATCATCTGCTTGTTCAATTCCATATTGTTGCTCACAACCCAACAACAATGCTGCAGATTAAAGACTTGTTTGTGATCGTGGCTCCTATTCTCTGGTGCGTCTTGACATATTTGCATTTGATCACCCTGTTGCAGGAGAACTTTGCAGGATATTTAAAACCTGTAGTGTATTTGAGGTTTTAAAAGGCTTCTGACATTTGGAATTTCCAATTAAAATGTATATTTCACACTTGATTTTCCCTTATGAAAAATGTATCAACCCATACAAAAATGGCCATTCATTATAATAATGCACATGTCCTGTTGCTGCAGGATTATTTTCCTGCTGTGGCAAGTTGGCTCAAATTAAGACCCTACATCTGTACAGGAACAGCAAAAAAATAGATTTTACACAGAAACAGCATTACAATCTGGTATTATACTTAGCTCAGTAGACTTGAATAGACATTTCATACTATTTACTTTATGTTCGTATTCTTATCTTTTCTTGTTTCTATTGTTGTGGCATTGTTAAGAAGGAACCTGCAAGTAAGTATTTAGTTGGACAGTGTATTCCATGTCTGTCCTGTTCATACGACTAACAAAACTTGAAACCACGCGACAAATTCCCCCATTCCCATTCAAACATACATGTATTTATCAGATGTGCTAGAAGATGGGTTTGATGTTCTTAGGCTAGACATTTGTCATTAATGTCTTCATTTAGTCAATCCTGTCAATCATTGTACACACAGACAAACAACACAAGTTCCTAGGGTACGATAGCTACCCCATGACAGAAATATTGGAGAGAATCAATACAGCCCTCCACAATGCTGGGAGTACAACACAGACACTGACTGCTAGCATTGATCACATCTTCAGAAGAAGCACGTACGTTTTCATTTTCTGCTTCAACCACTGCGCCAATCTCCCCATCTCTCTCTCCCCATCTCTCTCTCCCCATCTCTCTATCTCTCTCTCTCTCCCCCGTATCCCCTCTCTCTCCCCCGTCTCTCTCCCCATCTCTCTCTCCCCCTCTCTCCCCCATCTCCTCCTCCCCATCTCTCCCCCCATCTCTCTCTCTCTCCCCGTCTCTCGATCTCTCTATCTCTCTCTCCCCATCTCTCTATCTCTCTCTCCCCATCTCTCTATCTCCCCATCTCTCTCTCCCCCATCTCTCTATCTCCCCATCTCTCTCCCCCATCTCTCTATATCTCTCCCCATCTCTCTATATCTCTCTCCCCATCTCTCTATATCTCCCCATCTCCCCATCTCTCTCTATATCTCTCCCCCATCTCTCTCTCTATATCTCTCTCCCCATCTCCTATCCTCTCCCCATCTCTCTATATCTCTCTCCCCATCTCTCTATCTCTCTCTCCCCATCTCTCTATATCTCTCTCCCCATCTCTCTATATCTCTCTCCCCCCCATCTCTCTCTCTCTCCATCTCTCTATCTCTATCTCTCTCCCCATCTCTATATCTCCCATCTCTCTCTCCCCATCTCTATCTCTCTCCCTCCCCATCTCTCTATCTATCTCCCCATCTCTATCTCTCTCCCCCATCTATCTCTCCCATCTCTCTATCTATCTCCCATCTCTCTATCTCTATCTCCCCATCTCTCTATATCTCTCCCCATCTCTATATCTCTCTCCCCATCTCTCTATATCTCTCCCCATCTCTATATCTCTCTCCCCATCTATCTATCTCCCCATCTCTCTATCTCTCTCCCCATCTCTCTATCTATCTCCCCATCTCTCTATATCTCTCTATATCTCTCTCCCCATCTCTCTATATCTCTCTATATCTCTCCCCATCTCTCTCCCCATCTCTCTATATCTCTCTCCCCATCTCTCTCCCTCTCCACACTGTATGTAACCATGTTTTTTTCAGATATAAATAATAGCTCAGGGAATCAGAGGGGTATGTACGGGAGCCTGGCACTGTTTGCTCTCTGTGTCGCAACCTAACAATAAGACAATGAGAGGGATGCAGTCTGGGTTTGTGTTGCCTCTGGGAATACAACCCTTCTTATTGCCATAAACAGCTATTTTGGTCAGTGGAAAAACCCCACAGGCGGTCATATCCATTTCACCGTGATTACAGCTACTGAACCACAGGGCAGTGGTGAAGAGAGGAATAGTTTTTGTGTAGTGTACTCACACTGAAATGGAGTGATTTTTATGATATTGTAGCGACTCTGGTTTATAAGCGCGGATATCTACTCTGCCACTAGAGCGTGCTTTTGTGGCACATTCAATGGCGTGCTGTGCTTCAGGCCAGAAGGTGGAGGGTTTGAGCCGCACTCTATGCCTGTTTGATTACAATATATATAACCTCTTTTCATATGATTACAGGTCAACATCATCTCAGTTTAGTGAAGCATGGTTCACGAACCACAACATAGAAATAACACGTCTTTAGTGGGTAGTGCTCAGGTTTGTCATGTCATCTTTTTCAGACAGCTTTCCTGTGATTTGGTGTGCACCAACTTATTCTCACCAGAAGGAATGATGAGTCTTAGTATTTCATTATGACGACACTAGTTTCTTGCTAGTTGAACGATGGCTCCTGCCCTCCATCTCATAGGTCTGTTGTGCAGCGTTTACCTGCCATTTCATATTTATAACCAACTACTCCTCCATGACAACCTCATGGGATTTGTGATGTTCTACTATGGTGATTCACAAACTGACGTGTGTGTGTGTTACAGCAATTTGCGATTCTGCTGGTCCTCTGACATCTCCAACACACTGTTTGAAATATTCGGTGATCCCTTGACCTTTTTGTGTTGTGCTGTTATTTTCAACTGATGGGTCTTCATGACGAGCCAGGGCCTCTCTTCATTGCTGTAGAGCTGAAAAGGGTATTGGCAACCAGTTAAACATCTCCATCACCTCACAGGCCTAGAGGTTCTGCTTGCCTAATATGTGAGGAGGATGGAAAGGATGTCTGTTCTCACAATTCTGTGTTTGTGAGTGATAATAGAGTCATTTTCATATCTGCTTTGTTTGGAATATGGTGCTACTTTTTTTATGTTTTATTTTTTATTTAACCTTTATTTAACCAGGTAGGCTAGTTGAGAACAAGTTCTCATTTACAACTGTGACCTGGCCAAGATAAAGCAAAGCAGTGCGACACAAACAACAACACAGAGTTACACATGGAATAAACAAGCGTACAGTCAATGACACAATAGAAAAAAAGAAAGTCTATATACAGTGTGTGCAAATTGCATGAGGAGGTAAGGAAATAAATAGGCCATAGTAGCAAGTAATTACAATTTAGCAAATTAACACTGGAGTGATAGATGTGCAGATGATGATGTGCAGGTAGAAATACTGGTGTGCAAAAGAGCAGAAAAGTAAATAAAAACAATATGGGGATGAGGTAGGTAGATTGGGTGGGCTATTTACAGATGGGCTATGTACAGCCGCAGCGATCGGTTAGCTGCTCGGATAGCTGATGTTTAAAGTTAGTGGGGGAAATATAAGTCTCCAGCTTCAGCGATTTTTGCAAGTCGTTCCAGAGGTTGTGAGTTCCATACTCGCAGGCATCGTTAATGCTCACGGTAGGTGTGTTTGGTCGCTTCCCGAATGAGTGAATGATTAGAATACACTGTATACGATTGTAAGGAAAGGAACGTGAACCATATAGAAATAATGGAATATGTTCCGTCGTGAAGTGTTATTGTATATCAGCGGAGATCACAATGAGAAACTAGCCGCTATTCATGGGAGTCATCAATACCATTTTGACCTATTCCACATAAACGCTAACACCAGTTAAACGGACTATTCAATAGCTGTGGCACGCTTCCGTAAATAACAGATGGGTTCTTAACACTTAAGTTGCAGTTCACTTCGAATACCTTTGAGTTTATGCTGCCGTTTTTTATTCTCTATATACTATTTATATTTTTCTAGATTTATGTTACACTGTATATTTTCCCCATACTAAATTGCCTCATGAATTATTAAGTCACCATTGAAAGCCACAGGCTATTCTAGTTTAGTTCACAGCTGCTATGTGTTGCACAGTATTGTCAGTCTGTCTTCCCTCCAGCCATACAGATGTTCTCTTCTCTATATGCCACCAACCGATGGTTGTTCTCGTTCACTTGTGTGAAAATGATTAAAGTGTGATATTGAAATATTCCTCAAAATCTAAGCGCTGTTACTGTTCTGTAACGCTGCTTATGTCAGAATATTTGACAGTTTGAGAGTCTTTCATTGAGATGGGCCTCACCATAGGACACCTGAGTTTACACGTACAGCCACATTCTGTGTAGTCTAGGATATCCCAGACCGTGGAGCTACAAGTACGTAAGCCTATATAGGCAGCGGCACAAAGTCTGGAGAGAATGTCAGCTTCTCTCTGACATTTTGAAAAGGGGGGAAAAAATCTGGGGAGGCTCCTCAACTCTCCCACTAAGTCACAAATTTGGGTAGGTGGGACTAGAAATGCAGGCGGGAATTGTGGTCATGTTGAGCTACGGTGGCAAGCGGATACGGCCGTGATGTTACGGTTTCCCACGCTTCCCATTTCCCGCCTGTCCCCACATCCGTACTTACGCCGAAACTGGTACAGACATTTTAAACTGTAGCATTCAAAGATTGCTGGAAGTAAGATGTCTGACTCAAGAGACTGGTCTAGCGGTAATGCTGCAGCCTCTGGCACATGGGGTCGGCATACAGTAGGTTGGAATCCGGCCTACTGCCCATTGACACAACCTCTGTCTATATTTTCCCACTTTCATTCTCTTTCTCTGTCTGTTCAATAAAGTCAGAAAGACCTTGGAAATATATATGTTTTTAAATACACCAACATTCCATCTCTCCCTCCAAACAGTAGGTGGTGAGTCACAGGGCTGTATTGGCCCTAATAGGAGAGATCATTTCATTTGTTGGTGTAATGCCATAAAAGACGACATCATCAGGATGAGGTTACACGGATCACTCGCCTTGTGCTCTCTTTCTCTCTCTATTTCTCTTTTTTTTCTCTTTCTCGCTCTCTTTTTTTTCTCTTTCTCGCTCTCTTTTTTTTCCCCTTTCGCTCTCTCTCTTCTCCCTCTTTCTCCTCTCTCTCGCTCGCTCCCCCTCCCCCTGGGCCCCCTCCCATCCTCTGTTTTTATTTTCCTCCTTTTTTTTCTTGGAAGACTTTTAGATCCAATTTGCAGTCCTCTCCAGTCTCTCTCTGTCTCTCTCTCTCTCTGTCTCTATGTCTCTCTGTCTCTGTCTCTGTGGATCTGGCAGCCTGTGGCTGTGTGTGAACTCATTTTCACACTCAGTAGACTTTATCTGGTGTTCAGTAAGCATGGGGGAAAGATGGCTGCCCTTCTCTTCTATCATGTTTTCATAGCGGATTTGTAAATGTTATGAAATGTTGTTGTTTTTCTGGGGAATCCTACCTATTGTAGCTCAAGCCAACACAACTCAAAGACGCAAGGACCTCACAATCTGAATTCTAAACACACTCAAGGCTGGAAGCAATGCAACATGAATTTATATGAATTATTCAATAGGATTATTTATTTACTTCCTCAGCACCCTAAACCGCCTAACTGGTAAATCTACATTGCATTTCTTGAACTTTTGTCACATTTTGATACATAATTTACTTATAATGCTGAGTATTTTCATAAGTATGTCAGGTTTAGACTATTCTCTCAACATCGTAAACCTTGGGGAAACAAACCGGCAGAATTCAAATGCTATTCCCCACTGACTGGCGATAAGAGTTTAGTACTGTACATCAATCTCAGACTAGACGGTTTTATTTTAAGGTTTTACACTGTATGAATTCATTCGGGTATTACCTTTATGTTAGGAACATATCACCAATGACAGTAAATGAAGGTTGTAGTTGATGACATTGTGTAGAGTGGATCCTGTACGGGATGTGCTGAAGCCGTATACTCTCTGTGTGTGTGTGTGTGTGTGTGTGTGTGTGTGTGTGTGTGTGTGTGTGTGTTGGCTGTGGGAGACTGGGATGAATAAGATAGGAGAGGTCTGACTGCCTGCAGATGAGCCGTCCATCCGTTAAGATGAAGAACATTGTGCTAGCTTCCCAAGCAGATTTCTGAGAGAACGGCTCTGTGTAATCAGGAAGACTTTTTCACAGTCACAACTCGGTACAGTGCAACACATTGTACATATCTTCCTCGGCGCACTGCATCTCACAACCTCAATACTGCAGTGGCTGTCAACACAGTGATGTCTAAAGCGATAGGTTGTTTGAGAATGAGATACAGTACTGTATCAAGTCATGCGATGTGTGTGTTCCTTTGCCAATGCTGTGATATTGTTCCTGAAATGTTTGTCTTTACAGTGTATGGATTTTCAACCAGATGGTTTAATTTTGTGTGTGTGTGTGTGTGTGTGTGTGTGTGTGTGTGTGTGTGTGTGTGCAATGCTGATGGAAAAACAGGAGAATGGGGAGAATACTAGCTATACAGATGATGGTAAATATCATTATATATTTATATTAAATACAATTTGGATTGCTAATTGCACCATAACCATTCCCCATAGTGGATGTGTGATAGTCCCCCAGTTTTATGAGCATTTGGTATAAGCCTCTCATCTGCAAATAATTGGACCCTGGAGGCGTAATCAATGCCGTTAAGTGTTATTACTCTGCTGGTTGTACAGGTTGTTCTAACACCTAACTCTCTAAGAAGTCCTCCTGACGCACAATGCGTCGATAATGAATGGGGTTGTGCTTTTACTGGTTGGCTCTCCTCTGTCTTTTTCACGCTTAACACACACACACAGCCACACACAGCCCCCGAGCACCGCCCCCTTCCATTACGATGGTTAGATCTTCAAATCCAAACGACGAGAGGCCTGAACATTTTGAGAGTACCAATCAAACTCATTGCACAACTTCTGAGCGAATATTGCATTAACGGCGTCCTTTCCAGACCAGTATGGTCACAGCTCTCTGTGCGTTGTGCGTCAAGTGGGTAGTGTCAGCCAGGCTCCTGGGGAGCAGCTCCGGGCTTTAGATGGCAGTAAGGACTGCACAGCGGTTGTACACAAATACAGTTTTGTATCCTTTCCCTAAGCTCATTTGATTGCACAGACGTCAGCTCAAGAGGGCAAATATTATGGTGTACTTATTCAGAATCTATTCTGACTGACAACCGATATTGGCACTGTATTTGTACACTTCTCGTCAAAATGGAAACGCACGACACCAGACACAGATCCTCAGCACGATCTGACTGTCAAGGAGAATGTTCAACTGAATTCTCTGCTTACAGCCTTGACCCCGAGGTCAAATTAGAAAGAGACTGGAATTCCCCATCCTGATTGAGGAAAATTCATATGATTAAAGCAATAGGAATTCCTGAACCTGTATCGCGGTAGAATGCTGTGGTAGCCATGCTGGATAAGTGTGCCTTGAATTCTAAATAAATCACAGACAGTGTCACCAGCAAAGCACCCTCACACCATAACACCTCCTCCTCCATGCTTCACATGGGAACCACACATGCGGAAATCATACGTTCACCTACTCTGCGTCTCAAAAAGACACAGCGGTTGGAACCAAAAATAAAATATGGACTCATCAGACCAAAGTACAGATTTCAACCAGTCTAATGTCCATTGCTTGTGTTTCTTGGCCCCAGCAAGTCTCTTCTTCTTATTGGTGTCCTTTTAGTAGTGGTTTCTTTATATCAATTCAACCATGAAGGCAGTCTCCTCTGAACAGTTGATGTTGAGATGTATCTGTTAATTTACCTTTTTTAAGCATTTATTTGGGCTGCAATTTCTGAGGCAGTTAACTCTAATGAACGTATCCTCTGCAGCCGAGGTAACTCGGCTGGGTATTAATTTAATTTCCTGTGGAGGTCCTCATGAGAGCCAGTTTCATCATAGCGCTTGATGGTTTTTGCAAATGCACTTGAAGAAACTTGAAATGTTCTGTATTGACTGACCTTCATGTCTTAAAGTAATGATGGACTATCATTTCCCTTTGCTTATTTGAGCTGTTCTTGCCATAATATGGACTTGGTCTTTGTCCAAATAAGGCTATCTTCTGTATACCACCCCTACCTTGTCACAACACAACTGATTGGCTCAAACACATTAAGAAGGAAAGAAATTCCACAAATTAAATGTTTTAACAAGGCACACCTGTTAATTGAAATGCATTCCAGGAGACTACCTCATGAAGCTGGTTGAGAGAATGCCAAGAGTGTGTAAAGCTGTGATCAAGGCAAATGGTGGCTATTTGAAGAATCTAAAATACACTGCTCAAAAAAATAAAGGGAACACTTAAACAACACAATGTAACTCCAAGTCAATCACAATTCTGTGAAATCAAACTGTCCACTTAGGAAGCAACACTGATTGACAATAAATTTCACATGCTGTTGTGCAAATGGAATAGACAACAGGTGGAAATTATAGGCAATTGGAGGCGTGGAGGCGCTACCAGGAGACAGGCCAGTACATCAGGAGATGTGGTGGAGGCCGTAAGAGGGCAACAACCCAGCAGCAGGACAGTTACCTCCGCCTTTGTGCAAGGAGGAGCAGGAGGAGCACTGCCAGAGCCCTGCATAATGACCTCCAGCAGGCCACAAATGTGCATGTGTCTGCTCAAACGGTCAGAAACAGACTCCATGAGGGTGGTATGAGGGCCCGACGTCCACAGGTGGGGGTTGTGCAAGTAAAATGAAACCATGGGAAGTTGTTCACTTGGCTCCCTGGCCCTGTACAGCTCTCTGAATGCAGGATGCGTTCCAGCACTGACTCCCTCAGGGGCTCTGTCTCAAGGCAGGGAGATCCTGGATGGGAAGGTTAAGTGTTGACAGGCACACGTAATGTGCTCCCCAGGCTCCAGCCTGGCTAGGTGATAAGAATTGTACTGTATGAGGAGATGGAAAGGATGGTTCTCACATGCCCCCTCAGTTGTCACATTTATTTATCCAGGGAAGTTGACTGAGAACACCTTCTCATTTACAGCAACAACCTGGGGAATAGTTACATGGGAGATGAATGAGCCAATTGTATACTGGTGATGATTAGGTGACCGTGATGGTATGAGATATGGGATTTTAGCCAGGGCACCAGGGTTAACACTCTTACAATAAGTGCCATGGGATCTTTAGTGACCACAGAGAGTCAGATCACCTGTTTTAACGTCCCATCCGAAAGACAGCACCCTACAGAGGGCAATGTCCCCAATCACTGCCCTGGGGAATTGGGATTTTTAAATATATTTTTTAGACCTCCTACTGGCCCTCCAACACCACTTCCAGCAGCATCTGGTCTCACATCTAGGGACCAACCAGCACAATCCCTGCTTAGCTTCAGAAGCAAGCCAGCAGAGGATACAGGGTGGTATGTTCCCATGGCCCTACTCAGTTATCTCATGGCCCTACTCAGTTATCCCATGACCCTACTCAGTTATCCCATGGCCCTACTCAGTTATCCCATGGCCCTACTCAGTTATCCCATGGCCCTACTCAGTTATCCCATGGCCCTACTCAGTTATCTCATGGCCCTACTCAGTTATCCCATGGCCCTACTCAGTTATCCCATGGCCCTACTCAGTTATCCCATGGCCCTACTCAGTTATCCCATGGCCCTACTCAGTTATCCCATGGCCCTACTCAGTTATCCCATGGCCCTACTCAGTTATCCCATGGCCCTACTCAGTTATCCCATGGCCCTACTCAGTTATCTCATGGCCCTACTCAGTTATCTCATGGCCCTACTCAGTTATCCCATGGCCCTACTCAGTTATCCCATGGCCCTACTCAGTTATCTCATGGCCCTACTCAGTTATCTCATGGCCCTACTCCTCAGCACTCACAGCAGGGGCTAACCAGGACACTGCTGCTCCTTTGATGACACGCCGTCGATAGGACAGGCGGCAAGAGGGGAGAGGAGAGGAAAGAGGATATCAGTAAAGTTAACTTCCTCAGACAGCAGAGCAGTGCTGTGCCTCTTTGGCTTTCCTCTCGCCCTCCAATCTCCCTCTCTCTGTCTGTCTCTTTCCCTCGATCAGTTCTCTGTCCGTCTCGCTCAACCTCTCGCGTTTCTCTTTCAATCTCTCTGTTTTTCCCTCTCTCATGCTCTGTGGTGTGGTCTCATGTCTCGGCTTTAGAGGGCCTGCATGCGTTGTTTCTGCTTGTTATTTTTTATTTTTTTATTTTTGTTGAATCAAGGTCACAGCAGCCCATGTTGACAGCCCTCTCCATCATGCTTGGGTCTGTGATTGATCTGAGATGGGCTCAGTTGGCTTGTTTTAGCTTCAAGGAGGCTCCAAAACAAACATGTACACAATACAGAGTGGGCACACAGTACTTACACGCACATGTATATACACACACACACACGTACAGACACACACATACTTGGCTTGTGTTAATGTGTCAAGCCCTGCCCCTAGCAAAATTCAGACTTTTTTTTTACCCAACATTCAATTATAATGGAACACATTTTCGGCACATCTCCCTGATTTAGATTTGCACGTGCAGTAAAACCCTCTTATCCATACTTATTTAGATTAGCCTCCATCCGCCAATTAGCACGGCTACTGTGGCCCTTGGCAGAAACTCTGCTCCTGACATCCAACTCAATCATTTCGGCTGGGCCTGCCAGTACCCAGTACCCAGGACAGAGGGATGGCAGGCACTCGGGCTAAAGCATGGTTGCCAGCCCTGCAGCACTCTAAACATGCTGGACTGAATATATGTCTTATTGTGATGCAACACATTAATACAATTCATGAACAGATGTCCAGGGAATATGCATGTTCCTGTTACAACTTGGTTAATGTCCATACATGTTGAGTGCTTTTTTATTTTTATTAGAGTTCGAATGTGATACAATAAGATAGGAACATAAACCTTACTGCTACTCGATAGACATGTCACAGTGTGATTTACATTCCATTCCACTCTACACTAATATTACTGGTACTGTACAGTCCATTCCTAAGGAGGCTAGCCAAAACTGAAATGACTGGCCAGTACTATGTTGTAAATCTCAATGTGGCAGAACCATCATGCCGGGCTGGAGTTAAAGTTGCTTTGGGTCTGAGCGTGAGAAAAGGGTACATCATAGCTCCAGAGTCTGTCCTAAACACCCCGCTGAGGTACTCTGGTTGGGGAGGCAGGAGGGGACGTATAGTACTCTGGTTGGGGAGGTGGGGGGCGTATGGTACTCTGGTTGGGGAGGCAGGAGGGGACGTATGGTACTCTGGTTGGGGAGGTGGGGGGGCGTATGGTACTCTGGTTGGGGAGGCAGGAGGGGCGTATGGTACTCTGGTTGGGGAGGCAGGAGGGGACGTATGGTACTCTGGTTGGGGAGGTGGGGGGGGGGGCGTATGGTACTCTGGTTGGGGAGGCAGGAGGGGGCGTATGGTACTCTGGTTGGGGAGGCAGGAGGGGACGTATGGTACTCTGGTTGGGGAGGCTCGGGGGGACGTATGGTACTCTGGTTAGGGAGGCAGGAGGGGACGTATGGTACTCTGGTTGGGGAGGCAGGGGGACGTATGGTACTCTGGTTGGGGAGGCAGGAGGGGACGTATGGTACTCTGGTTGGGGAGGTGGGGGGGGCGTATGGTACTCTGGTTGGGGAGGCAGGAGGGGGCGTATGGTACTCTGGTTGGGGAGGCAGGAGGGGACGTATGGTACTCTGGTTGGGGAGGCAGGAGGGGGCGTATGGTACTCTGGTTGGGGAGGCTCGGGGGGACGTATGGTACTCTGGTTAGGGAGGCAGGAGGGGACGTATGGTACTCTGGTTGGGGAGGCAGGGGGACGTATGGTACTCTGGTTGGGGAGGCAGGAGGGGCGTATGGTACTCTGGTGGGGGGCGTATGGTACTCTGGTTGGGGAGGCAGGAGGGGCGTATGGTACTCTGGTTGGGGAGGCAGGAGGGGACGTATGGTACTCTGGTTGGGGAGGCAGGAGGGGCGTATGGTACTCTGGTTGGGGAGGCAGGAGGGGACGTATGGTACTCTGGTTGGGGAGGCTCGGGGACGTATGGTACTCTGGTTAGGGAGGCAGGAGGGGACGGAGGGACGTATGGTACTCTGGTTGGGAGGCAGGGGGACGTATGGTACTCTGGTTGGGGAGGCAGGAGGGGACGTATGGTACTCTGGTGGGGGCGGAGGGACGTATGGTACTCTGGTTGGGGAGGCAGGAGGGGGCGTATGGTACTCTGGTTGGGGAGGCAGGAGGGGACGTATGGTACTCTGGTTGGGGAGGCAGGAGGGGGCGTATGGTACTCTGGTTGGGGAGGCAGGAGGGGACGTATGGTACTCTGGTTGGGGAGGCTCGGGGACGTATGGTACTCTGGTTGGGGAGGCTCGGGGACGTATGGTACTCTGGTTAGGGAGGCAGGAGGGGACGTATGGTACTCTGGTTGGGGAGGCAGGGGGACGTATGGTACTCTGGTTGGGGAGGCAGGAGGGGACGTATGGTACTCTGGTTGGTGGGGGGCGTATGGTACTCTGGTTGGGGAGGCAGGAGGGGGCGTATGGTACTCTGGTTGGGGAGGCAGGAGGGGACGTATGGTACTCTGGTTGGGGAGGCAGGGGGGACGTATGGTACTCTGGTTGGGGAGGCAGGGGGACGTATGGTACTCTGGTTGGGGAGGCTCGGGGGACGTATGGTACTCTGGTTAGGGAGGCAGGAGGGGACGTATGGTACTCTGGTTGGGGAGGCAGGGGGACGTATGGTACTCTGGTTGGGGAGGTGGAGGGGGGGCGTATGGTACTCTGGTTGGGGAGGCAGGAGGGGGCGTATGGTACTCTGGTTGGGGAGGCAGGAGGGGACGTATGGTACTCTGGTTGGGGGGGGACGTAGGCTCTGGTTGGGGAGGCAGGGGGCGTATGGTACTCTGGTTGGGGAGGCAGGGGGGGACGTAGGTACTCTGGTTGGGGAGGTGGGGGGGCGTATGGTACTCTGGTTGGGGAGGCAGGAGGGGGCGTATGGTACTCTGGTTGGGGAGGCAGGAGGGGACGTATGGTACTCTGGTTGGGGAGGCAGGAGGGGACGTATGGTACTCTGGTTGGGGAGGCAGGAGGGGACGTATGGTACTCTGGTTGGGGAGGCAGGGGGACGTATGGTACTCTGGTTAGGGAGGCAGGAGGGGACGTATGGTACTCTGGTTGGGGAGGCAGGAGGGGACGTATGGTACTCTGGTTGGGGAGGCAGGAGGGGACGTATGGTACTCTGGTTGGGGAGGCAGGAGGGGGGACGTATGGTACTCTGGTTGGGGAGGCAGGAGGGGCGTATGGTACTCTGGTTGGGGAGGCAGGAGGGGACGTATGGTACTCTGGTTGGGGAGGCAGGGGGACGTATGGTACTCTGGTTGGGGAGGCAGGAGGGGACGTATGGTACTCTGGTTGGGGAGGCAGGAGGGGACGTATGGTACTCTGGTTGGGGAGGCAGGAGGGGGCGTATGGTACTCTGGTTGGGGAGGCAGGAGGGGACGTATGGTACTCTGGTTGGGGAGGCAGGGGGACGTATGGTACTCTGGTTGGGGAGGCAGGAGGGGACGTATGGTACTCTGGTTGGGGAGGCAGGGGGACGTATGGTACTCTGGTTGGGGAGGCAGGAGGGGACGTATGGTACTCTGGTTGGGGAGGCAGGAGGGGACGTATGGTACTCTGGTTGGGGAGGCAGGAGGGGGCGTATGGTACTCTTGTTGGGGAGGCAGGAGGGGACGTATGGTACTCTGGTTGGGGAGGCAGGGGGACGTATGGTACTCTGGTTGGGGAGGCAGGAGGGGACGTATGGTACTCTGGTTGGGGAGGCAGGGGGGACGTATGGTACTCTGGTTAGGGAGGCAGGAGGGGACGTATGGTACTCTGGTTGGGGAGGCAGGGGGGACGTATGGTACTCTGGTTGGGGAGGCAGGAGGGGACGTATGGTACTCTGGTTGGGGAGGCAGGAGGGGACGTATGGTACTCTGGTTGGGGAGGCAGGGGGATGTATGGTACTCTGGTTAGGGAGGCAGGAGGGGACGTATGGTACTCTGGTTGGGGAGGCAGGAGGGGACGTATGGTACTCTGGTTGGGGAGGTGGGGGGCGTATGGTACTCTGGTTGGGGAGGCAGGACGGGACGTATGGTACTCTGGTTGGGGAGGCAGGGGGACGTATGGTACTCTTGTTGGGGAGGCAGGAGGGGACGTATGGTACTCTGGTTGGGGAGGCAGGGGGACGTATGGTACTCTGGTTGGGGAGGCAGGAGGGGACGTGGTACTCTGGTTAGGGAGGCAGGGGGGACGTATGGTACTCTGGTTGGGGAGGCAGGGGACGTATGGTACTCTGGTTGGGGAGGCAGGGGGACGTATGGTACTCTGGTTAGGGAGGCAGGAGGGGACGTATGGTACTCTGGTTGGGGAGGCAGAGGGGACGTATGGTACTCTGGTTGGGGAGGCAGGAGGGGACGTATGGTACTCTGGTTGGGGAGGCAGGAGGGGGCGTATGGTACTCTGGTTGGGGAGGCAGGAGGGGGGAGGCGTATGGTACTCTGGTTGGGGAGGCAGGGGGACGTATGGTACTCTGGTTGGGGAGGCAGGAGGGGACGTATGGTACTCTGGTTGGGGAGGCAGGAGGGGACGTATGGTACTCTGGTTGGGGAGGCAGGAGGGGACGTATGGTACTCTGGTTGGGGAGGCATGGTACTCTGGTTGGGGAGGCAGGAGGGGACGTATGGTACTCTGGTTGGGGAGGCAGGAGGGGACGTATGGTACTCTGGTTGGGGAGGCAGGGGGGCCGTATGGTACTCTGGTTGGGGAGGCAGAGGGGACGTATGGTACTCTGGTTGGGGAGGCAGGAGGGGACGTATGGTACTCTGGTTGGGGAGGCAGGGGGACGTATGGTACTCTGGTTAGGGAGGCAGGAGGGGCGTATGGTACTCTGGTTAGGGAGGCAGGAGGGGACGTATGGTACTCTGGTTGGGAGGCAGGAGGGACGTATGGTACTCTGGTTGGGGAGGCAGGAGGGGACGTATGGTACTCTGGTTGGGGAGGCAGGAGGGGACGTATGGTACTCTGGTTGGGGAGGCAGGAGGGGACGTATGGTACTCTGGTTGGGGAGGCAGGAGGGGACGTATGGTACTCTGGTTGGGGAGGCAGGAGGGGGACGTATGGTACTCTGGTTGGGGAGGCAGGAGGGGGCGTATGGTACTCTGGTTGGGGAGGCAGGGGGGCGTATGGTACTCTGGTTGGGGAGGCAGGGGGGACGTATGGTACTCTGGTTGGGGAGGCAGGAGGGACGTATGGTACTCTGGTTGGGGAGGCAGGAGGGGACGTATGGTACTCTGGTTGGGGAGGCAGGAGGGGACGTATGGTACTCTGGTTGGGGAGGCAGGAGGGGACGTATGGTACTCTGGTTGGGGAGGCAGGAGGGGACGTATGGTACTCTGGTTGGGGAGGCAGGAGGGGACGTATGGTACTCTGGTTGGGGAGGCAGGAGGGGACGTATGGTACTCTGGTTGGGGAGGCAGGAGGGGACGTATGGTACTCTGGTTGGGGAGGCAGGAGGGGACGTATGGTACTCTGGTTGGGGAGGCAGGAGGGGACGGGGGACGTGGTACTCTGGTTGGGGAGGCAGGAGGGGCGTATGGTACTCTGGTTGGGGAGGCAGGAGGGGACGTATGGTACTCTGGTTGGGGAGGCAGGGGGACGTATGGTACTCTGGTTGGGGAGGCAGGAGGGGACGTATGGTACTCTGGTTGGGGAGGCAGGGGGGGGACGTATGGTACTCTGGTTGGGGAGGCAGGAGGGGACGTATGGTACTCTGGTTGGGGAGGCAGGAGGGGACGTATGGTACTCTGGTTGGGGAGGCAGGGGGACGTATGGTACTCTGGTTAGGGAGGCAGGAGGGGACGTATGGTACTCTGGTTAGGGAGGCAGGAGGGGACGTATGGTACTCTGGTTGGGGAGGCAGGGGGACGTATGGTACTCTGGTTGGGGAGGCAGGAGGGGGCGTATGGTACTCTGGTTGGGGAGGCAGGGGGGGCGTATGGTACTCTGGTTGGGGAGGCAGGGGGGACGTATGGTACTCTGGTTGGGGAGGCAGGAGGGACGTATGGTACTCTGGTTGGGGAGGCAGGAGGGGACGTATGGTACTCTGGTTGGGGAGGCAGGAGGGGACGTATGGTACTCTGGTTAGGGAGGCAGGAGGGGACGTATGGTACTCTGGTTGGGGAGGCAGGGGGGACGTATGGTACTCTGGTTGGGGAGGCAGGAGGGGACGTATGGTACTCTGGTTGGGGAGGCAGGAGGGGACGTATGGTACTCTGGTTGGGGAGGCAGGGGGACGTATGGTACTCTGGTTGGGGAGGCAGGAGGGGACGTATGGTACTCTGGTTGGGGAGGCAGGAGGGGACGTATGGTACTCTGGTTGGGGAGGCAGGAGGGGACGTATGGTACTCTGGTTAGGGAGGCAGGAGGGGACGTATGGTACTCTGGTTGGGGAGGCAGGGGGACGTATGGTACTCTGGTTGGGGAGGCAGGAGGGGACGTATGGTACTCTGGTTGGGGAGGCAGGAGGGGACGTATGGTACTCTGGTTAGGGAGGCAGGAGGGGACGTATGGTACTCTGGTTGGGGAGGCAGGAGGGGACGTATGGTACTCTGGTTGGGAAGGCAGGAGGGGACGTATGGTACTCTGGTTGGGGAGGCAGGAGGGGACGTATGGTACTCTGGTTGGGGAGGCAGGAGGGGACGTATGGTACTCTGGTTGGGGAGGCAGGAGGGGGCGTATGGTACTCTGGTTGGGGAGGCAGGAGGGGACGTATGGTACTCTGGTTGGGGAGGCAGGGGGACGTATGGTACTCTGGTTGGGGAGGCAGGAGGGGACGTATGGTACTCTGGTTGGGGAGGCAGGAGGGGACGTATGGTACTCTGGTTGGGGAGGCAGGAGGGGGCGTATGGTACTCTGGTTGGGGAGGCAGGAGGGGACGTATGGTACTCTGGTTGGGGAGGCAGGGGGACGTATGGTACTCTGGTTGGGGAGGCAGGAGGGGACGTATGGTACTCTGGTTGGGGAGGCAGGGGGACGTATGGTACTCTGGTTGGGGAGGCAGGAGGGGACGTATGGTACTCTGGTTGGGGAGGCAGGAGGGGACGTATGGTACTCTGGTTGGGGAGGCAGGAGGGGGCGTATGGTACTCTTGTTGGGGAGGCAGGAGGGGACGTATGGTACTCTGGTTGGGGAGGCAGGGGGACGTATGGTACTCTGGTTGGGGAGGCAGGAGGGGACGTATGGTACTCTGGTTGGGGAGGCAGGGGGGACGTATGGTACTCTGGTTAGGGAGGCAGGAGGGGACGTATGGTACTCTGGTTGGGGAGGCAGGGGGACGTATGGTACTCTGGTTGGGGAGGCAGGAGGGGACGTATGGTACTCTGGTTGGGGAGGCAGGAGGGGACGTATGGTACTCTGGTTGGGGAGGCAGGGGGACGTATGGTACTCTGGTTAGGGAGGCAGGAGGGGACGTATGGTACTCTGGTTGGGGAGGCAGGAGGGGACGTATGGTACTCTGGTTGGGGAGGCAGGAGGGGACGTATGGTACTCTGGTTGGGGAGGCAGGAGGGGACGTATGGTACTCTGGTTGGGGAGGCAGGAGGGGACGTATGGTACTCTGGTTAGGGAGGTGGGGGGACGTATGGTACTCTGGTTGGGGAGGCAGGAGGGGACGTATGGTACTCTGGTTGGGGAGGCAGGAGGGGCGTATGGTACTCTGGTTGGGGAGGCAGGAGGGACGTATGGTACTCTGGTTGGGGAGGCAGGAGGGGGCGTATGGTACTCTGGTTGGGGAGGCAGGACGGGACGTATGGTACTCTGGTTGGGGAGGCAGGAGGGGACGTATGGTACTCTTGTTGGGGAGGCAGGAGGGGACGTATGGTACTCTGGTTGGGGAGGCAGGGGGACGTATGGTACTCTGGTTGGGGAGGCAGGAGGGGACGTATGGTACTCTGGTTAGGGAGGCAGGAGGGGACGTATGGTACTCTGGTTAGGGAGGTGGGGGGGCGTATGGTACTCTGGTTGGGGAGGCAGGACGGGACGTATGGTACTCTGGTTGGGGAGGCAGGGGGACGTATGGTACTCTTGTTGGGGAGGCAGGAGGGGACGTATGGTACTCTGGTTGGGGAGGCAGGGGGACGTATGGTACTCTGGTTGGGGAGGCAGGAGGGGACGTATGGTACTCTGGTTAGGGAGGCAGGAGGGGACGTATGGTACTCTGGTTGGGGAGGCAGGGGGACGTATGGTACTCTGGTTGGGGAGGCAGGAGGGGACGTATGGTACTCTGGTTAGGGAGGCAGGAGGGGACGTATGGTACTCTGGTTGGGGAGGCAGGGGGGACGTGGTACTCTGGTTGGGGAGGGCAGGAGGGGACGTATGGTACTCTGGTTGGGGAGGCAGGAGGGGACGTATGGTACTCTGGTTGGGGAGGCAGGGGGACGTATGGTACTCTGGTTGGGGAGGCAGGGGACGTATGGTACTCTGGTTGGGGAGGCAGGGGGACGTATGGTACTCTGGTTGGGGAGGCAGGAGGGGACGTATGGTACTCTGGTTGGGGAGGCAGGGGGACGTATGGTACTCTGGTTGGGGGCAGGCAGGGGGACGTATGGTACTCTGGTTGGGGAGGCAGGGGGACGTATGGTACTCTGGTTGGGGAGGCAGGGGGACGTGGTACTCTGGTTGGGGAGGCAGGGGGACGTATGGTACTCTGGTTAGGGAGGCAGGAGGGGACGTATGGTACTCTGGTTGGGGAGGCAGGAGGGACGTATGGTACTCTGGTTGGGGAGGCAGGAGGGGACGTATGGTACTCTGGTTGGGGAGGCAGGAGGGGACGTATGGTACTCTGGTTGGGGAGGCAGGGGGTACCGTTGGGACGGTACTCTGGTTAGGGAGGCAGGAGGGGACGTATGGTACTCTGGTTGGGGAGGCAGGGGGACGTATGGTACTCTTGTTGGGGAGGCAGGAGGGGACGTATGGTACTCTGGTTGGGGAGGCAGGGGGACGTATGGTACTCTGGTTGGGGAGGCAGGGGGACGTATGGTACTCTTGTTGGGGAGGCAGGAGGGGACGTATGGTACTCTGGTTAGGGGAGGCAGGAGGGGACGTATGGTACTCTGGTTGGGGAGGCAGGGGACGGTTGGGGATGGTACTCTGGTTGGGGAGGCAGGAGGGGACGTATGGTACTCTGGTTAGGGAGGCAGGAGGGGACGTATGGTACTCTGGTTGGGGAGGCAGGGGGGACGTATGGTACTCTGGTTGGGGAGGGCAGGAGGGACGTATGGTACTCTGGTTGGGGAGGCAGGAGGGGACGTATGGTACTCTGGTTGGGGAGGCAGGGGGACGTATGGTACTCTGGTTAGGGAGGCAGGAGGGGACGTATGGTACTCTGGTTGGGGAGGCAGGGGGGACGTATGGTACTCTGGTTGGGGAGGCAGGGGGACGTATGGTACTCTGGTTGGGGAGGCAGGGGGACGTATGGTACTCTGGTTGGGGAGGCAGGGGGACGTATGGTACTCTGGTTGGGGAGGCAGGGGGACGTATGGTACTCTGGTTAGGGAGGCAGGAGGGGACGTATGGTACTCTGGTTGGGGAGGCAGGAGGGGACGTACGGTACTCTGGTTGGGGAGGCAGGAGGGGACGTACGGTACTCTGGTTGGGGAGGCAGGAGGGGACGGTTGGGGAGGCGGTACTCTGGTTGGGGAGGCAGGAGGGGACGTACGGTACTCTGGTTGGGGAGGCAGGGGGGACGTATGGTACTCTGGTTGGGGAGGCAGGAGGGGACGTATGGTACTCTGGTTAGGGAGGCAGGAGGGGACGTATGGTACTCTGGTTGGGGAGGCAGGGGGGACGTATGGTACTCTGGTTGGGGAGGCAGGAGGGGACGTATGGTACTCTGGTTGGGGAGGCAGGAGGGGACGTATGGTACTCTGGTTGGGGAGAGGCAGAGGGGACGTATGGTACTCTGGTTGGGGAGGCAGGAGGGGACGTATGGTACTCTGGTTGGGGAGGCAGGGGGGACGGTTGGGGGATGGTACTCTGGTTAGGGAGGCAGGAGGGGGACGTATGGTACTCTGGTTGGGGAGACAGGAGGGGACGTATGGTACTCTGGTTGGGGAGACAGGAGGGGACGTATGGTACTCTGGTTGGGGAGGCAGGAGGGGGCGTATGGTACTCTGGTTGGGGAGGCAGGAGGGGGCGTATGGTACTCTGGTTGGGGAGGCAGGAGGGGGGCGTATGGTACTCTGGTTGGGGAGGCAGGGGGACGTATGGTACTCTGGTTGGGGAGGCAGGAGGGGACGTATGGTACTCTGGTTGGGGAGGCAGGGGGACGTATGGTACTCTGGTTGGGGAGGCAGAGGGGACGTATGGTACTCTGGTTGGGGAGGCAGAGGGGACGTATGGTACTCTGGTTGGGGAGGCAGGGGGACGTATGGTACTCTGGTTGGGGAGGCAGGAGGGGACGTATGGTACTCTGGTTGGGGAGGCAGGAGGGGACGTATGGTACTCTGGTTGGGGAGGCAGGGGGGACGTATGGTACTCTGGTTGGGGAGGCAGGAGGGGACGTATGGTACTCTGGTTGGGGAGGCAGGAGGGGCAGGACGTATGGTACTCTGGTTGGGGAGGCAGGGGGGGGACGTATGGTACTCTGGTTGGGGAGGCAGAGGGGACGTATGGTACTCTGGTTAGGGAGGCGGGAGGGGTCAGGAGGGGACGTATGGTACTCTGGTTGGGGAGGCGGGAGGGGGCGTATGGTACTCTGGTTGGGGAGGCAGGAGGGGACGTATGGTACTCTGGTTGGGGAGGCAGGAGGGGACGTATGGTACTCTAGTTGGGGAGGCAGGAGGGGACGTTTGGTACTCTGGTTGGGGAGGCAGGAGGGGTCGTATGGTACTCTGGTTGGGGAGACAGGAGGGGACGTTGGGGAGGCATGGTACTCTGGTTGGGGAGGCAGGAGGGGCGTATGGTACTCTGGTTGGGGAGGCAGGAGGGGGCGTATGGTACTCTGGTTGGGGAGGCAGAGGGGACGTATGGTACTCTGGTTGGGGAGGCAGGAGGGGACGTATGGTACTCTGGTTGGGGAGGCAGGAGGGGACGTATGGTACTCTGGTTGGGGAGGCAGGAGGGGACGTATGGTACTCTGGTTAGGGAGGCAGGAGGGGACGTATGGTACTCTGGTTGGGGAGGCAGGGGGACGTATGGTACTCTGGTTAGGGAGGCAGGAGGGTCGTATGGTACTCTGGTTGGGGAGACAGGAGGGGACGTATGGTACTCTGGTTGGGGAGGCGGGAGGGGGCGTATGGTACTCTGGTTGGGGAGGCAGGAGGGGACGTATGGTACTCTGGTTGGGGAGGCAGGAGGGGACGTATGGTACTCTGGTTAGGGAGGCAGGAGGGGACGTATGGTACTCTGGTTAGGGAGGCAGGAGGGGACGTATGGTACTCTGGTTGGGGAGGCAGGGGGACGTATGGTACTCTGGTTGGGGAGGCAGGAGGGGACGTATGGTACTCTGGTTGGGGAGGCAGGGGGACATATGGTACTCTGGTTGGGGAGGCAGGGGGACATATGGTACTCTGGTTGGGGAAGCAGGGGGACGTATGGTACTCTGGTTGGGGAGGCAGGGGGGACGTATGGTACACTGGTTGGGGAGGCAGGGGGACGTATGGTACACTGTTTGGGGAGGCAGGAGGGGACGTATGGTACTCTGGTTGGGGAGGCAGGGGGACGTATGGTACTCTGGTTGGGGAGGCAGGAGGGGACGTATGGTACTCTGGTTGGGGAGGCAGGAGGGGACGTATGGTACTCTGGTTGGGGAGGCAGGAGGGGACGTATGGTACTCTGGTTGGGGAGGCAGGAGGGGACGTATGGTACTCTGGTTGGGGAGGCAGGAGGGGACGTATGGTACTCTGGTTGGGGAGGCAGGGGGGACGTATGGTACTCTGGTTGGGGAGGCAGAGGGGACGTATGGTACTCTGGTTAGGGAGGCAGGAGGGGGTCGTATGGTACTCTGGTTGGGGAGACAGGAGGGGACGTATGGTACTCTGGTTGGGGAGGCGGGAGGGGGCGTATGGTACTCTGGTTGGGGAGGCAGGAGGGGACGTATGGTACTCTGGTTGGGGAGGCAGGAGGGGACGTATGGTACTCTGGTTGGGGAGGCAGGAGGGGACGTTTGGTACTCTGGTTAGGGAGGCAGGAGGGGTCGTATGGTACTCTGGTTGGGGAGGCAGGGGGACGTATGGTACTCTGGTTGGGGAGGCAGGAGGGGACGTTGGGATGGTACTCTGGTTGGGGAGGCAGGGGGACGTATGGTACTCTGGTTAGGGAGGCAGGAGGGGCGTATGGTACTCTGGTTGGGGAGACAGGAGGGGACGTATGGTACTCTGGTTGGGGAGGCGGGAGGGGGCGTATGGTACTCTGGTTGGGGAGGCAGGAGGGGACGTATGGTACTCTGGTTGGGGAGGCAGGAGGGGACGTATGGTACTCTGGTTAGGGAGGCAGGAGGGGACGTATGGTACTCTGGTTAGGGAGGCAGGAGGGGACGTATGGTACTCTGGTTGGGGAGGCAGGGGGACGTATGGTACTCTGGTTGGGGAGGCAGGAGGGGACGTATGGTACTCTGGTTGGGGAGGCAGGGGGACATATGGTACTCTGGTTGGGGAGGCAGGGGGACATATGGTACTCTGGTTGGGGAAGCAGGGGGACGTATGGTACTCTGGTTGGGGAGGCAGGGGGACGTATGGTACACTGGTTGGGGAGGCAGGGGGACGTATGGTACACTGGTTGGGGAGGCAGGAGGGGACGTATGGTACTCTGGTTGGGGAGGCAGGGGGGACGTATGGTACACTGGTTGGGGAGGCAGGAGGGGACGTATGGTACTCTGGTTGGGGAGGCAGGGGGGGACGTATGGTACTCTGGTTGGGGAGGCAGGGGGGACATATGGTACTCTGGTTGGGGAAGCAGGGGGGGACGTTTGGCCAACAGATCAACAGATGTATTAACTGTGTGAGGGGTGTTATTGCTGCTGATTACTGCCCCCTCCCCTGAGAGCACTGGGCCTGTCATGACCCCTCGCTCTCTTGCTCTCTCGCTCTCTCTCTAATATGTATTGTTCCCCTTCTTCTATATGAGATGTTTATTCTAAATATGTTACTGTGAAAGTGAGTAAATGGATGACTCAAGGCAGTAGGGTCAACATTTGGGTTTGCATGATGCTACTTCGGTACTGTGTAATTTCCTCTGAATAGTATGGGATATTTATACGTCCTAATTTGAACTACTATCCTGTGCTATTGTTTCTGATTACATATGCATAGAGCAGTGTTATCCATCCTAAATGGCTTAGGAACCCGGTGTGTAAGCCACAAAGTGTGTCAATTATGGCTTAACTGGCATGTGTTGTGATTGGCTTCAACAGCAACAGTAATTCTCAGGATCCTCACCGCACATGTTGATGCTATCTATCACTCATATTGACCTCTAGCTCAGCTAGAGGCATCACATCAGCGCACTACTGCTATGTGTGAGACCTCAATTACACTGTGCACAGAGACAGAATGTCCTGGGTTACTGCAACTCTAAATCATTACACTCTAATTGGATGTGAGTTGTACTGTTTTTCTTGGTTATTTGCTGAAACAACTGAATCACTTCTCATCAGCCTGAGTATGTTGGCCAGTGAGTGAGTGAGTGAATGGAATTCCAGCGCAGCTTGTCCTCCACTCGAAACGTTAATGAGTGAGCGGAATTCGCCTGTCACTCTGGAATTGGAGCACGCACAGAACAATGGCCTCTCCCAGACGAGCTCGGAGCAGGGGGCCTTCAATTTCCCTCCTCTCCCGTGGAGCTTGGCATTCAGCAGAGCGTTCCTTATTCAGCAAAAGCATTCGCAACTAAACTATGTACACTACCATCTGCTTCATCTCTCCGACTTCCCCGCCACAAATCAGATGATTATCAACTGGAGTCTGCTCTACTGCTCCACTTCAGGGGCGCAACCATGCATCCCCATATGCTGCAAACTGTCAACCATTTGAATGGAGAAAGTTTAGAGTAGTTATACAGATCCTTTGCTGGCTCCAACCTTATGTTCCTCTCCTAGTTTAGCAAACAAGCATTGGCTATCAATCATTTGTGACCCACCCCCTGGAATCGGTTCTATGTAGCAAAAAAAAAGTGTATTGTGTTTTTTTTTTTACATTGGTACAGACTCATAGCTACAAAATGGTCTATCGTACACTGCAGTTGAGGAACAACAGGAACGTACCTCTGCTTTGAAAGTTGATAAACTTGTAACTCCATTTTTTAGAAAATTGCACTTGAATGATTTGGTACACCTACTGGAGAGGTCTTCTTTGTCTCCACCCATACAGCATTGTTCACACCCTCTTAAGCCTTAGCCCCACCCATATATTTAAGGATTCACATTTGTGGCCATGTGCTAAACAGAGTGAGTAGTGTAGTAAGATTTCAAGACTAAAAGTGGTAAAAGTAGTAGCTTACAATAAGAAAAATAGGTAAAAAAATACCCTTTCAATAGGTAAAAATACCCCTTCTCTAGTCCTTGGCCTATATCCTAATCTGACTTTGGTGCAGGGCATGTTGTTCTTCACATTGCCTTCAATGGTATAAACACACCATCTCTGGTAAACAGTTTATTTGTGACATGCAAAGGATACAGAAGGTGTAAAGGGTACAGTGAAATGGTTACTTGCGTAGTAGCAATATCAAAAACAGGAAGTGTCCAGATACAAATATTTTATAGTTATCAGATGACGCTTACCCAGACACACTTGTATAAATTAATTGTCATGTGAAAGAAATGCTATAACCACCCCCCAGCCACATCTATCTAAGTGGATGGGTCACTATTGTCTAGACATGTACACATGTTCATCAAATACAATAGTTGGCAGTAATCACCCCCAGACACTCCTGGCTAACTGGATGGGTCATGTAATCATCTGGCGAAGTGGGGTCTTTTTGTTTGGACATGTAGCTAGCTAGCTAAACAATGAACGAGCATAATCCCAACTCGTACTACTGCCAATACAAACATTGTCATAGCTGTAGTATGAATCTGCAGGTTGTTAAAGCTAACCAAAATGGTTCAATGTTAAAAGTAGCTAGCTAACATTAGGCTATAACTAGCAATGCAAATGGTTTTCTGATTCAAATAATATTACTACACAGATCATACACGTAACGTTAGCTAGCGAGCCAGCAAGCTAATGTTGGTTAGCTTGGTAACAGTACACTTTAACTTGCAATGAAAACGGTTTTCTGACAAAATTAGAAACTTCTATCTGAAAATGTAGCTAGACTCTTACCTGTATACATGGATGAACGCTTTACGGCAGACTGGAACCATTTAACTATGTTTTGTTCTAGCTACTTGTTTGGCCAGCTTTGTGTCAAGTCATTCCATTTCACACTGACTGTGAAAGTAGGCCATCACACCATTTTTCCTGATCTGTCAACAGCGCCTGCTAAATTCAGGGCATCAATGTTTTTGAGAAAAGTAGACAACTTTTGTAGTTCTCGATGGCTAACATAATATCTTTCAAAAACGCAGCGGTAGAAAGGACCATCAACACCTACTCACATTATAGGCAGAAGCATGCTACATGGTAGACCAATCCAAACTCATCTCCCAGCATGTCCAGCCCATCTATTATCTCAGCCAATCATGACTAGCGGGAAGGTTCCTCTCATTTTGCATGGCTAAACCAACTAGGCTCTTAATTCAATATTATTATTTTTTTTTACAGATGAAATACAAGTTTATTATTTTGGCACATGAAAGTTCACATGTTCCAGAAGGCATTCCCAAAAACATTTTGTGTTCTCTCCTGGTTAGGCCAGTTTTTAAAGTCATCCTATTTCACTCTCTCCTGTTATAGCCATACTTTTCAACACTTACAAAGTGATATCTTCAGAAAACCGAACCGTCATATTCTGTCTGACACATTATGTTCAATGAAAATCTCCCTTTGTCAGATTTTCTGCCTAGTCTGCCCACATACTGTATCTCATTGCATTCACTCCCTATTAGTATAATACCCTTCATAGCTACAAGGACAGGGCCAAGACTAAGCCAGACAGAGGCCATGCGTCAGAATCAGACACTGCCACTTCCTTGGCTAAATGAATCTCTCTTTTTCTCTCGCTCTCTCTCTCTCTCTCTCTTTTTCTCTCTCTGTCTCTGTCACTCTCTCTTCTCACACTCTCTGTCTTTTTCTCTCTCCTCTATCACCCCACTCTCTTTGTATTTCTCTATATCCCCTTTCTCTCCCCTCTCTATCTCGCTCCCCCCACTCTCTCTCTCTCGCTCTCTCTCTTGTGTTTTGCAAATATGAAATACATCTCCTTTGAGGTCTCAGTGAAATAATTTATATTCTGTAAAATTAGACGCATTCTCTTTGCTCATCACGGAGCGGAGACAACTATGCGTCTTTACAAGTGCACACAATGTCCACCATATCCCCAATGTGTTATCACTAAGGAAAGAGTTCCCCCCCACCCTAATCCGATTTCCAGCCTATTTATGTGCCTTCATGGAAGTGTTAAGGCTGCTGTTTGGCATGGCTTGCTGGATAACCTTCCCTGCACACCCGTTCTCTGGGACCAGGAGATAAGATCATTGGACAGACCAACAGAGAGATGAGCTCTACTGAGTATCTCACCCCAGTCATCCTCTCAGCTGTATTATTCCAACATGTCCACGGTTGGCTTAGCTCTGTGCCTAATTTCTCTCCTTTCAGCCTGTCCACTGTGTTGAGATGACGCAAAACGCTGCAACAAACAATACCACGCAACGAACAATACCACACAACACACACAAAAAAAACATACCAGGGATTTTTCCAGCAAATCAATTAACAGTGTTTCCATCCGTCTCCAGTACCAGTGTTCTCACAGCTGTCAGGCTTGATTGTGCCGAGAGGTGAGAGATGGAGGGATTAGGCACTACAGCGGGGAACAAGACAGAGTGAAAAGAGGGATGACCACTGCCTAAAAAGGGGGGTGTTAAGAGATGTCACGAACAGGGAAGGAACATCAACAATATTCAGGCCCCTCCTTCAGTGAGCGCTTCCTTTTAATACCCCTTTAGGTGCTATTGTATGTGCCACTGTGGCGGTTAAGTTGATAACTGCAGATGAAATTAGGCTCTTCAGGTAAGGCTTTATGTGGAAGCTCAGCACAGCTTATAACTAGCCTTTCTGTCATTAGCAGCAGAAGGGATTGAGAGGTGAGAGGTAGAGTAGCTGAACCATGGGGGCCTCTGCACTGCGCCTTTTGATGCCACTCCAACTCTTTTAACAGGCTGTGTGTGTGTGTGTGTGTGTGTGTGTGTGTGTGTGTGTGTGTGTGTGTGTGTGTGTGTGTGTGTGTGTGTGTGTGTGTGTGTGTGTGTGTGTGTGCCTGCGTGCGTGCGTGCGTGCGTGTGTGCATGCACGCGTGTGTGTGTGCCTGCGTGTGTGCGTGCCTGCGCGTGTGTGTGCATGCGCATGTGTGTGTGTGTAATGGTGCCACAGTGCCATTTGCAGGGGATTTACATTCATTAACAGCTGATAGTAGAGAAGGTAATTAAAAGCTTGCTGTGTTTGTAATTACCCGGCAGTACCTGTCCTGCTAATGTACTGCTAGTTGAATGGTCTCACCACTCAACCCCTTTCTCATTTGTCGTGAAGCGGGCACAACAAAACCTATTCCCCCTAAGAAGACTGAAAAGATTTGGCAGATCCTCAAAAGGTTTTACAGCGGCACCATCGAGAGCATCCTGACGGGTTGCATCACCGCCTGGTATGGCAACTGCTCGGCCTCCGACCACAAGGCACTACAGAGGGTAGTGCGTACAGCCTAGTACATCACCAGATTCAAGCTTCCTGCCATCGAGGACCTCTATACAAGGCGGTGTCAGAGAAGGCCCTACAAATTGTCAGACTCCAGCCACCCTAGTGAGACGCGTGGCAAGCGGTACCAGAGTTTGCAAGACGTCTAGGTCCAAGAGGCTCCTTAACAGCTTCTACCCCCAAGCCATAAGACTCCTGAACATCTATTCAAATGGAATGCTGCTGCTACTATGTTATTATCTATGCAATTACCTCAACACCGGTTCCCCCTGCACATTGACTCTGTACCGGTACCCCCTGTATATAGCCAACATTGACTCTGTACCGGTACCCCCTGTATATAGCCTACTTTGACTCTGAATCCGGTACCCCCTGTATATCGCCTACATTGACTCTGTACCCGGTACCCCCTGTATATAGCGTACATTGACTCTGTATCCGGTACCCCCTGTATATAGCCTACATTGACTCTGTACTTGTACCCCCTGTATATAGCCTACATTGACTCTGTACTGGTACCCCTGTATATAGCCTACATTGACTCTGTACTGGTACCCCCTGTATATAGCCTACATTGACTCTGTACTGGTACCCCTGTATATAGCCTACATTGACTCTGTACTGGTACCCCCTGTATATAGCCTACATTGACTCTGTACTGGTACCCCCTGTATATAGCCTACATTGACTCTGTACTGGTACCCCTGTATATAGCCTACATTGACTCTGTACTGGTACCCCCTGTATATAGCCTACATTGACTCTGTACTGGTACCCCCTGTATATAGCCTACATTGACTCTGTACTGGTACCCCCTGTATATAGCCTCCACATTGACTCTGTACCGGTACCCCTGTATATAGCCTCCACATTGACTCTGTACTGGTACCCCCTGTATATAGCCTCACATTGACTCTGTACCGGTACCCCCTGTATATAGCCTCCACATTGACTCTGTACTGGTACCCCCTGTATATAGCCTACATTGACTCTGTACTGGTACCCCCTGTATATAGCCTCCACATTGACTCTGTACTGGTACCCCCTGTATATAGCCTCCACATTGACTCTGTACCGGTACCCCTGTATATAGCCTACATTGACTCTGTACTGGTACCCCCTGTATATAGCCTCCACATTGACTCTGTACCGGTACCCCTGTATATAGCCTACATTGACTCTGTACCGGTACCCCCTGTATATAGCCTACATTGACTCTGTACCGGTACCCCTGTATATAGCCTACATTGACTCTGTACTGGTACCCCCTGTATATAGCCTACATTGACTCTGTACTGGTACCCCCTGTATATAGCCTACATTGACTCTGTACTGGTACCCCCTGTATATAGCCTACATTGACTCTGTACTGGTACCCCCTGTATATAGCCTCCACATTGACTCTGTACTGGTACCCCCTGTATATAGCCTCCACATTGACTCTGTACCGTACCCCCTGTATATAGCCTACATTGACTCTGTACTGGTACCCCTGTATATAGCCTACATTGACTCTGTACTGGTACCCCTGTATATAGCCTACATTGACTCTGTACTGGTACCCCCTGTATATAGCCTACATTGACTCTGTACTGGTACCCCTGTATATAGCCCACATTGACTCTGTACTGGTACCCCCTGTATATAGCCTACATTGACTCTGTACTGGTACCCCCTGTATATAGCCTACATTGACTCTGTACTGGTACCCCCTGTATTTCGCCCCGCTATTGTTATTCACTGCTGCTCTTTAATCATTTGTTGTTCTCATCTTTACTTTTTATTAAGGTATTAAAACTGCATTGTTGGTTAAGGGCTTGTAAGTAAGCATTTCACTGTAAGGTCTACCTACACCTGTTGTATTCAGCATTTCACTGTAAGGTCTACCTACACCTGTTGTATTCAGCATTTCACTGGGTCTACCTACACCTGTTGTATTCAGCATTTCACTGTGGTCTACACCTGTTGTAATACAAATATTTGATTTCCCCTAAGACAGGCTACAAGGGCATGGGTTATACTTTCAAATTGGGTTTGGGTGAGATGATTTACCAATTTAGAGAGTATAGTAATCCGATTGAGAGACTGGGAGATTGAGAAAAGGAGACAATCACTATAAGTAAGGATCTAGACACACATCTCTCTTGCTAAATCCAGAGATGGCTCTTACTGACCCTTTGGCTACCCTTTGGCTATGTGTGTGTTTCTCACTGAAAAGAACCTCTGATACATGGCGACACCTTTTTAATTTGTTCTGTGTGAAGAAGTGCAGCACCTTAAGGTGGGCCCTGGGAGAGGAGTCAGGAAGGCAGGCAGAGCGAGAGAGAGAGGGATTGGTGGCCAGAGCCGTTGAGTCAGCAGCTGGCGAGGAACAAAGAGAGAGAGATAAGCTGAGAGACAGCGTTTCATTAGCTTCGTCATTACCCCCACTTTTATTACTCTCTGCTTCGAACCCTCTGTCTCTCTCTCTGGGCTCCTGTCAAATACAGAGGCAAGGAAGGGGTAGAGTAGGTCAGGGGTTAGGAGAGGTAGGAAGAGGAAGGTGTCATGGAGGGGGAAGGTGATTAAGAGTAGGGTTAGGAGAGGTAAGGAGGTTGGAATGAGAGTAGAAGGTTTATTGGATGTAAGAAGGGGAATGTTAGATCTGGGAGGAGAGGGGGGTGGTTTAGAGAGGTGAGGAGAGGAGGCATTGAACGACTGTGAATTCTTTAACATAAACGTATAGGTCAGAGGTCAACGGAGTAATGACTGTCTGACGCACTTAACGGCGAGGTAATGGTTCTCACCTCCCACCTCTCCTCGTCTGGTGGCTTTTCAGAGGGATGATTTGGTAATGATACTTGTTTCATTTTCGCCTGAGAAAGCATTTCAGTCGACGGTCAAACATGATTATACGGTATTGTGATTATTTGATCTACCCTAAAGCTAGGTTTGTTGATTTACTTAGATTCTCAAGGCCTCTTTGTTACACTTGAAGCTCCTCAAGCCATTTGCCTCATTTTGCAATTGCTAATTTAAAACCAAAGGACAGGTGGTTTTTGTATTCAGATCAGCATTCACTGCATCCCCAGAGTAATTATCTCTTTATGAAGTATTATCTTTCTAAAGGCATTAAAATAAACTGAATGGTGGTCTAAGTAGCTCTACGATGTGGCACATAAATGAGGTCAGCAGTTTAGCACCCCCTGGCTTCCCTGTGTCTGACTAGACAAAAGTCTGTTCGCTATATATGCGTGTTGTCCTGGGAGACAGTGGAGAGCTTTGTTTCAGCTGAGAGCGGCCCCATGGGAGGGTGGATGGTGAATCATAGCGAGTGTTGTGTTTTATAGGGATGAATAGAAGAATATACAAATGCAACAAGTGTGACCCCTCTTTGAACCTGGGCACGTTTGTGTCCCGGGATGATGGGAGAAGGTTATGAGAGGTTCTTTGGGGGCTGGGAGAGTGGACGAGGCCGGGTGATGCAGGGTCCCAGTACACACAAAGCCCCCATTATTTCAGTCTCTATAGTCTGGGAGACTTGAATGAGGCTTTCCAGGAGCATGGCTCCTCAGTCAAGGCAACTCTGTTCAGCTATTCATTTATTTGAATCACAAGTGAATGGGAAATAAAAAATAAACAGAATCAGTTGATGGGACTGTCTTTGTAAGTCTTTGGACTAGGGTTGCAAAATTCCCTGGTTTTCCAGAATACCTGGTTGGATGATTCCTGGAATCAGGAGGGAATAAGCAGAGAACCCTCCAACCAGGATTCCTGGAAAATCAGGGAATAAATTCAAAGTTGCCAGAATTTTTCAACCCTACTTAAGACTCCTTTTATTCACTCACTCACTCACTCACTCACTCACTCACTCACTCACTCACTCACTCACTCACTCACTCACTCACTCGCTCACTCACTCACAACACCATATTCCTCATTGGGTAACGTGGAGGCTACGCACCCACCTAGTGCAGGCCAGGGTACAGATGTGTGACTGAGGGAGAAGGAGCATCCAGCAGTAATCCTGTTGTGAGTCTGCAGGATGTGATGTAAGAGGTTTCCTCTGCACTCATCTTTCACTGGAGATCCCGTTGATGTTGCAAATCGTTTTAGCCTCCTGGCTCGGGCTAGTCCCTCTAGTCTCCTGGTGCAGCCACCGCATGGCTCTCACAGCTGTTCCCTTTTACCATCCTCATCCTCCACACACGGACTCCTCAACCCTCACATTGTCGACGTGATTTGGATGATTCTTTTGTCTGCCATGACCTTATTAGAAGCATTATTTTTTTAAAGCGTTGCTAGCGTTGTTTTGAAACCCCTCTCTCTTTTTGATGTAATATTTTTTAAAGCAGATCCCACGGGAGCGCTTGGTTAAACCTAGGTGAAATAGACGAGTTATTCTCTCTCCAACTCCTTAACATCAAAGAGCATTTTATCAATGACTTTTGAATAACTTCTGGCCATGTGTTTTAATGAACCCCACAGCCACTCGCACATCACAGACAGAAAGGGCTTCATGAGATCATCCTGTCCTTCCGGCTGCATTATTCGTGGTGTTTCATGCTACAGGTAGGAAGTGGTTAACTCCTAGTGCCTCATATTCAGCCTTCTCTCCACTCTACCTGGCCTGGTACACTGTTTGTACACAGGCTGGGAATAAGCTCCTAAGTCCACCTAAGAACAGGTGATACTTCACAGATGGAAGTGGCTGCTCCTGTGGGACTTCATGCTCTATCGTTTGCATCTTTGCCTCATAAATCTTTTATAAAGGATGTCAGTTTTGCTTACACAGCGGGAAGGCAAATGCCCCTCAGGACGGGATGAAATACAGGTATTGAAAGGCTTTCTCCAGCTGTACTCGGTTCATGTGGCCTTGTGTGTTTGGGTGTGTGTTCATGTTTCTCTGTGTTTGGAAAGTTTTTGCATATTATTTGTGTATCAGTTCATGCGAGCCTGTTATTTGTTTCAGCATACTTACCATGCTAATGCGGGACAAGTATTTTCAAGCAGAGAGAGGGATTTTTATAGAATAACAAGCAAGGAAAGTGTTTGAGTAGATGTGCCAGGAACTTGTGGAACTATTAAAATGCAAATTCCCATTGTTGTTGCTTGTAACAAACATTCCTAGATTTAAGCCTTAATGTAGCCCCACGGAAGATTTCCAAATGTGTAGTGTCTGCACTGTTTGGGCTACAAGCTAATCTCCCATTTCCTGCTGTGGAAAATGGGTGATTCTCACAAACACAAAGGTGTTCTCTGTTTTGCTCTATGACCCCCACAAGTGTCACAGGACTGGTCTGAAGGTAACATGTACCGGTATAAAAAGACGTACGGTATGAAGGTAGTTTTGTGCCTACCCCCAAAATAATATATATACAGTACCAGTCAAAAGCTTGGACACAACTACTCATTCCAGGCTTTTTCTTTATTTTTTAACCATTTTCTACATTGTAGAATAATAGTGAAGACATCAAAACTATGACATAACACATATGGAATCATGTAGTAACCGAAAAAGTGTTAAACAAATCAAAATATATTTGAGATTCTTCAAAGTAGCCACCCCTTTGCCTTTGACAGCTTTGCACACTCTTGGCATTCTCTCAACCAGCTGAAAACATGGCTGAAGAAGAGAAACGTCAAACCCACAGAACTGGAGGAATCTGCTGCTGACCGTCCCACCTGGTGGCAGCTCTGCCAGAGTGATGTACAGAGGTGGGTGGACGAGAAGAACACAACGAGACAGCAAGAAAAGCTCAGGAGTCACACAACCATGCCGGGCTCCACCAACACAGACTACACGTGCCCCACCTGCAATACAGTTTGTGGATCTCGGATTGGACTCTACAGCCACCAAATAATTCACTGTTAACTCAGAAGTAGAAGTCATCATCGGATACGATGGACTACCATAAGCAAGTGTGTGTGTGTGTGTGTGTGTGTGTGTGTGTGTGTGTGTGTGTGTCTGTCACCAGATCTCTCCCTTATTTAAAATTTATGGGAGATTCTGGACTGGCGCCTGAGACAATGTTTTCCATCAACAAAACACCAAATGATGGAATTTATTGTGGAAGAATTGTACCATATCCCTCCAATAGAGTTCCAGACACTTGTAGAATCTATGCCAAGGAGCATTGAAGATGTTCTGGTTCATGGTGGCCCATTAAGACACTTTATGTTGGTGTTTCCTGTATTTTGGCAGTTACCTGTATGTAATACAAACATTTAAATACAAATAGATCTATCTGTATGCGCTATGCCTATCAACATATTTAGATACATGCATATTTAGAAGAACGTTATGCAGTGTGATGCAAAGCAAGCACTGTGCAAACCCAAACGCTGTTAAGGAAGTGTTGGTTCATGGGGCTCTGCTCTGCTCTGCCGTAGCTCAGGGTGCCTGCGAGGATCAGCTCTGTTGCCTTTGATCTCTCCGGCTCTGGCAAATGGGTTTTCTGAAGCACTCTGAGGAAATGTTACCCAGTCCGTTTTGAGTGCAGTGTCGTAGTGCAGTGGCATTGGGGGATCCTCCAAGAGATACAGCGTGCACCTGCAAGACGGTTCATCCTTCATCTCCGTTGTTAATGCACCTCTGTTTAGCAAGTCGATCTGCAGTAATCACTTTTGTTGTCCTTGTCTTTCATCTCGGTATCTAGTGTCTTTCAGTGTCTCTTTCAGTTTCAGCTGAGCGTAGTCATACAATAGTGAAAAATACTACACATGTGAGGATAAAACAAACGTATAGCCTAGATTGCTCTAAATGTCAATAAGCATTTAAGATCCCATGGTGTACATCGGCCTGTTATGCTTTACTGCAGTGGTGTAAAGTACTTAAGTAAAAATACTTTAAAGTGCTACTTTAGTTTTTTGGGGTGTCTGTACTTTATTATTTATATTTTGGACTACTTTTACTTCACTACATTCCGAAAGAAATGCATGTACTTTTTACTCCATACATTTTCCCTGACAACCAAATTACTTGTTACATTTTAAATGCTTAGCAGGACAGAAAATGGTCCAATTCACACATTTGTCAAGAGAACATCCCTGGTCATCCCTAATGCCTCTGATCTGGTGGACTCACTAAACACAAATGCTTTGTTTTGTAAACAATATGTTGGAGTGTGCCCCTGGATATCCATACGTTTACAAAACAAGAACATTGTGCTGTCTGGTTTGCTTAATAAAATGATTTTTTTTATTATTCATACTTTCACTTTTACTTAAGTATATTTGAGCAATTACATTAACTTTTGATACATAAGTATATTTAAAACCAAATACCTTTAGACTTCTACTCAAGTAGTATTTTACTGTGAGACTTTCACTTTAACTTGAGTCATTTTCTATTAAGGTATCTTTTTATTTATTTGTTTTGTGGTATCCAATTGTCTCATCGCTGCAATTCCCGTACGGACTCGGGAGAGGCGAAGGTCGAGAGCCGTGCGTCCTCCAAAACACAACCCAACTGGCACTGCTTCTTGACACAATGCCCACTTAACCCGGAAGCCATCTACACCAATGTGTCGGAGGAAACACTGTACACCTGGCGACCATGTCAGCGTGCACTGCACCCGGCCCGCCACAGGAGTTGCTAGTGCGCGATGGGACAAGGACATCCCTGCCGGCCAAACCCTCCACTAACCCGGACGACGCTGAGCCACTTGTGCGTCGCCCCCTGGATCTCCCTGTTGCAGCCAGCTGCCGACAGTTCCTGGACTCGAACCCAGGATCTCTAGTGGCACAGCTAGCAGTGCGATGCAGTGCCTTTAGACCGCTGCGCCACTCGGGAGGACAGCGGTATCTTCACTTTTACTCAAGTATGACAATTGGTTACTTTTTCCACAACTGCTCTTCTGCAGTTGGCAGGTACTTATTTCATGTTGCCAATACAGAGGTAACATATTTCGACATATTGTCGCCGTGTAATTGTATTTGTGCTACTTGTTTGCTGGAGGAAGGATGCTGGGTTTCAAATAGAATTAGGCCATTTTTCGCTGCTAATGAGTGATTTAATGATGTAGTGTTTTGGACTCTGGCCAGCCACGGCCATATGGAGACAACGTCTCACTCAGGCTCCTCACTGTAATGTCTGCGAGCCAAATGAACACCATTGTTGGCCGTGTGCTGGTTGAGTGGAGATGACGAGCAGGAATGAATCACACAGTCATCTTCAGCTGGCCAGCTTTCTCGGTCCTCCTCACTCCATCTCTACCGCTCTCTTTCACTCTTTTGTCATTGTCTTCATGTTTCCTCTCCCTCTCTGCTTCTATTCCTTTCCTGTCCTTCACTCCCTCAGTGTTATTCTCTTCGCAGCCTCTCTTCCTCAGTTCATACTCCCCTCTCGTTCTCTCTCTCTCTTTTCTCTTTTCTCGTTCTGTAGTTGTGTCCAGGCGAGATGTCACGGTCTTGGCTGTGGTGTGGTGTGATGTGACTCAGCTCCACAGGGTCCCAGGGCCACCTCTCTCTCTACCTGTCCTTTATCTAGAAAACAGAATGTCCAGGCTACCTTCATCCTCCATCCATCCATCCTGGTTATCCAATCCAGGCCTGCTGCCCCTGTGGCGTAGGGGACGGGAAGAGACAGAATGAGAATAAATGATCTGAATTAGAGGCATTTGTTATCAGAATATTACACCGTAAACATACTCCCCTCGCTCCTTCTCTCATTTTGCTCCTGCAAACCTGTATTAAATACACGCTGAGATATCAAAGGGGACATCAGTTGGTAATTCTCGTTTTCGGTTGCAAGACAGGTTTCAGTAATAGAACAGGCTATTGAAATCAGTCCTATAGTATGCCCATTTGCCATACAAGGTTGGCCTAGCTTACAACTAGAATAACATTTGAATGGATAGATACCAAACAAGGCATTTACAAAACTCTTCCATCAAACCTGAACGATATGAAAAAGGCTCACCAAGGCTCACTTTTTTTTCTCCAAGCCATTCTCCAGAAATGGAGTGAGAGTAAATGACTATTGATTGGCCAGTTGGAGAGCTGGGGTCTGTGGCCTGCTAACTGCTAGCCTGGTGCGTGGCTATTATTAGCGCCAGTCAGTATGTCGTCCACAGCGAAGGTAAGTGGCTGTGCCTGACAAATGCTGTTTGCCAGGCTGGTCCATTATCTCTTGGGAGCAGGCAGACTGCTGGGCCTCAGTGCTAACATATGCAAGGAGATGGTTATCAGTTCAAATTAAGAGGAGCACTGAGAGAGACCAGAGGAGGTAATTGTTTTTGACAATCCATGGCCCACTGCGATGAACCCTCCAGAGAGGAAATGGATGCAATGCTCCCTTCAGGGGATTGGGGGGGATCTGGTTAGAGACTCTTCTCCTTGCATTCTGATTGGTTGGCTGTAAAGGGGTTATATGTGAAATGCAGCCCCCTCTTGGAATCTAAGTGAATTGCAACAGGATTTACCCTGAATTCAAACATCTCTTCCCCCTCCTGGCTGTATTCCCCATCCCCTCTACCCACCCCCTCCTTAAATTTGGTTTGTGCTTCTTTTGGCTTTGTAAATATTTTTGGTCATTGAAAATATGTATCACAGGGATTTAAATGGTACATTGATTCCCTACACTAATATATTGTTTGTTTGGTCAGAGACTGAAATTAAGCGAACATTGTAATGTAATTGCAGAGCGAAATGTACTGCCCAAGTCTTCTATTGTTGATTCTGCTCACGAGGAGATGACCATGCCTTTGAGTGACGCTGATGGAAGAGAGAAAAGGTGCAGCTTTCCCATTTTACAACAGTATTTTGTTGTTAAATAGGAAGGCTGCATTATTAGAGGGAGATTTTGTATAGGCCCAACGTAATTCTGTTGTGAAAAGATAGTGTTTCACAATATCATTGCACTATTACTGCAGATACAGTGCCTTCAGAAAGTATTCATACCCCTTTACTTATTCCACGTTTTGTTGTTACAGCCCAAATTCAAAATGGATAAAAAAACAAAACATCTACACTATACCCTATAATGACGAAGTGAAAACATATTGTTTGACATTTTTGCAAATCTATTAATAATGAAATACAGAAATATCTAATTTACATAAGTATTCACACCCTTTCACAGCGATTACAGCTGTGAGTCTTTCTGGGTAAGTCTCTTAAGAGTTTTCAACACCTGGATTGTGAAAAATGTTCCCATTTATTATTTTCAAAAATCTTCAAGCTCTGTCAAATTGGTTGTTGATCATTGTTAGACAACCATTTTCAGGCCATGCCATATATTTTCAAGTAGATTTTAAGTCAAACTGTAACTTGGCCACTCAGGGAACATTCACTGTCTTCTTGGTAAGCAACTCCAGTGTAGATTTGGCCTTGTGTTTTTGTCCTGCTGAAAGGTGAATTCATCTCCTAGTGTCTGGTGGAAAGCAGACTGAACCAGGTTAAACTCTAGGATTTTGCCTGTGCATTGCTCCATTCTGTTTATTTTTTTATCCTAAAAAACTCCCCAGTCCTTAACAATTACAAACATACCCATAACATGATGCAGCCACCACTTTGCTTGAAAATATGAATAGTGGTTCTCAGTAATGGGTTGTATTGGATTTGCCTCAAACATAACACTTTGTATTCAACACGAAAAGTTAATTGTTTTGCCATGTTTTTTTGCAGTATTACTTTAGTGCCTTGTTGCAAACAGGATGCATGTTTTGGAATATTTGTATTCTGTACAGGCTTCCTTATTTTCACTCTGTCAGTTAGGGTAGTATTGAGTAATAACTGCAAACATCTCAGTTTTCTCCTATCACAGCCATTGAAACTATGCAACTGTTTTAAAGTTACCATTGACCTCACAGTAAAATCCCTGAGTGGTTTCCTTTCTCTCTGGCAACTGAGTTAGAAAGGACGCCTGTATCTTTGTAGGGACTGGGTGTATTGATTCACCATCCAAAGTGTAACGAATAACTTTATTCTTACCCATCTACCAATAGGTTCCCTGCTTTGCGTGGCATTTGAATACCTCCCTGGTCTTTGGTTGAACCTGTTTTTGAAATTCGCTGCTTGATTGAGGGACCTTACAATTATCTGTATGTGTAGAGGTACAGGGATGAGGTAGTCATTCAAAAATCATGTTAAACACTATAATTGTGACTCACCACCTGGATTCGGTCTTATGTAGAAACATTTTAATTTCTTTTCTTTTTCTAATACATTGGATAAGTAGAGACTCAGAGCTACAAAATGGTATATCATACACTGCATTTTAGGAAACAATGGGAAAGTAATTCTGCAGTGAAATATACCTGCTGGAGCGCGTGCTGCTTTGGTGACCAGTGAGCTGAGATAAGGCGGGGCTTTACCTAGCAAAGACATATATGACCTGGAGCCAGTGGGTTTGGCAACGAATATGAAGCGAGGGCCAGCCAACGAGAGCACACAGGTTTCAGTGTTGGGTAGTATATGGGGCTTTGGTGACAAAACGGATAGCACTGTGATACACTGCATCCAATTTGTTGAGTAGAGTGTTGGAGGCTATTTTGTAAATGACATCGCCAAAGTCAAGGATTGGTAGGATAGTCAGTTTTACAAGGGTATGTTTGGCAGCATGAGTGAAGGATGCTTTGTTGTGAAATAGGAAGCTGATTCTAGATTTAATTTTGGATTGGATATGTTTAATGTGAGTCTGGAAGGAGAGTTTACAGTCTAACCAGACACCTAGGTATTTGTAGATGTTCACATATTCTAAGTCAGAACTGTCCAGAGTAGTGATGTTGGAAGGCGGGCAGGTGTGGGCAGCGATCGGTTGGAGAGCATGCATTTAGTTTTACTTGCATTTAAGAGCAGTTGGAGGCCACGGAAGGAGAGTTGTATGGCATTGAAGCTCATCTGGAGGTTAGTTAACAGTGTCCAAAGAAAGGCCAGAAGTATACAGAATGGTGTCGTCTGCGTAGAGGTGGATCAGAGAATTACCAGCAGCAAGAGCCACATCATTGATGTATACAGAGAAAAGAGTCGGCCCGAGTATTGAACCCTGTTGCACCCCCATAGAGACTGCCAGAGGTCCAGACAACAGGCCCTCCGATTTGACAGACTGAACTCTGTCTGAGAAGTAGATGGTGTACCAGGCGAGGAAGTCATTTGAGAAACCAAGGCTGTTGAGTCTGCCCATAAGAATGTGGTGATTGACAGAGTCAAACGCCTTGTCCAGGTCGATGAATACAGCTGCACAGTATTGTCTCTTATCGATGGTGCTTATGATATTGTTTAGGACCTTGAGCGTGGCTGAGGTGCACCCATGACCAGCTCGGAAACCAGATTGCATAGTGGAGAAGGTACGGTGGGATTCGAAATGGTCGGTGATCTGTTTTGTTACCTTGTCTTTCAAAGACCTTAGAAAGGCAGGGTAGGGTAGATTTACATTTAACATTTAAGTCATTTAGCAGACGCTCTTATCCAGAGCGACTTACAAATTGGTGCTTTCACCTTATGACATCCAGTGGAACAGGCACTTTACAATAGTGCATCTAGGTCTTTTAGGGGAGGGGGGGGGGTGAGAAGGATTACTTTATCCTATCCTAGGTATTCCTGAAAGAGGTGGGGTTTCAGGTGTCTCCGGAAGGTGGTGATTGACTCCGCTGTCCTGGCGTCGTGAGGGAGTTTGTTCCACCATTGGGGGGCCAGAGCAGCGAACAGTTTTGACTGGGCTGAGCGGGAACTGTACTTCCTCAGTGGTAGGGAGGCGAGCAGGCCAGAGGTGGATGAACGCAGTGCCCTTGTTTGGGTGTAGGGCCTGATCAGAGCCTGGAGGTACTGAGGTGCCGTTCCCCTCACAGCTCCGTAGGCAAGCACCATGGTCTTGTAGCGGATGCGAGCTTCAACTGGAAGCCAGTGGAGAGAGCGGAGGAGCGGGGTGACGTGAGAGAACTTGGGAAGGTTGAACACCAGACGGGCTGCGGCGTTCTGGATGAGTTGTAGGGGTTTAATGGCACAGGCAGGGAGCCCAGCCAACAGCGAGTTGCAGTAATCCAGACGGGAGATGACAAGTGCCTGGATTAGGACCTGCGCCGCTTCCTGTGTGAGGCAGGGTCGTACTCTGCGGATGTTGTAGAGCATGAACCTACAGGAACGGGCCACCGCCTTGATGTTATTTGAGAACGACAGGGTGTTGTCCAGGATCACGCCAAGGTTCTTAGCGCTCTGGGACGAGGACACAATGGAGTTGTCAACCGTGATGGCGAGATCATGGAACGGGCAGTCCTTCCCCAGGAGGAAGAGCAGCTCCGTCTTGCCGAGGTTCAGCTTGAGGTGATGATCCGTCATCCACACTGATATGTCTGCCAGACATGCAGAGATGCGATTCGCCACCTGGTCGTCAGAAGGGGGAAAGGAGAAGATTAATTGTGTGTCGTCTGCATAGCAATGATAGGAGAGACCATGTGAGGTTATGACAGAGCCAAGTGACTTGGTGTATAGCGAGAATAGGAGAGGGCCTAGAACAGAGCCCTGGGGGACACCAGTGGTGAGAGCACGTGGTGAGGAGACGGATTCTCGCCACGCCACCTGGTAGGAGCGACCTGTCAGGTAGGACGCAATCCAAGCGTGGGCCGCGCCGGAGATGCCCAACTCGGGCATAGATATAGGTCTGTAGCAGTTTGGGTCTAGAGTGTCCCCCTTTGAAGAGGTTGGAAAGCTTCCGAGATCTCAGACGATACAAAAAAAAAAAGAGGTTGAACAGGCTAATAATAGGGGTTGCAACAATTTAGGGCTGATCATTTTAGAAAGAGAGGGTCCAGATTGTCCAGCCCAGCTGATTTGTAGGGGTCCAGATTTGGCAACTGATGTTCTGAAAGAGCTATCTGGATTTGAGTGAAGGAGAAATGGGGGAGGCTTGGGCAAGTTGCTGTGGGGGGTGTAGGGCTGTAGACCGGAGTAGGGGTAGCCAGGTGGAAAGCATGGCCAGCCGTAGAAAAATGCTTATTGAAATTCTCAATTATCGTGGATTTATTGGTGGTGACAGTGTTTCCTAGCCTCAGTGCAGTGGGCAGCTGGGAGATGGTGCTCTTATTCTCCATGGACTTTACAGCGTCCCAGAACTTTTGGGAATTTGTGCTTACAGCATGCAATTTTCTGTTTGAAAAAGCTAGCCTTTGCTTTCCTAACTGCATGTGTATATTGCTTTCTAACTTCCCTGAAAAGTTCCATATCATGGGGGCTATTCGATGCTAATGCAGTACGCCACAGGATGTTTTTGTGCTGGTCAAGGGCAGTCAGTTCTGGAGTGAACCTAGGGCTATATCTGTGAACCAAGGGTAGTTTCCTGAATCTGGTCACAATTGCACACAGAGTGAGTCCATGCATCTTATTATGTGACTTGTTAAATAAATGTTCACTCTTGAACTTATTTAGGCTTGAATACTTATTGAATCAAGACATTTCATCTTTTAATACAAAAATTTGACAAATTTGACACTATGATATTATGGGGTACTGTGTGTAGGCCAGTAATAAAACATCTAAATGTAATACATTTTAAATTCAGGCTGTAACACAACAAAATGTGGAAAAAGTCCAGGGGTGTGAATACTTTCTGAAGGCACTGTATATTATGGACATTTTCTGAAATTACAATGTAAAAATTCTAAATAAGGATCTCCTTTAAGGATCATGCTAGCTGGACTGAGGATAGTAGTGCTTTATCTGATACAGAAACACTTACATGTCTGAGGAATAACATCTCCCATTTTGATCGTTCAGGAGCATAATATTGTAAATTGGGCGTTCGTTTTGACAATTGGATTGTTAGACTCCAATTTGTGTCTGAAATTATAATATTTGGAGTCTTCTCTGCTTGGACAGAGATGTTTGTTATAGAGGAATTCTGTGTTTTGTACAGAGCTACTGCTTCACTCTCTGAAAATGAATGTCTGATTTAACAATTCATGAGGAACAAAACTGAAAATTACCTATAATTTCACAGACATGTTTATGCATTAGTCAGAGCTAGTGGAGCAGATCAATGCCATGTCTGCCCTGTGAATATATCTCCATTTTAAATACCCACTGGAATGTTTCTGTGGGTGGTAACCACTGCAGTTTGAATGCTACGGTGCACATAATTGTTGTTGGAAAAATGTTTATATATATATATGTGAATGTGTGTGTGTGTGTATATATGTATATATGTATATATATATATATATATATTAGACATTTCCACAGTTCAGCATAATATTGACACTAATGTATATTTATTAACTTTGAAGGTTAGGTTATAATGACCAAATTGTTGATCTGCAGTACTGTCTGGATGAATCAAGGCTTCAAGGATTTAAAACATTAACACTGAAAGCTTGTTTCTACTTATTACACACATTATCACAATCATTCAAAATGTTTTGTTTCTAGTTTGACACGACTATCTTCATGATATTCCAAACGTCCTCTGTTAGGACAACCTTTTGATGTGAACAGATCTATGTTGGGTATCTCTAAGTTGTGTGTCCCAGTGTGTGCGGACAGCAGCATACAGCTTCTTGTGCCCCTGCCAGACCTGTCTGGCCTCATTATGGACGAGAGAACTGATCACAGATTTGACTGCAGGAGCACAACCCCCCTGAGACTGACAGTCAGAGATCACTATGCGTTCATGTGCATGTGGGAGGATACTGATACACACGAGTTATGTACACACATACACACACACACACACACACACACATATGCATGTGTAGCATGCACATTGCCAACACACTGTCACAGTAGCGCAGATATCTGGTGGATAGGCTTGAGTAGATCTGAGTCCTCCTGGGCCCTAAGGGAAATGGGTTTACTAATTGTTGGCTTTTACTGGCCATTTTACGCTCTGTCAGACTGTATTTATAGCGGGGGGGAGTTGGAGACAGTCTAAGCCAATGTCAGAGCTGCAGCCTTGGAATTACAAAAGAGAGAGAGAGAGAGAGAGAGAGAGAGAAAGAGGGGGACAGAACAAAGAGAAAGGAGAGGGAGTGGGAGAGATGCTGTTGTCGCTGATGTTATACATGACTTTAACCCACTCTGACCACCTCTGCTGCTTATGTTAGAGTGTAGAGCTGAGGTGATTCATCCAAAGGGCAGCCGTGAGTGGAACTATGGAACTATAATATAAAATGTGTCCCCAAAAGCAGTCTTTCTGCTAGGACAGTATTATGTTGACAGTATTGTATGCATCTCAGAATGCAGTCATTAGAGTCTGCTGGCGGATTGTTCTCTGCTCTCCATGCCAGAAAAACAGACCCAGCTTTTTCCTGGAAATGTTTGTTAAAGCTGCTGGTACTTTTAATGGTTGGGCTTGGGACAATCTGCTCAAACTGAACATACTGAACAAACTGACTGCAAAAGTTAGGTATCCAGAGATGACATTAAGAGTGTGTGTATGTTTAAAGTTGAGAACAGGGAGGCCTTCAGTTGTTTTGGAGGCAGTGTTTATTTCAGAAAACTGTTTACTGCACTGACTGGTTTTCATTGTATTACACAATCATGTGATTTATACAGTGTTTACCTGTTGAGTCATCTAATATAGATACTGATAAGATTTCCATCGATTTGGAAACTACCGCCCTTTTATGGCTTTGAGACAGAACGATTGGTCAATCCAGTTACACTGTACTCTTCTCTGTTCTCTTCATGTTTTGAAGTTTTATTTTTCAAATGGTGACTGAATTCAGTGGAAATAAGACTTGATGAGGATGCTTCGCGTTTTATAATGAACACATGAAGAGTTTCTTTCCAAAACACTATATATCCTTTTTCAGAAATGTTGGTAAATGAGCTTTTATTGTTATTATAAGAGATTAGTATGTTTTTTCACTATCTAATCTTAAAATTCAAAAGGCACTCGCACATCTGAGCTATCTTTGTTGCAGGTGCGTGGTAACAATTGAATAACATGAAAGAAAAATGATAAACTGGCACACTTGTGCTTGCTAGTATCACTGCCCCTCATTAAGCTTTACGTATCGGCCTCAAAGCCTTCGTCACAGTGTTTTTAATTTGCACCCTCATTTAGACATTGCTCCACCCACATCCGTTCAATGCATCAAATGGGGTGGGAGTCGAGGGAAAATGAACCTGTGTTACCGACTATAACTATGTGCATTTTGTAAGTATTCAAATAAAGTGTGTACATAAAACGTTTTAAAAACGTCTGTAAAACCACATTGAGGACATCGGCCTATCAAGTAAGTTTTCATAATTCATTGGGTACAGAGCAATAAAAAACATCAGAGTATCATGACACAAGGCGAGACCCAAATGCAGACACAGGAGGCAGATGGTTGGAGTTGAAGATGTTTCATAAATCCAAAGGGAATAGGCAAGAGAAGGGTCGTGGACAGGCAGATATAAACAGATCAGAGTCCAGGAGGTACAGAGTGGCAGACAGGCTCGAGTTCAGAATGGTCAGGCAGGCAGGTACAAAGTCCAGAAACAGGCAAGGGTCAAAACCAGGAGGACTAGAAAAAGCAAAGCAGGAAAACGGGAAAAACTGCTGGTAGGCTTGGACATACAAGACAAACTGGCACAGAGAGACAGGAAACACAGGGATAAATACACTGGCCCAGAGAGACAGGAAACACAGGTATAAATACACTGGGGAAAACAAGCGACACCTGGAGGGCGTGGAGACATTAACGAGGACAGGTGAAACGGATCAGGGTGGGACAAGTAGTTCATGTTCACATTTACAACATCACATGCACGGGGAATGATGTCTGGAGGGTGAAAATCACAAAACATGATATTTTGCTCAGAGTATAATTTATATCCCCTCCCCTGTCTGATATCTTGACTTTCCCTGTGGCACAACATCTAAAAGGTAAAAGTGTCATGTTTTTGGTCATTAATACTGCGACTGAATAATCCCTGTTGTTTCTCGTGATTTGAACTTTTATGTTCCCTAATTCTCTGTTTGAGACGACGAGAGGTTTTACCTACATAACACAGCCCACATGGACATTTAATCATGTAGATAACATGGGTGGAGGAGCGGGCAATAATGTGGGTGGAGACTGAATTCAGTGGAAATGGGATCTGATGAAGACGATGATATAGTGTATTTCTTTCCAAAAAAAACTTTATATCCTTTTTCAGGAACGTTGGTTAAATGAGCTTTTATTATTATTAGGGAGATGACTGTGTTTTTTTCACAATCTAATCTTGGAATGGGGTTGTACAATGACAGACATGTATCCCGTGATGGTTTCATTTCATAGAGACAAATAATCCTGTTTTTTTTGCCAAACAATATAGTGTATGTATATCCGCCTCACCCTCGGAGAAATAAGTAGTTCTGCTAGGTTTAACGCAGTCAAATGTAACACATTTATAAAGAACTCTACAAATGATACATTTGTGACATCAATAAATAAATACATCAATGAATCAATGCAGTAACATTAGATCTGTATGTAAAGCATTTACATTTGACATCTTAGTAATTTAGCAGATGCTCTCATCCAGAGCGACTCACAGCATTAGTTACATCTTATAAAAGCCTGTCATGTCTAATAATCCAATGGAGCAGCTACAATTCACACTCAATCAGCTTTGAAAAGGCACGTTCCTTTGTCTATAATTGAAAAATGCACCATTGAAATGTACAGTGTAGTGCCAATATTTAACCTTCATGCCTTACCCAATCTATTTATGGGCACCTATTCTATTCCTTTCTTTTGAAAGTGTGATGTAGTGCCAGAGAGAGTCTTTAGCATCATTTCTCCATTGGAGACGGGGCTGGACGATGTATCGAATGAATTAGAATGTATGTTTTCGTGTGATATTCCAAATGCCCGTATCACAAGAATGAAGGTGTTTACATTTTTTTTCGTTTTTCTGTTCGCGTTAATGTCCGCTTGTTCTCATGTTGTCTTTTTGGGATGGTCTCCTTCGCTACTTCTGTGTTGTATCCACCTTCCCATTTACACACCTATACAGTACCAAGCCCCTCCCCTTGCCACTCACAACAACAGATGAGATATCACTTCTTCTGACAAGCGGTTTCATGTCGCTATTTGAGTTTTGGTCCAATAGAATCGATCATATGGACACCAAAACACACGGAGACATTATTTTACTGTAATAGGCGAGAACTTAACTTTTCCCTTTTTATTTCTCAGCTCCTGAAATTGTGTCAATGAACATCGGTTCTGTAAAATGAGTGCTCAGTTTGTCGCTCACGCTTTGCCGTACCACAAAATGCTAGCTGCATTTTAGCAAAAGACTGTTAGTCTAGCTGTCTAGGCTGTGTTTTTATAAATGTACAGTACGCATAAATCACAATTATATAAGGAATTGGCAACTGGTTGTCATTCTGAGAAATAAAGTAGTTCACTTGATTTCAACATCTGAACAAAGTGGACAGGCTAGCAAGCTGTTCAAACACAGAAGTGTGTGTGTGTGTGCATAACAATCAGCTGGTCTACCTTGTTAGCTAGCAAATAGATCCAAGTTGGCTAAACTTGAAATATAAAGATTAGCTGGCTACTCAATAGCACGTGGGTTTGTGCTTGAGAGATTGTTTATGAGACTTGTGTTAACTTTCTATAATGCCTTCTGCAAGCAGTTAGTCATCAGGGAATGTGCCTTATACAGGTATCATTTCACAAGCCCTGAATGTATTAGATTATTGCTGACTGTTTGACAAATTTTGTTTTAGAGATTTATTTTTTACAATATAGGTATATACCGTGAATTGGCCATAACTTTGAAAAATATTGAGATATGATTTTTAGGCCATATCGCCCAGCCCTAATTTGAGATGCACATCACATCTGCATGGTTTCGATGCTGCGAGATCTGACCTGGATGGCTCTCTCATTTCATCTATTTGTTCAGCTTCCCATCATTCCCCTCTCTCTCCTGGGCCTATCACAACCATTTATTTAATGGCTGTTCCTGTCCATGCATGTCGGTGTCATTAACAGACAAATCTTCCATTCAAAGGGAGAGAGGCGAAAAGTGAGGAGCTTGTACCTGCTAACGGACCAATTTCATCCCTGGAAGGCTGAGAGTGACGAGAGCTTAGCAGCTAGCAGAGACGTACTCAAGCGGAGCAACTGCCCATGTGTGTCTACATAGAATAACTACAGAAATATTTTACCTTATGTAGACATCCCTGTCAGAGAGGAGTAAGGGATGATGACACTGAGACACTTTTCATCCTTCTTGTTGAACCAGACTAGACAGCATATAGACTTGCTCTTTCAGGATAAATTATGCTCTACACTGAAAATGGCCAGTGTAATTGACTAACGGTGGGAGGGGGGTGTATTGTACATTTGGACAACCATGGCAAGCATGCTCTCAACCTTGACCAACACCTAGGCCTGCTACTCTAATTTGTCAATGGAGAGAAGTTGATTGGTGACTGAAGTTCACCCATGACCATTGCATGGCCTGCCTGAGTTAGACTGTAACCGTCCTCCTGCTTCTCTGAAGTGGAGTTTGAGGCCTAAAGGGACAAACTTAGAAGGTCAGAAAATGTGAAGTGCACACAGGCAGAAAAATGAAAAGAGAATGAGACGTAGCACAAAGAATGATCACCTGCTCTGACCTGCCTTTAGCCTCCCCGATGGAGGGAGAATAGGTTACAGTTTAAGTGGCTGTCATGTTAATGTCTGCTCCAGACGGATAGAAGGGACATGCTGTACTGTAGGGGAAATCACCAAATAAAACCTGACAAGAAAGAAATGTCACGTATGTGGCCATGATGATTGACATATTTCTCTCAATCTTTGGTATAGTTTGATAGTTTGTTCAATGGGTCGGATGTGACATACTGTATGAATTAATCATTGGTGCATTTTGGTTAAACAGTCCAAATCCAAAGTAGAACAATAGTTCTGTCGATTTATGTGTCACTAGTTGAAGTGACCCTGTCTATGGATTGTCCAATGTTTTACTTGCAATCTGCAAATACATTGATGATTAGTGATGCTTTGGAGTCATAGTGGACTAATCACCTATTTTCTCTTTAGTCTGAAGATTCACCCTTTTATCAGTTGGTCCAATGGGGTATTGGGCTTTGTGTGACATTAACACATTTAATTGGATGAATATGTGATTCTAAATGTTAAACAATGAAGTGTTGGGGATTTTAATTGGTCCATCTGACCATTTTTTCTCAAGGTGCAACAGCGCACTGTCTCAGGGTAGCATCTGCTACATAAAGTACAAGTGATAATTGGTGTGAAGCTAAGTGTTGTGACCCAACATTAACCAAGGTTTATACAGTGTAATTACATATACAACATTTTTCTGTAAATAAATATATATAGTACCAGTCAAAAGTTTGGACACATCTACTCTTCCAGGGTTTTTCTTTATTTTGACCATTTTCTACTTTGTAGACTAAAAGTGAAGACATCAAAACTAGGAAATAACACATATGGAATCATGTAGTAACCAATGAAGTGTTAAACAAATCAAAATATATTTTATATTTGAGATTCTTCAAAGTAGACGCCCTTTTGCCTTGATGGCAGCTTTGCACACTCTTGGCATTCTCTCAACCAGCTTCATGAGATAGTCACCTGCAATGGAATTTCAATTAACATTTGTACCATGTTTGTCAAATGTATGCACAGTTGAAGTCGGAAGTTTACATACACTTAGGTTGGAGTCATTAAAACTTGTTTTTCTAATTGGCATCAGGTACGGCTTAGAACAGAAACTATACAGGAACCTCTTTATTGACATCATTTGAGTCAATTGGTGATGTACCTGTGGATGTATTTCAAGGCCTACCTTCAAACTCAGTGCCTATTTGCTTGACATCATGGGAAAATCAAAAGAAATCAGACAAGACCTCAGAAAACAAATTGTAGACCTCCGTAAGTCTGGTTCATCCTTGGGAGCAATTTCCAAATGCCGGGAAGGTACCACCCTCATCTCTACCAACAATAGTACGCAGGTATAAACACCATGGAACCACGCAGCCGTCATACCACTCAGGAAGGAGACACGTTCTGTCTCCTAGAGATGAACGTACTTTGGTGCAAAAAGTGCAAATCAATCCCAGAACAACAGCAAAGGACCTTGTGAAGATGCTGGAGGAAACAGGTACAAAAGTATCTATATCCACAGTAAAACGAGTCCTATATCGACATACATAACCTGAAAGGCCGCTCTGCAAGGAAGAACCCACTGCTCCAAAACCACGATAAAAAAGCCAGACTACGGTTTGCAACTGCACATGGGGACAAATATCATACTTTTTTTTAGAAATGTCCTCTGGTCTGATGAAACAAAAATAGAACTGTTTGGCCATAATGACCATCGTTATGTTAGGAGGAAAAAGGGGGAGGCTTGCAAGCTGAAGATCACCATTCCAACCATGAAGCACGGGGTGGCGGCATCATGTTGAGGGGGTCCTTTGCTGCATGAGGGACTGGTGCACTTCACAAAATAGATGTCATCATGAGGAATTTAAAATTATGTGGATATATTGAAGCAACATCTCAAGACATCAGTCAGGAAGTTAAAGCTAGGTTGAAAATGGGTGTTCCAAATGGACTGACCCTAGCATACTTCCAAAGTTGTGGCAAAATGGCTTAAGGGCAACAAATCAAGGTATTGGAGTGGACATCACAAAGCCCTGACCTCAATCCTATAGAAAATGTATGGGCAGAACTCAAACAGCATGTGCAAGCAAGGAGGCCTTACAAACCTGACTCAGTTACACCAGCTCTGTCAGGAGGAATGGGCCAAAATTCACCCAACTTATTTTGGGAAGCTTGTGGAAGGAAACAATTTTAAGGCAATGCTACCAAATACTAATTGAGTGTATGTAAACTTCTGACCCACTGGGAATGTTATGAAAGAAATAAAAGCTGAAATAAATTATGCTCTCTACTATTATTCTGACATTTCACATTCTTAAAATAAAGTGGTGAACCTAACTGACCTAAGACAAATAATTTTTACTAGGATTAAATGTCAGGAATTGTGAAAAACTGAGTTTAAATGTATTTGGCTAAAGTGTATGCAAACTTCCGACTTCAACTGTATATGTAACAGAAAAGCTCAAACACGTTCCTTCTGAATGTGTTTGAGCCAATCAGTTGTGTTGTGACATGGTGGGGGTATACAGAAGATTGCCCTATCTGGTGAAAGACCAAGTCCATGTCAACAGCTCATATATGTAAAGAGAAATGACAGTCCATTTCTTTATGACATGAAGGTCAGTCAATGCGGGACATTTCAAGAACATTGAATGTTTCAAGTGCAGTCGCAAAAACCATCAAGGGCTATGGTGAAACTGGCTCTCATGAGGACCGCCAGAGGAAAGGAAGACCCAGAGTTACATCTGCTGCAGAAGATAAGAAATGGAGCGAAGGACATTAGACTGGTGAACATCTGTCCTTTTGTCTGATGAGTCCGAATTTGAGAATTTTGGTTCCAACCGTTGTGTCTCTGTGAGACGCAGAGTAGGTGAACGGATGATCTCCCCATGTGTGGTTTCCACCATGAAGCATGGAGGAGGAGGTGTGATGGTGTGGGGGTGCTCTGCTGGTGACACTGTCTGTGATTCATTTAAAATTCAAGGCACACTTAACCAGCCATCACAGCACACTTAACCGGCCATCACAGCATTCTGAAGTGATACGCCATCCCATATGGTTTGCGCTTAGTGGGACTATCATTTGTTTTTCAACAGGACAATGACCCAACACTCCTCCAGGCTGTGTACGGGCTATTTGACCAAGAAAGAGAGTGATGGAGTGCTGCATCAGATGACCTGGCCTCCACAATCACCCGACCTCAACCCAATTGAGATGGTTTGGGATGAGTTGGAGTGAAGGAAAAGCAGCCAACAAGTGCTCAGCATATGTGGGAACTCCTTCAAGACTGTTGGAAAAGCATTCCTCATGAAGCTGCGTGAGAGAATGCCAAGAGTGTGCAAAGCTGTCATCAAGTCAAAGGGTGGCTACTTTGAAGAATTGAGAATCGATTTTTGACCGGTATTGCATGTCTCTTTCCTCGTTTTCACATGCAGAGAGCGAGAGTGAGAGAGAGAGAGGGAGAGAGAGAGAGCTCTCGCCGCCTGCCTCAGGCTTTAATGTTCGTTTACCTCCGTCTTCCCTGTCTAAATTAAAATCAAAGACCAATCTTCAACCTCTCCTCCTGACCTGCAGGCTCTCCTCTCCACGGCTGGAATTAACTCAGGGAAAGAGAGGAGGCCGGGAGAGGACAAGCACACCCCATGAAACCCCTCGGTCTCCTCTCCCCTTTTCTGCCTCAAGTCTCTCTCTCCCTCTGCCTGTCCACTCATGGATGAAATGAGGTAGCCCCCGCTGTGCAGACGGATAACTGTTCAGGTTAAACAGCCTGACAGACTCTAATATTCTGCCCAGTACCCAGGCTGGTGGAGGTCTAGGGGCTAGGGAGAGGCTGGGTGATAAGGAGAGGAGTTTCCTGAAGCCAGTGATATTTCTCTTGGCCTTTACCTCACACTGCATCTTAAAGCTGGGGAGCTGGGCATGGGGTAATGGGTCTGGTTAATTCAAAGCTATTCTCAGCAGGGCCTCTGTGCTGGTAGCTTTAAAAGGTTTCAACTGTGCTGGTTAATTGGGGATATGTGACTGTCACTGTAGGATATGTACTCTGAGCTTATTACATGTGACCCCTGTGTTGTGAGTCCTAATGTACTGTTGGAATTATATTGGCTGTATATTAATGCTTTGGGTGGAGAGTATGACCTGGTGCCTCTGCTTCCCTTTCCAGGAGAGAACCATGTTCGCGTGTTAGTGCTGCTGACATGATCAATGGCACAGTCATCACCGCCTCGCTGGAGGGAGCACCACGACAATTCACTCTGATTGTTCTCAAATTGCCCGGCTGGGAGAATCACCACTTCTGCTCAACACTTTAAAGTGCTTCTGATTCCACCGGGACAAGCAGGCCCTGACTCTCACCGATTTTACATTTTTACGTGATCCCTTCTTGCTATATTTATTTTAGGTGGTAGAGAGTATAGTATACCATTAGAATATCTATTCGGAAGCAGCCAATGGAAAAGAAAGATCTGGATCAGAACTAGCCAGGTTTCTGTTGTAGTGTGTGTGTAGGTTCATCCATCTTAACCAGTGGGACTCCTGATGTTAGCATGCAGCTGCTGCTGATGTAGCTAACCCCATGCTGATAGACCCTGTGAGAAGGATCAGATGTAGCCTGTGGCCCCATCACACTGGGGCTCTGTGGAGTCTGAGCTAACTGCAGTCTGGAAGTGGTGTAGACACTTAAATGAGGAAATCTAGCCAAATACCCAACCAGTCTGTCTTATAGGGCTGGCATTAGGAGAGGACAAAAAAAAGAGAAATTAAGTGGTATTTTATCCAAATGAGGAATTAAGACAGATGGGTCCTTTTTAGAACACTTCAAGTCAGAGCAGGTATTTACGCACAAATCAACATTGAGGTGACTTCAAATTATAGCTAGATTAAAGACTGGTCCATTGAAGAAAACCCCCTGTTCTGACCTCAAAAGGGATCACCTACCATGCAGATCACCTTCATATCAAAGATGAATACTTAACTTGACATAGTATCTCAACTGATCTTCTCTTGATTTTCATGTTCAACATCTCTACCTGCATCCCTTGCTTGTGGTTTCACCGTTGTTAAAAGAGTGGCAGCATTGTGGGAGGTTGAGTTCTGTGCGTTTTCAGACTGGTATCATTGTCTGTGATGAGGGTGTGCTGTATCGTCAGAGCTGCAACTTTGACAGGTCTGCCATTACCTGAGAGTGAAATCTCTGATATAGACAACCATAATTACAACGGTGTCAGGTGGAGGAGGCACATTGCCTATAACATGCCCTAGCCTCGCGAAGCCGCCTGATCCTGCAAGCTTACATGAATGTTGCTGCACGGATGAACCAGTCTGGTATTTACGAGTCTAACCATGCCAACACCCTTAATTGAAAACACAAACAGATTGGCATGCTAGTTTAAATCAGTGCATATCTGCCTATGAAGATTTTATTGAAAAGGCAATATGCTTTGTTTATTTCTTCCTCAGCGCTGAGCTGACATTGATGTTGATTTGTTTGTGCATTTGAATGCATTATTTCATATTGGCTTCGATTATGCAGTATGCATCCATCTTATAAAAATGGGGGGGGGAATTACTTAATATTCTTTTCTAGTTTTCTGACAGTGACGACATCTATAGAACGTGTGCGTGTGTATGTTTCTGCCACTGTGTGCACTTCACCTTACACGTATGTCTATACAGTGGGGCAAAAAAGTATTTAGTCAGCCACCAATTGTGCAAGTTCTCCCACTTAAAAAGATGAGAGAGGCCTGTAATTTTCATCATAGGTACACTTCAAATTTGACAGACAAAATGAGGGAAAAAAATCCAGAAAATCACATTTTTAATGAATTTATTTGCTAATTAAGGTGGAAAATAAGTATTTGGTCAATAACAAAAGTTTATCTTAATACTTTGTTATATACCCTTTGTTGGCAATGACAGAGGTCAAACGTTTTCTGTCTTCACAAGGTTTTCACACACTGTTGCTGGTATTTTGGCCCATTCCTCCATGCAGATCTCCTCTAGAGCAGTGATGTTTTGGGGCTGTTGCTTGGCAACACGGACTTTCAACTCCCTCCAAAGATTTTCTATGCGGTTGAGATCTGGAGACTGGCTAGGCCATTCCAGGACCTTGAAATGCTTCTTACGAAGCCACTCCTTCGTTGCCCGGGCGGTGTGTTTGGGATCATTGTAATGCTGAACAACCCAGCCACATTTCATCTTCAATGCCCTTGCTGATGGAAGGAGGTTTTCACTCAAAATCTCACGATACATGGCCCCATTCATTCTTTCCTTTACACGGATCAGTCGTCCTGGTCCCTTTGCAGAAAAACAGCCCCAAAGCATGATGTTTCCACCCCCATGCTTCACAGTAGGTATGGTGTTCTTTGGATGCAACCCAGCATTCTTTGTCCTCCAAACACGACGAGTTGAGTTTTTACCAAAAAGTTATATTTTGGTTTCATCTGACCATATGACATTCTCCCAATCTTCTTCTGGATCATCCAAATGCTCTCTAGCAAACTTCAGACGGGCCTGGACATGTACTGGCTTAAGCAGGGGGACACATCTGGCACTGCAGGATTTGAGTCCCTGGCGGCATAGTGTGTTACTGATGGTAGGCTTTGTTACTTTGGTCCCAGCTCTCTGCAGGTCATTCACTAGGCCCCCCCGTGTGGTTCTGGGATTTTTGCTCACCGTTCTTGTGATCATTTTGACCCCACGGGGTGAGATCTTGCGTGGAGCCCCAGATTGAGGGAGATTATCAGTTGTCTTGTATGTCTTCCATTTCCTAATAATTGCTCCCACAGTTGATTTCTTCAAACCAAGCTGCTTACCTATTGCAGATTCAGTCTTCCCAGCCTGGTGCAGGTCTACAATTTTGTTTCTGGTGTCCTTTGACAGCTCTTTGGTCTTGGCCATAGTGGAGTTTGGAGTGTGACTGTTTAAGGTTGTGGACAGGTGTCTTTTATACTGATAACAAGTTCAAACAGGTGCCATTAATACAGGTAACGAGTGGAGGACAGAGGAGCCTCTTAAAGAAGAAGTTACAGGTCTGTGAGAGCCAGAAATCTTGCTTGTTTGTAGGTGACCAAATACTTACTTCCCCCCATAATTTGCAAATAAATTAATTAAAAATCCTACAATGTGATTTTCTGGATTTTTTCTCTCTCATTTTGTCTGTCATAGTTGAAGTGTACCTATGATGAAAATTACAGGCCTCTCATCTTTTTAAGTGGGAGAACTTGCACAATTGGTGGCTGACTAAATACTTTTTTGCCCACTGTATATGTCTGTCTTTGACCTTTGTGGTACCTTTTTGAACCCATTATCTCTGACAACACAGTTGCATGCATGCCCTTCTCACAGGGATTATCACTGTGCCTCGCCACCTGTCCAATTTGTCTGGGAGATGGACGACTTCAATGTCCCCAGCCCAGAATGACCTTTACCCTGTGAGGCAGAGCAGGACCTTAGCTGGGCTTTGAAGGATGTCTCAGGCTAATCCTGCCACATTGATGTGTTTATCAGCCGCTGCAGGTTAGAAGGGGACGACTCGGCACACAGGAACATAATAGAACATCTAAATCAATATGCTCTGCGTCAATTTGCCCAGTGCACTTTTACAGCAGTATTTTTTTATTTAGCTGATTATGGTTATTAATTCATGTCAAACTTTGTCACTTTCAATTTGATCTTTAGTGCTTCATCTAAAGAGTGTGATATGTAATCTGCTTTGCGACATCGCTCCCTCCACTAGCATTCCATTCCAAATGGGAAGTTGCACCAATAAATGATAAGCCCAGGCCAGATGTCAGGTAAAAGTGGACTGGGTTTCAATAGAACAGCCTCAGTGGTTTGAGAGGGCACCTTTACCTTAACTTTATTCTCCTCGCTCACTCACGCCAGAGTACTTTGTATGACTTTGAGCTGAGGCACTGCAGCAGTGTGCTGTGCTGTACTGTACGGTGTTGTGCTGTACTGTATGAGTCTGTGCTCTAGCTGCTGACAGTGCAGGACTCTGCTGAGGCTGCTGCCTTCCTGTCTGTTTATATTGCCTCAGCCGATAAGACACGCTACACGATGAGCTACCAGATATTTAAGACTATTGAATTTCACCGCCGAATAAAAGGGAAGAGCTGTTCTTGTATCTATTCAACCCCATCGAGCTTTTCAGCTTTTTGTGTCGGCCATTATCCCACTGCAGTCTGAAGGGAATTACAACACATTACTAGGATGGGAGGAAGATGGTCTGAAATTAGCGCTGTTTTTAGATGGAGATGTTCTCTCTTCTTTTGACACGTTATTGTCACCAGGCTTTTGTTGGAGCTTTTGTTCTGATTCCAATAGAAGAAAACCCCTCTCTTTCCCCTCTAGGCACTGAGGAGCAGTCTGTATGGGGAAATGGTACTTGGATTAACGTAACAACAGAGGGGAGAGCGGGAGGGCCTTTTCTTCAGAAACTCCCCAGGGGTTGTCTGCCTTGACGTGGCCAGTGAGAATGGATGCTTTTGCAAACACCCAATGTTTTGACCTGATAAAATAGCCCATATTTAAGAAGACTCAAGTTTGAATTTAGATTCCTTAACTATCGTTACTCCCAAAGTGGATTCAGGCCGTTTTAAATCGCTGCCTTCCACAACACAGACATTACATGTGTTTTCTTCCATGCTGAACTTAGTTGCCCCCCCCCCCCCCCACCCCGTTACACACGGAACATTTTGATTTCTTTCCTCAGTAATTGCTTACCACCATTTTCGTTCTTGGTTTGTGTACATTGATTGTGCTCCTTCAAAGAAAATGCCTGTTGTGCAGTGAGTTTGATCAAATAAAGCCAGTGTTGTTTTCCATGGATGGTAGATTGCACAGAGCTACATGTAGCAGCCAAAATAAATGAACACTTGAGTAAATGAGGGATACAAAGTATATTGAAAATCCGTGCTTCCACAACAATGTGGTTCCTGAGTTAATTAAGCAATTAACATCCAATCATGCTTCGGGTCATGTATAAAAATACCCAGTTGCCCATTATTTTGGATACCATGGCTAGAAGAGATCCCAGTGACTTTAAGAGGGGTCTCAAAGGAGCATAGGGGTTTAAAGTGTGTGTGTCAGTCACCAAATCTTAACCCAATTGAACAATTATGGGAGATTCTGGAGTGGTGCCTGAGACAGCCATTTCCACCACCATCAACAAAACACCAAATTATGGAATTTATTGTGAAAGAATTGTATCACATCCCTCCAATAGAGTTCCAGACACTTGTAGAACCTATGCCAAGGAGTATTGAAGATGTTCTGGTTCATGGTGGCCCAACGCCCTATTACATTTACATTACATTTAAGTCATTTAGCAGACGCTCTTATCCAGAGCGACTTACAAATTGGTGCGTTCACCTTAAGACATCCAGTGGAACAGCCACTTTACAATAGTGCATCTAAATCTTTTAAGGGGGGTGAGAAGGATTACTTTATCCTATCCTAGGTATTCCTGGTATTCCTATTAAGACACTTTATGTTGGTGTTTCCTTTATTTTGGCAATTACCTGTATGCCAGTCTCACATGGAAGAGTTGGCTTTTAACAACACAGCTGATATACATCTGATTTATATTATCAAGGTAGGTGACAAGGAAGCATTGTTGGTATATGTGAGAAAGAAGCACATGTATTTTGTGCCTGCGTGTTTTGTTTTGGTAAGGAGATGTTATTCTTTACCCACAGAGTAACGTAAATGTGAGTGGTTTTGTGGACTTCCTAATCTATCACAACAAAGCCATCCAAGATTATCATTCACTTTGTCTTATAATAGTCATCTTACATAAACCCTTCCAATAGAAGTGGTATTGTGTCAGAAATGTCCACTGTTATTTGACCTTTTATACAGATTAGGAAGGTAAATTGATGGCCAGTATGAATGTAAAGAGGTTCCTGTATGGTTTCTGTTCTAAGCCGGACCTGATGAATAGCAGGCCTGTGTCTCCTCTCCTGCAGCCTCTCATTGTGGGTCTTTAATAAGCCCTGCAATGCAGGCAGGCTCCAAAAGAGAGGTCCAATTTAAACCAATCTGGAGGAGCAGGGACAATGATTTACGACATGGGACCAACTGCAGCGCTGCCTGGCTCTGGCAGACCCCCCCGCTGTAGCCAATCACATGCTTACACTGCACACTTCCTGCCTCAGCATGCAGCAGTTGACGGGGGTATTGGCGTTTTTCATTTACAGGATTTCCAATATATTTGAGTGATTATCTGCTCTATTCTTACATTATTTTATGTCCTATACATTTTTCCATTCTGTGCTTGCACTCTCTCAAGAGAGTTAATGTTGTAAGATGTATTCAAACTCTGTCCTATTCCACATGTGTTCTGTTTGTTGCATGCTCATTGGCTGGTCAATGTTGAGTATGGTCCACTATGCTATGGCTAAGCCATACATTGTATTTACTCATGTCGCTCAGATTGATTGAAGTCTGGGGGAGTACTGAAAGGTCTTGGCTGTATATATCACTCTCTTGGAGATCCCACCCCGTGTCACTCGTATTGATGTAATGGACTGCACTCCAATGAAACAGGCTTTAATTCTCTGCACACAGGATATTCTCTCTCTGTCAATTAAACCAGCCGGTGGAGAGACCCAAAAACCCCTTGAGACTTAGATCCATGCAAAAATACTCTGATTTAAATCACTGTCCCAGTTAGCACATTTAGTTCCTTGGAAGTTGTGGTATGTTTTTGTTGTTGTTTTTTACATTGGTTGTGGGAATGAAGCCATTTCCTGACCAGTAAAACCTAAACGTTTTTTTAAATATTCTGAGAACAGAAGTGAACATTTGGCATCTGGGAATGTTTATTTTTAGGTTGCAGGGAGGTTCTGAGAACGTTTTAATCTGGTTCCTTGGGCCGTTTTATTAATGCTCTGAGAACAGAAGTTATAGGTTATTTTTAGTTTTTTTAATGACTTCCTTAACTTCCACTGAATGTATCAATAAGACTTTTAATAACACTGCTGTCTTATTTTGGACTAACTTTGTTGAACTCCAAGCACAGATAGGACACATGGATGCAGCTAGCATGCCATGTTTTTTTTACGCATATGAAGCTGTTAATTTTAGTCTATTCAAACAGACCTAATTTCAAAGGAAACAAGCACTCATTAAGGTCAGGTGTGGCCAATTAGTGTGCGTGGCCAGCACACCTGAACACACTTAACAAGATAGAAGATTGAGAGAGTTTTGTTGATGCTGAGAACAGAATGTATATGTTCTTTTGGTTTTGATGGAATGTTTTCTTAACGTTCTCAGAACAATTTGAGAAGATTGCCAATGTCAAACCAGTTTTAAAACATTCCTAGAACATTACCAAATAACACAACTACAATCTCATCAAGCTCTAAGAAACATATAGTTTTCAGAACGTTATGTGCTAGCTGGGGTGTGTGTGTGTGTGTGTGTGTGTGTGTGTGTGTGTGTTTTTTTGTGTGTGTTTGTCTACTTTCTATACACAGAAAATGTCCTATTGATTGGTCAATATTTCACTTTCTAATGATTGTTTTCTCTCTCTTTCTTTCCATGTTGTCCGGTCCTGCTATACAACCTCCTCATAACAGGTAATAATCTTTATCTTTATCGTTCCCATCACCCAAATGCTCCATATTTCAGCTTTCTCTAGATATCGCCCTGACCACCACCTGTAGCGCTATGATCTTCTCACACCCACCTCACGTAGCTCCCTGCATCTGAGGTGATGCACTACAGAGGTGTATACTATAGTAGAAAAGCCATTGGAGATAACAGACAGAGAGAAGGATGCAGGACCTGTGACCTGTGAGGACACTACGTGACTTTTCCTGCTGAAAAACATTTTGTCTTTTGTCTGTAATGCCTTTTTCGTTATGCGTCAGACCCCAGTAAGTCTAGCTGCCACCATTGGCATCAGCTATTAAGGATCCGAATAAAATCTAATAAAATCTGTTGTGTTGACACATGATGTCCTCCGTGTGCCAATGAAGGTAGGCCTTCTTGAGGCCCTGTTATCAGGCTAGCAGAGGAAGTCCGCCACATAACACACCGAACCTTCACTTCCGTCTGAACTGGCCTTCCACTATCTCTCTCTCTTTTACCTTTAAACACCCAGTTGGAGAATGACAAGTTTGGATCCTGAAGTTTCAGAGTCTATATTATCGATGGAATTACAATTTCAAAGATTTTGAGTTACAGTTCATAAGGAAATCAGTCAATATGTTGGTCAGAGATACCTTTTTTTTTTAAAGTATGGGCATGGATCAGTCAGTATCTGGTGTGACCACCATTTGCCTCATGCAGCGCGACACATCTTCTTCACATAGAATTGATCAGGCTGTTGATTGTGGCCTGTAGAATGTTGTCCCACACCTCTTCAATGGCTGTGTGAAGTTGCTGGATGTTGGCTAAAACTGGAACACACAATCATAAATGTCGATCCAGAGCATCCCAAACGTGCTCAATGGGTGACATATCTGGTGAATATGCAGGCCATGGAAGAACTGTGACATTTTCAGCTTCCAGGAATTGTGTACAGATCTTGCGACTTGGGGCCGGGCATTATCATGCTGAAACATGAGGTGATGGCGGCGGATGAAGGGGCCTCAGGATCTCGCCACGATATCTCTGTGCATTCAAATTGTCATCTATAAAATGCAATTGTGTTCATTGTCCGTAGCTTATGCCTTCTCAAACCATAATCCCACTGCCATCGTGATGCACTCTGTTCACAACGTTGACATCAGACAACCGCTCGCCCACACACCGCTTTACACGCTGTCTGCCATCTGCCTGGTAAAGTTGAATCCATCTGCCCGGTACAGTTAAAACTGGGATTAATCCGTGAAGAGCACACTTCTCCAGTGTGCCAGTGGCCATCGAAGGTGAGCATTTGCCCACTGAAGTCGGTTATGATGCCAAACTGCAGTAAGGTCAAGACCCTGGTGAGGATAAGCACGCAGTTGAGCTTCCCTGAGATGGTTTCTGACAGTTTTGTACAGAACTTCTTTGGTTGTGCAAACCAACAGATCATCAGTTGTCCAGGTGGCTGGTCTCAGACGAACCCGCAGGTGAAAAATCCAGATGTGGAGGTCCTGGGCTGGCATGGTTACACATGGTCTGCGGTTGTGGGCCGGTTGGACATACTGCCAAATCTTCTAAAACGACATTAGAGGTGGCTTATGTTAGAGAAATGAACATTCAATTCTCTGCCAACAGCTCTGGTGGATATTCCTGCTGTCAGAATGCCAATTGCATCCCTCCTACAGACATCACTTCAAGTTGAACGAGGAAGAGCTCGGTTTTGTTTGTTTGAATAGTTTGTTGTTTGAAAGTGTATTAGGAAGTTCTTGGTAGCTAGCTAGCTTCTTAGTTTGGATCCCACGACGCAGTTGGCATCAGTTGCTGGGACTGCTTGTCTCTTTCCAGTGATCCCGCCGACCAAGGACGGGTCTGAGGAGTTATTTGGCATATCAAGCTAGCAGGGTTTTCTTGAACGCAGCCCGTGTTTGTGGCTGTCTAGATCCCTGCTGTTTGTTGGTTTCAATTTTCCCCGTGACCTGCCCTGTCTGGAACTGCGAGGAGTAACAGCGTAACCTACGTTGCTAGCTACCATGACAAAGACCAAATCTGGCGGGAGAACCTTTGAGGACAGTAGTGTCTCTCTATCATAAGTGAAGGATCTTTTAAACGAACAAAAAGAGACCTACATGCAACAATAAAATAGATTCAAGTGTTTTTTTCAAAGTACTTGTGAATTCTACAAATAAAAGAATGCACGACCTGACCCGAGAGGTCCAGGATCTGAAGAACAGTTTGTAGTTCCCCCAGGGTCAGCTTGATGAGTTGAAACTGGAGAACGACAAGATGACAGCAATCTGTAAGTCATTGAGAGAGGACATCAGTTCTGTGTGTGAATCCATAATAACAATGACCGATAAATCAGACTATCTCAAGGGACAATCAAGGCAGAACAACATGGTTGTGGACAGAATTGCAGAATCTCCACATTTATTTGACCTTTTATTTAACTAGACAGGTCAGTTAAGAACAAATTCTTATTTTCAAGGAACAGTGGCTTAGCTGCCTTGTTCAGGGGCAGAACGACAGATTTTCAGTTAAGGGATTTGATCTTGCAACTTTTCGGTTACTAGTGCAACGCTCTAACCACTAGACTACCTGCCTACTACCCACTACTACCTTCATGAGACCTGGACGGAGTCTGAGGACAAAGTGAGGGAAATGATCTCTGAGAAATTGAAGATGGACCACAGGAAGTTTGAGGTGGAGTGCGTCCACAGGACTGGGGAAAAAAACACAGACCCAGGTGATAGGCCCAGGCCGATAGTGGTCAAGGACAAGGTTGCTGTTCTGGAAAGAGCCAAGATCTTGAGAGGAGTGTGTATCTTCCTCAATGAAGACTATCCTGAAGTAGTGCGCCAGAAGAGGAAAGAACTGATCCCAGCCATGAAAGCTGCCAGAGTGCGTGAAGACATTGCTTACATCACACACACACACACACACACACACACACACACACACACACACACACACACACACACACACACACACACACCAATTGATTAATGGACTGCTGAATGTATATTTTCTTCTCTTGCTTTGTTTGCTCTTTTCAGTATTATGTCTAACTCTGATAAGCTACCCAGGAAACGGCTGAAAATAGCTCATATTAATATACATTTGAAGTCGGAAGTTTACATACACTTAGGTTGGAGTAATTTAAAACTCGTTTTTCAACCACTCCAAAAATTTCTCGTTAACAAACTATAGGTTTGGAAAGTCGGTTAGGACATCTACTTTGTGCATGACACAAGTCATTTTTCCAACAATTGTTTACAGACAGATTATTTCACTTATATTTCTCTGTATCACAATTCCAGTGGGTCAGACGTTTACATACACTATGTTGACTGTGCCTTTTAAACTGCTTGGAAAATTCCAGAAAATTATGTCATGGCTTCAGAAGCTTCTGATAGGCTAATTGACATCATTTGAGTCAATTGGAGGTGTACCTGTGGATGTATTTCAAGGCCTACCTTCAAACTCAGTGCATCTTTGCTTGACATCATGGGAAAATCAAAAGAAATCAGCCAAGACCTAGAAGAAAAATTGTAGACCTCCACAAGTCTGGTTCATCCTTGGGAGCAATTTCCAAATGCCTGAAGGTACCACGTTCATCTGTACAAACAATAGTACGCAACTATTAACACCATGGGACCACGCAGCCATCATACCGCTCAGGAAGGAGATGCATTCTGTCTCCTAGAGATTAACATACTTTGGTGCGAAAGTGCAAATCAATCCCAGAACAACATCAAAGGACCTTGTGAAGATGCTGGAGGAAACGGGTACAAAAATGATCTATACCCACAGTTGTATTTATTTATTTCACCTTTATTTAACCAGGTAGGCTAGTTGAGAACAAGTTCTCATTTGCAACTGCGACCAGGCCAAGATAAAGCAGTCCGACACATACAACAACACAGAGTTACACATGGAATAAACAAACATACAATCAATAATACAGTAGAAAAATCTATAAAACCATGTGCAAATGAGGTAGGATAAAAGAGGTAAGGCAATAAATAGGCCATGGTTGTGAAGTAATTACAATATATCAATTAAACACTGGAATGGTAGGATGTGCAGAAGATGAATGTGCAAGTAGAGATACTGGGGTGCAAAGGAGCAAGGTGAATGAATAAATGAATACAGTATGGGGATGAGGTAGATTGGATGGGCTATTTACAGATGAGCTATGTACAGGTGCAGAGATCTGTGAGCTGCAGTAAAACGAGTCCTATATCGACATAACCTGAAAAGCCGCTCACCAAGGAAGAAACCACAGCTCCAAAACCGTCATAAAAAAGACCGACTACGGTTTGCACATGGGGACAAAGATCGTACTTTTTGGAGAAATGTCTTCTTGTCTGATGAAACAAAAATAGAACTGTTTGGCCATAATGACCATTGTTATGTTTGGAGGAAACAGGGGAGGCTTGCAAGCAGAGGAACACCATCCCAACCATGAAGCACGGGGGTGGCAGCGTCATGTTGTGGGAGTGCTTTGCTGCAAGAGGGACTGGTGCACTTCACAAAATAGATGTCATCATGAGGATTTTTTAATTATGTGGATATATTTAAGCAACATCTCAAAACATCAGTCAAAGCTAGGTTGCAAATGGGTCTTCCAAATGGACTGACCCTAGCATACTTCCAAAGTTGTGGCAAAATGGCTTAAGGACAACATGTCAAGGTATTGGAGTGGCCATCACAAAGCCTTGACCTTAATCCTATAGAACATTTGTGGACAGAACTGAAAAAGTGTGTGCGAGCAAGGAGGGAGGCCTGCGAACCTGACTCAGTTACACCTGCTCTGTCAGGAGGAATGGGCCAAAATTCACCCAACTTATTGTGGGAAGCTTGTGGAAGGCTACCTGAACGTTTGACCCAAGTTAAACTATTTTAAAGGCAATGCTACCAAATACTAATTGAGTGAATGTATACTTCTGACCCACTGGGAATGTGATGAAAGAAATAAAAGCTGAAATAAATCATTCTCTCTACTATTATTCTGACATTTCACATTCTTAAAATAAAGTGGTGATCCTAACTGACCTAAGACATGGAATTTTTACTAGGATTAAATGTCAGGAATTGTGAAAAACTGAGTTTAAATGTATTTGGCTAAGGTGTATGTAAACTTCCGACTTCAACTGTATGTGGCTTTAGAAATACCTTTAAGGTTCATCAAATCAATAACTTGCTCACATCAGATAACATTCATATATTAGCCGTTTCTGCGACTCACTTAGATAATTCATTTGATGATACATCAGTAGCAATACAAGGATATAACATCTATAGAAGAGACAGACATGCTTATGGGGGAGGTGTTGCTGTATATATTCAGAGCCATATTCCTATAATGCTTAGGAAGATCTTATGTCAAGTGTTATTGAAGTGTTGTGGTTACAGATTCACTAGGCACATCTAAAGCCTTTTCAGTTGGGGTGTTGCTATAGGCCACCAAGTGCTAACAGTCAGTATCCAAGTAATATGTGTGAAATGCTTGATAGTGTATGTGATGTAAACAGTGGGGTCTGCTTTCTTGGGGACCTGACTATTGACATCAAGCTCAAGAGGAAGCTTCTTACTGTAACCAGTATCTGTAATCTGGTTCAGGTTATTAATCAACCTACCAGGGTGTTTATAAAACTACAGGAACAAGATCATCCAGATGTATCGATCACAATTTTACTAATATTGTAGAACTTTGTTCTAAAGCTGTATCCATACCTATTGGATGCAGTGATCAAAATATAGTGGCTGTATCCAGGAAAGGCAAAGTTCCAACAGCTGGGCCTAAAATAGTGTATAAGAGATCATACCAAATATTGTGCTGTTACTCTTATGTGGATGATGTTAAAAATATTTTTTGATCTGATGTGATTAATGAGGAGCATCCAGACGCTGCACTTGATGAATTTATGAAATTGCTTCTTCCAATTACTGATAAACATGCACCTGTTAAGAACCTGACTGTTAGAACTGTTAAGTCTCCATGGATTGATGAGGAATTTAAAAAGTGTATGGTTGAAAGAGATGGGGCAAAAGGAGTAGCTAATAAGTCTGGCTGCATATCTGACTGGCTTACTTACTGCAAATTGAGAAATTATGTGAGTAAACTCAGCAATAAGATACTTTATTATGAAGCCAAGATCAATGATATAAAGAATGATGGATTTTTTTTGGAGTACTTTAAATGAAATTACGGGCAGAAAGATACATTCAACTCCATCTTTCATCGAATTAGATGGTTTATTCATCACAAAACCATTTGATGTTGCCAATTATTTTCATGATTATTTCATTGGCAAAGTGGGCTAACTTAGGCAGGAAATGCCAACAACGAAAAGTGAGCAATTGTATTCCAGCATAAAAAAAACGAATAATGAAAGAAAAGCATTGCAAGTTGTGGGAGAGGTGGAAAAATTATTTTATTGATCAATAATGACAATCCTCCTGGCATTGACAACTTAGGTGGAAAGCTACTGTGGATGGTAACTGACTCTACTCTACATTGATAATAAGAAGATTGTGGGAGCTGTACTGTTAGATTTCAGTGATAAACTGTTGTTGAAAAAACTTATGTGCTATGGCTTTTCAACCTCTGCCATATCGTGGATTCAGAGCTATATATCTAATAGAACTCTGAGTTTTCTTTAATGGAAGCTTCTCTAATGTCAAACATGTAAAGTCTGGTGTACTGCAGGGCAGCTCTCTAGGCCCTCTACTCTTTTCTATTTGTACCTATGACCTGCCACTGGCATTAAACAAAGCATGTGTGTCCGTGTATGCTGATAATTCAACCATATACGCATCGGCAACCACAGCTAATTAAGTCACCGAAACTCTTAACAAAGAGTTTTGCAATCTGTTTTGGAATGGATGGCCAGTAGTAAACTGCCCCTGAACATCTCTAAAAATAGCATTGTATTGTATTTGTTACAAATCATTCCCTAAGTGCTAGACCTCAGCTGACTCTGTTAATGAATTGTGTGCCTGTTGAACAAGTTGAGGAGACTAAATTACTTGGCATTTCCGTAGATTGTAAACTGTCATAGTCAAAACATATAGATTCAATGGTTGTAAAGATGGGGAGAGGTCTAGCCGAAATAAAGAGATGCTCTGCTTTTTGGACACCACACTCCAAAAAGCAAGTTCTGCAGGCTCTAGTTTTGTCTTGATTATTGTCCAGTCCTGTGGTCCAGTGTTGCAAGGAAATACCTAGTTAAGGTGCAACTGGCCCAGAACAGAGCGACATGTTTTGTTCTTAATTGTAATCAGAGGGCTGATATAAATACTATGCATGACAGTCTCTCTTGGCTAATAGTTGAGGAGAGACTGACTGCAACCCGAACGACGCTGGGCCAATTGTGCGCCGCCTTATGGGACTTCAAATCACAGCCTGGAATCAAACCAGGATCTGTAGTAACACGTCTAGCACTGAGATGCAGTGTTTTAGACCGCTGCGCCACTAGGGAGCCCAATCAGCTTCTTGATATGCCACACCTGCCAGGTGAATGGATTATCTTGGCAATGGAGAAATGCTCAGTAATTTGTTTACATGGATGCAAACAAATTTGTACACAAAATTTGAGAGCTTTTTGTGCGTATTAACAATTTCTGGGATCTTTTATTTCAGGTCATGAAACATGGCACTAACACTTTACATGTTGCGTTTATAGTTTTGTGCTGTTTGATGCACTTAACCAACATAACCCACACTACTCAAATATGTGCTATTCTAGCCTACCAGCTAGCACCATGAGAGAGACTGTACCCTCTGGTTGTGATCTACTGTGATGTAGACTCGGAGCGCAGAGAACAATTTAGTCCTGATGACTGGAGTGAGTCGCTGTCGTTCTCCAATGACGTCTAAGCCTAACTGTGGTCTCTTGACTCAGGTCTTTAACAGTGGGAAGGCACTCACACATGAAAGGAGCTGTATTAAAATGCTTCTTTAAAAAAATGAAACAAACTCACTCTGCGTCTGATGTCTTAAGCGGATTGAGAGAAAATCCATCTCCCTTAATTTCAGCTCCACTGTCTATTACAGATCCGTGGAGGGCTGGGGGTTTGGCAAGGAGATCTTTGGGCTCAATACTGAGCATAAAAAAGCAATTGAGTTATTAAGAGATTGTTTGCATTGAGAAGGGAAGGATAGTTAGGGTCATTTTAGGGGACTTTCAAGTACTCATTCAGATAGTAGGGATATTCTACTGATAGACTAAAACATTCTAGGAGATAAAGGAGTTGCAGTAGGATATGCAGCTTAGGAACTGGTAATGTAATCAGTACAGACGTCACGTTAGAGACATTTTTCCTTGAGCTTGTTTCCATCGTTGCATATTAAAATGCCTATGAAGAATGTGTCACTTTGTTTGGAGACGTGACACATGAGCCCATCCCTTTCTTGTGTGTGTGTGTGTGTGTGTGTGTGAGAGAAACAGACAGACAGCGAGAGCTCTGTAAACCCAGCCTTCAGGCAGCACACAATGCTGTGTGTTTATGTGTTTTCATATCTGACACTGAAGTGTGGATACAAAGCGGCTTACACATTTCAGTGTCATACCATAAATATGTGTGACCTAACACGGAAAAACAACGTTCAGCGCTTTTATGCAAGAATGCATAATGATTTGTTGTACATAAAATAACTTATATGATGTCGCTCGTATCTTCTAAGATACATTATCCCCTCAAGAAATGTAGAAGAAGGCATTTGAAGAATACAGAAACTAGAAATATCTAATTCAGAAATGTTCAGTCGCAGTAATGTCTGCCCCAGGTCCTGTCTGACCTCAAGGGCAATGTATTCCTCTGAAGTCGGCATAATGCTTTGCCAATATAATATGCCAATTTTGTTCAAGTAAATGTAATTCAACATTTCCCTTGTTGATTGCTTTTAGTGAAACCACAAAATGATAGTGATTTAATCAACTTGCTGATTGTAATTAATATAAATCAAGTAACAGATTAGTCCTCCACCATTGTAATATATTATGCAAATATCATTAAATTCTCTCATTAATTAGAATGCCAATAAGTCTCTATCTTAAGTGGTAGAAAATGGAACCCAGTACCTTAATGACTATTTAGAGAATGCAGTGCACAATGACTGTTTAGAGAACGCAGTGCACAATGACTGTTTAGAGAACGCAGTGCACAATGACTGTTTAGAGAATGCAGTGCAGTGCACAATGACTGTTTAGAGAATGCAGTGCAGTGCACAATGACTGTTTAGAGAATGCAGTGCAGTGCACAATGACTGTTTAGAGAATGCAGTGCAGTGCACAATGACTGTTTAGAGAATGCAGTGCAGTGCACAATGACTGTTTAGAGAATGCAGTGCAGTGCACAATGACTGTGGTTCTGTGCGTTTCTGCACTATTACTCTATCATGAAGAGTTTCAATGTTTTGCATTGAGGCTGAATCTGCATTTGTCAGAAAATGTATTATAAGAAATGAATTCCAATGAAGAAATGGGAAAGGAAAAGAGCAGCGCGTTATCACCTTGATGCTGTAATCGTTTGGTCGTGTAATGCGTGTTAATGTTGGCTGGGCATAGAGAGTGGTGTTTTACACAGTGCTCCATTCCCCCGGGGAGGACAGAATTATTTCTGCCATCTTGTGCACAATCTGTTTGACTCTAGCGATTTATGTTTTTCATTAGTTATGACCACACTTCTTTTTTCCTCCTTCACTCCAACCTCCCGCTGTGTCTGACTAAATCTAACAATGGGTAGGGGCGATTAAAAGAAATGTCAGTGCATTCATTAAGAAATATGCAGAGCCTGGGCTTACTGGGACTATTCAGTTATATCGGGCATCTTCTAACCTCCACTATGCCAATATAGCACACGTCATAACTGTGTGTTTGTGTGTGTGGCCATGTTAATCTTACCAATCTATTCATTTCACATCCTCAAGGACAGGCATGGAATATGGACAAAGAACATCCGTAAGAATGTGGGAAAGTAGATTGTCTATTGGTCAGTCGTGTGCATGTCTCTCTTTCTGTTTCTCCTTCTCTCTCTCTTTCCCTACATCTCCCTTTGCCTTGGGGGGAGGCCACAGCTGGTCAGACGGCAAGGCAGGGCTATGCCTGAGGCGAACACGTGCAGCTGGCAGCTAGCGAGGCCAGGGGTGGGCGAGTTGGGAGGGGTGGTTGCAGCACAGTCCTACAGGGCTGCTTTGATCAGCCACTGGGTAGTTGGTGGGTCCAGTGTATTTCCATTCATGTTTCATGGCAATACGTAGGAATGGGAAAACTAGACACCAATCCTCTTTGGCGTACAGTTGTCACCTTTCCAACAATGCTGCATATGACGGACCAGCGTATGTATGGTGGGTAAAGCTGTCCAGGTGAGATGGCAGTACTCATTCAAAACACGATATATGTGTACTGTCCTCTATAGTGGTGCAGTAAACCCTTTCTATATTCAACATTCCTTATGTGTACCACATTATGTACAGTGCACTACATTTTTCCTCTTAGTGGCCCTATTTCTGGGAGAGATATGTTCTTTCCATTTAGTTTCCTTCCTCACTGGCACATCCCTATCAGGTTTTAATGAAACACTTCTCCATGTGCTGTGAAGCTGAGAGGTAGCCGGCTACACGTTCATATATTTTTCAATTTTGAAGTCCCGGCAAAGGTAATGACCGTCCAATGACAGAGTGGGGAAAAACAACATCAGCAGCTAGTAGTGGTCATTAGAGAAACGGTGTGGGTCAATGCAGACACACGACCATAACACAGACAATAATCACCTGTTTCGTCAAATGAAAATGTCCAGCGCATTACATTCATGTCTTTACTTCTTCGCTTGACCTAAATGTCACAAATGCATGCTTGAGTACATTATACCCATCAAGAATATTATACAGTACTAGCCTACTTCTCACTAGTAGTATAGAAGAATAAACGGTAGTAGTAGTACCACTAGTAGTAGTAGTATAGAAGAATTAACAGTAGTAGCAGGAGTATGTATTGAATAATATGGCTTACATTGCACATTAGCAGTAGCTGGTGGTTCTATGGTGCCCGTAGTTAGAGTGCTCATGGTGGTTGTTGTGGAAAACAGACGTCATTAGCTCATTTAAAATGATTACACAAATTGATTCAGAAAATAGCTTGAAATACTGGGAACTGGGATTCCAATATGCAATGTTATTCAGACATGTTGAAATGTCACAGTATACGCCACATGCATAAAAGCGAATAAAATAGTGTTTGCATGTATTTTACCTGCCGTATGTGTGTGTGTATGTGTGTGTGTGTGTGTGTGTGCAGAGGTTGCAGGGGCCCAGAGGACCATGCATTCTCTCTGATGCTCACACTTTGTCCCTGTTGTAGGACAGGAAGTGAGCAGCGTCACAGAAAGGCTTTGTTCCCCGCTGCTACGCTCTCTCAGCTGGAATTCCATTTGTTCCTTCACTGGAATGAAATGGCATTGATTGTTGACTCAGATGTCTGGGAGAAGGGGAAAAAAGAAGAGCGAGAGAGAGACAAAGGGAGGAAAAGCACTTGGTGGTGCTCAGGCAGGCTTCTCTGGATCAACGACGGGTTTAAAGGGAGATTTTTTTTTGGGGGGGGGGGGGGGGAATAAAGTGAAGCTGTTTGACTTTGTGATGCACGAGGGAGTCGTGTTGATAGTGTCAATGCCAGATGGAATCCCTTACATCTCTCTTATGGCAGAGTTCACCAACTGGAGGTGATGTTATTTGCCCCCCCTTCCCTAAGTTTCCCCGAAAAATATATGTACTGAACAAAAATGTAAACGCAACAATTTCAAATATTCTACTGAGTTACAGTTCATATAAGGAAATCAGTCAATTTAAATAAATTCATTAAGACCTAATCTAAAGATTTCACATAATTGGGAATACAGATATGCATCAGTTGGTCACAGAAACCTTTTAAAAAAAAGGTAGAGGCGTGGATCAGAAAACCAGTCAGTATCTGGTGTGAACACCATTTTTAGCGCAACACGTCTCCTTCGCATAGAGTTGATCGGGCTGTTGATTGCGGCCTGTGGAATGTTGTCCCACTCCTCTTCAATGGCTGTGCGAAGTTGCTGGATATTGGTGGGAACTGGAACTCGCTGTCGTATACGTTGATCCAGAGCATTTATCCGTGAAGAACACACGTCTCCAGCATGCCAGTGGCCATCGAAGGTGAGCATTTGTCCTTTGAAGTCGGTTACGATGCTGAACTGCAGTGAGGTCAAGACCCTGGTGAGGACGACGAGTACGCAGATGAGCTTCCCTGAGATGGTTTCTGACAGTTTGTGCAGGAATTCTTTGGTTGTGCAAACCCGCAGTTTCATCAACTGTTCGAGTGGCTGGTCTCCGACGATCCCGCAGTTGAAGAAGCTGGATGTGGAGGTCCTAGGCTGGCGTGGTTACACCTGGTCTGCTGTTGTGGGGCCGGTTGGACGTATTGCCAAATTCTCTAAAACAGAGTTGGAGAAATTATATTTTTCTGCGTATGGAACATTTCTGGGATCTCTTATTTGAGCTTATTTAACATGGGACCAACACTTTTACATGTTGCATTTATATTTTTGTTTAGTGAACAGTGTACATATATGATCGTATACAAATGTAAGATTTGAAATGATTCTGTTTTAGTCAAATATTATATCTGTTTTGGGATTCTGTTGGTCAATTTGCAAATGATTTGTAATTATTTTCCGTTCCCCTGACCATGAAGAAATAAATGGCCTTCATGGGTACAAAAGCTGGACCCGTTCCAAAGTTGACCTGGGGCTTTCCCATCCGGACCCGATATACAGTTGAAGTCGGAAGTTTACATACACTTTGGAGTCATTAAAACTTGTTTCTCAACCACTCCACAAATTTCTTGTTAACAAACTATAGTTTTGGCATGTACTTTGTGCATCACAAGTAATTTTTCCAACAATTGTTTACAGACAGGTTATTTCATTTATAATTCACTATCACAATTCCAGTGGGTCAGAAGTTTGCATATACTAAGTTGGCTGTACCTTTAAACAGCTTGGAAAATTCCAGAAAATGACATCATGGCTTTAGAAGCTTCTGATAGGCTAATTGACATCATCAGTCAATTGGAGGTGTACCCGTGGATGGATTTCAAGGCCTTACCTTCCAACTCACTGCCTCTTTGCTTGACATCATGGGAAATTCAAGAAATCAGCCCAAAGATTGTAGACTTCCACCAGTCAGGTTCATTCTTGGGAGCAATTTCCAAACGCCTGAAGGTACCACGTTCATCTGTACAAACAATAGTACGCAAGTATAAACACCATGGGACCACGCAGCCGTCATACCTCTCAGAAAGGTGACGCATTCTGTCCCCTAGAAATGAATGTACTTTGGTGCGAAAAGTGTAAATCAATCCCAGAACAACAGCGAAGGACCTTGTGAAGATGCCGGAGGAAACCAGTACAAACGTATCTATATCCACAGTAAAACGAGTCCTATATCAACATAAACTGAAAGGCCGCTCAGCAAGGAAGAAGCAACTGCTCCAAAACCGCCATAAAAAAAGCCAGTCTACGGTTTGCAACTGCACATGGGGACAAAGATTGTACTTTTTGGAGAAATGTCCTCTGGTCTGATGAAACAGAAATAGAACTGTTTGGCTATACTGACCATTGTTATGTTTGGAGGAAAAAGGGGGACGATTGCAAGCTGAAGAACACCATCCCAACAATGAAGCACAGGGGTGGCAGCATCATGTTGTGGGGGTGTTTTGCTGCAGGAGGGACTGGTGCACTTCACAAAATAGATGTCATCATGAGGAAATGAAAATGATGTGTATATATTGAAGCAACATCTCAAGACGTCAGTCAGGAAGTTAAAGCTTGGTCGCAAATGGGTCTTCCAAATGGACAATGACCTCAAGCATACTTCCAAAGTTGTGGCAAAATGGCTTAAGGACAACAAAGTCAAGCTATTGGATTGACCATCACAAAGCCCTGACCTCAATCCCATTTAGAAAATGTGTGGGCAGAACTGAAACAGTGTGTGCGAGCAGAGCAAGGAGGCCTACAAACCTGACTCAGTTACACCAGCTCTGTCAGGAGGAATGTGCCAAAATTCACCCAACTTATTGTGGGAAGCTTGTGGAAGGCTACTTGAAATGTTTGACAAAGTTAAACAATTTAAAGGCAATGCTACAAAATACTAATTGAGTGTATGTAAATGTCTGGGAATATGATGAAAGAAATGAAAGCTGAAATAAATCACTCTCTACTATTATTCTGACATTTCACATTCTTTAAATAAAGTGGTTATCCTAACTGACCTAAGACAGGGAATGTTTACTAGTATTAAATGTCAGGAATTGTGAAAAACTGAGTTTAAATGTTTTTGGCTAAGGTGTATGTAAACTTCTGACTTCAACTGTACATAGTTTTTGCATTTATATATATATATAAAAATGCAAAAAACTGTGTATATATATATATATATATATATATATATATATATATATAGAGAGAGAGAGACCCGTTCCAAACATACCCAAGTACAACTAGACCCACTCTGTATAGACCTGGTCGGATCCAGACCCAATCCGATCCGAGTGAGGGACGCAGCAGAAAAGTCCATTTTTAAACTATTTTATTAACCAGAGTTGATATAGCACGAAGAGGAGGAGGTAAAGAGAGGTGACGCTCTAGCAGAGGCTGTGCTGTGTTTGTAGGCTAGTGTGAGTGAGTGACACAGGGAGGAAAGAGGCAGAAAAGAGGGACAGCAACCAACCAAGCCGACTAGCGCTATGGTAGACGAATCACTTCCATAGCTAGGTTATTTATCATCCAATATGATTACGTAGTACCTGTTTTGACTGGGAGAAGCTAACTAAGCTAGCAAAAAAAAATCTCTACTCAGAACAGCCTCAAGTCTTCGGGGCTCATGGACTCTACAAGGTGTTGAAAGCATTCCACAGAGATGCTGGCCCATGTTGACTCTAATGCTCCCCAAAGTTGGTTCAAGTTGGCTGGATGTCCTTTGGGTAGTGGACCATTCTTGATACACATGGGAAACTGTTGCGTATTGTTGTGTGGGTTTTTACTTATGACTAAATTCCTGCCCCTCTGTCCCAAGAGCAATGGTTTTCATGGACATGGTGTTCCCTGGCTGGTTCAGTCCTATTTTTTTAGCAGACGGAGGCGACAGGGTAATTGTTCTGCACATCATGGGGGTCACTCAATCTTCCTTTCTACAGCAGATCTGAGTGATATGAAATAGACATTTTGGATTTCAATCTATGGGAGGATTCACATTTCCTCTTATGTGATAAGACAGGGGATGCTGTTTTCTTGGACCACTACAGTATGTCCATTAAGACATTATAGCACAGTAACACACACACTACACATTCACACTTACTTCCAGCCAATCCGTGTGTGTGTTTGTGTATGTATATATTTGCACTGTATACCGTGTTTGGAAATTCAACATTGCTAGACGTTGATCTTAAGTATCTTCAGTCCCACCCAAAGCCCCACTGATTTAAGCCTACCTACCTACCAGTTCCCCCTTTACCTACCAACATCACAAAGCCAGCCAGACACTGTGTAGGTGGAACAGCAGGAGCGGAGATCACCTATGTGCCGTCTCTACATAGATAATTAAAAAGAGAGAGAGTGATTTCCTGATGGTGCCACCGTGAAAGCGAGGGAACCATTTTGCCCAGTTGGATTCGCGCCTGGGACCGGATTAATAATGAATTGCTACATTCTGAGTTCTGCTGACTCATTGAAATACAGTACAGAGGCAAGGCAAACATTGCAGCTGCGGCAGTCTGGTGTACAGAACGGACCTCTTTTGACAAAAGCCCTGTTCTTGGGTGTGCGGCATGGGAATGGAGAGAATAAAAGGGAGAGAAAGAGGGAGGGTGAGGTTATTACAGGGTCAATTCCATCAAGAATCACTCCCAGTGAACGCATGGCTCAGTCCCCCTCGGCCTGTGTGCTGTACTGATCCATCCATCATGTTCTTTATGTGTCGGACGGTTCACTGCAAACCAAAGGAAGCTCATTTGATTATCTCCACATTTATGTTGTGATTGACTGACAGCTCAGCTGCAGCGGAGGGAGATAGGAACCAAACACAGCATGCTCAGATCAGACACCGTGTTGTACGGCATCCCCAGAGACACTTCTCAGCCTACGTCTGATTTGAGTGAGAGAGGAAGAAAGGATTGTAAGCGAATAGAGACAAAGAATAGGATGCATACTTCCTTGCTTTGTTAACGTGTTCACTCTCATACCATCTTTCTGTTCTTGTTTACAAGGGTGAGCGTGTATTCCCCTGCTCTGTGTGTTAATCCCGATTCCCTTTAGTTTTGAGTTTGAACTTTGATGTCTAATAACAACGTGGCTCTTCTCATCGTCTCAAACTCAGCCTATTCGTTACTTTTCTGTACGGAATAGCTTTGTGACGTTTTTTTTCCAATGACCCAGCACTATCCGTGTCTTATCGGCAGTGTTCTCCAATCGTCCGCCGACCGTAGCGAGAGAGACTCCGGGGGAAACGACAGGCTCTCCAACGGCCAATTAGACGATTAATTGCTTATCAGATACAATTTATAAACCCAGTAAATGCATCAAAGTGTCGGCTCTGTAATGTGTGGGTACTGTGCTCTCCTGTCATACTCAATCAGTGCAATTGAGACACTTAATTGCTGAGCTCCTGGTCATTCGCCTCTCAAAACATCCTTTTTGTCTGTCCACACACACACACACACACCTTCTCTCTCGCTCTCTCACTCACATGTCACTTTGAGTTCCGAGTCAATTTCTGCCTAGCAATCCACCCAATGAACCCAGACCCCATAGTGACCCTGGCCCTACCCCCTCCGCTGCACCCTCTCCTCATTTCACCCTCTGGAAAACAAAAAAATGCTCCCTGTGCCCCGGTGGGATGTAATTAATGCGGAACATTGAATATTTCACATCCTGTCATCTCTGAACATTACTGACATCTCCCTTATTGGATCAAGGCTTTAAAAAGAGCCCTCTTCTCAGTCTCCTGCCTCCTGAGCCTTATGCTCTTATTGATTCCCTTCATCCTCCATCTCTACACATGCACCCGCTACTTAATGAACCAAATGAAGATGAAGCTAATTTTGGAGAAGTGGAGAAGTGCTGCCTGGATACTCAAAAAAAAAAAAGATTTTTTTTTTGTCATGTGCCGAATACAACAGGTGTAGACTTTGCCGTGAAATGCTTGCTTACGAGCCCTTCCCAACGTTTCAGAGTTAAAAAAGAATAATAATACAAAATAAAAATATTAACACAAAAGGAATAAAATACACAATAATGAAGCTACAGTTGAAGTCGGAGGTTTACATACACTTAGGTTGGAGTCGTTAAAACTCGTTTTTTAACCACTCCACAAATTTCTTGTTAACCAACTAGTTTTGGCAAGTCTGTTAGGACATCTACTTTGTGCATGACACAATTTTTCCAACAATTGTTTATAGACAGATGATTTAACTTATAATTCAATGTATCACAATTCCAGTGGGTCGGAAGTTCACATACACTAAGTTGACCGTGCCTTTAAACAGCTTGGGAAAATTCCAGAAAATGATGTCATGACTTTAGAAGCTTCTGATAGGCTAATTGACATAATTTGAGTCAATTGGAGGTGTACCTATGGATGTTTTTAAAGGCCTACCTTCAAACTCTTTGCTTGACATCATGGGAAAATTCCCAAAAAATCTTCCAAGACCTCCACAAGTCTGGTTCATCCTTGGGAGCAATTTCCAAACGCCTGAAGGTACCACGTTCATCTGTACAAACAATAGTACGCAAGTATAAACACCATGGGACCACGCAGCCTTTACCGCTCAGGAAGGAGATGAATGTACTTTGGTGCAAAAAGTGCAAATCAATCCCAGAACAACAGCAAAGGACCTTGTGAAGATGCTGGAGGAAACGCGTACAAAAGTATCTATATCCACAGTAAAACGAATCCTATATCAAAATAAACTGAAAGGCCGCACAGCAAGGAAGAAGTCACTGCTCCAAAACCGCCATAAAAAAGCCATACTACAGTTTGCAACTTCACATGGGGACAAAGATTGTACTTTTTTTTTTTTCTCTGGTCTGATGGAACAGAAATAGAACTGTTTGGCCATAATGACCATCGTTATGTTTGGAGGAAAAAGGGGGAGGCTTGCAGGCCAAAGAACACCATGGCAGCATCATGTTGTGGGGGTGCTTTGCTGCATAAAAAGCCAGACTATGGTTTGCAACAATAAGTAGCAGTGATCGAGTGTATTGCCCACGCGAGTGCTGCAATCAATATGCTGATAGAATTTAGGTAGCCTTGTCCTCAAAGTTGCTTTGTTACAATCCCCAGCTACAATATATGCAGCCCCAGGATATATGGTTTCCAGTTTACATAGTGTCCAGTGAAGTTCCTTGAGGGCCGTCGTGGTGTCTGCTTGAGGGGGTATATACACAGCTGTGACGATAACCAACGAGAATTCTCTTGGCAGATAATATTGCCGGCATTTGATTGTAAGGAATTCTAAGTCGGGTGAGCAGAAGGACTTGAGTTCCTGTATGTTGTTATGATTACACTGTGAGTCATTAATCATGAAGCATACACCCCCGCCCTTCTTCTTCCCAGAGAGGTGTTTATCTCTGACCTCTTCCCTGTAGGCTGTCTCATCGCCGTCGGTGATCAGGCATTCCACCGTCGTGTCGTCAGCACAAGCTTCGTGATGAGCTTGGAGGGGACTATGGTGTTGAATGCTGAGCTGTTGTCTATGAACTGCATTTTCACATCATTTTTCCCTCTCTTGTTCAGGTGGGAGAGGGCACTGTGAAGTGCAATTGAGATTGCGTCATCTGTGGATCTGTTGGGGTGGTATCGGAATTGGAGTCCAGGGTGTCGGGAATGAGCACTTCAAAATTACAGATGTGAGTGCTACAGGGCGATAGCCATTTAGGCAGGTTACCCTGGAGTTCTTGGGAACAGGGACAATGGTGGTCAGCTTGAAACATGTTGGGAATAGATACTGGGACAGTAATCCGTTAGGGTCTGCAAGCCCTTCCACATCCGACAAGTATGTGAGCTGGTGTGATAGGTTTCCACTTCCACCTATATTGTCCTTTTACACGTTTAATATCTCGTCAGAGGTCGTAGCGGGCATTCAAGTTGTGTGTTTTCTTGTTTGTTTATGGCCCTATACAGTTAATTGAGTGCCAAAGTTGTGTTGGCTTGTGTAGAGATGTAAACAGGCATGATCATTTTGGATGAGAACTCTCTTGGTAGAGAAACATTTCTGCAGCTTACCATGAGGTATATCAGGTGAGCAAAAGCTCTAGATTTCTTTCCCAATGGAAGCAGCACACCAGTTGTTGTTTACAATGAGACACACCCCTCCCCCTTCGGACTTGCCTGTGGCTTCCGCCGTCTGATCGCGTCGCTCCATGGAGAAACCACAGAGTTCTAAATTCATAGATTGAGCCAGCCAAGTTTCTGCAAGGCATATAATATTGCAGCTTTTCTAGTCTCTCTGAAAGGTGTCTCTCAAACGAAGCTCATCCATCTTCTTCTCAAGTGACTGGACGTTTGGCAGTAAAATGGAGGGGAGCGCTGGTAAATTTGATCTTTGTCTTAGTCCTCTACTCTTTTCTCTTTTTTTATCAATGACCTGCCACTGGCATTAAACAAAGCATGTGTGTCTGTGTATGCTGAGGATTCAACCGTATACACATCAGCAACCCCAGCTAATGAAGTCACTGAAACCCTTAAAGTGTTGCAGTCAGTTTTTAGGAATGGGCGGCCAGTAATAAACTGGTTCTGTACATCTCTTAAACTAAGAGCATTGTATTTGGCACAAATTATTCCATACAATCTAGACCTCAGCTGAATCTGACAATGAATGGTGTGGCTGCTGAACAAGTTGAGGAGACTAAATTACTTGGTGTTACTTTAGATTGTACATTTTCATGGTCAAAACATATAGATTCAATGGTTGTAAAAATGGGGATGGGTCTGCCCATATTAAAGAGATGCTCTGTTTTTTTGACACATCACTCCACAAAGAAAGTCCTGCATATCTTATCTTGATTGTGGTCCAGTCATATGAAGTATTCATACCCTTTATTCAGTACTTTGTTGAATCACCTTTGGCAGCGATTACAGCCTGCAGTCTTCTTAGGTATGATGCTACAAGCTTGGCACACCTGTATTTGGGGAGGTTCTCCCATTCTTCTCTGCAGATCCTCTCAAGCTCTGTCAGGTTGGAGGGGGAGTGTTGCTGCACAGCTACACTGCTCAAAAAAATTAAGGGAACACTTACAGAACACAATGCAACTCCAAGTCAATCACACTTCTGTGAAATCAAACTGTCCACTTAGGAAGCAACACTGATTGACAATACATTTCACATGCTGTTGTGCAAATGGAATAGACAACAGGTGGAATTTATAGGCAATTAGCAAGACACCCCCAATAAAGGAGTGGTTCTGCAGGTGCGGACCACAGTCCACTTCTCAGTTCCTATGCTTCCTGGCTGATGTTTTGGTTACTTTTGAATGCTGGCGGTGCTTTCACTCTAGTGGTAGCATGAGACGGAGTCTACAACCCACACAAGTGGCTCAGGTAGTGCAGCTCATCCAGGATGGCACATTAATGCGAGCTGTGGCAAGAAGGTTTGCTGTGTCTGTCAGCGTAGTGTCCAGAGCATGGAGGCGCTACCAGGACACAGGCCAGTACATCAGAAGACGTGGAGGAGGCCGTAGGAGGGCAACAACCCAGCAGCAGGACCGCTACCTCCGCCTTTGTGCAAGGAGGAGCACTGCCAGAGCCCTGCAAAATGACCTCCAGCAGGCCACAAATGTGCATTTGTCTACTCAAACGGTCAGAAACAGACTCCATGAGGGTGTTATGAGGGCCCGATGTCCACAGGTGGGGGTTGTGCTTACAGCCCAACACCGTGCAGGACGTTTGGCATTTGCCAGAGAACACCAAGTTTGGCAAATTCGCCACTGGCGCCCTGTGCTCTTCACAGATGAAAGCAGGTTCACACTGAGCACGTGACAGACGTGACAGAGTCTGGAGACGCTGTGGAGAACATTCTGCTGCCTGCATCATCCTCCAGCATGACCGGTTTGGCGGTGGGTCAGTCATGGTGTGGGGTGGCATTTCTTTGGGGGGCCGCACAGCCCTCCATGTGCTCGCCAGAGGTAGCCTGACTGCCATTAGGTACCGAGATGAGATCCTCAGACCCCTTGTGAGACCATATGCTGGTGTGGTTGGCCCTGGGTTCCTCCTAATGCAAGACAATGCTAGACCTCATGTGGCTGGAGTGTGTCAGCAGTTCCTGCAAGAGGAAGGCATTGATGCTATGGACTGGCCCGCCCGCTCCCCAGACCTGAATCCAATTGAGCACATCTGGGACATCATGTCTCGCTCCATCCACCAACGCCACGTTGCACCACAGACTGTCCAGAGTTGACGGATGCTTTAGTCCAGGTCTGGGAGGAGATCCCTCAGGAGACCATCCGCCACCTCATCAGGAGCATGCCCAGGCGTGGTAGGGAGGTCATACAGGCACATGGAGGCCACACACACTACTGAGCCTCATTTTGACTTTTTTTAAGGACATTACATCAAAGTTCGATCAGCCTGTAGTGTGGTTTTCCACTTTCATTTTGAGTGTGACTCCAAATCCAGACCTCCATGCTTGATAAATTTGATTTCCATTGATCATTTTTGTGTGATTTTGTTGTCAGCACATTCAACTATGAAAAGAAAAAAGTATTTAAAAATATTTAATTCATTCAGATGTGTTATTTTAGTTTTCCCTTTATTTTTTTGAGCAGTGTATTTTCAGGTTTCTCCAGACATGTTCGATCAGGTTCAAGTCCAGGTTCTGGCTGGTCAGCTCAAGGACATTCATAGACGTGTCCCGAACCCACTGTGTTGGCTTGGCTGTGTGCTTCAAGTCGTTATCCTGTTGGAAGGTGAACCTTCGCCCCAGTTTGAGGTCCTGAGTGCTCAGGAACAGGTTTTCATCAAGGATCTCTATGCACTTTGCTCGGTTCATCTTTCCCTCGATCCTGACTAATCTCCCGGTCCCTGCCTCTGAAATAGATTCCCACAGCATGATGCTGCCAACACCATGCTTCACCGTAGGGATGGTGCCAGGGTTTCTCCAGACGGTTGGCATTCAAGCCAAAGAGTTCAATCCTGGTTTCATCAGACCAACGAATCTTGTTTCTCATTGTCTGAGAGTCCTTTAGGTGCCTTTGGCATACTTCAAGCGGTCGATCATTTGCCTTTTACTGAGAAGTGGCTTCTGTCTTACCACTCTACCATAAAGGCCTGATTGGTAGAGTGCTGCAGAGATAGTTGTCCTTCTGGAAGTTCTCTAATCTCCACAGAGGAACTCTGGAGCTCTGTCAGAGTGACCATCGGGTTCTTGGTCACCTCCCTGACCAAGGCCCTTCTCCCCCGATTGCTCAGTTTGGCCAGGCTGCCAATTCTAGGAAGAGTCTCAGTGGTTCCAAACTTCTTCCATTTAAGACCTTCAATGCTGCAGAAATGTTTTGGTACCCTTCCGCAGATCTATGCCTCGACACAATCCTGTCTCTGCGCTCTACGGACAATTCCTTCAACCTCATGGCTTTGTTTTTGCTCTGACATGCACTGTCAACTGTGGGACATTATGTAGATAGGTGTGTGCCTTTCCAAACCATTTCCAATCAATTGAATTTACCACAGGTGGACTCCAATCAAGTTGTAGAAACATCTCAAGGATGATACATGGAAACAGGATGCATCTGAGCTCAATTTCGAATCTCATAGCAAAGGGTCTGAATACTTATGTAAATAAGGTATTTGTTTTTTTTATTTGTAGTATATTTTTCAAAATGTTATGAAAATCTGTTTTTGCTTTGTCGTTTTGGGGTATGTTGTGTGTAGATTTATGAGGAAAATGTTTTAATTTAATCAATTTTAGAATAAGGCTGTAACGTTTTTTTTTTTTTGAAAAAGTCCAGGTGTCTGAATACTTTCCAAATGCACTGTATGTGTAACTGATAGATGCACACATACATTTAAAAACATTGACATGTTGTATGTGTACGTCAATTGTAAAAAGTATTTTGTCTAATGTCTTTTTCATTATGTGCAGACCCCAGTAAGACTAGCTGTCTCCATTGACGTCCTAATAAATGAAAAAAAAAAAAAGTCTCACCAGGATGCCAGCTCGTCTACCACATCTACTGTATATCTGCAGCGTTTTGGTAGCCCGTGAAACAAAGGAATTAGCGTCCAGTGTGAAGGGAAAAGCTGAGTCAGAGTTGATATTGATATCGTGGTTAGTAATTGTCGATCTGACGTTACATTTACATTACATTTAAGTCATTTAGCAGACGCTCTTATCCAGAGCGACTTACAAATTGGTGCGTTCACCTTAAGACATCCAGTGGAACAGCCACTTTACAATAGTGCATCTAAATCTTTTAAGGGGGGGGGGGGGGGGTGAGAAGGATTACTTTATCCTATCCTAGTTATTCCTGAAAGAGGTGGGGTTTCAGTTACGTTAGTAACTGCCGATGTCCAAAAGTGCTTGGCAGTCACTGTACAGGAAAAAGTCACTTAATAGCAAAGTCGGGTTGGAACTCGCAAGATGTCCGCCTTCTCTATCAGTAATCTGCACCAATAGAGTCAGTGCTACAAACTGTTCCCACCTGTCATCTCCCCTCATGTCTCCTCACAACAAACAACAAGCATACTGCTGTATAGGGTGTTTCATTACCTGCTAATGCCAGGTTCAGGGTGAACATGATGCATTGAGAATTGGTTGTGTAATTTTTGATAGAGTTACCGATTGATTTATTTCTTAGCGAAAGTGAATCGATGGAAATCTCATTAAGAGAGACGGTAAAAGTCACAGCAGATGTGTAAACACATGCCCTGTTGGTTTTAACGACATCTCAGGATAATGCAAGAGGCCTGTAGGAACTAGTCCCTCTCCCAACACTCACTACTCTCACCAACCACATAAAAATGCGAACCTAGACTCAGAGATGGAGTTGTCCTTGTTTAATGAAAAGGACCTGATTTTCAGCACAGATAGCAACTTGAAAAAGAAAGCCCTCTCACAATACTCCCCAAATTGAAAATAATAATTGCTATCTGAAAACAGTCTTGATCTGAAGAGGGATAGACAGCTCATATTGATCAGTACATAAAACAATCAATATCTGCATAGTTGCTCACTCTTTTTTCAAGCCGTGAGGTCGAAGGAATTGTCTGTAGAGCTCCGAGACAGGATTGTGTTGAGGCACAGATCTGGGGACGCATACCAAAAAGGGAGGTGACCAAGAACCCGATGGTCACTCTGACAGAGATCCAGAGTTGCTCTCTGGAGATGGGAGAGCCTTCCAGAAGGACAACCATCTCTGCAACACTCCACCAATCAGGCCTTTATGGTAGAGTGGCCAGACGGAAGGCACTCCTCAGTAAAATGCACAACAGCCCGCTTGGAGTTTGCAAAGAGGCACCTAAAGGACATGAGAAACAAGATTCTCCTCCCTGATGTTACCAATATTGAATGCGAAGCGTCACGTCTGGAGGAAACCTGGCACCATCCCTATGGTGAAGCATGGTGTTGGCAGGATCATGTTTTTCAGCGGCATTGACTTAGAGAATAGTCAGGATCGAGGCTAAGATGAACGGAGCAAAGTACAGAAAGATCCTTGTTGAAATTCTGCTCCAGAGTGCTCAGGACCTCAGACTGGGGCGAAGGTTCACCTTCCAACAGGACAACAACCCTAAGTACACAGCCAAGACAGCGCAGGAGTGGCTTCTGGACAAGTCTCTAAATGTCCTTGAGTAGCCCAGCCAGAGCCCGGACTTGAACGCCGATCGAAAATGTCTGGAGAGACCGGAAAATAGCTGTGCAGCAACGCTCCCCATCCAACCTGACAGAGCTTGAGAGGATCTGCAGAGAAGAATGGGAGAACCTCCCCAAATACAGGTGTGCCAAGCTTGTAGCGTCATACCTAAGAAGATTCAAGGCTGTAATCACTGCCAAAGGTGCTTCAACAATGTACTGAGTAAAGGGTCTGAAGGGTCTTTAATTTTTTAAATATTTTTTTGCTTTGTCATTATGGGGTGTTGTGTATAGATTGAGAGGCGGAACATGATTTAATCAATTTTAGAATAAGGCTATAATGTAATAAAATGTGGGAAAAGTCAAGGGGTCTAAATACTTTCTGAACACTATATGCACAATGCTTATTGTTATAATCAGTGGTTTTCTATTAATTCCCTTGACCAAAATGTGAATATTTCACACGGTTTGATGGAGTGTGTCTGATGGAGCAGGTCACCTCCGCCCTGGTAAAGACCGTGTTGTTCTCCAGGGAGACCAATGTATTGCAGACTGTTAAAGTCAAGCCCCCCAATGGCTCAAGAGTGCAGGTGCCTGGGGCTCCATCAATTCCCTCTTCTCTCAATGTCTCTCTCCCTCTGATGACAAGGTGAATATCAAATTCATTAGCACTTTTACTGGAAGCTGAAAACAACACTGTCTTGACTACAGGACTACATGGTGTGGGTGTAGTGCGCGTGTCCATCCATGGTTGTGTGAGTGTGTAGCAGAGGGGAACAGAAAGGGATAGACAGAGACAGTAGTTGAGGTTGATGTCTCTCTAACATAAATGACGGTGCTGTACATTAATAACCACAGTGAACGCAGACACATGTAAGTGGTATCAGGTCTCTCTAACATAAATGACGGTGCTGTACATTAATAACCACAGTGAACGCAGACACATGTAAGTGGTATGATGTCTCTCTAACATAAATGACGGTGCTGTACATTAATAACCACAGTGAACGCAGACACATGTAAGTGGTATCAGGTCTCTCTAACATAAATGACGGTGCTGTACATTAATAACCACAGTGAACGCAGACACATGTAAGTGGGTTGATGTCTCTCTAACATAAATGACGGTGCTGTACATTAATAACCACAGTGAACACAGACACATGTAAGTGGGTTGATGTCTCTCTAACATAAATGACGGTGCTGTACATTAATAACCACAGTGAACGCAGACACATGTAAGTGGTATGATGTCTCTCTAACATAAATGACCGTGCTGTACATTAATAACCACAGTGAACGCAGACACATGTAAGTGGTATCAGGTCTCTCTAACATAAATGACCGTGCTGTACATTAATAACCACAGTGAACACAGACACATGTAAGTGGGTTGATGTCTCTCTAACATAAATGACCGTGCTGTACATTAATAACCACAGTGAACGCAGACACATGTAAGTGGGTTGAGAAGACTGTTATGTGCCGCAGGGTGGAAGCACACACATGCAAGCACACACACACACACACACACACATATGCAAGCACACACCTACCTGCACGCGCACACACACCTACCTGCACACGCACACACACACACATGCACGCGCACATACACCCCTCACACTTAAGAATTCTCCCATCTAGTACCTCCCCTGCTCATGTCTGAGTTTCGGCCCCAAGGGCTTGATTTAGATGAAATGTCAGTTTTAATGGAAAATGTGATGGAAACAAAACAACAGCTTGGAATATTGCTTGTGTAAGTAGGAAAGGGGAGGCAAGTGCGAGGGTGGTGGCCGTGGTGGGGGTTGTTTCTCTTTTGATTGTACTTGTTAGGAATTCATTGGTTGCCTGTGTGATATTAGGGTTGTAGTGAATGTAGAACCTAGGCAGTGGGTCGTGGCCTGCTCTTTCTAGATGTTCATGCCAAGTGGGAGCTCATTGGTTGCCTGGCAGGCCGGGACATGGAGCAACCTGGAGGTGACAGCAGCAGCTGATTGAGAAGGGAGAGGCTCTCTCTTTTTTTTCTCTCATTTCTCTCTCTCTCACACACACCAGAAGTATCCCTCACACTGTGAGTCACATTCCTGTTAGAAAGGAATGACCATCTAATCATCAGCATCACATTAGATCTATTGATGTCCATTTTAATGTGTATTTTTATAATGACGTCCATGCAACCCAGCCCTGCTGTGTTTCTACATGTCCTCCATCTCTGGGCTGCTTAATGTGTTGTGCGCCATGGGCTACTCAAGCATGTTGGGGAACACTTGCAGTAACTCGGGTGTTGACACCTCGCCGAGCGCTTACTGTTTGTTTCTGTAGTAATTTCAGCTCCACAGCTACTCCGAGGCAGAATCCCCATTTGGCTCCATGGTAATTAATTGATCCATATTGATCTCTTGTATTCCTCAAGCGGTTGAACGTCGTGGTCTGAAAGCTGAAAGTGGGCTGTTGATTAAATGCAGTCTATCTGCGAATGCAATCGCAAACCAGTTCCGACCAGACTGTGTTCTTTATGCCATACTCATTCAGTTTATTTATTGTGTAAGAGAAGCGGTTGCAATTTCAGGTTTCAGTTACGGGGCGACAAACCCTCCCTCCTCAAAGTCCTGGACAGACTGTCACAAAAGGACAAATAGAAACAGGAGTGATTTACTCTTGGCACTGTTTTTGGACTTGACTGCATTTGAAACTTGGTTTCTGATGTATACTATGTTAGTGTACATGAAGGAAGAGACAACACAGTAGTAAATGTGTTCATTCATTTAATGGGTGAGATACCCTTCCAGCATCTACCACAGTCTGATATTTATTCCGATTTTTTTCAAGAACATTTTCCCAAGGACCAGCTACATTCTCCCTCAGTTTTCCAGGTAAAACATTCCGTCTCTTACCCCTCCTGGAATAAGAAGCTCGACATGCATAGAGATGAAAAGGAGAAAGCCCCATGCATTTCACTGAACACTGTTAGGCTGCAGAGCAGCGTGATCGGTCTGGCCCAGGCCTAACACAGTGTTGGCATAATCACAAGACAACATATTCATTACTCAGTTAATAATTCATCAGTGAGATCGTGTTGATGAATTGCCTCAGAGTTTGGCACGCCTCCAAAAAGGATCCAATCTTTTTAGGAAAATGTGCACTTTAGATCCCACCGACAATGGTTTCTGTGGGCTGGGTTAGGTTGTTGAGAAGGAAAAAAATGGAGACATTTTATGGTGGGATAAAGGTTAGTAGTAGTCATGGATTAAAAAAATAATCGTTTAAAAGCAGGGGGAAAGAGATAGTGATAATAGCTTACCTGCTGTCAGTGTGCGTGACAGGGAAGTTTGGACTCCGTGGTCACCATGGAAACAGAATTTGGCAATGTAGTGAGGCGGGGGTCTTTTTGACCTTCCTTCAGCCGACAGTGCACACCGATAAAGATGTCATTATGAAGAATAACATCTGGGCCTCACATCAGAGCGCGGGAGTGGTGAAATTGCTCCGGTACAGGGTTTTTGTCATGTGCAGCCCTCTGAGAATTCAAACTGATGTTCTCCAGTCTCATGTGTTTATCTCAATGTTATAAATATCCCTCAGGACCTGTTTAAGAAAGCATAATAAGATAGTGCTGGGACCAAGCCGTGACACTCCAGTGTTTAGTGGCAGGTTTTTGTTTGTAGACTGCTCGCTGCTCGCTTAACCCGGAAGCCACCGACGCCAATGTGTCGGAGAAAACACCGTCCGCCTGGCGACCAAAGTCAGTTTGCAGAGGCCCGGCCCGCCACAAGTAGCTGACAGAGCGCGATGGGACACTCGGGAGGCCCTTCAATATGAATTTCTGAAGAAGAAAAAACATGAGTTTTTATGAGGCAAATCCAGCAGCACCACCTCAAAAATGTAGAATGTTTACCTTGGCTTTGGACCGTCTCTGTTCTCATGCTGATCAAAATTGGATTAGCATTTACGTATCACTGTATTCCCTGCTACCCAAATACAGTACATCTTAAATATGCTGTGTTTTATATTACCAGCAGTTGTGTGCTGTCTGGTATAATGGTTTAGTAAAATACATCCTACAGACAAAGAGCCATATATGGGTGGTCCTATAAATAATGGGGCCAATGTGTGACATTGGGATCAAGATGGCAAAATGGTTTGAACGAAAAATAAAAAAGGATTTCCATGCAGCTCCATATGTGTATGTAGAGGAATAAAAGTGAATATATGCAAATTGACCCATAACTGCACCTACTGTAAACAACAACATAGCCCTAGGACTTAACATTCTTTAAGCAGGGTTCATAGAGACATTGGCAAGTCAAATTCAAGGACTTTCAGGTACTTTTTCAAGCACTTAATTGTCATTTTCAATGACCTCCATGTTATATTTTTTTAAGCATGCAAAAAAGTGTCATGTATCTCACTACCACATTAACATTTTAAGAAATAATGCATTTTCAGGCCTTGCCAATGCGTTGAAATTCATTATTATTATTACATATTTTTACATCTAAAATATGTGAGAACAATGTGGACATTGCCTGACGAATAGATTGGATGCATGCGTGCCAACCAAAAACCAGGTTTCTTTTTTAATGTAAGGATGTGTATGGAAAGCCAAGTTGAAAGCAGCATTCGATGTTGTCGTCCTTATAATAAACCACAAGTAGTTTTACAGCAACGGAGTTGTGCAACACCCTTCAATGGAATTGGTGGGAAACAAACATCACTGATAATTATAATGGAGCCTGATAACTTATAAATTGGCTGCAATATTTACAAGGACATTTTCAAGCACCAAATTGAGGACATTTTCAAGGTAGGAGTTTCAAGGTAGGCCTAGACCAGTACTTGAATTTCTGAGCTCCAAATTCAAGTAGGCTACTTCAAGCACCTTGCATTGTTTAAAATTGCAGGTGTTACGTTGAAAGCAAAATGGATTTGTCATGTTATTTCATTACCAGATCATGTTGTGAATAAGCCCACTAGGCCTTGTCATTTGTTATTTATATCCAGAATAATGAATAGGAATAGTGTTGGGTGTTGCGCAATAGTTTATCCTATACAATTGTACACAGTCGACTCTGTGTCCAATCTGAGGCACAAAAACATATGGAAACATGAGCTCATTACCTCAATGATTTCTCTGTTAAATCTAACGAGACCCTGGTGTAAATCAAGCAGACAACAACAGATGATCAATTGGCTAGGGATATTAGATCCAACGAGGATCCAGGCACAACTGTCTTCACCGGTGTAATGAATGAGACACCAAAATATTGTGGACATTCCTCGTTGTTGCATTGCATGAGCTGTCACAACAGCTGTTTGTCACTTGACTGTTGTTCTGAAAATTAATTCCTGTATCAGATGATGGTATGTGAAAATATAACAGCGTAGCTAATAAGCTGGACTCCAAATGTGCCTATAACAAGTATTATGCATAATTATGCAATAAACCATATTAAAGACAGTATCGATTTAGGTTTTAAGTATCAAGGTAAGGTGACTTTCGGTTAGAAGCATTCAATTTTGCAATCACATCATTTGGGATTTGTGTGCGCAATGATGTCTTTTTTCACTCCTTATAAACATAAGGAGTCATGAAATGTTACGTAGTTACACTGCATTTCTGAGATCTCTATACAAAAGACTGTCAGACTGCTAGATCCAGGATTTATACAGGTTTTAAATCAACTCGTGAATTTGATTGAATATACTGTAGCTATGATCCCCCCCCATACTTTATTTTATAGTATAGTATGACAGTTTATAGAAAGAACCATATGTGCATTTTGAAAAATAAATTGACTTCACAAATCTTGATAAAAAAGTAAGGAAAAGAAGTACGAAATCATAAAGTAGCAAGTATAATTCAAGGACGAAGGTAACGTCACGATCGTTCAATGTTGACACTTGATGGTGGTATAGTCGAAACGCACATATATGGTTCTTCCTTGCAAGTGTTCAAATGGTAATGTGTGTTCCGGCTGAACAGTTTGTTTGCTGGAGGTGAAGGTGCTGTATAGTCCTTGGCTTTTTAAAATGAAAAGCCAGCCGTATCTCTCCCCAACATTGGGAGGTGTGATCATAGCCTGTCATAACAGTTCAGAACAAACATGTTTATTTTTGGCCAGATCTATTTAATGGGCTTGTCAGAACGGATGGAAATTAAACCTGGCATAACTGACAGATAAGTCTGGGTGTTTTTAGATGTGTTGGGCTTTGTTTGCCTTGATTATTTGGTCCTGCACTCGCTGCTGATGCACATTGCTGTGTGCTGCTAGCACCCAGGATGGGGGGTGTTCTAGGAAAATTGTCATTTTTTCTATCAAATTTGTTTAAACATTTCTTATGCCTCCTGAGTGGCGCAGTGTTCTAAGGCACTGCTAGCTGTACCACTAGAGATTCTGGGTTCGAGTCCAGGCTCTGCCGCTGCCGGCCGTGACCGGGAGACCCATGGGGCGGCGCACAATTGGCCCATCGTTGTCTGGGTTAGGGGAGGGTTTGGTCAGCAGGGATGTCTTTGTCCCATCGCGTACTACTGACTCCTGTGGTGGGCCAGGCGCAGTGCACACTGACACGGTCGCCAGGTGTTCAGCGTTTCCTCCGACACATTGGTGCGGCTGGCTTCCGGGTTAAGTGGGCATTGTGTCAAGAAGCAGTACAGCTTGGTTGGGTTGTGTTTTGGAGGACGCAAGGCTCTCGACCTTCACCTCTCCCATGTCTGTATAGGAGTTGCAGCGATGACACGACTGTAACTACCAATTGGATACCACGAAATCGGGGAGAAAAAGGGGTAATTTAAAAAAAAAAAATTCTTGACACACATTCAAATCAAATGTTATTTGTCACATGCGCCGAATTCAACAGGTGTATAACTTACTGTCAAATTATTACTTACAAGCCCTTAACCAACAATGCAGTTTTAAGAAAATACCCCCCAAAAAGTAAGAGATAAGAAAAACAAATAATTGAAGAGCAGCCGTAAATAACAATAGCGGGGCTATATACAGGGGGTACCGGTGTCGAGGTAATTGAGGTAATTATGTACAGTTGAAGTCGTAAGTTTACATACACCTTAGCCAAATACATTTAAACTCAGTGATGTTGATGATGCGGCCACCCCTGTGCTTCACGGTTGGGATTGTGTTCTTCGGCTTGTAAGACTCCCCCTTTTTACTACAAACATAACAATGGTCATTATGGCCAAACATTTTTATTTTTGTTTCATCAGACCAGAGGACATTTCCCCAAAAAGTTCCATCTTTGTCCCCATGTGCAGTTGCAAACCGTAGTCTGGCTTTTTTTTATGACGGTTTTGGAGCAGTGGCTTCTTCCTTGCTGTGCGGCCTTTCAGTTTATTTTGATATAGGACTCGTTTTACTGTGGATATAGATACTTTTGTACCTGTTTCCTCCAGCATCTTCACAAGGTCCTGTGCTGTTGTTCTGGGATTGATTTGCACTTTTCGCACCAAAGTACGTTCATCTCTAGGAGACAGAATGCTTCTCCTTCATGAGCGGTATGAGGGCTGCGTGTCCCATGCGTGTTTATACTTGCATACTATTGTTTGTACATATGAAAATGGTACCTTCAAGTCGTGCAAATGCAAATGGTCTGGGTAGCCATTTGATTGTTCAGGAGTCTTTATGGCTTGGAGGTAGAAGTTGTTTAGAAGCCTCTTGGACCTAGACTTGGCACTCCGGTACCACTTGCCGTGCGGTAGCAGAGAGAACTATCTATGAATAGGGTGGCTGGAGTCCTGGATAGAGGTCCTGGATGGCAAGAAGCTTGGCCCCGGTGATGGACTGGGCCTTACACACTACCCTCTGTAGTGCGGTCGGAGGCCGAGCAGTTGCCATACCAGGCAGGGATGCAACCCGTCAGGATGCTCTCGATGGTGCAGCTTTAGAACCTTTTAAGGATCTGAGGACCCATGCCAAATCTTTTCAGTCTCCTGAGAGGGAATAGGTTTTGTCGTACCCTCCTCACAACTGTCTTGGTATGCTTAGACCATGTTAGTTTGTTCGTGATGTGGACACCAAGGAACTTGAAGCTCCCAACCCGCTCCACGACAGCCCCATCGATGAGAATGTTCTTTTGAGAAGAAAATGTTTTTCATCAAATCCCTGTCAAACTAGCTTGAAGGAAAGCTTATTAAACCAATCCACCATCATTTCAACTCTATAAACATCACAATGAAAAATAACTGAGAGCCACATTTATACATTGTGTGACGTCCTGAATGAGAGACGTGTGTCTGTCAGTGTGTTTCCCAGGCTCCATCAGGGGAGTTGGATGGTAATTATACAGGGTTTCATTGAGATTTTACTAGTAGTAGAAAAACTACTGTATTGTCATAATTGAGTAAATGTAAAGATACCTTAATAGAAAATGACTCTGGTAAAAGTGAAAGTCTCACAGTAAAATTCTACTTGAGTGAAAGTCTAAAAGTATTTGGTTTTAAGTATTCATAAATGTATTTGCTAAAATATACTTGGGTATCAAAGTATGTATAATAAAAAAATCCTTATACTAATCAAACCAGACGGCACCATTTGTTATTGTATGGATAGCCAGGGGCACACTCAAACACTTAGACATCATTTACAAACCAAGCATTTGTGTTTAGTGAGTCCGCCAGATCTGAGGCAGAAAGGATGACCAGGGATGTTCTTTTGATAAGTGTGTGAATTGGACAATATTGTCTGTCCTGCTAAGCATTCAAAATGTATCGAGTACTTTTGGATGTCAGGGAAAATGTATAGAGTAAAAAGTACATTATTGTCTTTCGGAATGTAATGAAGCAAAAGTTGTCAAATAAAATAGTAAATTACATACCCCCCCCCCCCCCCCCTCAAAAAAAAGTATGTTTTACTTAAGTACTTTATACCACTGGATTTCACATCCCTTCTCTTTTTTCTAATCATTTAAATGTATTTGGATCACAGAGGGAGGTTTTATGGAAACCTCTTTGCAGGGGTTATCCAGACAGACCTCAATATATCATGTGCAGCATCACCATCTGCTCGTTACCCAGGCTTTACTAGATGTGGGAATTGTACCGTTGTTTTGTTTTCCTTGTTTGAGTCAATTGTCATCTCATTAACATGTAAATATAGAGCTGATGAAACATGGCAGAGCAAGAGGGAGAGAAGCATCATACAATATGGGGAGGGAGGGGGGGGGGGCTACTGTAGTGAAGGAGAAAGTGGGAGATGAGGGGGAGAGATAGCCAAAGTGTTTTCCCAGAACAGTGACACTTACTTCACAGCCACAAGTGCTCTTCCCTTTCAGCAAGGTGATGTCCTTGGACTGCCCTCTCCTAGCTGGCCGCCACCCTCTCAACACACAATCCATGCCACTCCTCTATTCTCCTCTTAAGTATGCATGTTTACATTTATTTTCATGAGGCAGAACTGAATTCCGCTACATGGGCCTGCTGCAAAGTCAAATTTTCTATATCGTAAAAATCCATGAAAAAAAAAAGTGCTTTTCAGTCTTAAGTTAGGTTTAGGCCTTTGGGTTAGCAGTGTGGTTAAGGTTAGGATTAAGGTTAGGATTTTATGACTTTGTGGCTGAGCTGCCTCCAGGGCAAGATTCATGACAATAAATGCCAACCAGCCTGGAATACAACTCTCATCTCCCCCGTTCTCTTCAGATCTCATTGTTGTCCCTTCATTTTAGGGACAGTCACAGAGCATCCCAAACATACACCTCCATTGGAGTGTGGTGTAGCAGCTGTCTTCATAAGAGCACTTCGAAGTGTTGTTTCTCATGTCATGTCTTTGACGGTTTGAGAGCTCTCTCTGACCTTTGCAAGGTCTTTCCACCATGTTGAGCTCATCACTTCCCTTGTCATCCATTTATTGTTCCCTAATCTCCCCCATTGCCTTTGTTGCTTCCCATTTCCCTTTAATAACTGTTACCAGAGATGGTCTCTGTGAGTGTGACTGAAAAAAAATCAATGGAGGGTCTGGAACGGGAATGAGATCCTGCCTCTGTACTTTGAGTGATAACAATCCTCCCAGGCCCAGCCTCCTTTTGCTGTATCATCTGGCCTCTCATTGGTCCACGCGAAGGGAAGCCCACAGCACAGCCCTCTTCATTAGAACAGTCTGTGTGAGAACAGACTCTATAGGGAGACAGTCTAGAGCCTGTCTCGACGAGGGCTCCAGATCAGAGAGATGTAGAAGGTGTCAGGAAGGAATCACAACCAATTATTTGCTCAATTTAAAGGCCTAGTTTGAAATATGTTGAATATATGTTGTTCAATGTTTTCGTGGAGATATGGATATGCCGTGTTCACTCACATGGACATCTGCACCCAGTCAGTCAGTGGTGGATGGTTCTCTTAGCCAACATCAAAGTATTGCCACAAGAGGAAATGTAAACACGATCTCTACGTGCATTGGGTTATTTTCAGTAGAGATGGGCTACTCTGTAGAAGTATGTATCACTGAGTCACAGACAAGCACACTTTCAGTTAAACATACTGACTGCAACTTGTATCTACGTGACTAAATCCCATCAGTTAACAGTGTTGGGGAGTAGTGAACTACATTTTAACTACATCTAGTTAAACTAGCAATTAAACTACATTTTGGAGTAGATTGGTGGTAGTTGAACTAAATTCAAATCTAGGTAGTGTTTTCAGTAGTTCCTAGCTTTTTTTTTGCCATGTAGCGGTATAGCTAACTACTGGAACTACACACTACTTTTACAATATAATATGAGTGACGTAGGCAATAATTGTGTTTTTCTTTTTCGGCATCAGACCTGCCTAATTCTCACTTGAAACGTTGTTTTTGTGTTTAGTAGACTAAATGACACATTCTGTTGACATACCATCGTTCCTGTACCCAAGAAAGCTAAGGTAACTGAGCAAAATGACTATCGCCCCGTAGCATTCACTTCCGTCATCATGAAGTGCTTTGAGAGATTAGTCAAGGACCATATCACCTCCACCCTACCTGACACCCTAGACCCACTCCAATTTGCTTACCGCCCCAATAGGTCCACAGGCGACACAATCGCACTACACACTGCCCTAACCCATCTGGACAAGAGGAATACCTATGTGAGAATACTGTTCATCGACTACAGTTCAGAATTTAACACCATAGTACCCTCCAAACTCGTAATTAAGCTCGAGATCCTGGGTCTCGACCCCGCCCTGTGCAGCTGGGTCCTGGACTTCCTGACGGGCCGCCCCCAGGTGGTGAGGGTAGGAAACAACATCTCCATCCTGCTGATCCTCAACACTGGGGCCTCACAAGGGTGTGTTCTCAGCCCTCTCCTGTACTCCCTGTTCACCCACGACTGCGTGGCCATGCACGCCTCCAACTCAATCATCAAGTTTGCAGACGACACGGACAAACTCCTCAGGAGGCTGAAGAAATTTGGCTTGTCACCAAAAACACTCACAAATTTTTACTTATGCACAATCGAGAGCATCCTGTCGGGCTGTATCACCGCCTGGGACGGCAATTGCTCCGCCCACAACCGTAAGGCTCTCCAGAGGGTAGTGAGGTCTGCACAACGCATCACCGGGAGCAAACTACCTGCCCTCCAGGACACCTACACCACCCGATGTCACAGGAAGGCCAAAAAGATCTTCAAGGACAACAACCACCCGAGCCAATGCCTGTTCACCCCGCTACCATCCAGAAGGCAAGGTCAGTACAGGTGCATCAAAGCTGGGACCGAGAGACTGAAAAACAGCTTCTATCTCAAGGCCATCAGACTGTTAAACAGCCATCACTAACATAGAGCGGCTGCTGACAACATACTGACTCAAATCTCTAGCCACTTTAATAATTAAAAATTGGATGTAATTTATGTATCACTAGCCACTTTAAACAATGCCACTTTATATAATGTTTACATGTTTACCCGACATTACTCATCTCATATGTGTATATACTGTACTCTTATACCATCTACTGTATCTTGCCTTTGCCGTTCGGCCATCACTCATCCATATATTTTTATGTACATATTCTTATTCATTCCTTTACACTTGTGTGGGTATAAGGTAGTTGTTGTGAAATTGTTAGATTACTTGTTAGATATTACTGCGTGGTCGGAACTAGAAGCACTTGCATTTCGCTATTCTCGCATTAACATCTGCTAACCATGTGTATGTGACATAAAACATTTGATTTGATTTATGACCCAAATGTGATCTGTTCTTGCAATTTATAGTCTACGACCTTTCAGATATGCATATGATCATTTTTCATGAGGGAGGTTAGATGTAGTGAACTACTCTTTCAAAGTAACTATTTTCATTACGGGTAGCTTTAGTTTAGCTTAACTTCTTCCAGTGGGAAGTAGCTTGGTCAACAATATTTTCAGAGTAGCCTCCCTGACACCTTCAGTTAACTGGTACAGAGCATCTTTGAGACACACAAAGCAGCGTGGCAGGTTACCAGCCCCAGCGGAGGGGAGAGCTCCATGTCACGATCAGGAATGGACACCTGGGGGATTGATGACAGCCCTTCGCTCCTCTATTAGACACATGGTGGATGAATATTACTGCTCTGCTGCTGAGATAAGTCCCCGGTGGATTGACACAGCACTCGTTTGCTGGTTTTGCATGGAGCCCATGGGGTGTAGAAGAGCACTCCTGTCTAGACCTGGAGTAGACGGCAGCTGGGTGTGCACTGCGTTCTGAGTTTGTCTCTGTTGTCACTGTGGTCTTTGTGGGGAAAGCTGCACTCGGTGGGCTGAAAAAGGGATAGGGACTAGGATCTGCTGACACGGTGCAGGAAGACTGCCAGCCTGATACAAAACACCTCTAGCAGAGATGCACTTTTCTCCTTTCCTACACGTTTCTAGTTTCCATTGCTTTCCCCCCTCTATTTCTCTCTCTATTTCTCTCTCTATTTCTCTCTCTATTTCTCTCTCTCTCTCTCTCTCTCTCTCTCTCTCATACATATACACATGCATGCCGTATGCACGCACGGAAGCGCACACACATATTCATTCTGAGTGATTGATCAGGTTTTCCTCACCCTGGCTTTGGCCTTGTTCATCTGCAGAGGAAGTGTGAAGCAGGAGAGACTGTGGAGTACACTCTCAGATAGAGGATGCAAGGTGTGTTCTCCCTCACTGTCTACACACACGTCTGCCTCCCTCCCTCCCATCCCTGCCTGTTCTTCTGTTTCTCTCATTATGTCCTTCCATGGATGTGGTGTGACCAGGGGACCTTTCTCCTCCGTCCATTTCACCCCTTACTCCCACCACTCTCCAGCAGCCATAATGACAAACATTTATTTAATACGAGCTGGTGGGAAAATGAGATTTAGGGTGTGGACAGTGAGAGAGGAAAATGGAGAGAGAGAGAGAGAGCGAGGGGAAAATGGAGAGCGAGAGAAAGATGGTGAGAGGAAGAAAGAAGTGAGAGTGAGGGAGAGCGAGAGGAAAATGGAGAGAGCAAAAAAAATAAGTGCAAATGGAGAGAGCGCGAGAGACGGTGACACACAGAGAGAGTATCTCCGTGAGCCCTGAGGCTGTGTAGTAGAATCATAGAGACGCGGCGTGAGTCATCATTCCTGTCATCTTCATCGCCACAGCTAATGACATCCAGTCTGAATGAGAGGATGAGGATGATTCGGACGATGATATGAACAAGATCGTCTAGTAGGCTAACGGTTTGAATGATATACTGCTCATTACAGTGCCTCTGCTAAAGGAGAGAGGTCAACCAACCAGAGCAACATGCCTCAGAATGAACATGCTTCTGTTGTGGGTGAAGCATTGACTCAGCAATGGCCCTTCCACTAGCCCTCCAGTCCTTGTTCTTTGATGTCATCCTCCTTCTGTAGAGTGAGCAGCGATGGGAGACATTTGCCTAGACATATGCTCTCTTTACCTCTCTCTGCTCTCCCCCACTCTGCCTTAAGTGATCTGGGGTGTTTATGGAGGAACACTTGGCTGCCTGAAACCGGAGGGGAGGCAGGGAGCGTGCGTCTTCCCCCCTCCCTGAGCTCCACTTTGGGCTTTCTGCATTTTAACAAAACATCTGACTCTGTCAGAACCAGTTAATCACAGCTGGGTCTTTAATACACTCTGGTCTCTCACTGTGCATTGGAGTGAGTGTGGTCTGGTGTCTGGGAGAAGCCATCGGATACGTCATAGCTATTACTTCAGAGTTGTCTAGAGACTCTGGACATGTGTCTATGTGCATTGCATAGGTGGTAATAAATATGCACACATATGCTTCGTCATCAATGGACAAATGTACGCACATGCATGAACTCATGTCATAATGGATATTGTCAGATATGTATCACAGCTATTCCAGTGAATCCTGTCCCTGCCGTCGACTGGAGAAGGCTTAGAAATGCAATTCATTCAATCCATTGGTGCTGAACCAGTGATCCAGCAGACCTGTCATTGGGTCTCTCTCTCTGAGCCTGAAATTCTCTGGTTTCCTGTCTAAGAGGAAGCCCAGCTGGGGAAATCACTGAATCAGCTGCTGATTGGCACACTGATGGAGACCATTTGGAAGCCAACGTTGCTGGAGGAAATTAAATTACAGTCACAATTTTGTTGGCTTCTTTTTTTTCTCTCTCCACAACAGCTTAAGGGATGAATAAGATTGAGAGACGATGCCGTGTGTGTGTCTGTGTGTGTGTTAGGGTTGCACAATCGAATTCACATCGAAATCGCAATATTGGCATTTTGAAATGTCACTCAGTCGCTTGTAAAGTCCGTTTTGATAGTTTACTCCGTTTATCGTTTATCTCCCTCTCTCGACTTTAGAGTTGCAAAAGGAGGGTATATTACTGTTACATTTTTATGTTTACCAGTAAACTAGCAGAACTTTTAACTTTAAAAAAAAAAATTATCACATGACATCTAGTGGCCTATTTGGCCATTACATGGCTGTAATTATCGCTGGCCCTCTAATAAATAAAAACATTTGGATGGCAAAGCTGTAAAAATGATCCTAAATATAAACCATGAATTTAGTGAATTCCTGAATTCCGTTGGTGTTTAGTATGAGGGTTTCAGCATGAAATATCCTTTATATATTTTTGACACACATTCATTCATCCAGTACAGTCTATGATGCTGTGGCAGCATGGGGGTCTTGGTAGGACATTGTAGAAGAGCTGCTGCATGGACGGGATTATTCGGGAGGTCTGCTTATCGCTGTGGCCCACTGGAGAGCCCTATTATCTTTGCTGTGCACAGAGCACAGGCAAGGGTCCACCACTGTGCTCACAACAACCTCCATATTCTGGTGATGTATAGCATAGGAGATAGAGAGAGAGAGACAGAAGGATGGAGAGCGAGAGATCAGGGATGGGAAGAGGAAAACTGAGAGAGAACAAGTGAGAAAGATGGGAAGAGAAAGACAAAGGCACAGAGAGGGATGGAGGGAGAAAGAGAGAGAGAGAGGGATGGAGGGAGAGAGAGAGATAATCAATGACATTTGACAAGACCATCCCTCTCCAGCGTCAGCAGCCTAGGAGAGCCGTGTTTATTCCCCAGTAACAATGGATTCTGTTTCAGAGATCACTCAGTACATAACCCATCATCAGAGAGGTTTAGAACTGCTAGATTACATGTCGCGTGCTGACTGAGTACATACTGTAAACAGATACATATCTCCACATCAACCAACCAGACATCAACACATTTAGACATGTTGTATCCTATGTACTGGAAGTGGTGTTCACTGTACTTGACAGCCCTGATTCTCTCCTCTAGGGCCTTATTACCATATTAGAAGACATGTAAATGTTTCCCCTCATTGTGCTTCTATTCAGCCACTTTAGTACACCAATCAACACACAGCGCAAAACATTAAGGCTTTTATTTTCCGTATGAATCAGACAACTCATTAGGCAGTAATGAACTAACTCCTTTGTTGCTCTTCTTGTTTGGGGGGTTGGGAGCGTGGGGAGTGAACATGCATGCACGCACACACACACACACTCCCGCACACACACGCACACACACGCACGCATACACACTCCCACACACACACCACCCGGCTATCCTGTAGTCCCACTCCAATTATGGCAGCATCTCACCCGGGAAAGGAGCCCACTTACCCAGCATTCACTTGATGAATAATTGATTGTTTATGCGAGTGTTTTGTTTGTAAATACACTTTTGGTGTCTGATTAATTGTTTTCTAGACATATTAATTTGCTAAATTTGATTTGATTTTTTAATTAATAATTTATTAGCTGAACACTCTCTGGCAATTAGGCAACACTAGGGTTTTGAAGGGTTTCTGTCAAACCCAGATTTGTTACGCATGAGGGGACACACACACACACACACACACACACACACACACACACACACTGACACACACACACACACACACACACACACACACACTGACACAGGGCACCAGGTGGGAGCTCCCATGTGCTAACCCATTCGTCCTAGTGGGTTAGGGTTAGGGGTATATGGTGTGGAGAAGCTTCCAGTGAAGCAGACAACCTGTTAGCTTCTGTGTCAGTGAGATGTCAGTCAAGCTTTCAAGTAATATACTGTTGTACATCAGGGTAGTAGAGTTGTAGAGGTCCTCTCTGTTTAGTGAGAACTGAATGATGCTCTTTTTCTTTCACTCAAGACACGCTGCTCTGCATCCTCACAGTTCACACCTGATATTAATCCCAGGCATATTCACTCTGCCCAAGTCTTTGGGTGGCCATCAACCTCTCCGACCAACCATGCACAGACAGGAAATCACACAGCAAATGCACATGCAATCCTTTCAGAGAGGCACAAAGGTGTGTTTCTATAATTGAGGAGGAAATGAACAACTGTGACATTTTCCCCTAGAGCTGTAATGAGAGGAAGTGTGCCTGATTCCTTCCTTACATACAGGACAGGCAGCCCTGGACTCAACCTGGGAGACTGAGAGCAGGACAGTCAGCATTAGTGTTGTCGTGGGGAGGGCTACAAGGCCCACAGAGGAGAGAGAGTGGCGCTAGGCTGCTGCACGTGTGCCAAATGTGAGTCTGCCTGCCAATTTGTGGGGATACTGGCAAGTGCAGCGCAGGCTGAATCCTTGACATAGGAAGATGAATTATTGAAACATTGCTCGCTGTTGTGTAGGGGGCGGATCGAGAGATTCCTTTACTTGCACTCGAGGCATTCCAAGACGCTTAAAATATTGACGGGTTTGTACTGTGTTTGGATGTTGTTGCTTATTGGGTTCTACAAAAAATACGATAGAGCAATATGTTCTACAGGTTTAGAATGGAATTTACCAGACCGTATTGAAGAAGTGAATAGTAATTCTCATGCTTATTTAGCTAACCGTGTTAATGCATTTACTTATTTGACGCTTACTCTGCGCAATGCATAAGTCAGTAGATGGTCTGCAAATAATTTCCCCAAGTATTTAGAAACAACCTGACAAACGAAGTGAGAGAAAGTACAGTATATTATGGGCCATGTTTTCCCCTCAGCCAAGACAGTGACTTTTTGGGGGGCCCTCCGAGAGTGCCTGGCAACCTTCGCTCTCTCTGAGGCTCGTTCAGATTCTGCACACATGCCGGACTCAGTTACCAGTGTGCTCCATTGTGCTACAAAGTGGTTTGCTGTGATAGAACAACAATTTGAGGGTCATGTTGGTGAGCAGGGGGGGGGGTGACTTGGCAGGGGGTGTTGTTGTTGTCAGCGTTCGACTTCCTGTGACGCCCGGCGCCGAAATGAGAGCAATGAATGTTAAACGGAGCCATTTGAAATGGTCTCTCATCAAATCTGTGTGCAGCGTCTCCGTTCGATGGCCTTGGAGGGGTAGGTGGCACCGAGAGCAACTGTCTCTAGCAACATAAACGCCTTGCTGCGTCGCTCCTTATCCAGCTGTGATGCTTATATCTCAATAAAGATGTACATAAGCGTTGTGCAGAGTTCATTCCGTTTGAGCAGTATTGCATTATAGACATCACAACAACTGGGGTGTCTCAGTTAAAGTATCTAAGTGCTCGAGGCAAAACGTACGGAAAGGGGAGAGCAGCAAACTGGTCCAGTTGAATTGCAGTGTGTGCAGTACACAACAGACTATAATCAATGCACAACTGCTCTCTGTATTTGAAGTGATGTAGAATATTTGAACAATAAGGTCATGTTCCTCTGCTGTTGAACAAGAACGTGCTTTTCTTTGGAGGGGATGAAAGTATGTGAACGCCTTTTTCTTTACTCGTGGTAGAGGTGGAGGTCTGCTCAGCAACTTACTAAGTAGAATGTGTGTTTGTTTTTGTGTGTGATCACGTTTCCTCAGTTATTTCTATTTTCCTTAATCACTCTCTATTGTTAAATGACAAAAGTCTTGTATGGCAGCTTGAGAGCTTGCATGTTGTTCTAATCGTTGTATTCTCCCTCCCTCCCTCCCTCCCTCCCTCCCCTCCCGCTCTCTTTTCTCTATCTCTCTCCCTCTCTTCTCGCTCGCTCCCTCCCTCTCTCCCTGACAGACACCACCCTGTCGAGTGAACGTGGTAAGTACTGCAGAGGCACGTTTCCCTGATTTTAGAGACGGCTGATTTGACTGAGCCAGATTGGCGATGTTTGTGTGGATGAGTGTGTGGAGAGACATCTCAGATGTTTGTCTCAGGGGGAGTTTGATGCCATGAGCACAGAACGTTGTTTGCGTCAGCCGCGAAGCTATTTTCCTCTTCACCACATTTCATTTCACAGCAATGTTGGAAAGGGAAAAACATCTACCCAATGTAATTACCAAAACAGCATCACTGGACCCATGTGGCCAATCAGAGTTTGAATTTGGCATATATTGTATATATTCACTCTGTCCTATTTAGCCAATTGGCCCTCTGTGTCTCTAATGATATCATATTTATAGTAGCCTGCTGTATCTCCTGCCCACTGTCTATTTGTCTTCATACAGCTGACTATAATGGTCTTCAGTTCATCTCCACATGGCCCATAGAAGGAGCAGATGAACCACGTCTCCTCCAGAGCCCGTCTCTCGATTTTCATTTGACATTTGACTCCCCACATAGGCTTCCTCTGTGCTGCTGTTTCGTGCTTGGAGGAGCATGGTGATCACCCATTTCCACTCAAATCGAGATATAAAATCGTCTGCGGTACGGTCCGTACGGTCTATGTACGGGCTGTAATAAGAACCTATTGAGTCTGGACCGGTCTACCTGCAGATCCCAGGGACCAGGCAGGCATGCATAAAACCCCTGTGCCCTACTGTGGTGTAGTCAGTTGCATTTGCTTAGAGCTGCCTTCTCTCACTCTGCAAACAGCCTCAAACTGCCTGGCTGTGTTATCAGAGATGGGTTTAGGACGGATACGGGTGAACAGACAAAGCAGCAATGATAAAGCTTTGTGTTTGAAGGATGCATGCACAGGTCATTGATGTGTGGGGAAACCCACATTCTGTCAATGCACCAGCATTTGTCTGTGGAGCTCATACAGTATGTGCATCCCACGAAGGGTCAAATCATACCCTGTAGGTTGAGGTGACATTGGTGGGGATATATGGAGGGAGATATTGTAGTAAATGAGACATGGAATTATGACTTATTATTAGTAAGTAGTAGTAAGGTGTCGTGCTAGCCATGTCATCTCCGAGAGGGGGAGGAAGACAAAGGGGACAGGGCATGCATTCTCTCTACTACTAGGTCCTATGTTGGAAAATCAGGACATAATGTGAATGCCATTTCAGAGGAGGGGAAGTGTGAAGTAAGTAATGAAAGGGAAGGAGTGAAAGGCGGATGAATACGTGAGACGAGGGAGAGTTAGTGCAAGGTCTCTGTGCCCTTGGCCCCTTTGTACACTACTGCTAGGAGGCGGCGGGGGGCTTATCACAGTTTATAATGACTAAAGCACATGCACTACCGCAGACTCTTCTCCGGGCAATAATTGGGCAAACAATCAGAATTGGGCTGCATTTGTAAAAGCAGCCATTGTGTGTAATAAAATAAAAAGGGGGTTATAGTCACCCCCCTTTCGCCCTGTCCTCAAAAAGGCTCTTTCAGCCCCGTGTTCTGGTGTGCCAGATAGCACCCTCAATGTCAAGTGGCTGGGAGCTTTCTCTCTCGGCTTAATTGTCTGTACCTGAGACGGGATGCCTAGGTGTAATTGCGATAAGAGAAAATGCTGTGCCTGGCTGGTTTTAGTGCCTTTATCTGTAATCTCCGGATTGATTATGGTTTTTCTGCCAGTCAAGCAAATTGTTCAGCCCCATCAACTGCACTGGAAACTGCCTTTACTGTATCAGGACCAAATAGGGGAGCAGAACACATCGGCAAACCCATAAAACATGGAGCCATATATTGCTTATGGCAATACAAAACAGCCGAGAGGCTACATTTATTCCCCTCTCAGTACCTGTATGTTCTCTAAGTGCTTGATGTTCAGTTATAAAGGCCATACAGTACATTGAGATTAGAAATTCCTTAGTAATGGTCTTTTATTTGGAGAGTAATGCAAGGGATGTTGAACACTGCAAATATTCTTTCCCGGCTGATGCAGTACATGAACGTAACATTATGACTATAGCTACTGTTCCCTGAAGGAGGGAAACGATGTACAACATACTATGGGGAGTCGCACTCTTGCGACTTCAGTTGAAAGAGCTACAATCACGCCTGTCAAGGCCATTGAAATCCTCGCCCACTGAAAACCCCAGAATCCACAGGTGAAAAGAGTGAGGCTCTGATTCATTCCTTCAGTTGGACGCAACCTCACCTTAGAGTCGCCTGGGGCGAACTGAGTACCGAATAATGAGTGGAGATCCTCGACACCTTAAGCTGAGGCCGAAACCATTGGCAGGGGGTGTTGTAGGAGAGGATCTTCAGATCCACCAACTCCAGTGGCTCAAAGGGAGTGGAACACAGTGGCTCCAAAACCAATGCCTAGTCCCATGTGGGCCCAATAGGTTTGGAGGCCGGTCTAAGACGATGTACACCTTTCAGGTCCTGCACACCTATGGGGTGGGGCCCCGGTGAGGCTCCATCAATTTCCATATGAAACACTGAGATAGCGGCCATGTACACTTTTAACGTGGAAAATAGCTGCCCCTGCTCGAAAAGCTCTTGTAGGAACATAAGGATGTCCCACACAGAGCACTGAAAGGAACAAGTCCTTTATCTTGGCATCAGAGCTCAAACGCATGCAGCCCTCTCGTGGAGGGCGACCTAGCAGACTGAATGGTAGCAATAACATTTGGAGATAAACCTCTAGCCTTCAGATTGGCCTTCTAAGGGGCCAGGCCGTGCGCCTGGGACAACAGGTCCCTGCCAATGGGAGTTGCCATGGGTCCCCGTCTAAAAGGCAAATGATCTCCACGAACCAAGGCTGCCTGGGCCAATGAGGAGCCACAATAATTAACAATAAGCCCTCCCGGATCGCCCTCTCCAACATGGGCTGAATCAGAAACACTGGCAGAAATGCATAAAGTAGGGTCCAATGCCACTGGTGCGCCAGAGCGTCTGTTCTCAACAGGGCACTCGGGTGCCTCACCGAGAAAAATAGACGGCACTGCAATGCGTCAAGACCTACGTCGGCCCTGACGAAAATGTCCCGTCCCTGGAGACCACCCAGGGGTGTAGCCTCCACTCCTGAGAGGGTCCCACCTGGATAAATGATCTCGCACTGCTTCCCAGCAATAGGGAGCGAGCCAAGGTTAGGAGGGAGAGAGACAGTCTCCCCGTCTGTTGATACACGCCATCACCGACATAATGTCAGTTCTGACCTGCACAAGCCGACCTGACAAAAGCAGGGGGAAGTGCCTGAGTACCAGATACACAGTTAGGAGCTCCAGCTAATTGATATTGGTGCGCTTCCCACCAGTGTCCATATCCCACAAATTGGGGGATGGTCCTGTTGTGGTAACCTTGTGGCATACAACTCAGCCGGGGCCATGGCCCATAGGCCTGACAGGGACACCCAATATGACTGGCTTAGGCTGCGAGATGTGTCCAGATGAGTGTCTAGCACTCAGCCCTAGAAGGGCCTTATCTACAATAGCCCCACGTGAACGACATCCATCACAGAAGCCATCAGCTCCAATAGGCGTAGTCAAAAATACACTGTGTGACCCAGCCGAAAGCAGAGTCGGAACCCTGACAACATCCGTGTGGATATAAAAGAGCGATAAGCAAGTGAATCTAGCTCGAAACACAGCAACAAAATGCGCTGAGTTTGTAGACTCTAAGGTGCTTGCTGAGGGTATGTACAGAAGGTCTAGAATGGGATGCAAAGTCCCGTTCCTTTTCGGAGCCAGAAAATACAGACTGTTCCAGCCATCCTGGATCTTTGAAATAGGAACCACTCAGATTGTCTGCTTCTGGAGACTAGAGGATATTCCCTCCCTCAAAACGGGTGCTGAGGCCTCGGGAACAGTCGAAGTGATGACGCTGCAGAAGCATGCAGGACGCACAACTAAATGTAGCCTTGTGCCCTGATGCCACTGTTCGCATGATCCAGGGCAACACTGCGCATGCGCTCAATTGGTCGGAGCAGAGCGCAAGACCTGTGAAGTGCCATCTGAAGGGGTGGGAAGAGGTTGGTTCTTCTTTCATTTTCACCACCCTTGACACCGGTGTGTCTGAACGTGGAGATACAACACTTTTGACACCCCGTGAACAATGTGGATCTTGGGGTTGAAACAAACAGTGTTTATGTGCCAAGGTTTGCCTAAAGCCCGGCCCACTCTCTTGGTACAAGGCTCAAAAGGCTCCTGAACAGCTTCTACCCCCAAAGCCATAAGACTGCTGAACAGTTTTTCAAATGGCTCTTGTACCGGCTCTATTCACAATCACTGATACTCCGACAAGCACACACACACAAACACACACTTACTAGATACGCTCACACAAAAAAACAAAAAAACACAAATGCATATTGACCACACTCACACACACACTTTTACACTCTTCACAGACACTGTTGCTACTCTGTTTATTATCTATCCTGATTGCCGATTTACTTTTATCCCGACCTACATGTACATATTACCTCAACTACCTCGTACCACTACACATTGACTCAGTACTGGTAATGTTATTTTATTGAGTTACTACATGGCTATTCTTTAAATGTGCCTTCCTCACCATCTTAAATAAGCATGCCCCATTCAAAAAAATTGAACTATGAATATACATCGTCCTTGGTTCACTCCAGACCTGTCTGCCCTTGACCAGCACAAAAACATCCTGTGGCGTTCTGTATTCGCATCGAATAGCCCCCGTGATATGCAACTTTTCAGGGAAGTTAGGAACAAATATACACAGGCAGTTAGGAAAGCAAAGGCTAGCTTTTTCAAACAGAAATTTGCATCCTGTAGTACTAACTCAAAAAAGTTCTGGGACACTGTAAAGTCCATGGAGAATAAGAGCACCTCCTCCCAGCTGCCCACTGCTTTGAGGCTAGGAAACACCGTCATGGCCGATAAATCCACTATAATTGAGAATTTCAATAAGCATTTCTCTACGGCTGGCCATGCTTTCCACCTGGCTACCCCTACCCCGGTCTACTGCCCGGCACCCTACACTGCAACCTGCCAAAGCCCCCACCATTTCTCCTTTACCCAAATCCAGATAACTGATGTTCTGAAAGAGCTGCAAAATCTGCAAAATCTGAACCCCTACAAATCAGCCGAGCTAGACAATCTCTTTCTAAAATGATTTGTCGAAATTATTGCAACTCCTATTACTAGCCTGTTCAACCTCTCTTTCGTATCGTCTGAGATTCCCAAAGATTGGAAAGCTGCCGTGGTCATCCCCCTCTTCAAAGGGGGTGACACTCTAGACCCAAACTGCTACAGATCTATATCTATCCTACCCTGTCTTTCTAAGGTCTTCGAAAGCTAAGTTAACAAACAGATTACCGACCATTTCGAATCCCACCGTACCTTCTCTGCTATGCAATCGGGTTTCAGAGCTGGTCATGGGTGCACCTCAGCCATGCTCAAGGTCCTAAACGACATCATAACCGCCATCGATAAGAGACATTATTGTGCAGCCGTATTCATCGACCTGGCCAAGGCTTTCAACTCTGTCAATCACCACATTCTTATTGGCAGACTCGACAGCCTTGTTTTCTCAAATGATTGCCTCGCCTGGTTTACCAACTACTTCTCTGATAGAGTCCAGTGTGTCAAATCGGAGGGCCTGTTGTCTGGAGCTCTGGCTGTCTCTATGGGGGTGCCACAGGGTTCAATCCTCGGGCTTCTATATATACATCAATGAGGTTGCTCTTGCTGCTGGTGATTCTCTAGTACACCTCTACGCAGACAACACCATTCTGTACACTTCTGGCCCCTCTTTGGACACTGTGTTAACTAACCTCCAGACGAGCTTCAATGCCATACAACTCTCCTTCCGTGGCCTCCAACTGCTCTTAAACGCAGGGAAAACTAAATGCATTCTATTCAACCGATCACTGCCCGCACCTGCTCGCCTGTCCAGCATCACTACTCTGGACGGCTCTGACTTAGAATACGTGGACAACTACAAATACCTAGGTGTCTGGTTAGACTGTAAACTCTCGTTCCAGACTCACATTAAGCATCTCCAATCAAAAATTAAATCTAGAATTGGCTTCCTATATCGCAACAAAGCATCCTTCACTTATGCTGCCAAACATACCCTTGTAAAACTGACCATCCTACCGATCCTCGACTTTGGTGATGTCATCTATAAAATAACCTCCAACACTCTACTCAACAAACTGGATGCAGTCTATCACAGTGCCATCCGTTTTGTCTCCAAAGCCCCATACACTACCCACCATTGCGACCTGTTGGCCCTCGCTTCATACGCGTCGCCAAACCCACTGGCTACAGGTTATCTACAAGTCTCTGCTAGGTAAAGCCCCGCCTTATCTCAGCTCACTGGTCACCATCGCAGCACCCACTCGTAGCACGCGCTCCAGCAGGTATATTTCACTGGTCACCCCCAAAGCCAATTCCTCCTTTGGTCGTCTTTCCTTCCAGTTCTCTGCTGCCAATGACTGGAATGAACTGCAAAAATCCCTGAAGCTGGAGACTCATATCTCCCTCACTAGCTTTAAGCACCAGTTGTCAGAGCAGCTCACAGATCACTGCACCTGTACATAGCCCATCTATCTACCTACCTCATCCCCATACAGTATTTATTTATTTATCTTGCTCCTTTGCACCCCAGTATCTGGCCTTGCACATTCATCTTCTGCACATCTACCATTCCAGTGTTTAATTGCTATATTGTAATTACATCGCCACCTGCTCCTTTGCACCCCAGTATCTCTACTTGCACATTCATCTTCTGCACATCTGCCATTCCACTGTTTAATTGCTATATTGTAATTACTTTGCCACAATGGCCTATTTATTGCCTTAACTCCCTTATCTTACCTCATTTGCACTCACTGTATATAGACTTTTTGTTTTCTTTTGTTCTACTGTATTATTGACTGTATGTTTTATTCCATGTGTAACTCTGTGTTGTTGTATGTGTCGAATTGCTATGCTTTATCTTGGCCAGGTCACAGTTGAAAATGAGAACTTGTTTGGGGCGGCAGGGTAGCCTAGTGGTTTGAGCGTTGGACTAGGAACCGGAAGGTTGCAAGTTCAAACCCCTGAGCTGACAAGGTACAAATCTGTCATTCTTTCCCTGAACAGGCAGTTAACCCACTGTTCCTAGGCTGTTATTGAAAATAAGAATTTGTTCTTTACTGACTTGCCTGGTTAAATAAAATACTTTTTTAAAACTAGCCTACCTGGTTAAATAAAGGTGAAATAAAAATAAAAATAAATAAATCCTTTGACATTTTATGCACATTTTTCTTACTTTTTAACTATGCGTTGTTGGGAAAGGGCTCATAAGTAAGCTTTTCACGGTAAACCCTATAACTGTTTTATTCGGAGCACGTGACAAATACAATTTGATTTTGTTTGAAAAGCAACAAGAATGGAATAGCCAGTAGTAGCTATCTTGCCTCGGCTAGTTACCTAACTTCGCTAGCATGTTATACAACGCATGTTAGCTAGCCTGGTCTTGAAAGTCTACGTAGTAGCGGATTGCCGAGATGCTCAAACAAGGACGACACAGGTGACGGGGGGATACACACAGAACCTGGTCGCCCTCTGTCTTCAAGTAGCCTCCCGTTACCGGAGACCGAGCACACAGGAGCTGGGAGACATTTGACCCGACCAATGACCCAAATCATCTCTGCGCCCCACAACTCAGTCTGAGGTACGGGCACCCGGGAGAGGGAGCCACTATTGGAAACACCTAAAGAATGCTACACGATTGTCAAGAGAACATGCGTCGTGGACTAGTAGGAGAACAGTGCCAGCTGTCCTCTAGTCTCGCAAACAAACTGATTTGAGCGAGGGCAGCCTGAGCATGCACCGACCTGAGATGTACAAGACAACCAACTTGAGTTACTTTTAATTCATTGGGGCATTGTAACGAACCCAAACCCGGCTTGTTAACCTTCGTCATTTCGGTCACGTTAGCCATCTTACTTATTGCTAAAGCCAGGCCAAGCAATTCAAATGATTGTCTAATTGTTTGTGGTTATTGCACCGATTTTCCCCAAGGCTCTCTGCTTAATTCTGTATGTATCCTTGAGAGCAATGTGGAATCATTTGAACACAGAAACTCTCTTTCATCAGCTCCTCAACAGCCTTGAAAGTGCTGTTCTTCTCACTGTAGCTTTGAGTAGCGGTTTGGGCTGAAAGAGCAGCTAACGGGCTGAGAAATGTCTGTAAACCTACTGCAAAAAACATAAGCTAATGTCTGCAGACACACTGCACAACACAATGTCCAGGAGCCGATGCGTTGAAAGGAGAAAACCCCTGGTCCTGCTTTACCTTCATGTCTGCAGGAAGGCCATTTCTGTCAGCCTAATTGAGGCACTGCTTTGCTCTCCAAGTGGCCTGCTGAAATAGCCTCATTGCCTGCTGGAGGGTACTACAGTAGCTCCAGGTTGCTGGCTCAGGGCCCTTCTGTGAAAAACAGATTGGTGGATCTCTAATACAGCTCTCTAGTGATCTGAAAGTACTATATCTACCTCCACAACTCCAGAGCAGAGTGCAGGGATTTTTTTTAATATACACACTTTTAACACACACATGTTCTAAATGCACGCTGTAATGACACTCTTTACATTTTATTTTGGTTTGAACATTTTGCAGTGCATATCTCACACTGACTATGGGTTTGTGTGGGCTGTCTTTTGGCACTCTCCAAGCAGAGGATACATTGCTTGATCTTTTGCGCAGGCTTTCTCTGAAATGTGGTGGATTGGGAGGCCTTCTGCCCCTCTTCCCCCTCAATGCCAATTAAAAGTGTTTTTTTCAAGCATGATTTGGAGCTCCTGAAAACAGTTGAAGTGAAGTCACTCAAGACATATGGCAGATGGTTACCCAGCTAGCACACAATGTTCTGAGAACCATATGTTTCTTAGAGGTTGGTGAGAGCATGGTTGTCCTATGGTTATTCTGCATAGAACCTTGCCACAACGTTCTGGGAATGGTGCAGGATACCTAGCTAGCACATAACATTCTGTGAACCATATGTTTTGTAGGTGGGAATTTCAGTACTTTAGCATAACGCTTTATACAGGTTTCCTCATAGTTCTTTTTAAAGTATTTTTCTCAGAACATTAAGAACTTTCCACCAAAATACATTAGTAACGTTCCAAGAATGTTATTTAAAAACATATGCCAGGGGTAGGCAACCCTGGCGTTACGCAGTTTTAGATTTAATCGACCAGGAAGACCAGGTGTGTTGAATTTAGGCAATCACTGAACTGATCAATTAGTTCAGTTGGCCAGGTGTGGTGCCTAGTTGAAAAAATCCTGCAGTACCCTCCAGCAACAGGGTTGCCTACCCCTGACAAATACATTCCATTCTCAGCATCAACAAAACTCTCTCTATCCTCTATCTTGTTAAGTGTATTCAGGTGTTAAGTGTGTCAGGCCACGCCCACTAATTTGCCACACCTGATCTTAATGAATGCCTGTTTTCCAGGGTCTGTTTGAATAGACTAAAATGAACAGCTTTGTATGAGCTAAAAAACAACAACAAGCATAGCATGCTAGCTCCATCCTGGTGGCGCAGTGAACTAATTCCATGGAGAGGGAGCAGAAGATCATAGGTTTAAATATCGCTGATGCCATGCCACAATAAAAAATAAAAAAATGTGTTTGCATGATTAATACCTAAGCAAATTCATTTCCATGTGTCCTATCTGAGCTTGGAGTTCAAAGCAGTTAAACTAAGCTGTTCTCAGAATGTTATTTAATTACCTTCAAATAACCTATAATTTCCGTTCTCAGAACGTTCATTAAACCTCCCAGGAAAACTTTCAGGAACCATAGTAAAATGTTCTCAGAACTTTCCTGTAACCTAACAATTAATGTTCCTTGAACAGGTGACATTTTCACTTCCATCCTCAGAACGTTTTAAAAAAAAAAGATTCCTTTTTAGTGGTCAGGAAAATTATGGCTTCATTCCGAGAACCAATGGGAAACCAAAAATCTACGTTCCCATAACTTCTAAGGAACCAAATGTTCTAGCTGGGTATGCTTGGAATTTGCAAATAGAAATGACAACAACGGAAAGCACCTATTTCCAGCCCAATTTAAAATGTAACCTAGTTAAACAAAGGTTAAATAAATAAAATGTAACGTACTGTCAAACCTTGAGCCATAGCTTCTTCAGAGGCATAAGATATGGTGCTGAAAATGCCATATAAGTTTTCCACTCATCAATCCCCCCTATAAAAGTATTGAGGCAATACAAGGCATTTCTACGAGAAAAGCTGCAGCGTCAACCTGATCCCAGAGCTTAGACCTCAGCTCTCAGCTCTGGGTCCTCACTGAAAAGGGATCAGCTGTACTATGGGTCCATTGACAAAGACAGGAGACTCAAAGAGAGGTGAGACACATGAGGAGAAAGCCTAATGGCTGCAAGCTTCAACGTCCCAGCGGGCTGGCAGTATTAAACAGGACCCAGAGAAGTTTGATCCGTTTTCCAAGAAGTGTGTAACCCCCTTTTTTTTATTCAGACAAGAGAGGACAGGAGACCGGGAGGACTAGGGCGTTCTCTCAGCCATGTGGATTTGTCTCTAGGTTCAAATCATAAAGAGATCACACACAAACCAGAAACACAACAAGTCCTTCAACAGTGGCTATTCCTATTGCACTGTATTCATGTGAATATAAAACCACTTTCCCCTCATAAGTAGTGTAAAGTACTTATGTCAAAATACGTAAGTACTACTTACGTCGTTTTTGGGGTATCTGTACTTTACTAATTATATTTACTTTTACTTCACTACATTCCTAAAGAAAATAAGGTACTTTTTATTCCATACATTTTCCCTGACACCCAAAAGTACTCGTTACATTTTGAATGCTTAGCAGGACAGGAAAATGGTCCAATTCATGCACTTATCAAGAAAACATCCCTTGTCAAATCTCAATGTTAACACCTTTAATTTCCTCCCCTCCCTTTTATCTCCCACTATGATCCGATCTCCCTCTCATCCTGTCCTCTCTTCCTTCTCCTCCTATTCTATTCTCTTCTCTCCTCTCTTCTCACACCCTGCATCATTTGAAAGGCACTGTAGCATTACGGGCCCACTGAGACGGCCTCATCCAGGAAAATCCCTACTCAAATTAAAGTGTAGAGACATTATTAAAGCCAATCGCTCCTTGTAGTTCCCCAACAGTTAAATTACAACCTTTCCCCTCCTGCTCATGTCTCTAGAACAAAAAGAAACCCCATTTTTATGGCCCTCTTTTCCCACCACGATCGAGCGGAGCAACGGAACGTAGAGCTTTAAAACCATGTCGTTTCCCTAGATTGGGTGTGGAATTATGATGTGTTTGGGAGGAGCTGCCACTCATGGGAGGCAGGCCCTGCTAGAGGCTGGCTCATGATCGGCATCGAGTTTCACTAACACAAAGAGGATTAAGTTCCCCAATTTGAAAAGCTTATTTTTCACACACTTCGCCTCGACACTCCAGCTTGTCAGAGGCATCCACAATCCTCCAAGTTTGCTTTCATGTTTGAACGTTCCGAAGCAATTTCTCTGCTTTACTATAAATTCTCCTGCTTTTCAATGCTTTTGTCTGTCAAATGGGTAAAGCAGCGGGAGTGCTTTCCCTGTCAATCAAAACTCCTGCTCCAGAGTGTGTTCCCTATACTCACAGATTACTGTTCTGCTGTATGCTACGGAGGTGTTGGACTGTGTGTGTGTGTGTGTGTGTGTGTGTGTGTGTGCAACTGCTCTACTGTTGTTTGTGTAATCTGTCATTTATTTGACATTACAGTGAGGGCTGCTTTCATGCAGTGCATGTCGGGGTCTTAGCTGTCAGAAGCTGAGACAACTGTGTCCCGTGAAGACTGGAGCCCTCCCGCCATGGTCTAATATCACATTAATGGACCCTAAATTGGCAAATTAATGTCAGTTAAACTGCACTAATACCTCATTTTCATTCTTAAGAAAATATGTAGAACAGTGTAAGTCTCAGATGGACCACTTTCTATTACAATAAATAACATGGATCTTTAGTTACTGCTCCATTTCACTTAGTCTTGAAGGCTTTGTCACCAAAATAGATTCAGAATTAGAATCATGTGAAACGTTGTTAAATAGTACCATGTTAAAAATAGAAGCAGGCTTGTGAAATGCTGCTGGCTGCAGTCACCGCACATCCTGTTGATTCCAGAAAACCATCCTGCATCTTAATTCAGCTCCTGTGAAGTCTGAGAAACAGAGAAACAGTATTCTCTTCACCTTAGTCTGCCTTTTCTCTCCCCAGTCACGCACAACTAGCAGCATCACACCATTCTGCCTGAATTACCATCGCCATTTTCGGCAATCCTCATTTCTGAAAGCGGCCTCACTACTGCAGTGTGTTGTACAGGCAGGCAGCAGGCTACCATATGACACGCAGGAAGATCATGGTGATATAATGTGACCAATCTGATTATAGAGATGAGCCTTATGAGTTTGATGTTTATCACGTTCTCTGAATTATACCACTTTCACCAAATGGGTGAATCTACAGTATGTGTGTTTTATTTATTTTGTATGTTCTGAATTGAACTCAATGAGGCCATGTACTGAAGATGATGACAGATTATAGAGCACTCCACTCCTTTCGCTCCACTGTCAAGATCATGAAAAAAAGCCTGTGATGAGAACATGTCATTTGGCAGGATGGTTACTATGCATTATGTCAGGTAGACATAATAGCCTACTGCCTGTTTTGGATGCCAAGCAGGAATAAAGTAGAACGCTCTGAATGTTTGACCTCTCCTTTGTCACAGTGGTTGTATAAAATATTTTCTTCATCCCTCCCTCCCTCCCTCCCTCAACCCCTACCTCTTTTGGCCTGTTCTGTAATAGCAGTGGAATGATGTTGGAGGAATCCAACATTAATCAGCTGCTGTTTTTATAAGGCAGGCAGGGTGGTGGCTGCATTGGCCCCCTTCCTCTCCTCCCACCTGGTCTACTTCCAGATGTTAATGTGGCTGCCTAGGCCTACCCCTGCAGGTGGAGGGGCGTGTGGCCCTGCCACTCCTGGCTGCCCTGGCACAATCTCTTCAACAGCGAGCTGGTCTCTGGTATTGTCCGTGCTGTGGTTGGTTCTGATACACTTCTGCTCCTAGAGGAAGGACCTCCACCGTACATCATCCTGACCCTGTCCCTGGTCTCTCACAGTCCAACGCTGTTTATTAGACGAGTTGACGCTCATAACTAGGGTGACGTATGCTACACTACATTACATTAGCTCTACGATCAGCTGTAGGGGGATATTGCCAGTGAGATGGTAACTCGTGCTATTAGATGTCACATTTTTATGGTGAATGGAAAATATCATATAATAGATCTAGGTGTAATACAGCATAGATCTACCTTAATTGTCACTTGGGTAAGTACCTTCTCAGAAGACTACTGCAGTTAGTGGTTCAACTAAGGCCAGAGCAGAGAGAGCAATTACAGCCATTCTGTTTCTGCACCCTCCCACGCTAGGCGAGGAGGATGGCGAGCACTGTGTGAAGAGTAGCTGTAAGATGAGGTGTGTGTCAAGGCTCTGAAGGTGGTGCTAAGTGTGAAGTCGTTGATGTTACAGGATCCCACACTGAGTCACGCAACCCTGTAGCCCAGTTGATTTGTGTGGTGTTCCTGCCTCAGCTACTCTCTCTGTCAGAAGGTATTTCACTGGGGATAGTGAGAGGAGACGCTCCCCTGACACTAGTATGCCTCAGGGTTTCCATGCGTGTTTCATTTGTTGCTGAGAAGTGCAGGAACGATCACACGTGGCACTCTGTGCTATGCTGTATGTCCGTGTTTCTCACGTGCTAATCTCGGTTGCTCTGCTGCTGAGAGCGATACAAATGTTCACCATTCTGAGCACAGAAGGCCTTCCAACAACTTTTTTACTTTTAATATTTGAGCATAATCAGTAAACAGTAATGTGCAGCGGCACCATTGTTGTACATTTTCTGAGAGCTTAAGTGGTGCCTCAAGGCTTAAGATACAATAGGTTTGAACCATAATTTGGTTTGAACCATAATTAGGTTTGAACCATCATTTGGTTTGAACCATCATTTGGTTTGAACCATCATTAGGTTTGCTCATTGCCTTTTTTGCAAACTACTGCCGACGCACACAAACACATATTTTTCTGAGAACTGGCACCATCTACAGTATTTGTGAGGGGAGTCTATAGTACCTAGTGGTAGTACCACTCGATCGCCTTAATGTCCTCAGAGGTTCTCCCAGCATGCATCAGAACCAGGAAGAGTGTAGTTCCTCCCAGTCAGTGTAACTGAGTTCAGCGAGTACATTAAGTTACTATCTCTACAGCTCTGGTTGGGCGTTACAGTTCAAATCAAAATGAATTTGTCAAATGCTTCGTAGACGAACAGTGAAATCATTTTCCAACAATGCCGAGTAAAGATAAGATTAAAAAAAAGAAAGAACAAATAGAAATAGTGACAGTGAATAACGAATAAAATATATAATGACATGGCTATGTATAGGCATCAGAACCGATGTAGTAGGATTCGTCGGACGGCATACAATGATTTCTTATAAGCGTCCGGGTTAGTATCCCACTGGTTGAAACTGGCAGCTCTAGCCTTTAGCTCAGTGCGGATGTTGTCTGTAATCCATGACTTCTGGTTGGGATATGTACGTACGGTCACTGTGGGGACATCGTCGTCAATCTACTTATTAATGAAGCCGGGGACAGATGTGGTAAACTCCTCAATATCATCAGATGAATCCCAGAACATATTCCAGTTTGAGCTAGCGAAACAGTCCTGTAGCTTAGCATCCGCTTCATCGTTCACTTCCGAATTGAGCGTGTTACTGGTACTTCCTGTTTGAGTTTTTGCTTGTAATCAGGAATCAGGAGGATGCGTTATGGTCAGATTTGCCAAATGGAGGATGAGGGAGTGCTTTGTATACGTCTCTGTGTGTGGAGTAAAGATGATCTAGAGCAGCCCCCCACCACCACACACAGCGGATTCAAATAATCAAAGCTTGATGATGAGTTAGTTATTTTATTCTGCTGTATAGTTCTAGAGCAAAAACCGAAATGTGCACCCAGGGGGGCCCCAGGACCAAATTTCGTAAACCCTGATCTAAAAAAATGTTTCCCTCTAGTTGCACAGGTGACATGCTGGTAGAAATTAGGTAAAATGGATTTCAGTTTTCCTGCATTAATATCACTGGCTGCTAGCAGCGCTGGTGCATGATGGGTAGGAGCTAGCAGAGCTCTGTTAAACAGTACAGTGCTGCTGTCAGCCTGACGTCTGCTCTGTGTTAAATCTCCTCAATGTCATGCATTTTAAAGAACAGATAATGAACCCCAAGGGCACTTATTCAGCATATCTGTGCTTAATAAGGAAATTGAAAACCTATACCCTCTGTGTTTAATGATCACAAATAGCTCGAGATGAATATCTTACCCTTTGAATACACCCTTACACCTGTATTGCTTGGCTGACTGGTGGTTTGCTTTATATCCATGGGTAAATAGGGAAATCAACACTAACGTATTTGCCCCGGCTTAACTCTAGAGATGTGTCTGTCCTTAAACGCACCAAAGGAGGCATTTTGAGACCAATTGTACGGAGCCGGAGGTGGGCCCAAACTCTTCTCTGTTGTAAGTGGCCCTGACAGCCCAGCTATAGAAGTTACCATTACAGGACATACCCTCCTGGGAGATGTTCCCCTGAGATGTGAGCAGGCTCCTCTGCTCTCCAGTCTTTGTGGTCTGTGTGTTGGTCCCTCAGGTGTCTGGTGGAGAGAAAGGTCTGATCGATGCTATCCTCTATCATGTCCTTGAGTGATAGACCAAGGCTGAGCCGTGGCCCAGACAGCCCCATGGTGATCCGGAAAGTCCTCCATTAGAAATCAATGGCCATTTGCAGCCCCTTTTATTCAAGCCACCTGTGTGGTGTGTCTTTATCAGTGGTGAGAGGGAAATAGGCTGTGTGCATATTGAGGACCGCTCCTTACCTCTCAGATTCCTCGCAGCTCCTTAAGGGAAGCCAGGCGTTAATACTACATTGAGTGTCTCCACTTCATTATGGGAAACGGAGCCCTCTGCTCAACCTTGATGCTTTTAAAGTGGTGCAAATGTTCACCTGCATCCATTGACGACAGTGTTTGTTTGTTCTTAGCCCCCCTGTGCTTGTGCGTGCATGTGGGTGTGTAAATGTAAATTAAAGAGTGTGTGTATTAAAAGTGCACGACAGCACTCCTTATTATCTTCCTTACCGATAGGGAGTCAGAGGAGAAAAGATTTCCCAGTGGAGCTTCTCAAATTCCAAGAGAGTAAGCACAGTAATCGGCATCCACCCCAGTGCATGATGGGTAGGAGCTAGCAGAGCCCTGTTAAACAGTGCGGTGCTGCTGTCAGCCTGACGTCTGCTCTGTGTTAACTCTCCTCAATGTCATGCATTTTAAAGAACAGATAATGAACCCCAAGGGCACTTATTCAGCATAACTGTGCTTAATAAGGACATTTCAAACCTATACCCTCTGTTTAGTCACAAATAGCTCAAGATTAGTATTTTCCGCTTTGATTACGCCCTTATTTCATTGCTTGACTGGTGGCCTAAATGGCTGCTTTATATCCACGAGGAACACAGGAGGCTGTTGATGGGAGAACGGCTCATAATAATGGCCAGAACGGAGCAATTGGAATGGCATCAAACACCTGGAAACCATGGAAACCATGTATCTGATACCATTCCTCTTATTCTTCTCCAGTCATTACCACAATCCCGTTCTCCCCAATTAAGGTGCCATCAACCCCCTGTGATGAGGAAATAGGGAAATCAGCACTAAAGTATTTGCCCCGGCTTAACTCTAAAGATGTGTCTGTCCTTAAACGCACCAAAGGCGGCATTTTGAGACCAATTGTACGGAGCCGGAGGTGGGCCCAAACTCTTCTCTGTTGTAAGTGGCCCTGACAGCACAGCTATAGAAGTTACCATTACAGGACTGGCTGTTTAAAGATTTTGCAGGATGGTAGAGTGGGGTACAGTTACGATTTACCTGGTACATATCCCACTGTTCAAACAGGTGGCACACTATCCCCACGATTCGCCTTGGAAAAGGACACCTTTACAAGCTCATAAATAACAATGGTGAATGGGAGGGCCATGCAGACACATGGGGGTCACCTCTGTACAAGTAGGCCATGCCTCCCTCCCTCCACAGAGGTCTAGGCTTACCGATGCACCCTCACTACTATAAGTGGCTGCTGCTGGCATCAGCAGGTTTTTTTTGGGGGGGAGGGGTGAAAGTGTGTGATAAATATTGAGGCTGAGGAGCATCTGCTGCGCTGCATCTCGTTTTCCCTCAGGCCTTTTCTCTCCTCTGTCTATTGGCAGCGTGGCGACAGGTGTCTTTTCCAGGGAGGACGTGATAAATGAATCTGTGTTTGTCTGAAGCAGGAAATAAAGCACACCCTAAAGGATAACAAATATAAACAGGAGTTCCAGCCGTCTCAGATCTGATTAATCAAACAGCAAATGGCCGCCTCGAGAGGCTCACGCTGCCTGAACGACCACTGCTGAAACGCAGGTAGACACTATTTTATTCAACGACAATCAGAGTACACACAATGACATCAGCATTGCTAGGCTTGGACTGCTGTCAAGTCTGTAATCAGAATGTAGATTGTATTAGGTCCGATACAATAGTGTAGATTCAATTCCTGTACTGTACTCATAATGTATACCAGTGCGATTGCTTTTAATCACCGGCAGCTACTTACTGTTTGAAGAATGTCTCCCGTGCCAATTGAAGATTCTCAGCTTTAATTAAGATGATAAGAGACTTCTTGTCCGCCTTGTTTCTTTATACTGTTTGTGTTGACATAGAAATATGAGTTGACATTTATTGTAATCCCACATAATGATGTCACTTAGCCTCATTATGCTGCCGTCGTTGCCATTAGCCATGTTAATGTATGAATGAATGATGCTGAGAGTGGAAGCCCTGCTCTGGGTCTAGTTAAGGGACGGCTCGACATGCACCTGCCATCTCCTGAGACACTCATTAGAACAACAGCATGCACTAGGATGCATCAGCTGTACACAACTCTTACCGCACTGAGACTATGGAGACCAAAACTACACATGCACATCCACACAGTTGCACACACACACACACACACAAACAAATGCACGCACACACACACACACATAAACTTGTAAAATTGTTAAAGACATATGTGTTCTGTCACGTGTTCAGTCAGCTGTTCATTCATACCTCTTGGGTCCCAAAATAGCTCTCCAAGCCCTGGTTCTGTTTGTAACCCCAAGCATGTCATCTCAAACTTTCAATGATGAGATCATTACCAGCGTCTCCCAAATAGCTGCTGTAGCATTTGGCTAATCTCCAGCTCATCGGAGCAGTAGGATATGCTATATGACATGTGAGCGCAGCATACGCCTGTGTGCTCAGTGGTGTGCAGTGTTGCACTAATAACTTAACAGGCCCACTGAGAGGAGATACTCACTGGGAGTCTTCTATCCACACAGTTGGGGGGGGGGAGAATTTCTGTGTGTGTGTTCACGAAGGATGACTGTGGCAGAACCAGGTCACTCTGTTCCAGGTGTGTGCACGTGCATGCGTTTTGAATGATAGCTCAGTGATTGCCCATTTGGAATAGGAAAGCATTGGCGACCTTTCCGACAACAAGATGGCGCAGCAGTCGGACGTGTGTTTGTCTTTGTCTTATCCCATTTAAATAGTCTGTTTTTTCGTATATATTGTAATAGCTACTAGCTATCAGTCTTTGTTAGCCATGGCTAGCGGTCTCCACCTTTATAGCTCGGACACCAGCCAGCTTTAGCTCGGACAATACCTACCAGTCTGTGCAGCGTGATATCATCCCAGAGCATATCGGACTGCTGCTCTCTTCCTTCTCTCTGGCCCATTACACCGAATCATCGCAGCAAGCTAGCTACAATCGAGTGGCTACTGTTAGCTAACGCCTCTGTCGTGAAGCAAGCACCAGTTAGCCTTGTGCTAGCCTCGAGCTAGGCCAATATACCAGCTAACTTCTTGGGCTACAGTACCTCTTTTGCCAATTGGCCTGGACCCTTTATTGTCAACACGGAGCCCCGCCGATCCATCATGACTGGTCTTCTGACGTAATCATCCGATGTGGTTTCAACTGGCTTTTCCGTTGCAATTTCACCGAAGACCCATCTGCTAGCCCCGGCCTGCTAACTTTCTGAACGCCGTTGTCTCCCGCTCGCCTAGCGTAGTAACGACTACCAAATGGCTCCCTGACTCACCTATTGCTGCTCATTGGACCCTGTGATCATTCGGCTACACAGAGGATACCTGCTGGACTATTCACTAACGCGGTACCTCTTTTTGTTTATCTGTCAGCCCCAGCCTCGAACTCAGGTCCTGAGCGTACCTAACTGACCCTCTCTGCCCATTCATCGCCACTTACCCGTTGTTGTCTAAGTTCTCCCGATCAACACCCGTGATTGCTTTATGCTTCTCTCTAATGTCAATATGCCTTGTCTACTGCTGTCTCAGTTAGTACTTATTGTTTTATTTCACTGTAGAGCCCCCAGTCCCGCTCAACATGCCATAGATATCTCTTTTGTCCCACCACCCACACATGCGGAGACCTCACCTGGCTTAACTGGTGCCTCCAGAAATGCAATCTCTCTCATCGTCACTCAATGGCTAGGTTTACCTCCACTGTACTCACATCCGACCATACCCTTGTCTGTACATTATGCCCCGAATCTATTGTACCACACCCAGAAATCTGCTCCTTTTATTCTCTGTTCCCAGCGCGCTAGACGACCAGTTCTTATAGCCTTTAGCCGTACCCTTATCCTACTCCTCCTCTGTTCCTCTGGTCATGTAGAGGTTAACCCAGGCCCTGTAGTCCCCAGTACCACACCTATTCCCCAGACGGTCTCATTTGTTGACTTCTGTAACTGTAAAAGCCTTAGTTTCATGCATGTTAACATCAGAAGCCTTCTCCCTAAGTTTGTTTTATTCACTGCTTTAGCACACTCTGCCAACCCGGATGTCATAGCCGTGTCTGAATCCTGGCTTAGGAAGGGTACCAAAAATTCTGAAATTTCCATCCCCAACTACAACACTTTCCATCAAGATAGACTGCCAAAGGGGGCGGTGTTGCAATGTACTGCAGGCTCTTGCAGAGTTCTATCATACTATCTAGGTCTGTGCCCAAACAGTTCAAGCTTATACTTTTAAAAATCCACCTTTCCAAAAATAAGGCTCTCACTGTTGCCGCTTGTTATAGACCCCCCTCAGCCCCCAGCTGTACCATAGACACCATATGTGAATTGATTGGCCCCCATTTAACTTCAATGTTTGTACTGTTAGGTGACCTAAACTGGGATATTCTTAACACCCAATCTAAGCTAGATTCCCTCAATCTCACCCAAATTATCAAGGAACCTACCAGGTACAACCCTAAATCTGTAAACACGGGCACCCTCATAGATATCGTCCTGACCAACTTGCTTTCTAAGTACACCTCAGCTGTCTTCAACCAGGATCTCAGCAATCACTGCCTCATTGCCTGCGTCCGTAATGGGTCCGCGGTCAAACGACCACCCCTCATCACTGTCAAACGCTCCCTAAAACACTTCAGCAAGCAGGCCTTTTCTAATCAACCAGGCCCGGGTATCCTGGATATTGGCTATTGACCTCATCCCGTCAGTAGAGGATGCTTGACTATTCTTTAAAAGTGCTTTCCTCACCATCTTAAATAACCATACCCCATTCAAAAAATGTAGAACTAAGAACAGATATAGCCCTTGGTTCACTATAGACTTGACTGTCTTTGTCCAGCACAAAAACACCCTGTGGCTTACTGCATTAGCATCGAATAGCCCCCGCGATATAACACTTTTCAGGGAAGTTAGGAACCAATATACAGAGTCAGTTAGGAAAGCAAAGGCTTGCTTTTTCAAACAGAAATTTGCATCCTGTAGCACAAATTCCCAAAAGTTTTGAGACACTGTAAAGTCTATGGAGAATAAGATGACCTCCTTCCAGCTGCCCACTGCACTGAGGCTAGGAAACACTGTCATCACCGATAAATCTACGATAATTGAGAATTCTAATAAGCATTTTTCTACGGCTGGCCGTGCTTTCTATGCCCCCCACTTCTCCTTCACCCAAATCCAGGTAGCTGATGTTCTGGAAGAGCTGCAAGATCTGGATCCCTACAAATCAGCCAGGCTAGGCAATCTGGACCCTCTCTTTCTAAAATTATTTGCCACTATTGTTGCAACCCCTATTACTAGCCTGTTCAACCTCTCTTTCGTATCGTCTGAGATTCCTAAAGATTGGAAAGCTGCCACGGTCATCCCTCTCTTTAACGGGGAGACTAGACCCAAACTTTTACAGACCTTTACAGTATCTATCCTGCCTTGCCTTTCTAAAGTATTCGAAGGCCAACTTAACAAACAGATCACCTT